>NC_138184.1:189383756-190101256 GCF_964194105.1 Spermophilus citellus
TTTCTTAGTATGTTCAAGTTGGATCAAAAGAGAGATTTTCACTTTTGCACACAGCTTCTTATAGCATTCTCCAGATGTGTTAGAAATGTAGTTTTTATAAAAATAGCAATTTAGCATTTATTTAAATATGTTACATCATTTAAATGTGGGATACTACTACTTTCCCTAAACAATCAATCCAGCATTGGAAAAAGTTCAACTGAAAATCTCAAGAGATTAAAAATCTTACAAGAAGATTTCTCAGTTTTCAAGAATATAGATACAGGCAATTTGAGGTTGGATCCAGCAAATAAACTGATGTTAATACATATGTGAAAGAACTTTCTAAATAGGTGCTGCTCCAAAGAGTTTGCCAATGTTGTCCCTCATCTCTGCTCTTTCAGCTCCAAAAAGTTTGGATGCAATTGTCAAAAATATTCAATCTTGTAACTTTAGTAACTCTATTTTTTTTCCAACTGAATTTCTCTCTCTCTCTTTCTGGTTTTGTCCAAATTTCTGCTGGAACTTTTACATAAACAAGAAGAATAAACCATGGCCACATCCATTTCTTATAAGATCAGGGATGGTTATTTTAACTTGGTTCGTTTAAAATGCCATGCAAGTTTCATAAGAATGATTGAGCTGGGAGCAGTGGCACACTCCAGTAATCCCAGCAGCTCAGGAAGCTGAGGTAGGAGGGTCACAAGTTCAAAGCCAGCCTCAGCAAAAGTGAAGCACTAAACAACTCAGTGAGACCCTGTCTCTAAATAAAATACAAAATAGGGCTGGGGATGTGGCTCAGTGGTTGAGTATCCATTGGTTCAATACCCAGTACAAGCCCTCCCTCAAAAAAAAAAAAAAATTGAAACAATCCATGTTGTTTGCACAATGTGAGTTTGATTATACAGTTTACATATTTCTTACACATTAAATCAATAGTGTTTTTTAATTAACTACTAATGTCCTCCTCATTAAAAAACTGATTACAACTTAAGGCAATTTTTTTGTGTGTGTGCATATATGGTTTCTATTCTAGTGCAAGCCAGATTTGCACTCTACTGAATTTTGCTCATCTTTTCTGTATTTTTGTCCACACCAAGCAATCCTTCCTTCTAAAAGAACACTAACACTATTTGAAGAAAGATTTTAGTGAGGATTTAAGTAGATGCTCAAAGTTCTCATTTAAAATTTGGGTCTTTATTAATGGTTTCAGGGTTGGCCTTAAGGAAGTTTGGAACAAATTCAAAATCCTCGAAGGCACACGGAAAGCTGGAGCTGAAGAGTCTAGATGAAAATGCAAGTTTTAAGGGTTGGAACTGGGATTATTAATAAACAATGAAGTCAAGATGTGTGCATAAGGTGGGGACTGAATTCATCCAGGTCCCATGACCAGCTCTAACAGTAACTGAGTAGCAAGGGAAGCTAGAATGAGTGCCCACATCTAGATCCTGTGGACACTCAGCCACCAAGGAGCAGGGTCTACACTTTTGAAGCTACCAGAATTGAGTAGCTTCCTGTGTACTGAGTCCTCCAACCTGTGTACTCTATTCTCAGCATAAGGATGTGTGCCAAACAACATGCATCCACCACAGCTTCTTTCTATCTTTTTGAACATGGGCATATTTATTACTTTTTGAGCATTGGTTTTTGAATTAGAACAGAATTAGGACAAGAACTTCCTAAAAGGGTTGAAGGAGAAATAATTTATGTAAACTGACTCTCCAGTGTTGGACATGCAAAATAAGAATATAAACTTAAGTTATACCCTAAGAGCAATGTTTATACTAACCGAAACTATGTACTGTGTGTGTGTGTGTATTTGCATTGACAATTATTTTAAAAGCTGTGTTTATAGAGAAAGGTCAGGAACATTACTCTAAAATATAAATACTGATTGGCTTTAGGTGACAAGGCAATGCAAAATAATTCTTTCTCCAGTTTGTATATATTTTCCAGATTTCTTTAATAGTATTTAAAAAAAACAGAAATACATTATATTATGATTAATTCTAAACAAGACTTTACTTTTTCTCTAGATATGATTAAATCCAATAATACTTCCTCATAACTCACTAAATACAAGGCATGATTGGACGATTGATATAACTCTCCATTTAGCTGTTTATTTTCTTTTTATCAAGATAAGTGGTGCCTAACCGCGTAAAAATTTCTAGACTGAATAGATGAGGACAAAGTTACCTTTTAAAGACGGACTCATAGCTCTGCTTAAAACAAAGCAATTCCTTTTATCACTGTTTCATTTTTTAGTAATAAAACCAGCTTGAAAAATTGAAGAGTAGAATCGTCCTATAATACTTGCCATGTTGAGTGATCCTGCAATATTTTTTAATTCAAAGAAGTTTAAAACTAGAAAGACAGCAAAAAGTGTTTATAATAAATATGATCTAGTTGGCTGTCCTGATCTTACATGTCTCTGTGTGCATACACAGGCACACACACAGTCATCTATATTCAAGTAGAGTCCTGTTATAACTTTCATTTTTAATAATGCTGAATGTGTACCTTTAGTGAACTTGTTTCAACCAATAGGAGCCTCATAATCATGTTTTGCAAAATGACACTAATATTTCATTGCTTTGTGTGTTGTAAGAATGCCCATCAAAGTGATATAGATTTTATTCAATAAATTTGGTAGTTTAAGAAAAATAGTAATGTCAAAGAAGAAATAAACTGGAGAAACACCCAAAGGTTCTTATAATTTAAAGGGTGATATAGAACTGTAAAGAAAAATACAAGAGAGGTAACTGCTGCTATGGAAACCTATATCAAGAGTGGTGGAATATAAAGGAAGGATTTAGTAGTACTTTAAGGGAGATTTGGAAGATGGATTAGGACCTAGTGTTTAAAAAGTGCACCAGGAAAAGGGAAGTATAACAATGCTCATTGGAGAAGACTGTGGTTCACAGGCTACTTGTGGCAGATGAGATTTCAGGTAACAAACTGAAGGAATGGCTTTTACTTTTTTTTATTTTAAAATAAAACAAGTTTCACAGGAAATTGTAAAAAAAAAAATGCCACAAAGTTTCGAGGTAACCTTCATCCTGTCTCCCCAGTGTTAGTGTGTCATATAACTATTGTGCCTATCAACACCATGGAATTGATATTGGTATAATCTTCAGAGCTTATGCAGGATTTGCTGGTTATACACACACTCATTTACACATGCATTTGCAGACTTGTCTGTACTTTTGTTCAATTTTATCCCACAGATAGCACCATGTAACTGCCACCACAGAAAGATTCCCTTAAGTGTCCACTTTTGTTATAAACTTCCATTCTCAACCTTCTAACTGCCCTCAAACTCGAATTCATGACAACCAATGATCTACTCTCCCTTTCTATAATTATGTGACCTCCAGAATGTTATCTACAAGGATCACAGAGAATGCTACTATTTTCTGAGATTTGCCTTTACCACCCAACATAATTCTCCAGAGATTCATCCGGTTTATGGATTGTCTCATGAATTTGTTCCTCTTAAAAGTTGAGAAATAGTTTGGGTATCTTGGTTCATTTCATGTTGCTACCAGTGGATGGTGTGTAAAGGAAAGAGGCTTTTTTGGCTCATGATTCTGGCAGCTGGAATGTCCAAAAAGCATGGAGCTGGCATCTGGTGAGGGCTCTCACTGCATCACAACATGGAAGATGTCATTACATGATGGGAAAACATAACAAAGAGAGAAGAGTTGCGTGCCACAAGAGGAAGGAAGAATAAGCCCAGAAAACCAAACTCATTTTATTTTATTTTATTCTTTTTAAAGAGAGAGTGAGAGAGGGAGATAATTTTTAATATTTACTTTTTAGTTATCAGCGGACACAACATCGTTGTTTGTGGTGCTGGCGATCGAACCCGGGCCGCACGCATGCCAGATGAGCACGCTACCGCTTGAGCCACATCCCCAGCCCCCAAACTCATTTTATAACAACCTTCTCTTCCAGTAACCAATGCAGTCCCTGGAGACTTAACCTATTCTTATGAGACAGGCATCAATCCCTTCTAATGATGGTGCCCTTAATGATATAATCACCTCCCACTAGGCCCCACCTCTTAAAGAATTGCTACACTTCTACCACCTCTCAAGATTGCTACAATGCGGAACAAGCTGCAACATGAACTTTGGTTAAAAAAAATATATATATTAAACCATTAAACCATTGCACCATTATACAAATAAACCTGTTTTTAAACTTTCACTCACAGAAAGACCCTTGGATTTATTTCCATGTTTTTGATTATTGCAAATAAAACTTCTGTCAAAATTTTTATATGTGTTTTTGCCTAACATAAGTATCGATTGCCTATGGTCAGTACATTTTTGCTTTTAATAAAAACCGCCAAACTGTTTTCCGTAGAGGCTATGTTATTTTGCATTCCCATAAGCAATATATGAGTAGTTTACATTTATTTTTAAATTTTTGTAATTATATACGTATTTTGGCATAATTTCTTTATTAAATGATATCAGCTTTCCACTTACAATATAGAATTTACTTTTCAAAATAAATACTACAAGATAAAAATCTACAGACTTAGATTAATATAAACAATATTATAGCTTTTTTTTTTTGGTTTGATATGACTAATATATTGCCCACGGTAGAGAAGGAGTTAAGTTTGAATAACTGGTTAAGCAGGGAAGTGTCCTGACCTGATTATTAAATATTAGATTGGGTTTGTTCCTACTCTTGTTCTATTACTAACTAGTTCAAACTCAGTTCCTTTTACATTGGTTTATTTGTCATATTAATAATTATATGTGTATTTCATATTAATTACAACAGCATGGCTGCTGAGAGAATTCACTAAGACATGCGTAAAACAGTCTGATGCTCAAAAAAGTGTAAATCTTTGGCCAATCACTGCAAAGTGAGCTGCTCTCCAGGCCAAATGGACATAAAGTCATAGTATGTGGAGATCAAAGAATGATCATAATAAGTATTTGGGACTCAAAAGAAGTTTAATGGTGCTAATATATAAACTGGAAAGAAGAAAAACAGCCTATTATACGGAGATTAACAGCAGGAATAACTTTATTCATTGTATGGAAATTCATGTTCCCTGTTATAGATTGACTGAATGTGAAGTGTCCCTCAAAAACTCACTGTGTGAGACAATGTGAGAGGGTTCAGAGGGGGAACTGATTGGGTTGCAAGAGTCTTAAGCAAATCAGTGAATTAATCCCCTGATAGGAATTAACTGAGTGGTAACTGAGGAGTTAGGATGTGGCTGGAGGAGGTGGGAATTGAGGCCATGGCTTTGGGACATATATTTTGTTTCTGGAAAGTGGGGCTCTCTGTTTCCTGATCATCATGTGAGCCTCTCTGCCACATTCTTCTACCATGATGTTCAGCCTCACCCTAAGCCCTGAGGAATGAAGCCAGCCTTCTATGGACTAAGACCTCTGAATTCAGGAGACCTCCAATAAACTTTTCCTCTTCTACAATTGTTCTGGGTAGGTCTTTTTGTCCCAGCGGTGAGAAAGCTGACTAAAACATTCCCAAACTTTTCCTCTTCTACAGTTGTTCTCATTGGGTCTTTTAGTCACAGCAGTGAGAAAGCTGACTAAAATATTCCCTTATTAATTCTTTACAGAGAAATAGAACAGAGTTAAAGGAACTTTTTAAATTTATAGAAATGAAACCTAACCTTTTGTTGCTTGAAGTATATTATTCCATTTTTGTTCTATTAGTTTTTCAGTTCTTCTTTTAATTCTCCTCTTCTGACTCCAGAAACTCAAAAGCAGGTCATTGGGGCAATTAAGAGGAGAGAACGTGATTTACTAGGAGCCCAAGCTTCTAAAGTGTACCTTAACCACTACACAAATTTTGGAGATTCCAGAAATTACTGAATATCTCCAGCTTTCTATATTCTTCTATGTAAAAGAGGCATTATTAGTCAGATTGGCTATGAGAGAAGTTGGGTGTTTAGTTTGGGGGTGATGCAGATTGATGTGCCTGCATAATTGTTTATAATCACTCCAAACACCCAATATGCATTCATTCATGCAGTCCCTCATTCAAAAAATAATAATAGCTTTAAAACCTAAGTAGTGCAGCATTGACCACCTCACAATTCACTAAGAGTCCCAAAAAGTTGTGGGTTGCCTTGATTGCACAGTCAACTAATTTGAGTCACTTTCTTAGTACAGGAGACAATCCTTCCTGTCTTTGAACATGGAGTAAAAGGGAGTGCCTTTTAAAGACTGCCATCTTGCTCCTGGAGAACCTGGGGAGAAAATTCACTTTAGCTTTTCTACTACTGAGCTTCATAGAAATATGGAAGATGGATGTTGTGGTGATTTTTTTTTCTTCTCCATCATATCAATTGTAAAGAATATCAGCTAGTCTTCTCAATTTTGAGAGAATATAATTTAAGTAGGAAAGAATTTTTAAAGAAAGTTCAGGATAGCGGGGTCCCATGGTGCACGCCCATAATCCCCACCATATGTGAGCCCTAGACAGGAAGATCTCAAGTTCAAAGCCAACCACAGCAAAAAGCAAGGTGCTAAGCAACTCAGTGAGACCTTTCTCTAAATAAAATACAAAATAGGGCTGGGGGATGTGGCTCAGTGGTCCAGTGCCCCTGAGTTCAATCCCCAGCACCTGCCCCCCACCACCCCCACCAAAAAAAAAAAAAAAAAAAGAAAGAAAGAAAGAAAGAAACCTCAGGATAATAGCATCACTCTTAAACCCTTTTGAATTTTAGATTTTTAGATTCTTCTCCCTGTAATTGGTGGTAAATTTACTGACCACTATAATAGAAACAAAAACTGTGAACAAAATAAACAGAAACTACCAGAATATTGAAGATTGTATACTGGAAGTTGTTAAGGGTTAATTGTTGCAGAATATTTGGCTTTGCAATGTTTAAAATTTATTTAAGTGGGAATTATGGCTAAAGTACTATGAACTACAGACTAAGTAAATAGTAGCATTATAATCACACTATCACCATATATTTCTCAATACATACTTACATGACAAGAGCATTCAGGAAAAACTTGAAGTTTACAATAAAATTTCCTAAAATATACTTTGGAATTACTAAAACATTGTGTTTTAAGTTTTATTTTAAATTTTCCACTGGTTGATGCACTAGTGTGATGACTTTATGATTTTTACAATGATTTTTTGCAACATTAACTTTTATAATGTGAAGCATAATTATAACTAGGAAAATAAAGTGTTATCTCTCCCACCAGATTATGGGATCACTGTTCTTGTTTGTCTTTGCCTACCCACTACCAGTCTTTGTCTTTCCTTTGCTTTTCATTGGTCCTACATGAATTTGGGGGAAATTTCTAAATATGACATATAATTCTTTCAAGTTTATCTGGATTTTCAAGATATATTTTTCTTCAACTCTCATAATGGATTTTGATTCTTAAAAGAAATTAAATCTAAAATGTTTTCCTTAAGCTTGACAAATTCGAGCAATTAATAGTTATAGAAATTTTTTCAAACCAACTGTAAATTTTCCTTTGAAATACTTATTTAGAAAAAAACAACTGATTGATAGAACTAGTGCCATAATTTTAGTTAAAAATGTTCATTTGTTTGTATATTTAGATTCAGCATTCCAAAAGATAGCCTCCCTTTTCCCAACACATCTAAGTTATCTTATTTTCAAGGATTTATTAATTAACTAGACATAAGATAGGATCATTCCTTCTACTAAGAGTATCACCATTTCAGAAAGATTTTCACAATATTTTGAAGAGGGCTATTGTTTGAATTTTGTTTCCCAAAAATCCATAAGTAAGTCCTAATCTCAACATGGATATGTTTGGAGAGTTGTTAGGAGGTTAATTAGTGTTTAATGAAGTTATGGGGGTAAGGTCTTCCTCCAATGTATTTAGTAACATTTGTTTAAATTTTTAAAATTTTTTGATGATGGAACCTAGGGCCTCACACAGGCTAGTTAGAGCTCTACTTCTGAATTATATCCTCACCTCTTTTTAAAATTATATTTTAAGACATGGTCTTGCTTAGTTGTCCAGGTTGGCATTGAACTTGTGATCCTCCTATCTCAGTCTCCTGAGTAGATGGGATTAAAAACATCACTACATCCAGTTGACAGTTGCCTTTATAATGAAGGAAAAAGAGTGATCTCACTCTTTTCACACACAACAACCAAAAATAGCCATGTGAGGACCTAGGCAGAAGGTGACTTTCTGCAAGTCACCAGAGAGTCTTTACCAGGAATCAAATCTATCAGACAGAAGTCTAGAATCAAATCTAGACTTCCCAGCCTTCAGAACTGTGGGAAAATAGCTTTCCATTGTTTAAAACACTCAGTTCCTAATATGTATTTGGATAACTCAAACTAATGAAAAAAGACATGTGATCTATAAAATTGGAATGCTACACTTTTTTGAGACTGAAAGCCAGGATGGTAGCCCTAACACTGCTACATAAAAGGTTTGTGGACATAGCCAAATAACTTACTCACTTTGTCATTTAGTTACCTCTGGGAAATCTTAATGGTAATCGTGAGTCAGATGGGACTGTGGAAGCAAAAATGATTTCAGAATATGAAGCACTGTGCAAAAGCAGAATATCCTTTTTAACCTCAAAATTAATCTTGAAAGAGTTGGAATATGTTCACTTTTGTGATATATATATATATATATATATATATATATATATATATATACACATACACACAGACACATACATATATATTTAAATACAAAATTTAAATATTTATAATTTATATTTTCACAATTATTTTCAAGATACAGTAGACTGAAAAAAAGTTAAAGTCTACTCTTTGCTTCTTTAAGTAAATCATAAAAATATGTTGTATGTTGTATGAAAATATGTTGTATGTTCAAGTTTATTTTTAGATAATCTAGTAGTTTGAAGGCTATAATATGTGCTATTATTATAAGAGTTTTCTAATTTTTAGGAATTCATCAGTAGAACATTACCTAGTCAAATGTAGTTTTTGAGCACAGGAATCAAAAATATATTGTTGGATATTCAAAGAACAAAAGGACATTATATCTGAGCTTAATTAGCCTTTAGTACATAAAAACAAAAGATAAAATATAAAACTAAGAAAATCTAAAAATTTAAATATTGGGGATGTAAGGAATTTAGTGAACATTAATCATTAACTAAAATATTCTAAATAATTGTTTCAGGGTAGAGATAACATCAAATACAGCTAAAATGGTACTTTAAGTCATGAAATTTCTGAAATCTAAGGAAAGATATACCTATACTGTCTCTCTTTTGTTATAGAGAGAGGGATAAAAGGGGGAGAAATGGTAAGAGCACAGAAGATGGCTTATTGCATAGAAAAGTTGATTAAACCCACTTTTACTATTTGATAGAAGAAATAGAGAAACATTTATCAGGTATGATTATGTTACTCTGCTCAAGAATAGGAATATATTTCATGATTACTATCATGCAAAGGAATAGAGAAGAATAGCAAGAGACTAGAGTTTTGGAGGAAAATGGTTTACAATTTTTAAAAAGAATTCTAAGTAATTTTTTTTTAAATTCCAAGTTATTTGTTTTTTCTTGATAGGATTCTCTCTCCACCTTCCCATATTTCCTGTGAAGTCTATCCTGAAAGTCCAACGCCTTCAGTAAGTGACGATAGTGCTGATATGTGTATATTAAACAAAAAATCTCAGATTCATATGGGAAATAATAAATGACGATGTCAATATCGTAGATGAAAATACCATGAAAGAAATAGGAGTTTGGAGCCAATACTGAATAGGAAAGTGCTAGACATGTGGCCTCTGCAGTTCCCAGAGAAATTTGTGGATACATGGATCCCACTGCAAATGTACTGGATTTTGATCTACCCTGATTTGTATCTCAAGAAACAATACAGTATCTAACATTTGAGTTACTATCTCATTTGGGCATTGATAACCCTAAATGATCACATATCTGGGGTGGAATAACCAAGGAATAGGTGAATACTACCTACTTGCAGTATTTGGGAGGTCAGCTGTCAATCTCCAAGGCTTGGCTTTTTGGGTTCCCCTAGCTCTGCATTTCTTTAGCTTGACTGCAAGCTGGGCACTTGGAAGAAAATGCCTGCATTGGAACCCTATCCAAAATTAATTGCATAAGGATTTTATGTTTCGTTAAGTTTGAGAACTGTAGTTAATGCTACTTAACCATAGAACAATTAAACCTTGATCATCTTAGCCTATGATCCATGGTTTAACCAATCCATCAATCACAGATCAATGAAAACAAAAACATATGGATACTGACTATAGAATCCATTTATGAAAAATAGTAGAGGAGGAATATTTGATGTATGACATATGGTTTTTACTCTTTATAATGAAATTGAAAGAACTAGGTTTATACATGGCAAGCAATGCTCAAAATTTTTCTATGACTTCAAGTATAAAATAAGAATATGGAGCAGGGTAATCAAGGATTGCTTTACAAGTAAAATATACCTAGCTTATCCAGTCATTATTGTTAGTTACTTCGATAGAAAAACAGTAGATGGCTATAGTAGATGAATAGGCTATAGTAGATGAATAACCCAAGTTATTTTAAAATATCAAAAAAATAATATTGAAGCCATGTTCCCAATTTTAGAATGTTTGTTGTGAGCAGGTTTACATGATTAAAGAATTACAAAATATAAAGATGGGGTTTTCATGAGTACAGTTTTAAGTTGTTAAATTAATATAAGGAAAATTATTCTACCAATATGCATAAATAGTCATTATTCTTTTTAACAATTAAAGAAAATTCCAGGGATAATAATAATAACTATTGAACACATGCAATTAAAAATTAGTTTTTATCTTTAGTGTTCAGTATATACAATCCATAGCATAGTGGTGCTCCCGCACACTGTTGTGGAGTTGGACTACCCAGGTTTCCTACAGTGGAGCTTTCGCTTTTTTAGTTAGCTGAAGCAAGAGACTTAACCTCTGTCTACTCTGTTCCTTCATATATAAAAAGGAGATAACAATACTATTTTTAAAAATATGTTTGAGGGAATTGAATTGAATCATACATAAAGTGCACTTAAAAACAGCACCTGTCATATAAAGCATTCTCAATAATAACCATTATTATCTTGTTATTTATTTAGAAATCATGTATTATCTGGTGATTATCATTATCATCTATAAACACCACACAAATTGATACTTTCACATATACACATAGGAAAATAGAAGATTGCTTTATTGAGTATTTTTTTTCCTGATAACTGGTGCCTTTGGTCTCAATAGTCCTCCACAGAAATAGTCTTACAAGTAATGACTTTGGCAAAATGATCTTTCCTTCTGTGCCTCAGTTTCCCACCTGTACAATGGGGGTAATCATACTTTATACCTAAAGAAATTGTTGGGAATATCAAGGAATTTATACAAAGCACTTGAAAATACCCAGCATAACTTAAGCATTCTGTGTTAGCTATTATTCTTATGATTATCATTATTTTTATGATTGTGCTCCATTCATGGTCTTCCAAATCAATATTCCCATTGTTCCTCAGCTCCCTGAGGGTTCCTTTACCACTAAAGGATCCCCTCTACCCATGTTAATTTCCCTGGTTGCTTGTGAGCTTAAGGCAGCAGAAAATGACTACCAGCTTGTTAATAGCGTTTTGACTGAAACTCATTTTTATAGAATGTCCTGGGAATTTACATTTTTAAGCCTCTCATCACTCATCCTTCTGAAGGATATTCTCTAAGTGAGGTGATGAAGGACCCAGACTCATCCTCACTCCCTCAGAATGGTATGGTCAGGAATAGAGTCGGGGTGGAAGGAGACTGTTTCCTGGAATCTGGTTGGATTCAGTCTACAGTGAAGGTCAGTCCAAAAGAAAATGTTGTTCTTTTCTTTAGAAGGAAGAATAACTTAAATCTTTGATACTTAAAATTTGGAGTGGGAATAATTGACAATGATAAAAATTGAAATTGACCAACTTGACGATTATACATGACGTTGACACTGCTTGTAGTCCTTTCTCAGGCAAATAGTAGCTATACCAGTGGTAATGCATGTTTTGTGTGGCCATGCACTGAGGTACTTTAGGACAAATGTGACTATGATAACAGTTTTTAGAAAATGCACCATCAAAATAGGTTTTCCAACACTAAAAAGAAGAGCAAATTAAAACTGCTCTTTTTAGCATTTTAGTAGTAAGAATATTCTGATAATGCTAAACAGGAAAATTGTAGCATTCCATTCTGAAAATAATCAACTTACACAGATTTCTGCAGTAAATTTAAATCTAATCTGCATTATTATATAAAAAAACGATAAGGTTCTATTTTGTTTTACCTGCATTTGAGAATAGATCCCTTTATCTAATGGAAAAGAACAAAAAGAACAGACATAGTATTTTAAAAACAGCACCCTAAGGATTCTTAAAAACCAGAAAATTGAAATAACTTTGTAAAGGTGGCATTATATCATTTTTAGAATTTTAAGAAAGCTTCTTTCATTAAAAATTATCCCCCAACTGCATTTCTTATAAAAGAAATTACTCTATTCATTTTTATTAGTTTAGCTTTAATGTCAGTACTCAGGTTTATAAGTGCAGTATTAGAAAAACAATGGATTAATAATAGATGTCATATGATGCTTTTATATCTCATATTATGTTTGATTCCTCATTGTTTTTCTCAGTTGCTTTAATTCCTAATCACTCTCCCCCTAAATACAGAACATCTGCCAATTTCATTATATGGGAACTTAATAATACTTAATTAAAATACAAAGCTCTGGTTGCTATCTACCACTTAATTGAATGTGATTTAAATAAAACAATAATGGAAAGTATCAAGTAGTTCATATATATTTCTGTTGAAAAAAAGATAATATCTATTGCTTCAGAGTAACCATAGGTTTTTGTAGTTTCAACTATAAAAAGAAAAGAAACTTTACATAATATTACTATTTTTTCTCTCTAGCATGAAAAAGTCCATCTTATTATAGCTTTTAAATATTAACATTTTAGACACTCAAAGCAATGCTTTGCATTTTTATGTATATAAAAATTTATCTTAAATTTATATTTGTTATAGTTTCAAATATTCATCTACAATGCTAATAAGATTAAATCTGCTTTTACTAATGACTTCTAAACCATTCCTAGTGAGGAATGATTAATATACAAAAATCTGTACATGCATAATGAGTACATTTTGATGAGTTTGGAGATAAGTATACACCCACAGAAACTATCACCACAACCTATTGCATAACCACATCCATCACCTCTAAAAGTTTTCTCATGTCCTCTTTATTATTATGATTAAGGTTCTTTGTGTTTATGTGTAATAAGAGCACTTATCCAAAAATTGACCCTCCTAGACAATGTTTAAGTATATAACACAGTATTTTTAAACTATAGATACTATATTCTACAGTATATCTCTGGGATTTATTTGTCTTGTGTAAGTGAAACTCTGTAAGCTCTGACTAATATTCTCCATTTACTCTCGCCCCCAACCCCTGGAAATCATTATTCTGTTCTCTGCGTCTTGGAGATTGACTATTTTAGACTCCTCACTTAGTGGTATCATATAGTATTTATCCTTCTGAGTCTGACATACTTCACTTAGCATAATATTCTCCAGATCCATCCATGTTGTTGACAATGGCAGGATTTCCTTCTTTTTCTAAAGGCTGAATAAATATCCTTAAAATGTTTATATATTTTCTTTATCCATTCATCTATCAAATGGATATTTAAGTTGATTTTATGTCTTGGCTATTGTGAATAATTCTGTGATGAAATGTGATGAAGGTATCTTTTGAGATCCTGATTTTAATTCCTTTGGATATATTCCCAGAAGTGGGATTGATGGATCATATGGCAGATCCATTTTTAATTTTTTGAGTAACTTTTATACTCTGCATAAATTTACATTCTCCATAACAAAGTATAACAGTTCCCCCTTTTCCTCATCCTCATTATCCCTTGCTATGTTTTGCTATACATTGTTATTATTATTTTTAATAATCAACAGGTCTGAAGAGGTATCTTGTGATTACACTGAAGACTTGCAAATTTTAATGAAAAGTGAACATTACTGATTAATCCATAAATGGATATAACAAACTTTCCACAGAGCAGTACTATGCGCTTTGAGTAGTGTGATATAAAGTGATTGCAATTTTCCTTAAATTTTACATTCACATTAGGAACATTAATTCCCAGTTCAGCAGTATTGGGAGGTGGGACCTACTGGGAGGTGTTTAAGTCATGATGGCTCCACCCTCATGAATTGACTAATGACTTTCTCAAACAATGAATTAGTTCTGTGAGAGGCAGTCCTTATAAAGCAGGCCTTCCCCCTGCTTTCTCTTTTCCTTCTTCCACATAATGATGCAGCAAGAAAGCCCTCCTCAAAAGCTAAGCTGACCCAGCACCTTGACCTTGGGCTTCTCAGCCTTCAGAACCATGATATAAATTATCTTCTATTCTTTGTTTTTATTACCAGGCTATAGTATTTTGTCATTGCAGCAGCAAATGGATGAAGGCACTAAATATGAATACATTCTAAACTGATTATACTAGCTTAGCTTCTCACTAGCATGCCATAGTTTTGCTTTTACTAAGACCCTTACCAACAGTTAAACATGTCAGACTTTTATTTTTTTCCCAATTGAATGGAGTGGGATGATTTCTTTGTGGTATTTTACTTTTTCCTTTCATGATGACTAGAGTAGTTGTTTATCTTATAGGGGCCTTTTGACATAATCTTGAATTGTGTGTGGGGGGGGGTTGGTTTTTCTTATTCACTTGGAGAATTAAAATATTTTGGTTGCACTTTTATATAAGATTATTTCATGTTGATCTTATACCCAATTCTTTTGCTGAATTATGAGTGCTAAGAATTAAGTATACATTCACTTTGTTTTATAAGCAATGATATGGTCTGCAAAAGATGACAAATTGTATCTTTTACTTCCAGTTTTGTCTCTTTGACCTAACATGTTGCATTGGCTAAGATCATTCATGTAATATTGTCTCCAATTAAATTTAAAGATTTTCTTCTATTTCTCCCACCACCAAATATAATCTTTGCTAAAATTTTGGCGTGTTGTGTATCTTGCAGACTTATCACTTATAGGGAGTGAAGGGTAATTGATGAAAGGCCCCAACAACTGCACCCTGATATTCACTGCTGTGTTTGCTGTGAGGCCTACTCTGAGGTTGGATTGCTTCTAATCAGTGACTGAGTGACACAGTATAGTAAGTTATGCTCTTTCCAAGGACACATGAAACTCCATAATTGGCTGACTATAGCTTACGCACTCTCTGATATGCTGGTTGAATTTTCCTTAAAATGTTGAATAGCCTGGGATGCTTCCACACAATCTTTCCTCCTTCTCTCAGTTACTCAGGGTCTGACTTGCCTCCTAGTCTGATAGTTCTCCTAACTACCAGGCTCCCTTTCCATACAGACATTGAAAAAAATACTTGTATGTTCAAGCCTGCGTTGGCATCTGTTTTCTTCTCTGAGGAGCTCAATTAACATAACCTTTATCTAATGAAGAAATTTTCCTTTCATTCCTACTACTGTAGGATTCCTAACTCTCATTTCCTTCTTGTAGGTGAATTCAATGTTTTGGCTCATGTCATTATTACTTCTCTTTGGGGAAGTAATATGTCAAGCGAAGATCTGCTTGATTCTCCCTACACCTTCTTTGCCTTCTCTCAGGTGCTCATTACTCTTCCCTCTTCTTATAATTGCTTATTTAAAGTTGGAGCATCTAATCAGAGCTGTTGGATTATTGGTAGTTTTCTCTTCCTCTGCTTTTCATCCAGGAAGAATAGTGAGGCAACTTTCCTAGTTTTAGTGGTTTTGTAGTTCTTCAGGTCAATGGCAAATGTTTCTCTTCATCCTCTACCCATGTCTTTCAGTCTGTTTCCCTCTGAATTATTTCTAAGGCATCAACAAAAATTTCAAAGTAATTAAACTCTTTTTCCCTCCATGGCTTCTGGGTAGCAAAGTGGCAGCTTTGTGTGGATATTTAATATTTATTTTCTTTCTATTTCAGGAGTACATATTGCACTGTATGATATGCCCTGTCATATAAATTCTGCTGTATTTTATTTGTTTACATAATTTCTTTGTTACTCTTCTTAAATTTTAAAGAAAGAAACTTTTGTAGTCTTTCTTCTACAGTGTTGTTTTCCTCCAAAGTTCCTTGAGTAGCATTTTAATGTGCAATATAAATTAAATCCCATTGACTCTAGAATAGAGACTAAATTTTGAAGTAAATGTACTTTTATTTTTTTCCCTAATGGGAAACTCACTTGTTAGAAATACTATCCTAGATAGGGCAAAGGGGTGGGAGGGAAGGGAGAGGGCATGGGGGTAAAAAAGATGGTGGAATGAAATGCATATAATTACCATAAGTACATGTATGAAGATATGAATGGTGTGAATATACTTCATATACAACCAGAAATATGAAAACTTGTGTTCTATATATGTAATATGAAGTTTAATGTATTCTTCTGTCATATATAGCCAATTAGAATAAAAAATAAATTTAAAAAATACCACCCAAGTAAGCACCTTCAAGTACAAAATTTGCAGATTACACTGATTGCTTGCTAAACTGGAACTTTAATTTTTATAGTTTCCAACTATTAACAAGTTTACAGCAATGCAAATGTGTTTTCAAAACATTTCACTATAATGTGTTTTAAAAAGGATAGAGAATTTTCCAGAGCTTCATGTAAGTTCATACTTCAATAATCCCTTGGCAGGAATTCAGGGCAGAGGGAATAAAAGCATCAAGTGGATGTCTAATGTCCTGAATTATTAGGCCAGTATGTCAAAGACTAATAAGAGTAGTTGTTCAGATCATCTGGCCAGTTTGTGCCCCTCACATTGAGCAGAATGCAGAGAGTGAATTATTATTGTTGTTATTATTATTATTATTATTATTATTATGAAGAAGAAGAAGAAGAAAAAAGGAAGGAAGGAAGGAAGGAAGGAAGGAAGGAAGGAAGGAAGGAAGGAAATGGAACTTCTGGTAATTTGAACTGACATAAGCTCCCGTACTAAACTCAAAGAAGTAGTGTGTAAAATGTAATAATTTAGTATTTACTTTAAAAATCTTAAATATATAGAAGGGAAATTCTTGAGTACCAAAAATAAGAAGCACTTCAAAGTCAAATTAATGAAGAGTTTAATAGAATGTTCTATAAAAATATTGGAACTAGATATATGCTTTGTTCTAGGAGACAGTTTTAGTGCCTATGTTAGACAATAATTCATGACATTATTTCTCTTGAAATAATCCAATTCCACATTTAATATGATTGAATTTTTTTGATCCCACTTATTATAATAAGTTTTTATTACACATAGAATGTCTGGATATGAGAAAATCATCACTGAAATTAGAAATTTCACAAGAGGTTTAAAAGAGAGAGTAAGTTAATAAGAAAATGAGTTTAAATTATTGAGCAAATCAAACATATTGATGAACAAAAGATAAAGAAATAGAAAATAAAAGGGTTAAAAAACCCTCAGAGAATTAATGAAGAGCAAGTCCAAGCATGTCAAGCAGAAGTTCCAGAAAGAATGACAATGGAGACTAGGGAAGAGATAATTTCTGACAAAATAATGGTCAAGAGTTTTTCAGAATTGAATAAAACAGGAGATAGCTGATTGAATGCATACTGAGATTCTTGTAGGAAAAGTAAAACAGCATCCAGTAATATATCAAACATAGTAAATACTTATTTGCCTTTTCTCTTAAATATGCGATTACTAAACCCTGCAGTTTTCCATGTGCAGGGTTTTGTGCCATTGTACTCTTAAGATACAAAGAGATAGGGTCACACTCAGCAGAGAGGAAGTACATCTTGGGTAGAAAATAAATGAGTAAACAATTAAAAATAAGAAAGGTAAATGGTGTAATAGAGATATGTACAGGATAGTGTAACTATGAGGACCCATATCTATCTAAAAAAGTCTAGGAGTCCTTAACATGTGCTTGAGCTCAGAACTTGAGAGATTACTGGTTCAGCAAAGAGAAGTAATACTAAGAAATACATACATATGCATAGCCATGTCAGAGCCTGTATCATCTTCTGGGATCCAAGAATAGCCTGATAAAGCAGAGAATAACGCAAAGAGGGAAGCAAGGAGAAACAGGACACCCTCCATGTTTCTGCTGAAAGGTGATGGCACTTAGGCCAACAGCACAGTCTGCTGAAAGGAGGCCTGTGAACTAAGACCAGTCTGCAAATTCTCTTACAGATCTTCAGTGATGTAATCGGAAAAGTGAGAAGAAGAATTTAGCAGCTTTTATAGTAATTTGGAATTGCAAGATAGGAAACCCAAGTAAATGGCTTTGTACTTCACAAAGGCATCACTCTGAGAGACACAAGAAATTCAAGGATACAAAAACTAACAAAAACAACAACAACAACTAACTAGCCCTTCTCCATAGATAATTGAAGAGTGCTTCTGAAAGATTGTAAGTCAGGGAGGAACTGTTAACATAAAGGAAATATTATAATTGTACATATGGGGAAAATGGGCTCAGAGTAATAAGACAATTTGCTGAAGTCAAAAAATTAAGTGCAGAATTGTCCCCTTTGGCTCCAATGGTATCAGCATTTATGATTTATTATAAATTTAAGTCATCCTATGTTCTTCAAGGAAATTTTAAAAGTAAATTTGTCCCACATAAAGGGACTTTCACCATAATTGCTAGAGATAGTAGAAAAAATATAATTAATAATCACACAGACTTTTAAATAATATATATGGAAATATTATAGTGCTTCCCTCATCTTCTTCAAATCCATACAAGTGAGGGGAAAACACACACTTCTAAAATCCAAATGATTTTGGAAAACAACTCCTGATACACCAGTGATGCTGACAAATCTTGAAAAAATAAAAAAAAAAAATCAGTAGAATCAAAGGAAGGAAGGAAACATTAGCTCAAAACTTATGAAACATGATATTATGTCAAAAATGGGAGAAATAGCAAGCAGAAATGACCAGAGATGGTGGATATTTTCAACATCTTAATAACTAAGAGAGAAATATAAGACTAATCCAAGTAAAATTCCTATCCTCTGCCTATTAACAGCAGCAATTGATAAGAGCTATGGGGTACTTGAATTTGGTTAAATCATCTCTCTGATTAAATAATATGTTCTTTCTATGATGTATTCTACCAAACCAAAAAAATTGTTAAATCATTGTATTTAGAGCTAAAAGGAGATAGGAAACCATCTTACTTAATGCATTCATTTTTACAGGTAAGTAGCATACCTGAAGTATGTTGCGTAGTCACAGTTACATTTCAGAACTCCAATGACTTTTCCCTAATTGAGATTGCCTTGACTTTTTTTAAAACCTGATAAATGGTCTTATCTTTAATTACAGAACAACATCTCACTAGAAAACGTTTATGTGCCAAACATCCCAGAGAATCGGGCATCCAAAAAGCTGTTATATTGTGAAAAACTGCATAAGCCCACAGTCAGAGGAACATGTTATATTACATTGTGTGTACATTAATATCAATGAGAATTCAATACTGAGATCAAATGTGCAATATGCTGTCAAATGTTTAATAATTCTTCAGTGTCTAATTAAGTCTAAGAAAGCTGCACTTATGAGTGAGTCATTGTAATTTCATATTAAGTACAATATAAATAGGATAACACTGAAGAGCCAATGACTTAAGCTGATTGTCTGAAAGCAGGTTTCATGCTACCACAACCTTTTAATATCAAGTTAGGCTTCTCTACAAGGCAGAAATAAAAGAGAAATGCTACACTTTGTGTCTCATGAAGTGGAGTTGGATATTCATGGGCCTTAAGTGATCAATATCTTTATCAGATCTGTGTAAATGTTGTGGGCAAGTACAATTAAAGAGCAAATCCCTGGATCAGCTGGCTAAGCTAAATTTCAGCTCCAGAAGCAGATGATTTCACTGGAGGGCACTTGTTAGAGAACATAGGGAATCACGAGATGACATGTTTTAAAGACAAATGTGGGTTCATAGTGGGGATTTTAGAGTCAGAGCACCTGGGTTCAAAACTTTTTCCAGTGTTGCTTGGTTACATGGTGTGGTTTATACAAGTCAGTCAATCTTTTCAAGGACGAGTTTTTCAAACTGAAAAAGAATATTTTTTCCTTCATAAGGCTATTATGAGATCTAAAATAAAGTCTCTCTCTTCAGAAAAGAAAGCTTTCAAAACATTCTCTTTCTGAGAAAGGTGATCATTCTACTGGTATGCTACCCGGTAAGGTAGGTTCTGGAAGTTTGTCAAAGAATGCTTCCTGGAAAAGAATTAGTCCTATTTCAGTTAATCAACCTCTGCACGTAGTAGTAGACACTTGTCTAGGTTATTTTACATTGTAAGCATGGGATAAGTGTTAAGCATTTGTATTCATAGAAGAACATTCTCCAGGAAGTGTTTAGACAAGAAAATTTCTCTTTTAAACCACTCAAAAGTCTGAACATTTACATTAGAGGGAAGTTCCATGGAAATAACATTTGTGGAAAACTTTAATTTGTGCAGATTGATGGAATATCAATTCTGAGTAGAAATGGGGGGAAAAACAAGAATAGTTGAAGTAAAAATGCAAATAGTACTCGAGGTTAAAAAAATCATTTTTCTGCACAATAAAGGAAAGAAACAACATAAAGTGAGATCCTATAGAATTAGAGAAAATATTTGCCAGCTATTCTTCTGACAGAGGATTAGTATCTGGAGTATATAAAGAACTAAAAACAAAACAAAACAAAACAAACAAACAACAACAACAACAAAAAAAAACCCTTACCGTTAAAAGAATAGGTAGTCCATTCAATAAATAGTCAAATGAGCTAAAAGTATATTTCTCAAAATAAGAAGTACAAATGGTCAACACTTACACAAAAAAGCATTCAACAACACCTTTAGCAATCAAGTAAATGCAAGTTAAAACTCCACAATAATTCCATCTCTCTACATTGCATCATCAAGAATATAAATAATAATGAGCCAGGTACAATGACTGCTGATAAATCTCTGGGGAAAAAGAAACTCTTACACACTGTTGGTGAGAAGGTAAACTAGTATAGCCATTATAGAAACTAGTATGGAGTTTTCTCAAAAATTTAAAAATAAAACTACCAGAAGATCCAGCAATATCACTCCTTGGTATTTATCCAAAAGAATTATCATACTTTAAAGGTGCATGCTCACCCATATTTATTGCAGCATAATTCACAATAGCCCAGTTATAAAATCAGCATAGGCATCTATCAACAGATGAATAGATTAAAAGAAAATGTGATATATATACCCAATGGAGTTTTATTCAGCCATAAAGAAGAATGAAATTATGTCCTTTGCAGAAAAATGGATGGAAGTGGAGAACATGATAAGCGAAATAAGCCACACTTCGAAAGGCAAGTACTGTATGTTGTCTCTTATATTTAGAAGCTAGTGGGAAATAAGGAAAGGGGGAAAATGACATCATAAAGTTGAATGAAAACCAGTGGGATAGAAGAAAGGGATCAGAAGGTAGGAAAGAAAAATATGGGAAGTATTGAGGAGTGAAAATTGAACTAAGCTAAATTTCAGCTCAGATTATTTCACTGGAGCGCACTTGTTAGAGAACACAGGGAATCACCAGATGACATGTTGTGAAGACAAATGTGGGTTCATATGCTACAATGAAATTCATCATTGTGTGTAATTAACATACACTAATAAAAATGTCTTCTTACTCTCTGTTAATGAAATCATGACCATTTGAAGACAGAGTGAATATGTGTACTTTGTAAGTAATTTATCAGTGGCGATTCTGAAAAACCACCATATCATTACAAAGCAGAAGAAAACCAACAATGATCGACAATGTGAACTAAAAAGGTAATTCAGACCAGAAACAGAAAGGGAACATTGGCCATTTCTGCATCAGATGTCATCACTCCTCAGTAATAAAAAGCTTGGAGCATCAGGAGCACCAGAATCATATACAATTATTTTTTATGTACCTTTTATGTAGACATATGTCATAAATAATAATTTGTAATTTATCTTATACTGTGAACTAAATTCTCCACAGCTCACTGTTGATAAAACACAAACTAACAGAACCTCATTGGATACAGAAGAGGAGCTCTCTTCCTTTTTGTAAGGAATGCCATCACTATACTATTCCAGCCAAGTAAGTCTTGGGAGTTATTGTTATGGACCATTTCTTATAAAAGAATTTGTCTCATACAGCCTTCTGAATAACTTCTATATGAATTTGTTATTTAAAAATGCTGTATATAAAAATACCCAACTACAAAACTATACCTGAAAAACTACATTATAGGGTATTTCTTGAGATACCTCCTTATGCTGCAAAAGGTAATTGGGCTCATAGTTCCCATGTGCAAATACATCTCCATGATCACAATGAAGGATGAAAGCTAATGGGAGAGCACTAAGATTTTTTTTTTTTAAATTGCAACTTTTAAACTTTTGTTTATATCTTTCCAGCATGCAAGACTTTTCAATTTAATGTAGAGTGTAAATAAATGGTATAGATGTATTATTGTTCTTACTTCTCAGATGCCAGAGCCTACCAAATTCAGACTCAAAACACAGCATAGGTCTTTTTCTTCTTTATTGTTTTAACTCAATGACAGCAACGATCAAGGAGCTGATAAGTCAGTGAAAATACATTAAATTTTATATCATGTTTTAATGATCATTCCTTATGTTTACAGAGGGATGCTTTTCATTGTCTCAAGTTAAATGTAAAAATTTTTCTTATTGTGATGTCTATTCTGCTGATTGTCAAGTTCATATGTTGAAGCTAACTGACTTCAAAGGTAGAATTAGTGAAATTTGATTTTTCTTCCACAGGCATCTCTTTGAGAAGTGTTGCTCAAAGATATTCTGAGAGAAGGACCGCTCTTTGGTCAAGGATATTTTAGTAGCTGAGTTAGTTTTGGAACAGTGAAATCTTCAAGCAGGCTTCTAAATTTCCTAAAAGCTTTCTCTCACGTGGAGCGTACCCAAACTGAAACAATGAGTATTCACTAAGGAGGCTATATCTGTGCAGCAGAGTCTCCTGTGTTTCAACTGAAATTCTAAGGTGGGATCTTTCCTTTCAAGGACAACAACATGTCAATCAAAATCTAGAGAATTCTTTAAGTAAGTCAGAACTTGGTGGGGGTGCCAGGGAACAAGTAGATACATTTAAATTCTGAAATGAGTTTGGGTATAATCTATTACATAGATATACATACATAATTTACTACATATATATGCACATACATGTTCTGTAAATGTAATATTCACAATATATATTTAATTCATATATATAGTATGTATATACACATGCACATAAACATGCACATAAACGAGGGAAATTATTTTTAGTATTTTTGTATCTGATACTGTATGAACTCTTTTCTTTCAAGTTCAACCAATTCTTACTACTGTGATCATGTTATTATTGCACTATGTAGCTTCTTTTTATTATGTACAGTCCTTAATGCTTTTAAAAAGTGTAGCATTTGCTTATTGCCATTGTTCACAGTTTCCTTCCAGCTCCCTTCTCTTGTTGGCCAAACTCTATGTGGATTCACTCTTTCTCCTGTGTGTTGTTGAGGTCTGCAGTACTCATTTACTGCTTGGGGAGTGGTATCTTGTTTTTTTTTTTTTTTTTTCTCTAGTCTTGGTGCCCTGTTTATGTCTGTTCAATCTCTCTTCAGTAGAGTTCTATCTACCACACTGAGACATGGGGGGATTATTTTGTACTCTTTGGGGCTGAAAAGTAACTTTCCTTTTGAGGCTTCTGTTGAAAACTGATTCCTCCTCCATGTGGCACCCTGGGATTCTACTGTGATGCTGTCATCTGATCTTCCTGGTTGTGGCAGCTCAGAGGAAGCCTTTTGACCTTTTTAGGCCTACTATATGGTGAAATGATGCTCACAGACATCTCCCCATCTCATCCTCACAAGAGGTACACACTGCAAGAAACACGTTGAGCTGGATTAAATTCTTTGCCTGGGGTCACCAACTTAGAAAATTTCAGAACCAAGATTGAAATAAAGGCCTTTTGCCTTTAAACCTCTTGGTCTTTCCATTATATCATATTGCTCTCTAATGAGTTTGTGGATTCATGATGATCTAAGCATTGGAGTAGAAAAAACAATGGGGCATAATAATTGCTTATATGTTTTTGTTTTTGAAAGACATGTCCTATTTGTTTTGGTGCCGATTAAAAGCCAGCAATTTTACAAATAATAGACAATCAGCTGGTTAGCTCTTTTTGATCAATTCCATAACACAGCAGAATGGAATGATTTGGATAATTTAAGTATTCTTGTCTTGAACAAACAGAATTAGTTGGACTATATGGCAAGTTTATATTTCAAGAATGGGGTCGAGAGTTAATATTTCAAAAATCTTTATGGATTTTAAAAAATCAATGTATAAATAACACTAAAAACGAATGATTTATAGTTTGGTATACTTTATTTTTTTTATTAAATTGAGATACTCTCCTTACCTCCACCTGTAAATAAATTATATGATAATGTCCTCTGAATAAATATTACTCACCAAGAGAATAACCTATTCTATAAACCAATGCAACTGAAAAGGCAAGTGAACCCTGACTTTGACTTCAAATATGCTTTTGTATTTTGTTGCTATTAGTGTTTGCATTGAAACAAAGTAGAAGACTGTGGAAAGAATACTTGTTGTTTTGATGATGGACTCTAATCAGCCTACAGATGACAGAATTCCTATAAATCACTTCCTCTATAAATCCATGTTTTCTTTCCCTCTTTTTCTTCTTCTGTTCCCCTCTCCTTCCATCTCATTTTCCCCTTCCACCTTTCCCTTCCTTTTACCCCCTACTCTCTCTCTCCCTCCCTCCCTCCAGACCGACTATCCCTTCCACTTTCCTTTTTTCTTACTAAAAAGATTAGTCGCTAGGATCTATCAATAATAAAATTATCTTGTTTCGTGTAAATTCAAGCCCCAGATATATCACACACACTGGTGAGAACCTGTGTTTCCATAGAGCAGAAGTAAAGCTGAAGTATGACCTTAGTGGGCCAGATTTATAGTTGCAGAATCTGCAGAAGAAATTTTCCCTATTCAAGCAGTGAATGCAGCTGCTGAATTTGGATGTTGGTACCTCTCTTCTCCACTCCATAGCTAGCCACAAACTCCTCACTGAGTGCCCATAAATGATTCAATAGGATGTACTATAGGAAGTAGGCTTTCAGAGAGAATTCTCATTTGAGAATGTGATAGAACCTTTTTCTCCTATTCTTTGTGATATTTCCAGTTAGAAACACCACATGTAATTACATGGATCCAATTTCAAATGGCGATAAACACCACATTTTTGAAATATCATATTGACATCCCTGACAAAACCATTTCAAGTCATCAGGAACTCCTGCGTTGCATTCTCTATTCACATTGTGCTCTGAATTTCAAGTCTGAATGAGGATTAAGGAGAGCTATGATGTCTGTTTTCCCTTCTTTTACTCTGCACACTTTCTGTTTTCCATTCTTTTTTTTCCATTTCATGAAAAGAATCTAATCCTTCTCAAATTCCAATAGCTCTATTCATTCTCTGCATGTAGATGCTTGTGCATGTCAATATTGCTTATGAAAATCTTCTATTTGAAAGCTCAGCTGATAGTTTAAATTTTATTCTTTTTTTATAAAATTATTTCCTCTTTCTCCAATGAGCTATTTCAAGAAGCAGACCCCGTGAACTGTTCCTCCTTCATAGCCTGACTGTGTATCACACTGGAATATGCTTACCTTTAGTCTTTGCCTCTTGTGTTCAAGTATTTTATGCTGGCATAAATCAAAAAAGTATGATAAAACTAGAGATAGCATCTTGGTTCAAATTTGGCCCTGTTGTTCCTGACTTGGAACATCCTGACAATGAGATAGTGCTTATGTCTTCCTGTTGGCCACCCGTTACTTCTGATTTTCTTGGCAATTTGCTGCCAAGAAGTGATGTACTATTGGAGAGTAAGATATATTGATTGGAGGTGTGCCAATTGTTTTGTTGGATGCAGTTGGTCACACTGAGCCTAGGGACAAAAACATAAATTAGTCATTATACTCATCACAGGCTATAAAAAATTACAGAAGACAAACTTTCATTTTTCATACATTGTATTGATAGTGCCACCTTCCTCCAAGATCCCAGAGCATTATTCAAAGATTATATCCTTCATTCTTTTCATATTTTCTCATGGTCAAGGACAGACATTGCCAACTTTATTTTACAAGTGAAGGGTTCTTGGCAAGGGGGAGGTTTGGCAAACAGAATGAAGATGATGCCAGGCTCTGTTAGAAATGTAATTGGGTATGTCTTTATGTAGGAAAGTATTCTTTTCATCAGAAGTACATGTTGGTTTTAATGACTGATATGAATGGGCTACGATTTTACATTAACTAAACAATCACCCGTTTTTGTCAATTATATGCAAGCCTCCATATTAAGTCATGTTAGGAAGATTTTATTTCTTAACATAGGTTAACATTTTGCTATCTTACATTTTTCAGTTAAGCATTATCTGTGCTTTTGGGTGGTAATTTGTGTTTTTCCTCCTTTAGCAGTGCTTTGAAGTATTCCATTTAAATGTATTAAATGAAAATTGTATTTCATAGAAAATATTATGCTTTTCTTTTTTTGTATGTTTCTATAACTCTTTATATAATCTCATGTGTATATAATTTTCTTTAAAAATTAAAAATAAATAACAATTCTTGGGATTCAAGGAAAGTATAAATCATGAAACAATGTTCTCCTACATACTTTCTTGAAAAAGATTAATCTTTAAAGACAAAAAAGAGGATTCCTGCAGGCCTTTCACCCTGCTTTCCCTAATATTATCTAACATTTTACATACCCATGGTATCTTTAATAATAATAATAATAATAATAATAATAATAATAATAATAATATAGATGTAGTACATTTATTAAGTTATAGATTTTATTTGTATTCCACCAGTTTTTTTCTACTTCAAGATCAAATTCAGGACGCCACAGCCTTTGTCATGTTTCATCCTTTCCTACAACCTTTGACACTTATAGCTGACAAATTGCCCAGATGGACATAATTTTATTTGGTTTTCACAAAAATTCTTTATTCCTGAAACATAGCAGGCAGACCCCTACTCTAGAATTTTCTTCTCATGTGTATCTTCTTTATTAATTCTCACTGCTTCCAATTTTTTTTTTTTTGGTCAAAACTCTGCTACTTTTTGGCATAGACTGATGACCTCCTAAATATCAATCTGCCAAGTCCCTGTCATTAGCACTTCTGAACTCTCTTTTTCTGATGGAGTTATTATAAGAATATTTTGATCTTCTAACACACAATATGCTTTTCTTGTTTATTAAGCTCATTTTTCAATTATTTGTTTATCTGTTCAAGTAAAGTCTGAGAGGACACAGCTCTTTGTACATTGATGAGTCTGTGACAATGTTGGTGGTGCCAAATATAGTGGGTACATAATAAATACTTGTTACATGAATAAATGAAGACAGGAACCAAGAATTATCTTTATACAAATGGTGTTCAGGGAAAGTAGAGCTTTCTTTACCACCATACAGGCAATATTGGTGCATTTTGGAAGATAACCTCTCTCTGCTCTTACAGTTCAAAATACAGATTGAAGACTGGATGGTCTCCTGGTACAGCTAAGAGCACCTAGTCCAACCACTAATCAGACTAACAGTATGAAAAGCCCAACATTAGAGACTTTGAACCTATCTGTTACAGTCATTGCTTCTACAAGTTTTGACATAAGTGCCCTCAGAATAAATGAGCTGGGACAAAGTGGAGTCCATTATTTTTTTCTCTAAAACCTATAAATAATGGTCTTATGCTGCATATGTGAATGCTGGTATATAATTATCTATACCATGCTTCCTTTTATGTATTTTTATATCTTATTTAAAGAGAAAAAGCATGCTTTAATACACATACCATATAATCAGATACTTACTAACGGCCATTTGAATGACCACACTCTATAGACATTTCTGTAAAGTGAAAAAAAAATCTAGGAATAAATAAGAATATTAGCAATAATAGTGCCGGAATACATGAAAGCGTATTAGGCATTTTACATACGTTACCAAAGTTAAAGTGCTTGATAAATACAAATTCTTTGCTGCTTGTAGAGAGAAAATAGTTAATCGAAGCCTGGAGATGACAGAATTAAAGTCCAACCACTAATCAGACTAACAGTATGAAAAGCCCAACATTAGAGACTTTGAACCTATCTGTTACAGTCATTGCTTCTACATATGCTTGCTTATCTTTCAAAGATTCAAACCAAAACAATTCCAGTTAGTCTTTGGACAGCACTCGAACTTTTCCAAAGTTCTACTCACATAAACTATCAACTGAATTGTCTCAAGAAATGTACAGTGGAATACCATTCATATTTTAATAAAGGAAACCTTGTTATTTGTGATAACCTGGATGAACTTGGAGGACATTATGTATAACTGAAATAAACCAGGCGTAGAAAGATAAATTTGACAACTTCTCACCCACATGTGAAATCTAAAAAGACAAAATTATAGGATCAGACTGTAGAACAGTGTTTACCAGGGGCTGATTGAAGAAGATGGGGAGGGAATATGTTGAACAAATGTTAGAAAATTTCAGTTAGACATGACAAACAAATTCAAGTGTTCTATTGTACAACACAGTGACTACAGTTAGAACAATGAAGTACATTCTTAAAAATTGCTGAAAGAGTACAGAGTACATTTCAGGTGTTCTCAGAACAAAAATAAGTATGCTATGATATGTAACAAGTTCAATGTAGTTATTTCACAATGTATATTTCAAAACATAAGATGAACATATACACTTTAATTTGTCCATTAAGAAAAATAATAATCACCGCACATATATTATCAGAATTTGCATTGTTTAAAAACTAGAAGAACAGGAAAGAGATCATGAGTCAATTAATTCCTTTATTCAGAAAAGTTTGTGAACAATTACTATATGATAGATGTTAATACCATTTAGTCCTAAACCATTTTTTGGAAGGTACCCTGAGTATTCACAGAAAGATGAACATCCCTATTCTTATGGAGAAAGTGTGAAGACAGACAATAAACAGGAAAGCAGATATAAACAATTCAAATATTAGCTTGTTAGGAAGGAAATGAAATGGTTTAATGAGGTAGAGAATGGCTAGAAGATCGTGTGGGTCAAGGATCTCATCTCTAGGTTGCATTTTATATCACATCTCAAAGTTTTGTGTCTTTAGGCTTAATTTAGCTTGAATAATTTTCCTACAAGATTTATTTTCTCTCACTGCAATTTGAGCTCACCAGGTTCTACTTATCTTCACTTGTTTGTACATATCATTTTGAGAGGATAAAGTCCTTTCTAATTCAGATAATTGGATATTTGGTACACAAAAAAAATGGTTTCTTATACCAATATGTTATTTCCTGGTGGAGATATATTTCGACCCTTTGCCCAGATTTAGAACATACAGAGACTTTAGGAGGAAGTCTGATGGGTCAAATCATCCCGAGCAATAGGATCACTAAAGAGATGTCAGTGAACTTCCGTATACTTAAATTCCTACATTTTGACCCAGTTCTTGCATGGATTTCTTCAATAGTCCTGACAGTGACAGCACCACACATTTGTTTCTAAACCTTATTGAAATAAAAAAGGAGTCCCAGAGTAACAAGGAGAACCCAAGTGAATAGGAAATCCATACTCTCAGACCAGGACACTTAGGCTATTTTGTATGAAGCTGAACTCTTAACTGATTTCTGAGGAAAGTATTAATCTGAGACACTTTTCTATAATCTGATATTATTTTTAAAGGAAGTAATGAGAAACTTGGGCATAAACATGTTCTCAATCCCATCGTTAAGGGATTCAGGTGATCATTGAATGGGAATGAAGAGTATGATTTACTTTCAAACAGACAAGGTGCAAGAGTTCATAACTAAAATTTCCCTCTTTTCATAAAAAAGTGGCTTGTAAGGAATAAGAACTGAGTGAATAGTGATTTATGAAATTTTGGCTAATTTTTGACATCTTATAGGGATACTGAATATCTGTTCTATTGATTTCAGATTATACTGAACACTTTACAAAAACAAATGTATGATAAACACCGTGGTAAGTGATCCAGAAACAAACATAAACAAGACATGATAACTACACAATACAACCTGGTGGTAGAAATATGCATAACATATAATATCATTGCAATCATGTAGTTGGTATAATAAAAATATGCAGAGACAAAGGGGAATGAAGGGAAGGGAGAGGAATGGGAATAGGAAAAGACAGTAGATGAATCATACATAACTTTCTTTTGCTCATAAATGAATATATGACTCGTGTTAACTCCACTTATGTATTACCACAAAAATGGGATCCTATTGGAATGGGTTGTATTCCATGTATGTATAATATGTCAAAATACATTGTATTGTCATATATGTCTAAAAACAAAAAATAAAAAAATATGCACAGAAATATTTGTAAGCAACTAATCTGTGAAGTTATGGAAGACTGGGTGAAATGATGTCTGAACTAACTATTTCAGGTACTATCTTATACTCCCCTTCTTTATTTCTGTTTCCTAATTCTTCTTCACTGAATCCACTTATGCTCTTCTCCAATGGTATTATCTGAGTTCTTATTATCATAGTGACTATGTTTAGGAACATAGAAATTGTTCCAGGTATGGGCTATGGGATGGGGATATATATATATAAAATTTGTCAGATTGCTTGTCTTGCATGCACAAGGTCTTGGGTTCAATTCCCAGAACCATACACACACACACACACACACACACACACACACACACACAAATAAATAAATAAATAAAAAGGAAAAAGAAATTATTCCAGATTCTTCAGTGGCATGCTTTTTTAGACTAAACCTGACACTATGGTGGAGTTTAACATTGTGTCTTTTTCCATGTAGACTACACAAGAAAGAAGACTGGCTCCTTTCTTGTTTCCGAAGTATTGGATAAATTGTCCACATCCTGAATCCTCAATTCTTGTACTGAAGTGTGTCTATTTGGATAACTGGAAGTCAGAATTCTTGACTCTAAGATTCCTTTTCTTGGTATAGCATGATTTGTAGAAGGCATACAAATCATGGAAAGACAACTAGGAAAAAAAAAAACGAAATGTAGAATTAGGCAAATTGTAGGTATGGCTTTGCTATCTACTGTCATTTCTTCTTCCAGACATAATTTATTAAGAACTCAGTAAATAGCAGCCACTGTGTGAGCTACTGAGACTATCATTGAAAAGAAGACAAAGTTCCTTAACTTTATGATTCAGTTTTCTAGAAGTGAAATAATAGAAAATAAATAAATGACAAATGACAGTTGGTAAGTTTGCTGAGACTCTATTAACAAAGTACCAAAGTCTGGATGACTTAAAAAAGAAAAAAGATATTTATTTCCTTGTCTAGAAGTCCAAGCTGAAGGGGTCAGCAGGGTTGTTTTTTGTTTTTTGTTTTCCCCTGAGGGCTTCTCTCCTTGACTGTGGATGTCCATCTTCTCTTTATATGGCCTTTCCTCTGGGTGTGTCTGTGTCCTAACTCTTCCTAACCAGTCATATTGGTTTACAGCCCACCCATTTGACCTAATTTTACATTAATTAACTCTTCAAAAGACCTAGTTCCAAGTACAGTCACATTTGGAGGTATTAATGGTTAGGACTTGAACAAAAGAATTGGGGTGTGGGTGGGGACAAGCAATTAAGCCAATAACAGAATAAGAAATAGCTCAGAAGGCAGTGTCTACTGGGATACTAAGGAGCAACAGAGTGGTCTAGTGGGCCATTCCAATAGCACCATCAAGGGAGGCTTCTCTGAGCAGACCAGAGCTGGGGTGAGATCTGAAGTTTTGGAGTGAATCAGGTGTTCCACTGACCAAGGTAAGGGAGAGCCAGGTGAAAGAAACTACATAGCCTATGAGAGAGTGCATGATGTATTTGGGAAACTGAGAGTAGGAGTCAGGGTGATTAGAACATGGTGAATGAGAGTAATCCTATGAAATTAAGGTAGGTAAAGATTTTAAATTTTCTGAGTTTCCAGATATTGAGTACAGATAATAGAATATATTGTTGAAAAACAATTAAATTATGTAATAATGGACAATTCTTATGTTTCATAGATGTTCCATTTTTTAAAAAGAGCTTTAACAAAGAAGCAGCAGTATTTTCTTTTTTCTTTTTTCACATATCATCTATTACATTTGAAATTACACTCCAGGACATTCATTATTAAGACTAATTCTGACCTAACTCCTGCAAAATGGAGGCAGCATATTCACACGTTTTCCCATCACCTGACCAGTCTCAATCATTTTGCAGCTGCCATCCAGATCTGTCAGACTCATGGTAATGGCTCTAAAATACCTTCATTAAAAACATCCTTATCAAATGTACTGTCAAAAAAATCAGGATTTGATTTGCTGTGTAGTTAACCTCCAATTAGTTTTGGAAAAGAAAGTACATTATAATCACTTTTCAACTATTAAAACAATTTCAAATTTGGTAAATTTCTACTTGTAATTATACAAAACAATGGCAAGTGTCTTTTTAGATAATTATATCTAATCAATTGTAACATAATCTATTTTAAATCCATGAAGAGATATTTCAAAATACCAAATACACTCTTAACTCACATATATCACTTGTATTAGCAAGTAAAATAGAAGGTATAAAATTTTCTGCAAATTGAAACTTTATTAACAAGGGTGATAAATTAATGATGTTTTAGAAGATGTAATTTTTGTTTCAAAAGAGAGGGTAGACAGGTTAAACTGGATTCAGATTTTTTTTCTTTCCAACTACGATACCTTAAATTACCCTTCATTTCACTCAATTATGACTCTTTTTTATTCTAGTAGTACTTTACCTTTCTGAAGCAGCCTTCAACTGAACATTCTACATCATTCTCAATTGTCAATATTGCTGCAAGGTTGTTCAGGTAAGAATGGATGCTGGAATGTGGTTGGGTCTTACCAAATATCTTCAGTTCTGTACAGGTAGATATTTTTAGTTCTCTGAGAAATGTTTCTATATGGAGAGTCAGAATTTCTGAAGCCACCTGTTCATATTTTTCCCCTTTATAAAACAATGTTTAGGATTCCTAAGAGGTGACTTCTAAGAATTGTTTTGAAGGTGTCATTATACTTTTAAAATCAGAATAACTTGTATCAAACAGAATTTTGATAAATTTATTTGATTAATGAATATGCCCCAGAATATACCCCATAGTGAGATTTGCACTTATTTTAAACCTGGTTTTGAAACTAATTTTGAGTTATTTGCTAATGAAAGCATTTTGAAAATCCCCAAATAAAGCCAGTCAGGAAATTAAATAAAGGAATTGTGGCATAAATTTAACTTTAAAAAATATTTTGTGAATTTTTATTTTTCAATACAAACACATTTGCCATCCATTTTTTTTTCCTTTTACTTGTGGGGTGGGGTAATGGGAACAGTGGCTGTAGGACATCTCACATCCAAACCATAACAATTCCACCTCCAGCTCCCAAAAGCTTCTAATCATCTCACAATGCAAAATACAGTTTTCTCATTTCCGAGAGTCCCTATAGTCAACAGTTCTGAGATTACTCAAAGTTCAAGTCCAAAGTCTTCTCTGACACTCAAGGCAATCTCGAACTGAGAGCTCCTGTAGAAGTAAAAGCAACTTAAAAGTATTCAATATACTGTGTTTACTTCATCATAATCTTTGTTTTAAAACTGCTATTCACAAGTACACAGCTGAGTGTTTGGAAATGACTGATTACAAGACTTGGGCTTTTAATTCACAATTGTGTGTGTATGTGTATATGCGTGTGTATATTCATGTTTGTGTGTGTGTGTGTGTGAGACACAGGTATACATTTGCTTGCATGAGCGTATTTGGGTTAGATATTCTACTAATTAAAGGTAATCTGTGCTCTTATGATTAAATTGTCCTCAGTGGAAAGGTTGGGCCAGACATAGAACCTTAATCCTCAGATTTCTTTTTCAGTCAGAAACTATAAACAATGAAAACATTTGTACTTCTCATTCAATCATAGAATCAGGGTCTTTCTCATGGTGTTAACAATGCAATCATTTTCATTTTTTGTCAAGAACTATAAATCTAAAGAGGTGAAGTGTCAAGTTAGTGAGGAAAATCTTTTCTAGGGTGGAAAATTCTCTTTGATAAGTTAATAATGTTCAGTGATATTTAGGTGCTTATTTCAGTAAGTGTAGAAGCTGATTCTCACTGAGAAATAAAGAGTTAAGTGACTAGAATACATTGGACATTTTTAATAAAATGAAACCAAATTAATATGTTTAACAACAGCAGTATGACATAGTAAAAGTATATTGTGTTGTGATTTCTCAATGGGTCACTATTAAATAGCTTAGTGTAGCATGGAAAAAAAAAAACCTTAGAAATAAATGAACTTTCAAAAGGAGGCCAAAGTTTGGTTTAGAAATCAAAAAACTCTTTATTCTGTATGGGGTTCCTATCCCATCTTCTGAAAAGCAATAAATCTAGCTTACTTTTGTAATGAAACTGAATGATAATATTTTTGTAAATTTTAAAAAAGATTAGTGTACTAATTATAGATTGATAGACAGAACATTTTCTTGTTACCAGATTCAAATTGGATGACCAGAATAACTGATGAATTCATATATTTTCTTAGTACATTCAACTGCAATGAAGAATTTTCACTCAGGTATTCTAATATTTCATAAAGAGCTCATAAGCAGTAAGATGCAAAGTAAAGAACAGAAAAGATGTGATAGCTTATAAAAAGCACCTCTGGACCTGACCAGTGTTCTCTTCTCTAAAGATATCTCTCTTTTTGAATACTGGAATAGTTTACAGATAAACTAAGATAGTTACAGGGAGTTTATACATAATTAAACTTTGCATTTTTGACCTTTAGTAATGAAGAAAATCTTACCTCATTGACAGCAATTCAGAGATGTTATTTAAAAGATGCAAATGTATCTTTTAGGCTGTTACTTTCTGACAATAAGAATGAAGACTCACTTTCTTACTTAAATTCTGTTTTTATCAAATACCCTCATTCACAATGGGATAATGTTATTGAATCATTCTAAGGATAATATATTCTGCCTTCTTTGCCATAATTAATATAGATTTCCTCTCTTAACCTTATCACCAATTGCTGTTCATTTATCATAATGGGATTTGAACACATATATAATAACTAAATCTTTATATGGTCCAATTATTGTAAATGTATTACACCAAATAGTAAAAAATTTTCTTAAGGGATTTTGAGACATGGCTAAAAAGTGAGGAAATGTTATTGGGATTTTGTTAGCTGGTAGGAAAAGAAATCTTTCAGCTATCTCAAGTGATGTCAGAAAGATATTTCTGTGAACAGGGAACACAGCAGGATTTACTTACAGGTTGTCAGGGGCAGGTATGGTTGAAACTCTTCCCTGTGGTATTCATTCATTTCTTGATTGGTGTTACAATTATTTGCTTCAGCCAACATGATCTGAAATGCATACAAAAAAGAATGTAAGTATTCGAATGTTCAATGAAAATCTCAATCCTAATTAGCTACAAATCAGTAAAGCCAGGTAGCCTGAGGTAGGTTAAAATGAGAACTTTGTACATGAAAGGCTATATATGCCCCTAAATCTAAGAATTTTCCTAGTTGCAAACCTCCAAATCACTCCATGCAACTTCCTTTACGTCAATTATCCTCCTAAGGGGAGTGAGAGCAGGTTAACCAAGCCAAATAGGAGTCCATATCGTCAGAGAATAAGTCATTTTTTTTTATTCACATAGTAAAAGCCATAGATCTCAATGGGAGTAGACTTCTGGCCCTGTCATCTGAGAATGTGGAGTGGAACAAAGTTAGAATTTATGCCCTTCCGATTAGTTGAATTATACCTCTGGGGCCTTAGACTTAGAAGGAGTGGAGTTCTGTTAATACTTTCTTTGTTCCACTCTTAAGAGACTTGCTTTATCAAGTTATTACTGCACTTATAGTATTCTCTCCTGCAAGACTGAAAGTTCCTTTAGGACAACAATCATGCATTATACTGCTTTGTAAGTATATTTAGGGTCCTGCAATTATATTGTGAATAGAATATGTTAAAAATATACAAATAAAAAAAGGAAAGGGGAAAAGAACTATGTTAACAATTAAGAGACGGGAGGGAAGAACTCTCAAATATATTACCAGGAGAGACTATTTCAAGCATTCATAAGGATTTTAGTTCTTGCTCTTCATACATTAAATACACTTTTATTTTTCCCTTGGGTACTGGGAATTGAACTCATGAGTGCTTTGCCACTGAGCCAGATACCCAAGACTTCCTTCCTACCCCCACTTTTTTTTTTTTTAAATTTAGAGACAGGGTCTCACTAAGTTACCTGGGGCATCACTAATTTGCTGAGGCTAGCCAAGAACTTACAATCCTTCTGCCTCAGCCTCCTTAGTCTCTGGGATTATAGGCATTCGACACTAGGCATGGCACTAGACGCACTTGCTATGGTATATATATCTATATTCCTGTTTCTTCTATGGTATATATATATATAATATAATATAATATATAATATTATATATATATAATATAATATTATATATATATATAATATAATATTATATATATATAATATTATATTATATATATATAATATAATATTATATATATATATATATAATATTTCCTGTTTCTTCTCATTTCAAGTCATTCGTTAGTTAGCATTGGCAAATAAATAATCATACATATATGTCAACTACCAAACATTCCACCTGGTGATCCGAAGTTATAGTCACCTTTTTACAAATTGAAAGATAGTCATCAAGACTATAATGACATCTTCCTACACAAAATGATGTACTTGGAGGAAGAACATGGAAGTCAAGGAGAGACAAGACTCAAACTACCTAGCTTACCTGCTACAACAATTACGATTTTTAAATGAGTTATATGTTGTATCTGAGTATTTTCCCATTTTAGATTATTTTATTTAATCTTACATGAAAGTTTTAGTTTATGTAAAAACTGATGAGTTAAGTAAGATGAAAATCTTAATATAAAATCACCTTTTCTCAAACAAAGAGCTTTTCTTATATTTCATAAATACCAGACATAAAAGTACATTGTTCTTTTACCCTTCTTGGAAAACTAGCTCATGGAAGAGGATATCAATTATTTAGGGTCTTTCCCTATGTCCATTTCCTGTAAATTAACTGTGTTGAATATGAACCAAACCTGCAGACAGACAAGTAATGGAGAAGTCTGCAATTCTTTACTTTCTGACATATTTTTGAGAGAAAACCATCATCATATTATTTTTTTAAAGAGAAAGAGAGAGAGAGAGAGAGAGAGAGAGAGAGAGAGAGAGAGGAGAGAGAGAGAATTTTAATATTTATTTTTTTAGTTTTTTAGCGGACACAACATCTTTGTTTGTATGTGGTGCTGAGGATCGAATCCGGGCAGCGCGCATGCCAGGCAAGCGCACTACCACTTGAGCCACATCCCAGGCCATATTATTTTTTATAATATTTTATTTTATATATTAAAGTGTTCATAATAATTTCTGTTCATTCAATAACAACTCCAACATCAGATTAGTAAAATATTTTCTATGATATTTTCTTTATTCTGAGAATGAATAACTAGGTACTTAGTTTAGTCTCTTTAGTTCAGTAAATAATCATCGTGTCAATATCATTCACACATCAAATAAAGTATAACTGAAAGAGTTGAGCATGTTTAGCCTGTGGCTAGTGTATTTTGTGTGGATAATCTCATCAAATTTCTCCAGTTACTCTCACTTCTTATATACTCTAATAATAAAAATTTCTAAGATTGTTCCTTTTGATGAGAGAAGGGTGCTAAGAAATTTGTTATAATTTGTAAAATATATTAGTTTTCTTAAAAAATACTTGTCCTAAGTATTCTATACTATTTCATTTCCTAACTAGAAAATTATCTCACTTTCTTGGAGTTAACATAATTTGCTTTTTATTTAAAAAAAATAACAAATTATCTTAATATTTGCCTGATAACACTTTTACTCATGAAATGATACTAAAAGCTTTATATTAATTTTTGTAAAATTATATTTTCTTCAATGTATAATTAAGAAAATGGCATGCTCAAAATATGGTATAGTGTAATCTGTTTTAGTTCAAGCTGCCATAACAAAAAACTATAACCCAGATGATAAAGTCTTAGATAAGAGTTTTAGCATGATTGGATTCCAGTGAATACTCTTTTCCTATTTGCAGATGGGTCTCTTGTGTGTTCACATGGCCTTTCCTTGATACATGAGACCTTTCTCATCTTACAAGGTCACAAATCCTATCAAATTAGAACCCTACCATTGCAACCTCATTTAACATTTAAGAATGCAGCAGATATTCCCCCAGAAACCGTATAAGGCAGAAAATAAAGCCATTACATCTTTAAAGGGCAAAACCTAGAAGGGTCATATTACCAAAAATATTAGAATTATATTAATTGATTTTTGATGTTCAGTCTGGGATGCAGGAAGTTTGGAAGGCATCACTCCCTTCTGGCAGCAACTAAAAAGATGAACAAACTGAAAAATCAACAACCCAGATACATCAGGGGAATGAATTCCAGAGCAAACTTGTGCCCCTTAAATTGGAGAAACAGACACACACATGGACCATCACAACTGATTTGAACAGAAACTCATGGGTAGAAACCTCCACAGGAGCCAATGCTGAAGTAATTGACAGGAGGTAGAGGCTCAGAGTGGACAAGTGTGAGAGATAAATCTTGGAGGTGTGGGCAGACTTAGGAGGGCCCTGGATATTTTATGAATTTCACCCCTAGAAGAGTCATCAGGTCCACACAGTGAACAGTGGAGACATCCCCCACCCCCACTCCCCGCCATGTTTCCAGCAGGAGCAGGCAGAATTTTTTTTTTTTAAAGAGAGAGTGAGAGAGGAGAGAGAGAGAGAGAGAGAGAGAGAGAGAGAGAGAGAGAGAGAGAGAGAGAGAGAGAGAATTTTTAATATTTATTTTTTAGTTCTCGGCGGACACAACATCTTTGTTGGTATGTGGTGCTGAGGATCGAACCGGGGCCGCACGCATGCCAGGTGAGCGCGCTACCGCTTGAGCCACATCCCCAGCCCCAGAAATTTTTTTGAAATCCTGGAAAATATACTGTTCTTGATAAGGTCTGCCCTTAAGGGAAACATTTTTTTTAAACCAGAATATATAAACTATTGCTTTTGTTGTTGTTTTGTTTCTTAAAAAGTGTAACTAACCTGAGGGAAGGGAAATACCAAACTCCATCCCACTCTAGTCATTTTGTACAGTCTAGGGTGGTGGTAGGGGGAGGAGCACTTGTGATGTTCACAGTCCAGAGTCATGGACTCACTAAAAGACTGAGATGTAATGATAGGACTATGGAATGCTAAAGGCTAATTTACTGCAGTTCTCTATGCAGCACATTTGCTTCACAATCAAGTCGAAAAATTATAAGGGACACTGAAATACAAAAACACATAACTTGAAGATGCATGGAAAATATCAGATCTAGATTCAAATAAGGTAAGGATATTATAATTATGAGACCCTAAATGTAAAACAATTCGGAAGTGGTTTTAAGATGGCAGAACATAGAAAGTTGCTTTCCTGGCTGTTCCATGGCATGAAAGCAAGAAAGCAGACAGACAGCTTCTCGGCAAAGTGGGTGAACAAAAGAAGGGGGGGGGGATTTTCTGGAATTTAATACTGAGCCTTCAAAGCAGATCAGGGACTCAAGAAGTTGGATATAAATAAGGAAGAAATCCATATTGCCACAGCAGATGTCATGGCCAGAGGCACCACACAGAGTGGTCCCTCCATGTGCAAAGCAGAGGGAAAAGGAAATTAAAAGAACCCACATTTTTAGGAAGCCTGAAGGGTGTCCATGTATGAAGAGCTTAGAGATCAAAGACACTGCATGACTAAATCGAACGGTGTACTGTACAGTATCCTTGTATGGATCCTTGTATGGAAAAGATGTTGCATCTCTCCAAGAGGCATGTGGAGAATAGAGGAAAAAACAATTCTGCAGCTGAGATGTGGGGTTCAGCAGCTGAGGGAGCCAATTCCTGGCAAACCAGAGGTTGACCCGGAATACAGGCCTGGCAAACCAATATGGCATGACATATAGTATGCCTAAGTGAGCCTGAAAAAATCAAACATGGGAAGACGTTTACACAGGGGACAACTGGTCATGGAAACCCACCAGGCTCTCCTCCCATCTCCAATCTAGCTGATTACAGAACCAGCTGGAAGAAATATGCCTGGCCAGGAATTCAGAAGGGCAAGGGTGGGAGATTGAATTTGAAGACTGAACCTGAGACCAGAAAATGCATGGTCCACAGATAAGTAGTGGACTAAGAATTGGATCTTGCACCACATGAGTGGAACTCAGGGGAGATCCCTAGGGTATCCTCTTCCAGCATTGGCTGGCAAAATTGCTGGGCCTTGAGGGTGCATTGATTTAAAATCTCCAAACTAACTTGAATTCAGAGAAGAGACTGGATGCTGCCTAAGTCTAAACCTCACCTCTAGAAGTTCTATCTTCAGTATTACCTTTCTCATATTAGCAACCCTACCCTGAGGGTGGAGCAAGAACAATACAACCTCACCTAATACTGCTGAGAGAGAAACTGAGAGTCTCTTGAACTTCAACAGAAATAACTTTTTAACTTTTCATAGAGATTTTTTTCTTTTCTCTGTTTAATTGTGACCTTAATGGTTCAGGGACATTTACACATATTCATATTTTTTTCTCACTTTTTAGAATTTACATAAAAAGTTATGTTTTGTGGATCAGTTTTTTGAGAACTAGGATGTTTGACTAGTGTATTTGAGATTGGTTTTATATTCTTTTACTTTTATTTTTATAATTTTAATTTCTAAAATTTTTATTCTCTATGTTTTTTCCTCCTATTTTTCTGCTTCTGTTGATTCTCTTTCTTGCTTTTCTTTTGCTAAAATTCTCTATCATTCTCTATTTTACTCTTCCTTTATTTTTTTACTTTAATATTCTCTCCTACTCTCTCATATTCATCATATCCTACATCACTTCAATTCTCTCCCTGTCCACAATTCAAAATTGTAAACCCTTTTGCAAATTTACAGTTTTTATTGTAGGCAATAAATAATCATACCATTTCTGTTTATTGTGACAACATTGTAGACACCATAGCAGGGAATATTCTGTTTAATTCTGCATATTGTTTGCATGGGTTGTTGTTATTATTTGTCTCCCCATAAATGGTGAGTTACTGGAAACCTTCAAGGACACTGTAAGTCTACTGGGTAGAAACTGTACTGCCTTAGATCCATACTGCTTGATGGGTACACACACAAACAACATGAAAAAATCAAAGGAACAAATCACCCCAAACAAACCAAGATCCTCCAATAATAGAATCCAATGACAACATAGTGAAAGAAATGTCAGAGAAAAAGGTTAGAATGTATATAGTTAAACTAATCTGTGAGAAAAAGGATGATTTAAGGAGTCACATCAGAGAGAAAATATAGGAAGTGAAAGCTCACTTCAATAAAGAGATAAAGATTCTGAAAAAGAAATCAAACATAAATCCTTGAAATGAAAGAATCAATAAACCAACAAAAATTCAATGGAAACCTTGACCAATAGCCTAGATCATCTGGAGTACAGAATTTCAGGCAATGAAGACAAAATATATAATTTGAAAATGAAGTTGACTATGGAGAAAATATGGTAAGAGACCATGAACAGAACTTCCAAGAAATGTGGGATAACCTGAAAAGATCAAATTTAAGATTTTTTGGGGGAGGAGGGGAATAGATGAAGGCTCATAGATACAAACCAAAAAAATGCACAGTCTTTTTAATGAAATGTTATCAGAAAATTTCCCTAACCTAAAGAATGAAATGAAAAATCAAATGCAGGAGGCTTATATGAACCAAATATGCAAAATTACAACAGATCCACACCAACACACATTATTATGAAAATGCCTAACATATTGAATAAGGATAGAATTTTAAAGGCTACCATAAAAACATGACAGGTTACCTTTAGAGGAAAACCAATACAGATCTCACCTAATATCCCAACCCACACCCTCAAAGCTAGGAGGAGTTCCTGGAATAATATATATAAGCTCATAAAAACATTGATGCCAATCAAGAGTACCAAGCAAAATTAAGCTTCATAATTGACAACAACAAAAAAATTTCCATGAAAAACAAAAGTTAAAAGCATTCACAACTTCAAAGCCTGCACTGTAAAGTATATTCAGTAAAATTTTTCATGATGAAGAAATGAGAATTAAAACTGAAAACCAGCAAAGGAAGGAACCATATTAGAAGAAGAGTCAATCAAAGGGAAACTAATTCAAACTAAAAACATAAATAAGTAAAATGACCTGGAATAAAAGTCATTTCTCAATAATAACATTGGATGTCAATGCCTTCAACTCACCAATCAAAAAACAGACTGGGAGATTGGATTAAAAATCAAGACCCAACAATATGCTGTCTTCAAGAGACTCACTTTATAGGTAAATACATCCAAACTGAAGGTGACAGGGTAAGAAAAACATATCGTTCATATGATCTTGTAAACAAGCAGGAATTTCTATCTTCATGTCAGATGAAGTGGACTTCAAGCCAAATTACTCAGAAGGGACAAACAAGGCCATCTCATATTTTTAAAGGGAATTATACATCAAGAAAACATAACAATTATGAATATTTATGTCCCAAACAATGGAGGATCTATGTACATCAAATAAAACCTTCTCAATTTTAAGAATCATATAGACCACAACTCAATAATACCTTGTAATTTTAACAGACTTCTCTTACCACTGGATAGGTCCTGCAAACAAATACTGCATAAAGAAACTATAGAACTAAAAAAATTACAGTTAATAATTTTGACTAAACACACACATATAGAATATTTCATCCATCAATGACTGAATACACTTTATTCTCAGCAGCATATGGATACTTCTATAAAATAGATAAATAAATATTTTTGCATGTAATTGTTTTTTAATTTTCATCAAATACTAGTTAGGCATATTTATTTGAGGCAAGTTCAAGGGTCTCTTTTTTTTTCCTTGACAATAGACCATATCTTAGGACATAAAGCAAATCTTAGCAAATACAAAAAACAAAGCAGGTGAGGAGGAAGAGATAAATAATTTCTTGTATTCTATCAGATCATAAAGGAAAGAAATTGGAAATCAACAATAAAAAATAGAAGTTACTGTAACACCTGGAACCTAAAAAATATGCTATTGGACAACCAATAGATGGCAGAAAAAATCAGGATTAAAATTTTAACAAAATACTTAAAGGTAAATGAAAATTGTGATACAACATATCAAACTCTCTGGGACACTATGAATACAATTTTAAGAGGAAAGTTCAATGCATTGAGCTCATTCATTAAAAGATAGAAATTCTGTCACCAAATAAATAACCTAAAATACCTTATTTTTCAGTCTTATTTTCCTCTTTCAGTTTTCATTTTAGTTATGATAGCTCCTTTGTCTTTCTACATAAATTGTAGAATAATTTTGTCTTATATTTTAAATCTGTGAGTTACTTTGTGGAAAATTTACACACCTTCACTGTAATGAATCTTCCAACCCAAGAACATGCTATTTATCTATATTTAAATGTTTTTGAATCTTTTCTGACAATTGCATATGTATCAATATACAAGACCTTGTGTGCATTGTTAGATTTATACCTACATATTTAATTTTTGAGTGATCATGAATGGTATTATATGTTTAATTTTGCGGCTAAATTATTATTGTTGGCATATGGACATAGAGGGGTTTCCCTTTGTTTGGTGGATATGTTTATACTATAGCCTGAAAATGCAATGAATTCACTTACTAGTTCTACTGGTATTTTTCTAGATTATTTGTACTTTCTATATAGATAACCATGCTAATTGCAAATAGGAAGAACTTCATTTCTTCATCTAACCTGGATACCTTATTGCACTAGTTAGAACTTTAAATATATATTGAATAGCAGTGATTGAAGTGGACATCATTGTTTTGTTTTAGATCTCAGAGGAAAAGTGTACACCTGTTCACCATTAAATATAATGTTTGTTGTATGTTTGTATATCCTTATTTTAATTGAAAATGGAACAGATATTTGTGGCATAAAGCCTTGTCTTTTTTTTACAAGACAGTCTGTTTTTTATTGGTTGTTCACAACATTACAAAGCTCTTGACATATCATATTTCATACATTAGATTGAAGTGGGTTATGAACTCCCAATTTTTACCCCAAATGCAGATTGCAGAATCACGTCGGTTACACATCCACAATTTTACATAATGCCCTATTAGTAACTGTTGTATTTTGCTACCTTTCCTATCCCCTACCATCCCCCCTCCCCTTCCCTCACATCTTCTCTCTCTACCCCATCTACTGTAATTCATTTATCTCCTTGTTTATTTTCCCATTCCTCTCACAACCTCTTATATGTAATTTTGTATAGCAATGAGGGTCTCCCTTCATTTCCATGCAATTTCCCTTTTCTCTCCCTTTCCCTCCCATCTCATGTCTCTATTTAATGTTAATCTTTTCTTCCTGCTCTTCCTCCCTGCTCTGATCATAGTTGCTCTCATTATATCAAAGAAGACATTTGGTATTTGTTTTTTTAGGGATTGGTTAGCTTCACTAAGCATAATCTGCTCTAGTGCCATCCATTTCCCTGCAAATTCTATGATTTTGTCATTTTTTTATTGCTGCGTAGTACTCCATTGTGTATAGATGCCACATTTTTTTTTTATCCATTCATCTATTGAAGGGCATCTGGGTTTGTTCCACAGTCTAGCTATTGTGAATTGTGCTGCTATGAACATCGATGTGGCAGCATCCCTGTAGTATGCTCTTTTAAGGTCTTCAGAGAATAGTCCGAGAAGGGCAATAAAGCCTTGTTTTGAAACAGAGGTACATTGTGCAAGGGTTAAAGCCAGCTAATCACATAATCTATAAAAGTGAACTACATCTTGTTGGTGGATGCTGTTGTTGAATACCTCAATATTCTTGCTGATTCTCTGGGTTCTTTTCTATTAATAATAGGGAGAGTAAAAGAAGAAAGTCACAAAAGTTAGATGCAGTTTGATTCTGTTTATATGATAATCTCACAGAGATATACTATAGTTAAAAAAGCACAAACCAGGGATTCCCAGAGACTTGGAGGTGAAAGAAGATGTTACTACAGAAAGATTTCTTGAGTAATATTTTGGGTGCTGAAACCATGCTGTATCCTTATTTTGATGGTGAATACACATACATACCCCTGTGTTACACCAAAAATAGGTAAAACTCATTTGCACTAGTTTTTAAAATATAAAACTAAAAAAATAAAGTAAAAGGACAAATAGTTACTTGGAAAATAAACACATGATACGTTAACATTTAAATAATTCAATATAAATATTCATAAATAGAGAAACAATAATAATGAATAATTTACAAAGGAAATACAGATGGCCAAATAACATCCAGAAAACAATTAAAATAACTACTATAAATATGTATATGAATAATTAAAATAAGAGAAATAATTTTATAACATTTAAGAATGGCAATCTTTTTATTCTTTTCATATGTTTTTTAATTAAAAAAATACAAAAAGGTTAAAAAAAAAAAAAAGAAACAAGAATCCTCAAGGATGTAGGTACCAGACAGGCCAGAGGATAGCTAGAAAAGAAAGCCTTAGGATCATTCGAGATTTAATACCTGATTTTAAAAGGTGTACCTCACATATACAGCTTAGTTTTCCATTGACCCAGCTTCCTCTGTTCCACCAACTACAAACATGGCACAGCTAGCTGTCTTGCATTGCAAGGCCTCAGCTAGAGGAGCCCATGTACACATTTGTCATTGTAACAGTGCTCTTGACCCACTAGAAGGAGCTTCACCTGCATTATGGTCTCATTCCAGGTCCATGCCTCATCTCCTTCACTGTGTTTGATATGGTTTCACCCCTTGAAAATATTGCCACTTCACCATAAAGTCTTATGTTTAGTAAATCGTTCTCTGCCCCACCTTTCACATGTAGCTGAAAAATAACCAGTTAAGGAGAGAACATTGAACATTGTGAACTTTATACTCTGCAGAATTATTACCCATTAAATGTTCATCAGCTAATGGTCACTAAATTTATATACAAAAAATTACATATTGAATACTACAAAAACACAGTAAAGACTGAAGTTTGTCCATTTCTGCTCAGGAAGTCTCTTCATTCCTAAGCTTCACATAGAATATTGTCTTTTGGGTGCCAGTGTACTATTACTATTTCTCCTCCTTTTGATCTTTTTGTTTCCCTGTGCCAGAATTTCCAGAGCCTTCTCACTCAGATGCCATCTTTTTGTATTCCATTTTAAAGAGCTTAAAGGATGCTTGCTGAAGGAAGGACACTGCCTGCCTAATGTTTTCTCTGTTTCTCTATCTAATCAAGCCCAGGAACCCCCTCATTTTGGAAATCTCTTTTTTAAGCTTGTTGCACTTATCAGCAGGTGATTGGTCCTTGAATTCTTCCATATTGGATTCTGTGTCATGAAATGATTCCTTCAGACAAATTAACAGCTTCAACTCATTCCTTCTTTTGCCAGTGTTCTTCAGCATACTTCTCTGCATTTTTAGCCATATTTTCAATATCATCTTTGCTTAATCCACCAGAAGACTATATTACAATCTGCTGCTCATGTCTGATGCCCTTATCTTTTGTAGAAACATGGAAGACTCTATTAGCATCCATGTCAAATGTACCTTCAATCTGAGGAACTCCACAAGGGGGGATTCCAATCAAAGTAAACTAAGCAGTTTGTTGTGTCCAGCTCTCTCTCATCTTGAGATATTTTCATCTCCACTTTGGTCTGCCAGCAGCAGCAGTAGAAAGCACTGGGTTCTTTTTGTTTGGGTAGTGTTCCTGTTCATAAGTTTGGTAAGGTGCTTTCTAGAGTTTCGATATTCAAAGATAGAAAAGTGACATCCAGGAGAAGCACATCTGTGATATCACCAACCAATGAACCTCCCCAAATGACAGCTCTAATGACCACAAACTCATCAGGATTGCCAAATTTACTTGGGTCTTGGCCAAAAATGTCTTGCACAGTTTGTAAAACCATGGGCATCCTAATCCTGCCACCAACAGGAAACACGTCTCCTCTGCTGTTCTGGCTGATTTCTGCATCTTGCATAGCTTTTGACATGGAGTAATGATCCTCTTGATTAAATCAGTGATAATCCCCTCAAATTGACTCTTCATCAGCTTCATATTCAATGCTTGGATCCAGAAGCATCTATTGTTATATACAGCAAGTTTATGTCAGTCTGCACAGATGAGGAGAGTTCACATTTAGCTTCTTGTACCCTTTGAAGTGCTATGCTGTCTTGTTCAAATCAACCCCTGTCTCTCTCTTGAGCTCCTTCACAATGTGTTTTAAAAAGTCTTTACCACCTAAGAAAGTGTCCCCATTGGAGCATTTCACCTCAAATATTCCTTTCTGAATTTCCAGGATAGAAATATCAAAAGTTCCACCACCTAAATCGTACATAGCAAAATTTTGTCTTCATAATTTTATTAATCACCCATTAAGTTTAGTTATCTGGCCAGCATCCTTAGTGGCCTGTCTCTGTAAGTCATTGAAATAAGCAGCTACTCTAATCACAACATTTTTGCTGTGTAGCCCAAGTAATTATCTGCAGTTTCTTTCATTTTTATCAACACAAATGCTCCGATCTGACTTGGAGAATAGAGTTTTCCATGAGTCTCAACCCAGGCGTCACCATTGGAGGTAAAGACAATTTTGAAGGGAACATTTCTAATGTCTTTCTGTACTTCAGAGTCATCATAGCTCTGGCCAGTGAGACACTTGGTGGCATAGAACATATTGTTTGGGTGGGTGATAGCCTGTTTCTTTTCTGGCATGTCAAAGAGTTGTTCATCATCTGCTGTAAAGGAAACAACAGGAGGGAAGGTTCTGGATACTTCAGCATTTCCCAGCACCTTTGGTTGTTTGCCCTCTATAACCAACACACAGAAGATGGAAGTACCCAAATCAATGCCAAAAACTGCACCCTTGATTGCTTCTTTTGCAAAATTCCTCCTTGAAACAAACCAAAAAGCCTCATGGCTAAGACCAGTCTAGCTATCCTGGTGGCCGGCAGTTGTGAGGACACCAGAGGCAGCAGTGCCCACAAGATGGATTGTGGAACCTCAGTTGGCACTTATCATAGCCTCTAGACCCAGGGAACAAGAGGCAGAAAAGGTGCCCTTGGCCCCTGGAGAAGCACAGCAGAGCAGTGCTGGCACTTCTGGGACCCTCCAATGTAGAGTGCTGGGACAGGGACCTAGAATATCAATCACTTATGAAGGATCAAGGATGTGAAGAAGTGAGTTTGACAGTGCACTTTTTGTGGAAACATAAGGAAATACATATCAAAAATGTAAATATACAGTTTCTTTAACCTAGTTTTATAGACTCATGATACTGCTACAAATTCATCATAAGAAGAGTTGGATTACTTTGGAAAGTCATATCTAGAAGAAGGCTGACTGTAATATTATTTATAATAGGAAAAAAACAGAAACATCCTAAGTTATTCATCAATACAAGATGGTAAACAACATAGTTAAGTGCAATACAGTCCTAAGAATCATTTAAAAAAAAAAATGGAAGGTACGTTCTTTACATATACACACAAATATGCATATAAATTTGTATGTGTGTACACACATATGCATTTACAAGTACAAATAACTATGAATACTTTGCTATACTTGAAAAATGAAGGACAAAATTAGCAGGTATGTATTTATAGATGGTTTCTATGCCCCACTTTCCCCCCAACTCCTAGAATCTTAAGGATGTTTTTAATATTGTGTGAAGTCTGCTACTGTTCTTTTTACCTATTCTTAGCCCACTCTCTTTCTTCAGAGGTGACATTAGTTAAAATCCTTGGATTCTTAGGGTTTAGAGAGAAGCTAAAGGGTTTTCAGAGGGCTGTTTTCATCCAAGAAATTATAGTTAATATACCATTAGCCATTAGGGGGATGAGACATAAAATGTAGGGTGGGCGAGTGTTATTATTTTAACAGATTTGTTAGGGATTTATTTTCACACAATGAAATGCACTTGTTTTAAACAGTTTAATGAGTTTTAGCAAAATGTGTAGAGCACTGAACCTTCCACCAAATCAAAATATGAATGTTGTTCCTCGTGTCACTTTCAAGTTCATCTCTTCCCTATCCCAGTTTCAGGCTTCACTGACCCGCATTCTGTCTCTGTAGTTCTGATCCACCCCCCCCCCTTTAGGGTTTCTATAACTGGAATCAAACAGTATGTAGTCTTTGGCTTTCTTTCTTTTTTTTTTTTTTCACTCAGCATACATTTTAAAACTTCATCCATGTTCTATATATTCATCTTGTACCTTTTTATTTCTTAATGATGTTATTTTTAAAAACAGACACAATTTGTTTTACTTGTTGGCATTTGAATTGTTTTCTGTTTAGGGCTCTTCTGTATATTGTTACAGCAAAAAAAAAATGCTTTTCAAAGCTTTGTGTGGATATGTTTCCATGTTTTATGGATAAAGACTGGGCCATATGGCACATGTAAATTTCCTAGTCTCGTTTCCAGCCCTGAGTACATTTGGAAAATTTCACTTGGTCAAAGTGTCCTCAGAAACCACACTTGAAGCTGACTTCCTTTCAAAGGTAGACATCTCTTTTTTTCTACCTGCTTTTCATCAGACTCCATGTAGTCTGCTAGAATCACATGTAGCTTATAGACAGCCAAGGCTCTGAGTGTCTATAAGAAAACATTTCGTATTTACATTTTTAGAGGCTTCTTATTTAGATTTTCAGATCTCAGACCTTCTGTGGCTGTTTTGCGTACAAGATTTTCTTCCTAAATATCCAGCTGGTCTACCATTTCCTTCTACTCTTAACATCTGTGACTTCGAGCTGCTGAAATGGGTTCTTCATCTCTTGGTTTGAGAAGGTGGAGTGGTTTGTGAAGAGTGCAAGTAAATAACTAACTCACACCTTTTAATACAGCTCTTTAAAATTAGCTTTTTTCAGTATTTTGCATGACTTTTATACTTTTCAGTGACTCCAATAGTTATTTTTCATAATCTTGTCCAGATTTAAAATTATTATGTATAGGAAGAAATATCTGCTGTTAACAGACAGATCTGTTTTTCTTTTGTTTGGATTTCTTTACAAAAAAAAATCTAGAAATGTTAAATATTAGTTATGAGATAGTGGTAGAATTTCAGATTATTTTTATTTTTTTATATATCTTGATTTTTCTACATGACTATATGCAAACTTTATAATCAGAAAAGATATTTCATTTATTACTTTCATTTTGTAAGAGTTTGTAAGAAAAAGAACACTGCAATTTGGAACTGAGATGTAATTTTAGAGAATGTTAAAGTGCTTTAACAAACAGAAAAGAATTGTTTTGTAATTAGTATGATTTTATATCTAATCCAAAACCTCCCATTAAGGTGGTACTTGAAAAGATTGGTTGGGCTTTCACTCTCAAGTTTACCATTTTGTCTTATTTATGCAATTAATTTGTATTAATATAATGCATTTTTAATAATATCAAATAATGTAGTTCATATTATCTGATTAACTTCAGTTATAATTAATATAATTTGGCTGCTTATTTAAAGTTTATAGTATTATTTATTTTGAGAGTATCTCTTGACCAAAAAAAAAACATTACATACATAATAATAGCTGTTACACATTGAGAAGTCCCAACAGTTTCACAAATTCTCTGTACAAGTTTAGACTGTAGAATGCACATAACAGACTTATTAAATGAATTCCAGTATGAATACCCTTTTATGGATTAGGAAACAGAGGTTTAAAAGGTTGGATATTTCTCTAGGACAGTGAAATTAGCAAAAAAAGAGAGATGGGATTCTTTGGCTTTGACCCAGACAGACTGGCTGTACACTGGCCCTCTCTAGCAGAATTACATTATATTATGGAGAAATGTGAGTGTGGGGTGAGGCACAAGTTCTCAAAATTAAATGGTGGAAAATATTGCTAAAAAGAAGCTAGATATCTCCTTCAGAGATATAAGAAAGCTAAATTGAGCTAACATTTTCCCAGGGTGCTTTAGATGTGTTCCAAATTAAAGGCAAGATGATGTCTGAAATTCCTTCCAGATCTATAATTCAGTATCTTGGTTCTCAGCTATTTTGGCCTAAGGAAAAATTTTGAAGAAAATAACTTCTCACACCCTGCCCCCCAGAAGCTGCCTATTTTTTTCAACCTTGACACTCAGTTCTCCCTTCATTTATATTTCTTAAAAAGCCAGGCTGTTAATTAAGGTTTTGTTTTTTTGGTTTTTGTTTTTTAGTGAAGAAAACACGAGGGACTTACAGAAGTTTCTCAATTTTCTCTACTAGCCATTCTCCTTCTCCTTTTTTTTTTTTTTTTTTTTTTTTGCACTAAAACCTCTTGAGCAGTACCTGCATACAATACTGCCTAGTCAAACCACATTTCCCTGCTTTCCAAATAGTTAAGTGTGACATCAGGACTCTCTTCTCACCAGAATAATGTAAACAGAAGTGAATTATGCAATTGAAGTTTCATAAACAGAAACCTCTAGCTGTCTCCCCTAACTCCCCAAAACACACAGACAACAATAAACAACATTTTATCCAAAATAACTAAAGGAGAGTATCTGAGAACACCAAAGAAGGAGTAGAAATCTTACAGAGCACAGAGACAGAGAACAGCACTACAATGAAGGAAAGGAAGCATCTTGCCTATAATGATCCATGCCCCTAGTTGAGATCATGATCTGTATGAAATAAGGAATAAGTTGAGGTTTTGTCTCTGTTGCAGCAACTAGCCTGTACCCCCAGCATTAGTACTTCAGCAGATAGTTAACCTTTTTAAGTGGCCACATGACTTGTGGGCCAACCAATAACTTTATTGAGGCTCAGTTTCTTCATCTCCTAAAAAAAAAAAAGAAAAAAAAAAGAAATTCTCTCTTTCTACTTTTCTGATTTTGTATGTGATTTCTATATAACAAATATAAGAATTCTGGAAACATTTTTTCTGTATACAAACTTAACATCATTCTCAGTAAATTACAACTCAAACAAGGTAGAAACACAAACTAGAATAACAGATGTTTCTTGTGTTAAGCTTTATTTTCGAGAACCAATCATACAATTTTTGGTGCCATTTCTTATGAATTCTTTTGAGATAAAGAACTATTATATCTAAAATGTTTATAAAACTGCTACTTGTTTATTTTTAACAGGACAAATATAAAGCTTCCACAATAGAAGAGTAAGTAAGCAAATAATAATATGCTATTTTTGTAAATATTATACAAGCAGGTGCTTTTGGATATATTGGGGGTTTTTAGCCTTTTATTTCTTTGTAGTGCTGAGGATCTAACTGGGGGCCTTTCACATGTTCTACCACTGAGCTACACCCCATCCCTGGATATAGTTCTCTTACCTTCCAGAACCATCCTGGTCTGTGTCACAAGAAGTTGACCTGCTTGGTCTTTTATCAGCATTTTTTTTTCAGTTGGTCATGGCAATGAGAAAGAGATCAGAATGAAGGAAAAAAATTAAAACATGAGCATTTACTCTCCATATTCCCTCATTGCAGTGTCACTGAACTTGGTCTGGGATTCTCTATCCAAAGCTGAGATTTCTGTCACTGACATCTGCACAGAGCACTAGAACTTTACTGTCTCTGAGTTGAATAACTGTTCTCACCCTCATCCTGTTAGTTCTTGGATTGGAAATAGTACCTGTTCTTTGTCTTAAAATTTGTCTTAAAATACCTCTTTGGTCTCTTTATTTCCAGCTCACATCTTAAGGATTTATTTCTTTATTAAGATGTTCTCTTTTTCTTTTTTAATTATTATTTAAAAATCTGAAAGATAAAATCATGTGTGTTTATCAGGTACAATATGGTGTTTTGAAGTATATACACATTATAAAGTGGTTAAATTTAGATAATTAACCAATGCATCACCTCACATTGTTATCAATTTGTGATGAGAGCACTCATCGACTTTCAGCCTATTTCAAGAGTAAAATGTATCATCTTTAGCCATAGTCACCATGCTGTATAATAGAACTCTTGAACTTATTCCCCCTATCTAACTCTAATTTCTAAATTACCTAATTTGAGTATGCTATCTATTTTCTCCTGGGACTTTGGATGGTACATAGGTAGAAAATAATTTTATATACTACCATCATTAGTATATAAAATACACAAGGCTAAAGGTGAAATGGGAAAACAGAATCAATGAAATACTATGCTATGGTGATTAAATTAAAGGAGAACATATTTCCCTCCTAAAGTTGATTTGCTATTCGCTTAGTTATCTTAATAGCTAAAATAAAAAAATTTAAAAAGTAAAATTGTTGCTAGGATATTGTCAGGTGGACTTCCTTAGCTTTTCTTTATAACCAGATGATAATGAATCATTAACATATTGAATTTATGTAAATCACCCTAATCATCTTCTTTCTCTTTTTCTGCTCCCAGGCCACAGAGAACTGCCAAAAGAAATTTTGGAGCCAGGCTGACTTAGCAGAGTTCTTCATTTAAAGCAAAGGGGGCAGACTCTGACTGATTCACCAGAAAGGGGGTTTATTAAGTAGATATCAGGAGCTCACAGATTTCTTGAGAAAAGAACAATATTCAAGAACTAGGCTCAAAAGAAGCTTCCAGGAATGTGATCCAAACTTCTGAACTGACTTAACATAAAGATTTTTCTCATACATATCACTGAGCATTGGATTCCAAAACTATACGACTTTGCTACAAACTCCACTGCTACGTAAACCTTGCTACTCATGACTGCCTTACAGTCACCACCACCTGGTAAAATCACATGACTCTGTCACCATTCCTGCAGCATGGTGGACTCCGTGGCTCTCTTCTGAGCTGAATCTCATGGCAGATCTCACAATTGGTGAAGGTTTATTATTTGCTAGCATTTGAGCCACAGGGAATACTGGGAAAATGGATTCCAAATTCCCTTTTGGGGAAATAAGACGTAGATATTGTTCCAAATGTAGGAGAGGTATTTGTTTGCTAGAGCTGCCAGTACCAGAGATTGGATGGCTTAGGCAATAAGATTTTATTTTCTCACAGTCCTGAAAGCTGGAATTCCAAGATCAATGATTCACCCATGTCAGTTTTTTGTGTCTCTCCTTGGTTTGTAAATGATTACTTTCTCTTTGTGTCCTCACATGGTCTTTCCTGTACTTAAAGTCGTGTTCCAGTCTTATAAAGACACCAGTCATATTGAATTCAGGTCTACCTGTATGACTTATTGTATAGTAATTACCTTCTCAAAGGCCCTGTCTCCAAATACAGTCACATTCAGAGGTATGGGGGCTTACAACTTCAGGGTATGTGTTTTGGACACAATACAATTTAATCAACAGCATCAAAGTATTTGAAAAAATATATCAATGAGTGCATGATCCTGGATGAGACAATGGATAAGAAAAAAATTGCTCTTATGACAATCAGAGAAATGTGAAAATCGGTCGTGTTTTGGACAATTATGATTTATCAGTGTTAAATTTATTAAACTTGATCATTTTAATGTGTTTTTATAAGAAAGCTTTTGGTGTAAGGAGAGGTATACTGTTATTTAGAATTATACTGTCATGAATTCTACTACTTACTATTACATAATTCATAGAGAGAAACAAAAGATAAATGAAGTAAAACACAGTACTTTTCTTCAATAATTTTGGTGGTACCAATATTTTCAGATATAAGCTTTAAAGTTTAAATATCTTGTTTTTCAAGTATTTACAGAAGAATGAGAAGTTATATTCCACATATGTATAGTATGTCAAAATACATTCTTCTATCATGTATAACTAATAAGAACAACAATAACTAAAAAGGTATTGGGAAGTTACAAAAATATTTCAGAAGATACTCAATCAAGTTCACCCTTGAAACCTGCCTGTCATACTTCCTTGCTTAAAATCCCAAAGGAAACTACTCCTGAAAAATATAATGCAGTTATTACTCTTTAAAAATATTGGAAGAATTGGAGATTTATTCATGATAGAGAAGTTTCCACTGATGACATGTTTCCTGTTGGGGAGATGTTAGGATTTAAGTGAAGTGCAGGTTGTTATTGTTGAGAGAGTCAAGAATGTGTGAGGCTACGATTGAAAAGATATTTCCTATGTGGAAGTAGAATATTCATCACAGAATAAATGATTTTGGCTTGGAAATATTAAAACAGTTTTAAAAATATTGAATGAATGTAATGAGGAACTTAATAGAATATAGGGCATAAAAATATATGGTAAATGAGCTAGTTCTGTCATTTACCTCAAATAAAAGAGGGTGAAAAGTAGCAGAAATGACAACAGTGTCCTTCCTCTGTACCTTGTTAGGCATTAAGTCTGGGGGGAGGGGCTTTATTTTGAGAGTCAAAGGCCTTGAGGAAATATCAAGTTTCAGTAAGAGATTATACACACACACACACACACACACACACACACACACACACACAGAGAAAGATAGAGATATAGATAGATAGAGATAGATATATGGCTTGCATAGTTTCATTTTATTATCATTTTTTTAGAATTGTTCAAGGAGATATTCTAATACTTTAATATATTAAAAGATGACATCTGAGACAGTGTTATTGTATAAATCCTAAAGTTGCTCTCTCCAAAGCAAACAGAAACAATTAGAATTTTCAGTGTTGTTGTTATTATACCTTTAAAGTATAGCATTCTAGAGTCTTATTTCTTTATAAAATTATATCATTTTCATTTTAATGAATTTATTAAAATTTTGATGGAAACAAAGCAGAATACTTTGGAAACATAAATAAATTCATTGGCATACACCTATTTTAACATGACCAAAGAAGAGTCCATAGAAGAGAATTTTAAGCAAAAGCTAGTTTCACCTTAGAGGAGTATGTACTCTTTGGTCTCCACACATGTTCAGCTATCAGAGAACTCCCTGACTCCAAGTGTTTATTCACATCTGTCAGCTAAATCATAGATCCAAATGCAAAACGTAACACTCAGGAACATTATGTGGATTTGTGATACTCCCTGGAGGACTTTGGGTCCATAAAGCAATGAATGGATTATAAGAAGACATAAATATGGTATTTTCATCTCTGACAGATGCAATCTTACTCCAATGTTATTTATATTATATAAAGGAAAACTGAGCCTATTTTCCTCAGTCCAACTGAAAGAGGCACCCTTAGGGATGAATAAATGAATAGCTTGCTATTAATTTCCAATTTCTAGGAATTCATCTTTGAGGATGTCATATTTTAGAGTTTTTTTTTCCCAATGGCTAATGCTTATTTATTTATTTTACATGTGTATGTGTAAAAAAAAAATGGAACAAAAAGGAAAATGTGACATGAAGATACAGTGATAACAGAATCTTTTTTTTCCTTTTTTTTTTTTGTTTAATTGCCATGTTCCAGAATCAAAATGAACCAAACTTTGTCTTTGAAAGACCAATTGGATGAGATCAGCTTCCTTTAAAACTACTTTGAATTTCTTAATATCCTGTGCAACCTCATCCTTAGTGAGGGAGGACATGTGCTGGAAACTGCATGTGTCTTGAATTCAGAAAAATAGTTTTCTAGTATAAACTCCATCTAGCCTCCACCTTCATAAGCTTGCAGATAGAGGATTTAACTAGGAGATTCCTTAAGTTTTCCCAACTGTGAAATTTTGTACTTTGATCCAAACAAGATACCCCATGTTCTTTATTATTTTAGCCCTAAAATTTTGTAGAAAAGTCACATAGGTATCAATGAAATATTAGGAGTTTAATCATTATATAAATGCCATTTCATAATGTAATAAACTTTGGACAACCATTGAAGAAAATGTATGAGTTAGTTTTCTGTCTGGAAAATATAGCCATTTTCTTGTGAAAAATGGAAAAGGTATAGATACTGTAATTTGTAACTATTATTTAAGGTTACTACAACTTTGATATGAACTGTTGCTGTATATCTCACGAATAGATTTTTAAGGTATGCTTTCATTATTAAGATAATGAATAGAAAAATACAGACCAAGTAGAATTATAGAACAATTTAACGTTTATTTTTAAAAATTAGAATCATGTTTTTTTTTAAATGTAAAACTATTTAGCTTCAAATCATTCTTTAGTGGCAAGTGGTATTTATATTCTGAATCTTTAAATATTGGGAAAATGTTAAAAGATAATTAATTAAACAATGGTTGCAAATTAATTATTATCTCTGAAATCTTATCCGTTTGCCTAAACTTATTTAAAATCCCTATTCTAAAAAACAACAACAACAACAACAACAACAAAAACCCAAACAACAACAAAAAACTACCAAGACAGGTTCACCAAGGTAAAAAAGAATTCTCATTTAAATTCAATTTGGTAAAATATTCCTGGATCTCTTTCTAGGTTGCTGGAATAAAGTCCTTAATAGTCTATTTAGAATATGTTATATTCCATGTATGTATAATAAGTCAAAATACACTCTACTGTCATGTGAATCTATAAAGAAGAAATTTTAAAAAAATAGTCTCTGACTATGTCAAGGAAGTAAAATGTAACATAGGCAAATAGGAGGAGGTTTTACAAATAAACTTGGCATAGCAAATTCTACTTTCATATTAAAAATGAAGTCACTTTTCAGTAATACATTTCCTGTGGTCAATTTGTATTGGTGATTTTAGCCATTGAAGTGAACAGTGTGAAATACTTTGTTGTTGTTATCTCTGTATAGTAAGTGATAAACATTGGACTGTTTAAAATTTTAAAATGTTGAAATCCATATACTTTTATGAATTGTTGGTTTTCTTTATTACTAGGTTATAACACATGCAAATAAATTCTGTAAATAAATGACTTATGTTAGCCTTATACTCAGGTTTTTATTTTGCATAACATTTAAATTTTTGGTTATTTTGAATATCAGCAAAATTGATTTCAGCTTTTATAACATTAATTGCACCAATTTTAATTGACAAAGAAAATATTGGGTTGTATGTTTTTAGATTATAAGCTTATCTTCCAAAGGTATATCGACTTTAGAAATCAAAACAAAACTCCTGGAATCTGATATACTCTATTAGGGAGAAAATGTAGTCTAAGACTACTAAACATTTTAATTTATTGGGTATTAAATTTGAAAAACACTGTGGCATTGTAAGAAAAAAACAATGATTTGTCAATGTATCAGAACTTTAATAGTATCTTCTGAAAAATATGACTCTAACTGCCAAATCTTCTTTTTAAAGGTAGGAAATAATTTATATTGTGTAGAAAGGTTATAGCCCATTAAAAATGTGGAGCTATCATCTTTTAATATCATATCTGATTTCCTCCCTATTATTTGATAATTTTATACTATTCTAATTCTATTTGAGTATCTAGTAAGCTCTTACATAACTCAACATCTCGTTCTGTATTATCCTATCCTTATTTTCTTCTCTCTGCTTTTTAACTTATTTAAAATTCAAGCAAATAAGCTGCAAGCTTATTTTACTGTCTCATTGTATTTTAATGGCATCATCATAGTTTTATTTAAATATAATAAACTTTAATATTTTAGAGTCAGAGCCTGTTATTGCTCCTGTTTTTCCTAGTGTTCTATCGCACTATGGTGCATTTCTGAATTAATTCTGGAATAGAAATTTAGAGTAAATTAAACCTATAAATACATTCTGAAAAAAATAATATATTTTACTCATTTTTTTCCTGTTCAGTAATATGTAATGACTCTTCGTTGCTTTTTAGCATTTTTCTGCCTTCTTAGTTTCCAGAATTTCTTAAACACACACACACACACACACAAAAAAAAACACACACACACACTCCCCTCAAAACTGTCATATCAGATGCATCCTTAAATGCTAAGTTTTATTTTCTGCTATTCTTGCCAGAATCACCTTTCACTGAGAATGACTGTCTGGCACAGTGAAAAGCTGTGGACTGAAATCTACACGTGCATGTGTGTGCATATGCGTGTTAATGCTGCTTTAAAGAGCATGGAGGTCGGCTATTACTCCTGGGAGTAGAAGATAGTTCACAAACTCACAATTTCCCACAGACAGATTTCCCAAAGCTTCAGATTTCTTTGGGATAAAAGCTCAGTATCTCTAGAGAGCTGACATAGCTGATGATATCATTTGGAATATTCCATAAGATCCAGGAAAACTGAAAATCAACATGAAATGTGTTCCGAAAGCCAAGACCAAGACTCATCAAAGGAAATGGAAGTACAAGAACACCATGAATGTCTGAGAAACAGATGTCAATAGGACTTTAAAGACATTATATGTTATCACCAGACAAGAGACCTTGGACAGGATGGAGAAAAAGGAAGGTTTCTTTGCAAAACATGCATTCATCTAAGTTCATTGTATCTTTTTTTTTTTTCACTGATCATATTTGTATATTCCTACTCCATTCTCCTCTCACTATCTCCTTCACATAAAAAGTTAATCTTTCTGTCACTCCATGTTTGTTACTGCTGGTCCTCTCACATCGGCATGAGTAGGGTTCAAGGACTAACCCTGGTACTCTCAGGGAGTAAAGAAGCCCATCCTTGGACTGCTGGTATTCCTCCTGAGGTCTATGAGACCCCATTAATAAACCTGAAGATCCTGTAATAGTGTCATGTTTTTCAAACTGTGTTGCAGTTGCCTTGAAATAGAAACAGAATCATGTCAACAAGCCTTCACTTGTAGTGATAATGTGCAACAGTGTATGTGAGATTCAATTTTTAGCATTTGATCTTTTTGAGAGGCACTCTAGCATCACAGGTTTAAATGTTTCTATTGATTTTCATGTCTACATTTATTGTGAACATATAACCTCCAGTTAGCCTAAAGCAGCCTTTCTGATTTCTTAAACAAAATGACAAACAGAGAAAATTAATGACTGCATTCTAAATGATATGAGTGAGCCATGGAAAAAAAAAAAGTGTATTTATTGCAGGCATTTTAGTTTGGAAATTGTTCTCAACAGTTTAGTTTTCAGAATATATTTTAATGAATGGCCTTTTCTGGGTTATACAAGACTGTGTTGAGTTGAAAATTATTCAAATGATCTGATATATATATATATATATATATATATATATATATATATATATATACTTTTATATGATTTTATATTTATTATAATTTTAGAAACAGTGTTGATAGTACTATTTTTTCCTATAGCACAAATGCACAATGTAGCCTGCCTTTCTTCTTTCTTTCCTTCCTTCCTTCCTTCCTTCCTTCCTTCCTTCCTTCCTTCCTTCCTTCCTTCCTTTTTCTTTCTTTCTTTCTCTCTTTTTTTCTCTCTCTCTCTTTCTTTCTTTCATACTAGAGATTGAACCCAAGGGTGTTTTACTACTGAGCAATATATAAATCCTTAGTACTTTTTACTATTTGTTTTAAGACAGGATCTTGCTAAGTTGTTGAGGATCTTGCTAAGTTGCTCAGATTGACTTCAAACTTGTGATCCTTCTGCCTCAGCTTCCTGATTAACTGGGATGACAGGTATGTGCCACCTGTCATCTATAATATTTAATTATGTTTTATTTATTCAATTCTAAATAATGGAATTTAGAAAAATATTAATATTTCCCACAAAAAGTTTAAACTATTTTCTTGAAAGAAGTATCTTATCATTACTTGTGTTGATCCCATTTTTGCCATCTAAATATACTGACTTCATTATTTTAAAGATTCCCTCCTTTTTGTACTGCCTGTTCCTGAATTCTGCCCAAATCTACCAGGGTCTTATTCATATGGGTGTTTATTTCTAGAGTACACAGACCTAGGCCTGGTACATAGTGGGTCCATGATAATTGGTAGCTATTTTGTTTTGAATTTCAGAGCTGAAATTATAAATAAAACTGTATTATTTGCTACAGCTCCAATATATGCAATATTGGGGGGAGGTATGAATGTATCTGTAAACATTAGTGTGTTGTTGTTTTTTTTTAATAAAATAACACTCAAAATATTTTTAGTGGTTAAAATAAATGATTGAAACTTATAGTAAGGAAATTATTCTGTTGTCAGGAGTCAACAAATTTCTCACATTTGTTGTGCTTTATTCGGTTTCAGGAAGTTGAACCATGAACCTGTAAAATATTCTCCATGAGAGCATTCATCCAAATAGTGTTTTGTGACTTGCTATCTACCTTAAAGCACTGTCATCTTTTGAAACATAGGGAAAGAAAAATTAAAAAGCAGCCACTGTCTTTGGGGAAACCTACAAATTTGATGGCTTTTCAGAGCTCCACAATCCTGCACTTGATATCTGATCCAAAGGTTGCTAGCCCAAGATAGTTACTGTGCCCTCTTTTGTTTTTCCTAATCTCTGTCCACATTGTCAAGAATCTCTTTATTAAGCTCTTTTCAAATTGTCCATTTTAGTATGCCTTAAATTAGTTTTATTCCAGGATTCAGATTCAGAGGTGGAACTTTCCCTGAGTTTTAAAATCTTAAATTGCTATTTTTAAAAACTTCTATTTTATCATTTGTTTTCTCATTATAGTTCTAATTTATTTGTCCAAGGAATATTTCAAGATTACCTGCTCTTCCCTAGGTATTGTCTTTGACACTTGAAATACAGGCTGTCCCATGACACTGCAACATGAAACATTGTTGATCACTGGTGATAAATACAAAATATAAATCTACTTTTTATGATGTAGCCATGATTGGTAAAGACACTGTCAGGGCTGGGGATGTGGCTCAAGCGGTAGCGCGCTCGCCTGGCATGCGTGCGGCCTGGGTTCGATCCTCAGCACCACATACCAACAAAGATGTTGTGTCTGCCGAGAACTAAAAAATAAATATTAAAAAAATTCTCTCTCTCTCTCTCTCTCTCTCTCTCTCTCTCTCCTCTCCTCTCTCAATCTCTCTTTAAAAAAAAAAAAAAAAGACACTGTCATCCTGTTTGCCAAAAAATTATTTAGCAAGGATTAGTTGCTTATGCTATTTGGGATTTAATAACTTTATATTTGACATTTCTATAAGTTGTTGTGTAATATATGTTGTATTAGTGTGATTGTTTGATCATAAGTGACCCCCAAAACTTCATGTATTAAAGACTTGGAGCCCAGATGATGGGGCTCTTAGGGGTTGATGGTGGGGCCTCATAGAAGGAAATTAGGGCACTGTGGATGCTGAGACCCTTGCCTCCTTTCTCATTTTTTGCTCCCCAGTCACAGTGAGGTGAGCAGCTCTGTGGTACCTCACATTCTCTGCCCCGTGACTGATAAGCCCAAAGCGGAAGGAACAATTGAGGACACTAACACCGTTAGTTGTTTGTTTAGAAACTGCTTTAGAAAAAATTATAAGAGTTTTAGGGCCTTTTTAAAAAGTTCTGAAAGATAGGAAAGAACATTTTGAATCACTAACTTTCTGGTAAAACTTTAGTATTCGTTTTACAAATGGAGTTTGGAACCCCTGAAATTTGAATTCAGATCATAAGAATTCATCACACTGCTTACAGAAAGTTACATTTTGGCTTTTTTCCCCCTTCTTTTTTCTTTTTCCATCCTCAACACACAGAGGAGCCATATTAAAAAAAATTGACAGAATTTGCCTATATCAGTTATAAGCTATAACAGATATGAAGATATCAGTTTACTTCTGTGGTTCTGTTTGTAGCTAGGGTCAATCTATTCCAAACTCCCGCATACAATGGCTATAAGAACTTTAGCAAAGAAATATTTATACTGCTTAACATGTAAAGTTATTTAGAAGATTAAGTGAGATAATAATACCTGTAAAACAACCAAAACAGTGTCTAAAATAAAATAAGCACCAGTAAGTGTTATTTTCTTCCTAGAGACACTGCAAGTGTGGAAGTGGAGGCATCAGGTATTTCTAAACCCACTGTCAAAATATCAAAGCCACTACCGTCTTGGACAAGACTGTCTTATTTGTGTTGTACTTACTAGGTGTAGTCCTAATATGGAAACTATTTTAGTACTTGGATTTTAGTTTAGACAAGCAGACAGGTTTATTTGTCAGTATTTAAATCTAATAAAATGCTTTCTTCCTTCTCTTTCATCTTTTCTTTCTTTGCTCTGTCTATTCCTTCAAGTTTTTGTTCTTTCTAATTGCTACTAGTCCATTTCTTCTAGTATGTGTGTCTTATGCATATGTGTGTAAATTTGAAGATGTGTGAAAAAAATGAATAGATGCATTGGAAAGATTAATAAGTCATATAAATACAAAGTAGTAATAGGAATGTGTTTTGTTTATGAAGAAAGCTACAGCTATATACTAAATATATTATAAGTTTATATTACCATAATAATACACTTCTCCCTAGCTATTAATCTAAGCCGCAGAGTATCACATGTATATTTAATCTTTCTTCAAAGGGATCTAAGCTTATTTACATGTCTTATACATACTGTAGCTTTAAGGACATTTTAATATTGGTCACTAATTTTCCACTGTCAGAATGTTTTAATGTAATTATAAAAGAATGTAGCTATAGTCTAAGCTTATTTAATCTACATTCTGTCCATTTGACCTTTCCTGTAGGAACATATGAAAAGAAATTCATATCATCCCACAAAATTCACAGTGTGAAGGAAAAAGAACAAAAAAAATAACAAAAATTTCTCCCACAATCATTTTGTGTAGCAACAACTTGCAATCGGAATCAGATGGCAATGAAAGAGAGATTAACAAAGCTAAATAAATGGCTTTCTTGTTGCTCACTTTCTCCATCCCTTTAAAATAAAATAAATAAGGCATTTCAATGAAATAAATTACTGCCAAGGAGCATAGTACCTTCTGTATGATGACTGTATTTACTTTCAAGTAATAATGCTTAGAGATAGTATGTACAAAAGTCGACATAATTATTTTCTTTATTTGACTGTAGTGTCTGGATCTTAGTCAAAGGACAAAGTGCAATTGGTTTGTTTTTCAAGTTACTTCTTATCCCGGTTGCATGTCGGAAAGATCACAGTGTTACTGTTTTAATTTTGATTGTTAACATAAAATTGGAATCCAAAGTAAAGGAAAATTGTGAAAATTAACTTGTTACAAGTATAAGAGAACAAAGCATGGGCATTATGATAATGTAATCATTGAGAATCTGTGAAGTAAAATGTATTTTTAAAGACACAAAGTTAATGCTTTCCTTTGAAACCTCCATGTAAAAATTGAAAACACAACTTTAATAGAAGACAGATACAGGTAGTATATGAAGAATTACAGCTTGGGAAATTAATAAAAATAGTATCTAAAACAGTATTAGTAAGATATGAGGCTCATTCATTAATGGTCTCTATGATAATATATCACTGAAAATGTTGCATGAAGGACAGTCTTTGATAGGATTATGTACAGTATAATAGCAAGATACTGGAATTAAAATTCACTGAGAAGATACATCTTGTGAACTGAAGGGTAAGAAGATAATAATGGTAACATTAATAATAGTAAATAACAAGAATAAAATGATTCACATAAATAGAATTTCCAACAGAAACCATTATTGTAATTATGAGAATGATAAGGTAGTAATCTGGAGAAAATAGCTAATCTTTATTGATTCACTGTTTAATTTCTTTTTATTTTAAAGGCTTTAGAACTGCTGTCAATAACAATAATGTGTACAGCAGGAAAAAGTTACACCAAGAAAGAATAGAGAGAGAATGTACTGTATTGTGCAAACTACGGAATTTCTAAAGAATCTTTTTAAAAATACATTTATATTCTATTGTTAAGGAAAAAGAAAAATGCATTCAAAAGACTTTTCCCCTTTTAAGATGATCATTGGGGGATTTATTTTAAGAGTTTACTGGAGAATCCAGAGACAAAGTAGGAAAATATAGCAATCTGGGCTCTGGCTCTTTAATCAGACAGAGTTGAGGATTATTCTTCATCAGTAACACCTGGGAGGAAAAGACAGGCCATCAGCAGGCTGACCCTACAGCAGCCCTAGGGGCAGTTCCAGTGCCACCAGCAAAGTGAGCACTAAGGTTACAGAACAGTTATCCAAGGTTCAGACAATAGCAGGAGCAGCAAACTCACTTCCTGATGGTAGAAAATAAATTCTTTGTTTAGCTCATGGTTTCTGGCAACCAAGCATCTTCTAGGGAACGAAGGTCAATTTTCTTTTAACATAAGTGAAAGATGAGAATGTGAACTGATGAGTCACTGAGGCATTCCATCAATGGCACTGGTAAGAGGAGAAAATACCAGGAGATGGTTTTAAACTTATCTGCAATTGATACAAAATTCAAGATTTAAAGAGATCAGGTGTATTCACAGAGGGAAAATGATCAAATTGTATTCCCACTTGCAATTAGTTGCCAGTTAAAGTGTAGATAAAGTGATCAACTAAATTTCTATGTGAATGCTTTTCACAATCTGTTAATTATTACAACCTGAAAATTCTTTTTAAGACTCAGTTAAACTGTTCCCCTTCACTTTGGCCCCAACATCCTGTGCTGCTTACTCCCCACTTAGAAAACTCTGGACCCTGTATTCAAAACATAGGATCAGTGATGGAAAGTTTTAACAGCTATACTATCAGCTGGAAACGTGAGACCTGATTAGTTCTGTGCATTTTTTTCCATTCTAGAATTTCTGATTTCTGTCATTAAGTAAAAGACTCATGGGACTACTTCATAATCTCCTTGCCCCTCTATTCCAAGAGAATATTTGCTTCAACTAAAGTCACTATAGAGCCTCATATTCTCATCTTTATCCACTTTCTGAATCTCTCTCTCTAGGATCCACATGCCTCTCAAACTTACTCTTTCAGAAACTTTTTCTGACCCCAGTTAACATATTCTAGTGTTCAAAATGTCTTTCATATCATCTAATATGTCTTTAAATTTTTTAGTTTCTTCACAATAAAAATAAGATTTATTTCAAAAATCACCATGAAACTCATCATAACTTATCTCCTTTGTTAGTCGATTTTCTGGACTTCTAGTCTAATGCATTAAGATAGGAGAATTGTCATGGTCATTGGCCTCCACTCTGATTCTGAGATAATTGTACAGTCACTGCCTATATATATATATATATATATATATATATATATATATATATATATATTTGTTCCCCATGAAGTTCATTACAATGTCTCCTAACCATCTTTTCCCTCCTTGCCATCATAACTTCCCATCCTTCCAGGTTCTCTTCCTTAAGACTTTAGCACACTCTTTCTGCCTCTATCCACAAATGAGTAGGCTGTTTCTTGAGACCAGTTTGCAAGGGCTGTCTTTGAATAGTATGGATTTAAATCTAAAGAAGATGGAGTTCAGTATATAAAAAAGGGTACAGTAAAGAACAAACATGGTCCTCAGTTTACCCATGGATCCAAATCTGTGATTACTCTGATTTAATCACTCATTCCAGGTATTCATTCAACCGATTTAATTAATCATATATTATGTGTCTGTTAGTCATAAGTGGGGCAATTGCAAAAGGTTATATTTATACATCCCAGTAGGTATGTGCATAGGACACAACAGCATCTCCCAAAAGGGGGTGGGAGTCTCTTTAAAAGGATGGCAGAAACCTCTAAGAAGCTTTTACAATGAAGATAGTGTTGAAGGCAAGACTCGGAGAATACAGAATGCCAAGCAATAAAAATGAGATGACCTTTCCAAAACCAAAAACATGCAGTTTAAATTGTACAACCCAGAGAGTTGGTCTCGGGTGAAATATAGGTATAAGGACAAAATAATGGGAGCCTGGTGACAGGATCCTCTTGGTTTCCTGTAATACTCTTTTGTTCAAATCTACTCAGATGCTTGTCTGTTCATCTCAGGCTGATCTTCACATACTTCATACTTTATCACATCAAAATCAAACACATTTTTGGAAAAAAAAAAATTAGGAGTTGTGAGAACACAGCCGAAGAAAGGTGGTCTCAAGATTCTGCAGTTCCACTGGGTGTTTTCATTTTCCCCTTACATCCTAGGGAATCTCTCTAATCTCTGTTCCCTGGGGACAGGGTCAATTCTTTGCCACTTTTCGCAGCCCTGAAATTGTCTCCTCTCTGGTTTCCCTGCTTTTAGTCTTCTCCTTCTCCATTTCATTCTTCATTCTTAAAAATGCAAACTTATCCTTGACATTCTTTAAATTTTTTAGCGCCTACAAATTACAGTATAAAATGTAAGTACTCTTCCCACTCTTGGCAATTACTCTTAGCTTCACTTATTCTCACTCTCTCTACCATTTGCAATATGATCCCATAAATGCCCATCTGTCTGAAGTTCCCCAAATAAAGCATTCTGCTCCCCAGTTCCACATCCTTGTCTATACTGCTTTCTTCACCTGGAATGCCTTCCTCGCCTTGTGTGGTGAGACGGCAAACTCCTATTCAGCCTTCAAAACCCAGACCACGTGTCTACTCTTCATTGGCATTTTCTCTGTATGCTACTCATGTTTGGAATTTACAAATTAAAATAGCTTATTTACACATTCCCAGTTCATTCTCACACCGTATTATAAATATTTCTTATCAATCTGTATTCTTTCAGACTGAGTTTCTTGAAAGCAGAAGCTAGCATGTATGTATGTGTACTTATCTATATCTGCATGGCATAACACTGTGCTGACCTATAGAAAGCACCTAATAAAATATTGAAATGAGTTGAACTATACCAAATAAAAAAAGCAGGGGTGGGTAGGAGCCTCTAAGGAAAACCAGTGAAGGCTTCTTTTGCAGAAAGCTTCTGTTGGAAACCAACACAGCTCAGCAGCCCTACATTAACCTACCCTACCTAAAGGACTGCAAAGTGTCTGAGGCCTTTGTAAGAATCAAAAGGCAGAAACATAAGAAAAGTGCCTCCAAAGGATACAAAATTTAGAATCAACCTAAACCTACTCAGAGAACACTCTGTACTTCCTTTCATAGATTTCCTGTCTCCTCCTCAACAAAATTTCTACCCCTTTCATAATAATCATTATTATTTTAAAAATCATCCACCAAGACGTAGCGCAGCATGGCTTGGTCACCAACCTCTTCCAAACTCGTTACCACAAAATCCTCATGGTGACATTTGCATCTTACACATTTTCTTTTTCACATCTTGCTTTTACTGGAGTTTTATCATTGATGAAAATTATTAATAATATTTAGAGTAATGAAAATTGTATATTTTGCTGCCAAATACTTCAAAGACTAGAGAAGACTGTTGTGAATTAAACACAATGAAAATTTCTAAGGGCCCTAAAAGGCAGATGTAGGCCCCTGTATTGTGCATCACTTTCTCACGAAGATATGGAATTCTGCTTCTGTTTGCTCTTCAGAGGAAAATAGACTGAATGTGTGCATCTGATTTCTTTGAGAGGAAGATATAGGCTCCATTAGCTTAAGGACCTAAAATTCATATCCTTCTGATAATTACTAATAATTTATGACTATTAAATCAAGTGTCATTTCTGCTCTGAACATGCAAATGTGTAAACTAGCAGATATCATTTTTCCTTTTATATTTTTCCACTCATGTGCTACTCAGTGGTATTCACTGAAGTGGTCACTAATATCAATGTTAACTTTCTAGTGGTGTGTGAGTGTGTGTGAGTGTGTGTTTGTGTGAATGTGAACAAGTGTTTTCTTGCTTTCCTAAGAAACACATGAATAAAGACATGTGAAGAATAAGATAAGAATATTTAAAATAGGAAGGGAGGCATACAAAAAAAGGAGAATAGATGCAGAATAAAAATACACATAAATAGAAGGGTCTGTGAATACTTAAGAAAGAATGATGCACTCTAAATGGAGCACCCAATTTCTGAAAGAATAATGCTCTAAAATTTGGCTGTTCAGACTATTGTTAATTAGATAATTTAAATATGAAATTTAACTGCTGAATTTAAACTATTCCTTTATTCTATATTTTATATCGATTGTTGATTTCCTGTAAAAGCAAAATGATCTTGCAGTTAGTTGATTGCTCTACACTTTAGTCTGGGTGCTTTGAATAAAATATAATACAGTACAGATGTCAACTCAGGAACTAAATAGCACATATTTCTAAAGAACCATAAAAATATTAACACTATAGAAACAATGGCTCTGTAATTACTTTTTGCTGTGGAGTGAGGTTAGGCATTTATCCTTATAGAGTCCTAATACACTTAAAGTCAGATCTGCCCCTGTGGTCCTCTTCCCTTTGTTGATAAATGCACAGTGCAGGTACCCTGTATGGCCACTAAGGTATTTGAGGTCATCCTATACTGTTAGCACAAATGGTGTGAACAATAGTTTATATGCCACTTAACTCCTTGGGAGAAACGGTTAACCTTGCTAGAGAGGACAGATCAGTCATGTATAGTTATTAAGGCCTACAAGGTTTTTTCATGCTCTAAAATACTTCTGCACAACCACAGTATACTTCTGTAGGAGGCCTACGTAAGCAGGAAAGCAAAGAAAGGAGAATTCACCTTCCCAATTTTTACAAAATATATATATGAAATAGGTGGTGGAAGTTTCTCAGTGATCTATTTCATTAATGACACCTGTGCTGCAGAGGTGGCAAACATTTTCCCTTTTAGAAATACACTTTCTAAAAATATGTTAATGAATTAAGAATAAAGGCTTTGCAGATGTAAAAAAGGCTTTTGAAAATTCTCAGTTTGCTAGAAGGAATTCAATCTGATCACTTTGTTTAAAGATTTCAGAATCATCTTATTATGTTTTAAGTGCCTGCTTTTGCTACGAAATAGAGGGCTCTTATTAAATTTACTCCAAGTCATTACCAAACTTCATTTAAAATTAACTTTCAACCACTACCATTAGTCACTAGGTATTTTTAATCTGGAGGGTCATCTGATGATGATACTTTCAGAAGAGAGCAGCTGAGAGTATCTAAGGACAACGTCAAGCTTTTCCCTACCTCCATGATACCATTAAGAGACAGTATCTCCTTATTCCTGGCAAGGAGAGGGTGTGGAGGGAAGCAATCATGAATTTGTTTTTTATATTAAACAGTGCTGTATTTCATGTTTTTTTTCCTGAAAGAAATTAAAATTTTCTGATAACATTGTATGGCCACTGAGATTTTTTTTTAACAAAATAAGTGGAAAAGCACAAATACGCAACATTTAGAAAAAAAAAAATATAAAGAAGGGCAAATGCTGGAAAACCTTTGTTTCGTAAAGCTTCAATAGAACACATGTGCTATGGTTTTCCTTGTGTTTCATTAAACTATTAACAAGAGAAAGTGCATTTGCATGGCTTTTTCCAACAGTAGAAAAAGAAATCAGTTTACCACCACTGCTTTTTAAATATCTTCTAACTGGCAAAATTAAACCATGTCTCTTTATTTATTTATTGCACTTGTAAAAAGATTAATGGGGATCTGATTCCTTGAGGCTTTTACATATAACCCCTTCACAAAGAACAAAATTATACAGTTTGGCGAATGAACTAAATTAGCTACATTTATTTAAATAATCACTATAGAGGAAACAATAAATCAACAACATTTTGCACAAAAAAAGTGTTTACAGAGTGTCTTGTAATTTGTTTTATCAAGGACACAGACTTTTTGCTCTTAGCTAATCTCGCTTCTAACAGTCTATTATCACATCAACCATTAATGAGTATTTGCAGTAGAAATTTAGCTGGAGCTTTGGAACAGAAGAGTAAGAACAACTTCCACCTTTGTCGTGGACGCAGTTACTGGGACACATTCTTCTAATAAACATGTTGTCAAAGGTTCCTAATAACTCCAGAGACCATCAAAATTAAATGGCAGCGCTTTGTTAAATAAGGAAAAGAGATGATTTCAGTGGTCATAATCATGTAATTATCTCAGCCTCTCTATATTTCAAAGGACTCTGTCCATATCTGAGTCTATATCAGAAGTAAGTGAGTAGGGGGAGCTCTAATGCTGAACCTGTGATATATTCATAAATCAGGACTTTCAGAGCCTGTCACCAGCACCATAATGAGGGTCATTATTCAGGCAGAGTGTCAAAACTACTATCAAAGGACCTTCTCAGAATTACAATCATTCTGTTTCTTGTTAAATAAGCAATGTAGTACACAAAAATGGCAAACAAGAAGCAGGTCAATTTGATACAGTGTGAGGGCACAGGGATCTCTAGAGTAATTTACCCTCCGGGAATTCTGATGGCTGGTGAGATGAATTATACACACCCTCAAAAAAAAAAAAAATTAATGGTAATAAAACCCCTGGAACATTTTCACCAAAAAGTCCCACAAATTGCTCAAGAACAACTTCAGAAACAAAGCTGGAAAAGAAATTATTAATTTTGGTTTTACTCAACCTGAAACACCTTGAGAGAAGAGGAAACATCATCTTAGAAAATTGTTTTATCTATATGTAAATAAAGTTTATGAATTTGATTAATATCATTTTTTGTCATTAAAAAAGGTAGAATTTTAAAACTAAAAAACTGCTACTTATTTTATCTTAACACTTAGACCACCAGCAAAGGTTCTTGTAGGTCACACATACATGAGCATGCATCCATATTCACTATAGGTACATATAAAACCCAAAACTCTGCATAGCAATATAGGAAAGGAGTTCCTGAAGTTCATACTTCTCTGGTAAACACAAATATGTAGTTAGAGACTGCTACAGAAAGTAGGCTTATAAATACTTTCATTTCTTGTGTATCAAAAAGTCAAAGAGCAGTACTTAGAAGTACATGGATATTAACTACATAAGTAAATCTTTCCTCAATTTGCAAGTAAAATTAGCATTACATGGCTTTATACACCCTGATTAGTAAATGCTTTAGCACATCATCAATGAGAACTTCCATAAGATTCATTTCATTCTCATGTTTTTTTTTGTTTGTTTGATCTCTCCTATACTTTTGTTTTTGAATTTAAATGCAGCAAGTCCTATTAAAAGCAAACAAATAAATCTAAGAAAACTTTTGGCGAGTTTTAATCTCCTGTGTTGATTGGATACAAAATAAAATTAAGCGTAATCAGATCAAATAGATTATACAAAATCGGGGGTTGGGGGACAGAGAATATTCTTATTAATGAATATGTCATTTAAAAAATGGTTAAGTTTAACCTCTTAGGTTTAACCTCTTAGGCTAGTTTACTAACTAAAAAAAAAAAAAACCCACAAGTAATTAAAATCTGCATCTGTAACATCAGAAGTATTTCAAGAGACTTTAATGACCTTTGGGGAGGGAGAGATGTGGAAAGTTTGGTGAATGGATACTAAATTACATTTAGGAGCAGGAAGCTTTGGAGCTCACAATAGGGAGACTGGATGATAGTTATGCACTGTGTATCTCTAGAAGCTAGCAGGAAGGATTTGGAATGTTTTCATCATGAAGAATTGAATAAATGTTTGTAGAAATAGATATTTTTAACCAAATTTCAATATTACACAATATATACATGTATCAAAGTATAACATGATATTCCACTAATATGTACAAATTTTTATGTTTTTATGCCTCAGTTTAAAAATTAAAAAATAACTTTGAGGCAAGAATTTGTAGCATGGTTTTAAAACACTCATTCAAGAGCTGTTAAAAAAAAAAGTGTCATCAGTGCTCAGTTCTCATTTTCTTTTAATTGATGTTCTCTAGCTATTCAAAAGAATTGTAGGAGGTTGATGTCTATTGTGAAATCAAGAAATTCTTAAGATCTTAAATAGCAAGGCGATAGATTAAAGTTTTGCCAAATCTTTGTAGTGGTCATATCTAAGCATAAGCAAAGTCAAACATTTGGTCAAGCTTTCATTTCTACCCAAATTTTCCTGTGTGGAGGTTGGAAGAATATTACTGAATCCTGTAAGACCTCTCTGTTAAACTGAATACTCTGTGACAATAAACCCTACCTTGTTCAGATCTACTCTTTAAGTAAATTGGTATCAATGAAATAATCAAAAGCAAACCAATTATGTTCTGGCATTTTTTTATCCATGTGTTTGGATTTAAGTGTCTATTAAATAATGTTTGCATATGAAGAAATGCTCTATTGTATGCAGAGGTACTCAATTATTTAGATTATACATTTGAATAAACTGTGCAGTGGAAGGACTACCCTTGTAATATAGGACAATTACATTTTCTTGCATAGTTTACAGATTATTAAACTAATATCAATTCGACCCACACTACCAGTTACTGGATTCTAACCTTTGCCTTCGAGACTTAGCAACTATAAGGGTCTGGTTTCTACCCTAACAATTAGCAACCTGTGTCAATCATTTCAAATTATACCAAATTATGCAAATTGGTTTTGGGAAAAGGATTGTCTGAGAAGAGACCACAAAAATTTAATTTCAATAAAGATCATAGGTGAGGTGTATAGTTGCTTGCTGCTGCTTGAGGACTCCCAGCTGTCCGTGGTTAATAAGCAGAGTCTCTTGTTGCAGAGTGGCTTTCCCTCACCCAGGCAGGTCAGTAGCAGGCTCAGTGTGTGCCTCCTGTATGCAGGCCTGTTGATTCCACCTCAACTGTGCACTATGAAAGGCAACTGCCACTCCCTTTTACTAGAATGTCTTCATTTAATTTTCCTGGAAAGGGCATTAGGTCATTAATACATATGTTCATTGTAATGTGTACTATTTGATAAGTACAATTAACTCTTATGCTTAAATTCTATCTGTACAGAATTGAATTTTCAGAAAAAAAAAAACTATTTGACGAGGTAATCCTTTTCCTCTCACTTCACTGTGTTTTTTTTAATGACAAAAATAAGACCTACATACTGTAGCAAAACAACGGAAATGCCTCCCTCTCTAATCCCACCTGCCATTCACTGAGGTGATACCTGCTGTGGATGTGGGGTTTTGTTTCCATGCCTATAAGTGCAGGCATAACTTTCAGTAGTTCATAGAATAGGATTAAGGAACTTGAAATAATATTATATATATAATATATTATATATATATATATATATGTATAAAACAAGTGAGTTGATATCCCTGGTGTGATTTGTTTGACAAATTTGCCTTAATATTTACTCCATTTTCATCTGCCCAGTCTTCATTGCTCGTTTATAATTTTCCATGTGATCACAGAATGAATTTGAGGTGGCTATTGGGGATTCTTGATTGTTAAACTGTCTTTGTTTTAACAGATAAAATGAGGGTCAGAGAGGTTAAGTGGATACTCAAGATCCTACAGCGAGTTAATGGCATACAGGAAAGAAGGACCCAGCAATCTCAGCTCCTTGCTAGTGTTTTTTTTTTTTTTTTTCTCCCACCTCAACTGATTCTTAAGCCATGAACAAACTGCATTCTTCATATTAAATGAGTCAAGTTTTAGAAGTTCTGGTATTAATCTAAAATGTATTTCATCCCTTCACATAAACGAAGGAATACATATTTTGCTTCTAATAAGATCCAAGTCTCCTTAGACCATTGACAGTATGTGTTCTTTTTTATATGTCCAGGAGTGATGGTCACTTGCATGGTCCACTTGGCTAGACTAGAAAACACAGTTATTTAATGAAATGTGAACTTAGATGTTACTATGAAGATATTTTATAGAAATATCTATAATCAGATGATTTTAAGTAAAAAAAAAGATTACCTTGGATAATGTGGGTGCCCCTGCCTAAGTCAGTTAAAAGAGTTTAACAGTAGAACTGAAGAGGTTGCTGTTATCCTCTGGATATGAGGTGCTTCACTAAAGCTCATCTGTGAGACATGCAGGAGTATTCAGAGCTGAAACTATAAGATTATAAGAGGTATTGGGCTGGGGATGTGGCTCAAGCTGTAGTGTGCTCGCCTGGCATGCACGGGGCGCTGGGTTCCATCCTCAGCACCACATAAAAGTAAAAAATAAAGATGAGGTGTCCACTGAAAACTAAAAAATAAAAATTAAAAAATTATCTTTCTCTCTCTCTCTCTCTCTCTCTCTCTCTCTCTTAAAAAAAAATAAGAGGTATAACCTGATCTGTGGATCAAATTATTTGATGGACTAATAATTTTAATGGATTAATATGTATCAACTGTAGGCAAGTAGAGCTTGACTGGAGGAAGTAGGTCACTGGGGGAGTGCCCTCTGGGGTTTATTTTATCCCTGGCTCCATGCACTCAAGCTTTCTCTGCTTCCTGTCGGACAGGAGGTAAGTGTGCTTCTCAGCCATGTCCTTCCACCCTGATGTGCTGCTTCGCCTTGGGCCCAATAGCCATGGAATCTGGCCACCATGAACTTGGCCTCTGAAAACAATGAGTCAAAATAAAGTTTTCCTCCTCTAAGTTGTTCTTGTGAGATTCATTGGTCACAACATGCCAAAGCTGACTAAAAGTTGTCCCCTACACTGCAATATCAGCTCTTATCTAAGAACTTTCAGTCCCCTCTTACTGATAGCACTCGCAGACTGGAGCCTTGCCTAGCCTAGTCCCCACAATTGCATAAATTAATCCCTTTATATACATAAATAATATCATGTATTTAATACTACAATTATTTGCATTTGTATTATATTTTATATATAATATCTGCTACAAAAGTAAGCAAATGTTTTGTTTTCTAATTTAATGAATATGTGACTATTTTATTTCATATATATATATATATATATATATATATATATATATATATTTAAATTGGTATTTCTTATAAAACATTTTGTTAGCTTTATGATACATTTAAATGCACCAATAATGATAAACAAGGCTCCTTCATGGCACACAAATTGAATGCCTATTTCAATAATCTTGTCAGGAAATACAATTCATTGTCTTTCATGAGTAAATTGGACTAGCTTCCTTTGTTTCAGAAATACACAAGGAGAACACCTTTAAAAGTAATATTTGTAGAAAAGTCGGCACATTTCTATAATCTTCTCTCAGTTGCTGAAGAAGAACCTGGTGAAATCTCCCTAGACCATTAAGAATCCCTTGTTTTAAATCTCTAGTGCTGTAAATAATGAAATAGCAATATCCTCCGAGCATTATATTGACTGTAGTATCTCTTTGAAGTGAAGACTTGGCATATGAGTTACTCAGAACCTGTTCTTCCACTAATTAAAATTCTTATATATTTTTAAAGGAGTGGTGATGCTCAAAAATTTTCCTAGTGATAATACAACTACTTTATAACCAATCAACTGTCCCTTAGGAATAAGGACATTAAAAGTACTATTACCACAAGTAAGCAAATAAACATAAAACTCTCCTTTATGGCTGAGAGAAGGATAAGTACAGATACAGTCTTTTCATTCAGTTGATTAAATATAGTTTTTCAAAAGGATTCTAACATCATAGTGGTTTCAACCTATAGAAAAAGTGATTCTATATAAAACTTTTCTTATATTCATGTATGAAAGAACTTATGAGAAATAAAAATTATTACCTGCACAATCATGTCTTGGACACTACAATTATTTGCATTTCCAGTCAATGCTGCCTGCTCATCACAGCTAGATAATGGGAGGGAGACAGGTGTGCTTGAGATTACTCTGATTCATAATGCATGTAACTTGAGGTACACTTGTACACATTAGACTGTATGATGCTGTTTTTCAGAAATGTTCTGGGGCAGCAAAACATTTAGGTAAACATGGTTTTGTGTAATCAAGGGAGTTGCAGGGTAATTGATTCGTGTCTGGAGACATAACCTAGATGTGGATTGGAAGTAGTTTTGAATATAGGATTTAGGATCTGTGCAGCTTTAAATGCATAAACACAGGATTCCCAAATTTCATTAGCAATATTAATGTGTATGTTGGCTTACATTTTAAACACATCAAAATAAATTATTTGGAATCCTTTGGGTAGTCCCTGAAATGGTGAGAAATTTAAAATATAAACATTTACATGTTTGAATAAACAGTGTTTTTCAAATGTAATTTATATTGAGGTTGATACTGTCCACAAAGAAAGGAAGAATCTACTAACATGTGGAAATTAGAGCTCTTCTATTGTTTCCCAAGATTCATGGGCTAGTCTTCACATATTTAAAAACTGCTCTGCCCATAAACTAAGCTTTACATTTAATTACTCACTTTGAACTTCAGTTTTTCCTATGGTCTAGAAATCTAGATGAAATCATATGAATACTAATATGGGGCTTATGACTGTTTCTCTGATTGACTTCCTGACAAGTTGGGTCTTCTGTTCTTCACCATGCTTCATGTTTATAGTGTACTTCCCCCAAATCCATAACTTCAGTCTATATGTGAGAAAATATCACATCAACCCAAACTGAGGAACAATCTACACAATGCCTATAAGTACTCTTCAAAAGTGTCTGTGTCTTGAAAAACAAAAAATGATGGAGAATTAGTAAAAAAAAAAAAAAAAAAAAAAAAAAAAAAAACAACTTTAGAAAAGACAAAGGAAACAGGATGATCAAATGCACATGTGTCCTAGATGGGATCTTGAAACAGTTTTCTATAGGGAAAATCAGAATAAAATAACAGTGTCAACTTCTTAGTTTTGAGAAATAAACAAAAATTATATAAGATACTGTATTAGAAGAAGTTCAGTAAAGAATATGAAGTGACTATGGTTTCTTCACAAATTTCTGTAAATCTCAAGTTATTTCAAAATTAATTTTATTTAAAAAATCTTGATAATAATGAAAATTACTCAGAAAAATAATCTGCACTAAAATCAAAACAACCACTATAAAGAAATATTTTAGTGATGCAAGATTAACTATAGACATTAATCAAAAATCTTGATAATAATGAAGATTAACTATAGACATTAATCAAAAATTAATCAAAAATCTTGATAATAATGAAAATTACTCAGAAAAAAAATCTGCACTAAAATCAAAACAACCATTATAAAGAAATATTTTAGTGATGCAAGATTAACTATATACATTAATCAAAAATATATAAAGAGTTTCTAAAAATTAATTAGATAAATGCTAACAATCAGTACGACCAAAATAACTGGGACTACAAATCATATCTCAATAATAACTTTAAATGTAAATGGCCTAAACTCATCAATTAAAAATAGACTAGCAGATTGGATTAAAAAATAAGACCTAACAATATGCTGTATCCAAGAGATTCACCTCATAGACAAATACATCCAAGACTGAAGATTAAAAGATGGGGAAAATTATATTACTCACATAGATCTTGTAAACAAGCAGGGGTTTCTATCCTCATAGCAGATAAAGTGGAATTCAAGCAATAGTTAATAAGAAGCAACAAAGAAGGACATTTCAACTGCTTAAAGGAATTACATATTAACATGACATAACAATTATAAATACTTATGACTCAAACAATGAAGCTTCTACATAAATCAAACAAACCCTTTTCAATTTCAAGAATCAAATAGATCACAACACAATAATATGGGTGACTTTAACATATCTCTTTCACCACTGGATAGATGCTCTAAAAATAAATAAATAAATAAACAAAGAAACTATATAACTAAATAATAAAATCAATACTTTAAACTTTATATATATATAATATATATAAATTATATATTATATATATATATATATATATTATTTCATCCATCAATGATTAAATACACTTTCTTCTCAGCAGCACACATATCTTTCTCTAAAATAGACCAGTCTTAGGCCACAAAGCAACTCTTAACAAATACAAAGAGTTAGTGATAATACCTAGTATTCTATCAGATTATAAAGGAACAAATTTAGAAATCAACAATAAAATAAAAATAGAATCTGTCTCTAACAGCTGGAGACTATATAATATACTATTGAATGACCAATGGATAGAAGAAGAATTCAGGGATGAAATAAAAAATGTACTTACAGGTCAATGAGAAAAGCAGCACAACATATCAAAATATCTGGGACTGGGCTATGGCTGTAGCTCAGTAGTAAAGTGCTTGCCTCACATGTGTGAGGCACTGGGTTCAATCCTCAGCATCACATCAAAATAAATAAAGATACTGTATGTTCATCTACAATTAAAAAAAATAATAAAAATAATTTTAAATAATCTCTGGGACTCCGTGAAGGCAGATCTAAGTAAAAGTTCATTGTATTGAGCTCATTTACTAAAATAATAGAAATCACCAAATAATTAACCTAACATTACATCTCAAAGCCCTAGAAAAAGAAGAACAAATCAACACCAAAAGCAGTAGAAGACAGGAAATAAAATCAGAGCTTAAATCAATGCAATTGAAACAACAACAAAAATTTAAAAATCAAAAAAAACAAAAAGTTGTTTATTTGAAAAAATAAATAAAATTGATAAATATTTAGCCACACTAATGAAGAGAAAGAGAACAAAAACTCAAATAACTAAAATTTATGATGAAAAAGAAAATATCACAAAATACACTACTAAAATACAGATGATAATCAGAAATGATATTGAAAATTTTGAAAATAGAAATAAAATAGAATAAAATAGAAAATATTGAGGACATGACAAATTTCTAGACACATCTGACCTACTCAAACTAAAACAGAAGGATGCAGACAATTTAAACAGATCAATTTCAAGCAATAAAATAGAAGTCATCATCAAAAGCCAACCAATTAAAAAAAACCTAGGCCAAGATGGATTCTCAGTGGAGTTCTATCAGACCTTCAAAGAACAACTTATATCAATACTCCTCAAATTATTCCATGAAATAGAAAAGAAGAGCACACTTCCAACTCATTCTATGAAGCTAGTATTACCCTTATTCCAAAACCGGACAAAGACAAATCAAGGAAAAAAAATCCAGACCAATGTCTCTGATCAACATAGATGCAAAAATTCTCAATAAAATTCTGGTAAATCACATACTAAAACATAATTAAAAGATAGTGTACCATAGTCAAGTGGGGCTCATCACAGGGATACAAGGTTCAAAATATGGAAATCAATAAATGCAATTCATCACATCAACAGACTTAAAGACAAGAATCACAGGATTATCTCAATAGATTTGGAAAAAGCATTTGCCAAAATATAGCAACACTTCATGTTTAAAACACTAGAAAAAAAATGGGAAAGTAGGAAAATACCTCAACATTGCAAAAGCTATGCTAAACCCAAGGCCAACATCATTCTAAATGGAGAAAAATTGAAAGCATTCCTTCTAAAAAGTGGGAAAAAAATAAGAATGCCCTCTTTCACCACTTCTATTAAAAATGGCCTTGAAACCTAACCAGAGCTATTAGGCAGAATAAAGAAATTAAAGGGATAAGAATAGGAAAATAAGAACTCAAACTATCCCTAATTGCTGATGACAGGGTTCTATATGTAGAAGACCAAAAAAAAAAAAAAAAAAAACAAAAACTCTACCAGAAAACTCAAGAACTCATAAATGAATTCTGCAAAATAATAGGATATAAAATGAACTCCCACAAATCAATTAGCATTGCTATACATCAGTGATGAATATACTGAAAGTGAAATTAGGAAAAGTATTCCAATCATAATAGCCTCAAAAATTTTTAAATATTTGGGAATCTATCTAACAAAAGAGGTGAAAGATCTCTACAATGAAAACTACAGAACACTAAAGAAAGAAATTGAAGAAGACCTTAGAAGATGGACAGATCTCCCATGTACTTGGATAGGCAGAATTAACATTGTCAAAATGGTCATACTACCAAAAGTTCTATACAGATTTAATGCAATTCCTATTAAAATCCCAATTCTGTTCTTCATAGAAATAGAAAAGGCAGTCATGAAATTCATATGTAAAAATAAGAGACCCAGAATAATCAAAGCAATCCTTAGCAAGAAAAATGAAGCAGAAGGTATTACAATATCAGACCTTAAATTATATTGTAAAGCTATAGTAACAAAAACAGCATCATATTGACACCAAAACAGACTTGTAGAACAATGGTACAGAATAGAATACACAGAGAAAACCCCACATGAATACAGTTATCTCATACTAGACAAATAAAAAAAAAACCATACATTGTAGAAAAGATAGCTTCTTCAACAAATGATACTGGAAAAACTGGAAATCCACATGTAGCAGAATGAAAATAAACCCCTGTCTCTGACTCTGCACAAAACTCAACTCAAAGTGGATCAAGGACTTAGGCATTAGAACAGAGCCTGGAACCTACCAGAAGAAAATATAGGCCTAAATCTGGATCATGTTGTCTTAGGAACCAACTTCTTTAACAAGACTCTTAAACTGCAAGAAGTGAAATCAATAATAAACAAATGGGATGGAATAAAACTAAAATCTTCTTCCCAAAAGAGGAAACAATCAAGAATGTGAAGAGAGAGCCTACAGAATGGGAGAAAATCTTTGCCATCTGAACTTCAGATACAGCATTAATCTCCAGGATATATAAAGAACTCAAGAAACTTCACACTGTAAAAACAAATAACCCAATCAGTAATTGGCAAAGGGACTAAACAGACATCAGAGAATAAATATAATTGGTGAACAAATACATAAAAATATTTGACATATCTTGCAATTAGAGAAATGCAAAATAAAACTACACTGAGATTTTCTCTCACTCCAGGCAGAATGGGAATTATCAAGAATAGAAGCAACAATAAATGTTGGCAGGAATGTGGGGAAAAAGATACACTCATACATTGCTGATGGGACTGCAAATTGGTGCAACCACTATGGAAAGCAGCATGGAGATTCCATGAATGGAATGACCATTTGACCCGCTATTTCACTACTCGATTTATACCTACAAGACTTAAAATCAACATGCTTCAGTGATGCAGCCATATCAATGTTCATAGCAGCTCAATTCACAATATCTAGACTATGGAACCAGCCTAGGTGCCATTAAACAGATAAATAGATAAAATAAATGTGGTATATATACACAATGGAACATTACTCAGCCATAAAGAGAAATGAAATGCTTGTAAATTGATGGAACTGGGGAATATCATGCTAATTGAAATAGGCCAATCCACCCCCCCCCAAAAAAAAAAAAAACAAAGGCCAAATACTCTCTCTGATATGTGGATGCTAACTCACAATACAAGAGTTAAGGAATAGTAGAAGTACTTTAAATTAGACCAATTAGAATGAAGGGAAGGGAATGGGAATAGAAAACATAGTGGAATGGATTGCACATTACTTTCCTATGTGCATATATGACTGCACAAGCAATGTAATTCTACATCTTGCAAGAAGTGAAATCAAGAATCAATGAGAAATTATACTCTTTATATGTATAACAGGTCAAAATACGTTCTACTGTCATATATTACTAATAAAAACAAATTAAAAAAAAAGAAATTAAGCTCAAAGGAGTATGTTTGTGTGGTGAGGAGGTATGGTTCCTATGAACAGAAGGAACACATATTACTGCTATTCTTAGCCAATACTCATCTATTTGATTTATAACTTTGGTCAGTTATAATGTCCTGGAATAAATGTTTTGGGAAATTTTGTTCAGCTTGATATTGTTTACCTATTTCCCCAAGAATAGATTCTCTCACTTCTACACGCCACCACAGTCAAAGACTTTCATATCATTTCTTTGGATTTTAAAATTTTTGTTTCTTTTCAGCTTCCATTTCTCTTGAGATATTATCTGTTGTTTATTCATTCTTGTGTTCTTTCTCACTTAACTTTTCTTTCTAAAATATTTTTCTTGGTATTATTTTAGATTTTTTACAGAGTTCTTTAACTTTCTCTGTGTTGCAAAGTTTCATTCATGGTAGTCTTTCATTACTTTTATTTATTTTCATTGAGCTCATTCTAAAATATTTAGTTACAATTTTTATTTTGTGGGTGTGTTTTTATGGTAAGCTTTATCATCCAAGAAAAAAATTTTGTCTTTATCCTCTTTTTTATAATAAGGTTTTATGTTTTTTATTTTATTTTGCCCATTTTACATAAAATTCATCCATGTACACATTTAGAAAGAAGAAGTAACAATAATTTTTTCATGTTCATGTCTACAGAGACTTTGCTCAATTAAGTTGGTGTTCAGAAAGATCATAACATTTTCCAATATTTCCTTCCTCTGCTTTCTTTCCTCCTTTTTATTTGAATAATCTCTTTTGTTTGCTCTTATTCTTTCTATAATACTTGCATTCTAGTTGCAGTAGGTTATCTTTTGAATGGGGCTTTCACTAGTAAAGGAGCTCAGGGGTGTGTGTGTGTGTGTGTGTGTGTGTGTGTGTGTGTGTGTGTGTTCAGTTTGGAAAGTTTTTGTCCTCAAGATTACTTCGACTCTCTCACTCTATGTAAATCCCATATTCTCACAGTGTATTTAGTGTGCACCAAGTTTTCTCAGTTGCAGTTGTTCTTTTCATAATTTTTTTTGCTGTCTTCCTAATACATGCCTTTTGAATACTTTGGGGTCAGTTTGTTGCTTTTCTTTCTGCCACAACTGGTGCCATATTCTTAGAGCTATTGATATTTTTCCCTACATGCTCAAATTTCCCTATTCAAAAAAATAACTTATCACCAAATATTTTTGTAAATAATATTTTGTTGTTTGTTTTGTTTTACATTTTCTGTCCATTTTTTATGCCTTTCTCTATTTCTATGGGAAACTCAGATAGTTCACTATGCTCAGAAATTTCACTTTAACTATCATGCAATAAGCAGTTAACTTTCAATATTCCCTACAAAAATAACTATAAACAGTATTAAAATATAAAAGCCAATAACTAGGAGACACTGAAGACTTATCAAAAGCAGGCATATTATAAAGGGACTCTTCTAAGACTGGAACAACAGATGGTTAGCAATTTTCTTTAACTTTTAGCCTAAGGGCAGGCTGGTAGAAAATTTGCAGTTTTTCTTGTCTGAAAAACTAGAAGACAGATTTTTGGACAACAACCTTCCAGAAACTGAAGAAGAAATCACAGAAGGAAGAATGCCAGGAAACAGAAGTCCAACATTCTGGATTTTAACTCAGCTCAGATGTCTGGCTAAACCACAAAATCCTGCATGCACAAAATATACTAAAACTTGATATAAAAGAACTAAACTTTCACTTGAGCTATTGCCCATGAGATATATATTTCTTTTATTGAGGTCAACCAAGTTAATTGTCCACATAAAACATACTTCACCACCCTTTGAAAGATTATAACAGAATCCATAATATGTAAAATACAATATCAAAATGTCCAGTACAGTATCCAAAGTTACTAGACATGAAACAAAAAGGAAAACATGAAATATTTCTCAAGAGAAACAAAAATAAATATGGAAACCAATTCTCAAATGGTTGGATTCTGGAATTTGAAGTAGAATTTTCAGGCAATTATTGTAATTATGCTCCAGACCATGAGGGAAATTATGTTGACAATGTGGAGAAAGATACAACATCTAAGCAGATAAATAAAAATAATGTATCAAAAAATAAAAACATAGAAACTTAAGACTTTAATTTAAGACCATTTGTAGCAAAGGTAGGAGACAGTGAACCAGAAGATATTTCAATAGAAAATAACATCTGAAAAGCTAGAAATAGGCAAAAAAATAAAAAAGAATTAGATCCTTAGGGACATTACCAACATGTTTAATGTACATGATATTGAAATTTCAGAAAGAGAAGAAAAATATAAACTGGACAAACATAAAGAAAGAACAGCTGAAACTTTTCCAAATTTGGTGAAGACAAAAATGTAGGCATTCAAGAATCTGCAAATCCACTCTGGAAAATTACAAAGACAATCTCCTGAAGGCACATCTCAGTCAAACCGTTGAAACAGAAAGGAAAAACATCTTAAAAGCAGTAAGAGTAAACTGATGCTTTATTTACAAGGGAACAACAATTTATAGTCTGGCTGACTGAGAAACTATGGGGACCAGAAAACATTATGAAAGTACTCAAAGTCAAAACTGTCACCACAGTATTTCTGCATCAAACAAAATTATCCATTCAGAATGAAGGTGAAATAAAGATGTTTTCAAAGAAAAGAAAACTAAGCTATTCATTGCTAGCAGGCCTGCACTACAAAAATAATTTTAGAAGGAATCCCAAAAGTAGCATTCAATCAGTAATTCATATTCTCTTTATCTTACATATAGGAAAACAGATTTAGTTTGCCTCATTTGGAGATTAATTTTAAATTGTCATATTCACTTATTTATTAAACATAGTGTTAACAATAATAATAATTTATTGCAATTTCACTATATGCCATGCACGGTTTGAAGTACTTTATATGCAGTAATGTTTAATTTTCCCCACTGAATTCTGAATTCAGTCTTGTTATTCCTGTTTTTATAGGTGAGGAAAATGACCTGTTTATTTCAATAACTTGTCCAACGTTAAACTCTAACAAGTGGTGATGCTGGATGTATTTCTTTTATTCTTTATCCAATATTCTTCACCTCCATGTTCTAATGCACTTAAATTGATCAAATAGTAGCACTGAATATTTACTAAAAGATGTTAAATCCGTTTATTATTTAAATTGGTAACTATCCCCTCTCCTTTTTTTTTGTGAATTGTTTATTTCTGGAATTTCCCAATTAATTGTCTCAGACTAGAGTTGACTGTGGATAACTGAAACAGTGAAAAAGAAAATTACATATAAGGAAGGCCTACTGCAATCATACATACTTTTGTCTCTTTGGTTGGTTAATGACTCAAGGGAATATTCTAACATCCTCCATCACTATTGTTTGGGTCTTTTCCTTCACACATCACTAATGATATTTCATTATTTTATAGTTATACTGTTTGGTCCATATAATGTCATTAGGTGTTTATTGAGGTTTGTATATGTTACTAACAACAACAACAACAACAACAAAAAAAAACACTAATCTTCTTTGTTCTATTTGTTGATTCTTTAGGATGTTTTTGTTTTTCTTTTTTGTTGTTGTTTGTTTGTTTGTTTAATACTAGGAATTGAACCCAAGAACGTGAATTACCACGGGGCTACATCTGCAGATATCCCCTCTCCTTTAACTGAAAATTAAATGTGTAATATCAATCTTTTGTTAGTTTTTATTTTTCTTCCCAATCTTGGTTAATTAGACTGAAAAGTAGTAGACTATAATTTCAAAAATATATTTCAAGTCATGGAAGAAAACTAGAAGCCATAATGTAATTGCATGAAAAAACTATTTTACTGATTGGAGCAGTTAGAAAAAAAACTAATTTAAAATGTATTGATGGTTTACTGAGTGATAACAGTAATTTTGACCCTCATCAGGTTGATAACATAAATGACATGAGTAGGGTAAAAGTGGCATCCAAATAGAAAGAGAAAAATTCTTGAGGAACTTGAAAATCCAACCTGTATGCTTCTCCAAAATGTTCTTTCTTGTGTCTTTCAGAAAGAAGACAATAATTTGCACTAACTCGTTATATTGTTATGACTAAAATTTTAACTTGACATACCCTGGAAAGTATATGCATAATCATAATAAAATAAAATAACTATGCTTAATAGAGAATTGTAGATTTGGTAATTTAATTGAACAAGTGAAGAAATTTTGTGGATATAAATTTAAGTTACTTCAGCAAAAGAAGCCAGACAAATTTTTTTATCTTCCTAATTTCTCATTTATAGGTACTATGGTACACCATAGGTTTCCTTTACAATACTCAGTTCTAACAGAATTGAAGTTTGTTTAGACATAATGTAGCCATGTGTTTCATGGGCTAAATTTTGATTATTTAGCAATTTAAAAGTTCTGTTGCTTTTCTCAGAAATGCTTTTGGAATAAATACCTGTGCAACTGCCTATTAAAACAAAAAGCTTCCAACAAATGCCAAATGTCTTCTTTGATATAAAGAGAGCAACTAAGAACAGAACAGGAAGGAAGAGCATGAGGGAAAGACTAACAGTAAACAAAGACGAATGGGGGGAGAAAAAGGGAGAGAGAAGGGAAAGCATATGGAAATGGTAGGAGACCTTCAATGATACACAAAATTATAAGAGGTTGTGAGGGGCAAGGGGGAGGGAAAAAATAAGGGGAGAGAATCGAACAACAACAGAGGAGGTAAAGAGGGAAGATGGGAGGGGAGGGGGGATAGTAGGGAATAGGAATGGTAGCAGAATACAACAGTCACTAATATGACATTATGTAAAAATGTGAGTGTGTAACCGATGTGATTCTGCAATTTGTATTTGGGGTAAAAATGGGAGTTCAAAACCCAATTGAGTCAAATGTATGAAAGATGATATATCATGAGCTCTGTAATGTTTTGAACAATTAATTAAAAACAAAAGTTTTGCCACAAGGTCCCTATTTCAGAGACATCACTCATTCTTTCAAGCCATGCTTTTGATATCATGCTTTTTTTTTCTATTCACTATTGGATTGAAGGTGAAAATCTATAGTAGTTCTTGCCTCACATATCCACCTAGAACTGGGTTGCAATTGAATAAAAAAAACATGTAAATGCTCTCTGTGGGCAAAAATTTAAAAAGATTTTTTTTTCCACCCAGAAGGAGAGAAATACTGTGAGGTCAAGGGCTACAAAGATTACTTGTTACTTTATAATAATCTATCTTGGGCTGGGGATGTGGCTCAAGCGGTAGCGTGCTCGCCTGGCATGCATGCGGCCCGGGTTCGATTCTCAGCACCACATACAAACAAAGATGTTGTGTCCGCCGAGAACTAAAAAATAAATATTAAAGAATTCTCTCTCTCTCTCTCTCTCTCTCTCTCTCTCTCTCTCTCTCTCTCTCTCTCTCTCCTCTCTCACTCTATCTTAAAAAATAATAATCTATCTTGATGATGACAACTTTGGAAGGAGAAAAACTAAAATATTAGTATCAAGAAAAACTTAAGACAGGATCAATAAATGGCCTACTCAAAGTGATTCACTGTCCACAGATGTTGGTATTGTGTATGAGATTCTATTAAAGAGATCCCAGAGGGTCCTGTTTTGGATACTGGTCACTTTCTTTTTGAAGTTATTTAACTCAATGAGCTCATAAGAAACATTTTAAGGAAACAGAATAAAAATCATACACAGGTCAACAATATGGGGATTCTGTAGCAAAGATGACTTCATTGTGGTGCGCATGAAATACAGAATTTATGAGGAATGACTAACACTTCACACCAATTATGGCATTATATACACGAGAATCTGATAGTAGGTTAAATATATTGTTTTTTTTTTTCAGGGTAAAATTGAAAGTGGGTCGTCTTCTTAAGAGTAAACTTGCATTTGGTATTGAATTGTTTTTCTCTGATATTTGTGTGTCTTCTCAAATAAGCATATGGAAACTTTAAAGTGTCCTATGCATTATTATAATTGTAGCCTATGCCACTTGTCTTAAAAAAGATGCTCACATAAAATAAGAAGACAGTAGACTGTTGACCATATGATTTATAGTCTTTAAGATCCACCTTAATTCTGACTTTTTCCAGGAAAAGATCTTTAGTACCTGTCTATTATAATTATTACTTCCTTTGCATTCATAGCATTTTCATTTTGGTACTATTTAAATTATCTTAGCACTTACGATATTATTCTATTATACAGTCTTTTATGTGTGTTTTCTGCTGTACTATTGCATTTTAAACCTCTTAAGTATGATCTTTTATCTCTTTGGTTTCCTTGGTCCAGAAGAATATTTTGTACAAGAAATATAATGAAAGAGTGTTTTGCCAATGAGGTAAACATTAGCCACAATCATTTTTCCAGAGCTCTAAAACTGCATATAAATCCAAAGGTCATTCCAAACACCAAGCCTTCCAATCAAATCTTTTTTACAAGAAGTTTTTTGAAAAATATAGAATTGGATGAAATGAATTAAAAATCTCTTTCATTCACAACCAAAATCTTAATACAGTATAACAACAATCAAATTTGGATACCCATATGATCTTATTATATTACTTTTCCTATCACTTGCATAATTATATATGAAATATTTATTTTTTTAAAGTAGGAATTACAAATGTATAAGCATGTGTTCAGGAAGGAATTATGTACCTAAATAGAAAAAATATCTAAAAGAGCTTAAGATAACAATTCTTGGGAAGTACAAAAAACTGGATACTTATATGAGAAACAGAACTTTTCATGGTATACCTTGTAGAATACTGACATATTTTTATGGTATATGTATTACATATTTTGTATATGCATGTCTATTTTTACATATATATTATGTATATACATTTGCTTCTGCATTAAAATTAAATTATAATAATAACCATACCTGAAAAAATAGGAATGACATCAACAAGATGCAGGCAAATAGATACCAACTTTTATTCCCCCTATAAAATAAGTCTACACACAAACTATAATATTCCTAGTCCTGCAAGGGTTTGAGGATATATTAAAGACTATCAACATAGTGGTTTAAAAAATTAGGGAATATCCATGTAGGAAGGATAACTAATGAGATCAGCATAACTGATGCATCAGAAGATGGTTAAGAACAAAGAACTAACATGGGGGCTACTGCTACAAACTACATGGTGGACCCATATAGTCCCCTGTGGCCTACTGAACAGGGGACATAAGTATCTTTTGCCAATGAGATAAATAATAGCCACTTTCACTGGACAATGCTATATAGAGAGATTTGGCTTAATACCTGTTCTGCTCTTACAAGTAGCTGCTATCTACCCACTTTTGGGATAGAGCTGCCATCACTTCCAACCCCATGCATGTCTCTACACATGAGTCATGATTTCCCTGGAAGTGCCCACACTCCAGATCCAGGTCATGCCACTGTACAGCACCTGGCCATATCTCATACACTGGAGCCATTATAATTATAAACTAGCTCACAGATGGAGCTCTGGATCAAGCTCTTAATGTATGTGTTCATTCTTTGAGTACTTCTTCATTTCATAGAAACCTGAGCCCCACCCTAACCCAGAACTTCAATAACTCTGCACACACCTGTACTCCAATTCTTATGTCTCTGAATGCTTAACTGGCACTCACCCCACACAAATTTTAACAACATGACAGTGGGGTGTCTGTATCTCCATTACCAGGGTTACTACCTCTGAGTTCTTACACTCAGAGTCACTTCATTTACACTTATGCTTCAAGCCTCAACTCCATAGATGATAAATGAGTGCCACTCAGACACCAGTAGTAGCACCATCTCAGGCAGGTCCATGTGAGTCAGATCCAGTACTAAGAGATCTCCCACAATTTCTTTGATGGAAAAAAAATCACACTTACCTTAATATCTATCACTATCAAATATTCCAACAACCCTCACCACTAGTGTGATATCCATATTATTGGAGCTGAGGATCCCATCAGTCTTCATTTTCTTTTCTGTAAATTTTAGATAATTATGAAGAAAAGTCATTGACACAGCTGCACAGAAAATACAAAGCTATGGCCTCACTGTGCCAAAACCACTATATCTACTTATGAAGTGTGCTTGAACCATCCACAACAGAGAAAGGTCTTCATAGTATAACTAGCTTATCAATTCTGGAGGTGACTGCTTTATTAAAAATACACATGTCAATATAAGGTAGCAGTAAATTTGAAAAGTCAAATAGACATATCAACACCATAATAATTTCTCAGAATCTTATCCTGATGAATTGGAGATATATGAACTGCTTAACAAAGAACTCAAAATAATTGTTAAAAAGTTTAGCAAACAGAAACATAATCCAATATGTTAGAAAAACAATAGTAAATGGAAACAAAAAAAATTAACAGGAATGGGAAATTATACTTCAGATATTTTAGTTTATGGTCTTCTCACTCCATTGTCTCTAGGCCTGTTTTGAGGCCTATAGTGGAAGAATGTGGTGGAGGAGAGGTACTATCTCATGGTAGCTGAAAGCATAGAGAGAGCAATGAAGGCTAGGGATAAGATATAGCTTTTCAGGGCATGCCTCCAGTGACCCAATTCCTTCAAAAAGGCCCTCTTCCTACATTCTACCAATGCCCATTAATGCTATCAAGTTATGAATCTATCAATGGATTAATCCATTGATGAGGTTAGAGTCCTCATGATCCAAAGAGTTCCTAAAAGCCCCACCTCTGAACATTGCTACACTGGAGACCAAACCTTCAACTCATGAGCATTTGGAGGATATTTCAGATCAAACCTTATCAAAGGAAGTTCACTGAAGTTCTAAAAGAAAAAGAAAAACAACTACCAACCCAGAATACTTTAACCAGTAAAGCTGTCCTTCAGAACTAAGAGAGAGTTAAGACTATCAAATTTAAAGAAATTCACCATCACCATACCTATATTTCAAGAAATGTTAAAGGGAATTCTTCAAACTGAAAGAACAGAATGCTTTTTAGTAAGAAAAAAATATGAAAATATAAAACTCACTGGTAAATAAGTACACAGTGAAACCCAGAATATCCTAATATTTGATGGTGGTTAACTTTCACTATGAAAGTTAAAAGAAAGACTATTAAAAATAATAACTACAATAATTTAAAGGATGCACACTAAAGAAAGATATTAATTTTAACATCAAAACATAAAATATTGGAAAAGGTGAAATAAAAATAGAGTTTATTTATGTCATCAAAATTGTTATTATCAGATTAAAATAATCTGTTATAACTGCAAGCTGTTTTATGTAAATTTCTTAATAACCACAAAACAAAATCCTATAGTGGATGCACAAAAAGTAACAAGTAAGAAAAAACACCACTAGAAAAAAAGATAATCACACATACACACACACACACACACACACACACACACACACACAAAGAAAAGAAACAAAGAAAGAAAAAGAAAAAGGAAAAGAAAAAAAGACAGGAACAGAGATCTACAAAAAAATCAGAAAACAATTAACATAGTGGCAATAGTAAGTTCTTATCTATCAATAATTACCCAAAAATTACCTTGAATGTAAATTGACTAAATTCTGTAATTGAAGAAAAAGAGAAAAGGAATGGAAAAGAATGAAGCTGCCTACCAAAGATCCACTTTACATTTCAGGGTATACACGCATTGAAAATTAAAGAATAGAAACAGATATTCCATGCAAATAGAAATAAAAAGTTAGCAATGTATGTATTATTAAACGTGATAAAGCAGTCTTTAGGTCAAAATCTCATATGAGACATAGAAAGTCATTATATCATGATGAAAGGATCAATTCAAAAGGTTGTAAAATTATATATACATCTAACATAGGAACACTTAAATATAAAACACAAATATTAATAAACATGAACAGAGAGACAGACTGAAATACAATAACAGTAAATATTTCAATACCCAATTTTTAACAATAGATAGTTCATCCAGACAGAAAATCAATAAAGAAACTTTAGACCTGAACTGCACTTTAGACCATCTAGACCTACAGGACATATAGAACATCCATCCTAAAGCAGCAGGGAACATATTCTTCTTCTCAAGTGCACGTAGAACTTTCCATAGGAAAGACCAGATATTAGGCAATGAAGCCTAACACTAAATATAATATCAATTATATTTTCTGATCACAATGCTATGAAACTAGAAATCAAAGAAGGATTTTTGAAAAGTTCACAAATACATGAACATTAAAAGAAAATATTCCTAAATAGACCAAAGTGAAAATTAAAATGAAATTTTAAAAATATACTGCAACAAATGAAAATTGAACTCAACTGACCACAACTTGTGTGATAGAGCAAAAACCTTCTGAGAGGGAATTTAATAAGAATAAATGGTTATATCCCAAAGGAAGATTCCAAATGAAGAACCAAATATTATACTTGAAGGAATAGGCAAAAGAAGAAGAAGAAGAAACATAAATACAAATACAATTTGAGGAAGGAAATGAAGATACACAAAATTCGAAAGTAAGAAATTAAAGCATACTACTAGCAAAAATCACACAAAAACTTAAGAAACAGAAAAATAAAAAAAAGAGACTACAAAAATCAATGGGCAAAAAAGTTGATTATCTGAAATGATAAAATCTTCAGTAAGAGTAAAAAAAAAAGGAAAAATTCAAAAATGTATTCAGAAAATAGACATTAATACCATAGAAATACAAAGAATCATAAGAGATGACCATGACCAATTGTACATCAACAAATGGTTTAGCCAAGAATAAAGGAATTAAATCATGAAGAAATAGAAAATCAACAGACTAATGATGAGCAAGGAGGTAGAATCAGTGAAGAAAAAGGCTCCCATAATAGGAAAGTCAGGGACTTGGTGGCTTCACTTCTTACTTCTGCCAATAATTTAAAGAAAAACTAATACCAATATTTCTCAAATTCTTTTTTTTTTCTTTTGTGGGCATTTAATTATTTCAAAAAAAAAATGAAGAGTAGGGAATGCTTCAAAAATTATTTTATAAGACTTGCATTACTCTGATGAATAAAGCCAGACAAGGACACAAGTAAAGAAAATGATAGGCTAACACCCCTAATGACACAGATGCAAAAATTCTCTAAAAAGAATGAGCAAACCAAATCCAGCATCACTTCAGAAGGACCACCTATATAATTAAGTGGAATTTATCCCTCAGATGCAAGGATATTTCAACATAGGAACACCAATAAATGTGATATACCACATTAACAGAATGAAGGATCAAAACCATATCATCATCTGAACAGATGCAGAGGAGGATTTGAAAAAGTAGTATCTTTTTATAATAAAAAACTCTCAGTTTCTCAACAAAGCAGGTATAGGTAAAATATACATTGATATATATATATATATATATATATATATATATATATATATATATATATATGACAAGCCCATAACTAACATCAGATTTATCAGTGAATAATTTAAAAGTTTTCCTTTAGCTAAGGTCAGGAATAAGAAGAAGATGCCAACTCTCACTACTTCTTTGCAATATGGTACTGGAGGTTTTAGTCAGAGCAATTAGTCAAGAGACAGAAATGAAAAGGCACCCAAACTGGAAAGGAAGTAATTAAATTATCTCCATTTGCAGATAACATCATATATTTTAACAACCTTAACTACTACTACTACTACTCCTACTATTACAACACACACACACACACACACACACACACACACACACACACACAACCCAGGAGAACAAGTAACTGAATTCCATAAAGTTACAGGATACAAAATCAACATACACAAAGCAGCAGTCTTTCTATACACCAATAATGAACTGAAAAAGAATTAAGAATGCAACTGCATCTATAATAAGTATGAAAAATAACATATGAAAGAAAAATTTAATCATGGAGGTGAAGAATCTGTATATGGAAAACAAAAGGTGGATGAAAAAAATTGAGAAAGTAAATGGAAAAACACTTTATGTTCATTGATTGGAAGAATTCTTAAAACCTTCATAATATCCAAAATTATCTACAGAGTCAGTGCAGTTCCTATCAAAACTCCAGTGTCATTCCATAAAAATAGGAAAAATGACTCTAAAATTGGTATGAAACTACAAAAGACCTGAACAGCTAAAGCAACCTTAAGCAAGAAGAAAAAGTCAGAGGCATCACTTTGCACAATTTCAGGACCTACAACAAAGTTATAGAATCCAAAACAACAGGGTACTGGCATGAAAACACTCATATAGAACAATGGACTAGAATATAGATCATAGAGCTCCCATAAATAAATCCTTACATATTACAGTCAATTGATTTTTAACAAAGATGCCACTAAGACTCAGTAGGGAAAGAATAGTCTTTTCAACAAATGATGCTTAAAAAACTGGATACCCACATGTAGAAGAATGGAAATGGATAGTCATCTCATACCATGTACAAAAATCAGCTGTAAATGGATTATAATCTTAAACACAAGACCTGGAACTGTAAAACTGATAGAGGAATACATAAGGGAAAAGGCCTTTGATATTAGTCTGGCTGATGAATATTTGGAAATGAACCTCAATATACAGGCAATAAATGCAAAACTAGACCAATGAAGCTACATCAAACTAGAAAGTTTATGCACACTAAAGAAAATAATCAATAAAGAGCAACTAAGGAGGAGATAAACGTGTTTAAGAGCCATACAACCAATAAGGCATTAGTACTAAAATATGAAAGGACCTCAAGCAATTCAACAACAACAACAAAAAAAAACCTATTAAAAAATAAGCAAAGAACCTGAATAGACAATTTCTCAAATGAAGACATACAGATTTTCTCATGTATATGACAAAAATGCTCACAATCACTTATCATCAGAGAAATAAAAATTAAATCTATAAAGGAGATAATCACCTGACACCTTATCTTTTGAAGAAAAAAAAATAACAAATCCTAGCAAGCATTTGAACAAAAGGGAGCCCCATACTTTCTTGGTGGGAACCTAAGTAGATTTAAATGTTCTCTCCACACCCCCCCAAAAAATATAAATATAGAAGTAATACATGTTATACATACCATGATTTAGTCATTACACAATATATACATATGTAAAAGTACCACATTGTAGAACATGAGATATACATAATTTTATTCAATTAAAAAATAATAAAAATTTAAAAGCAGAATAAGTTATTTTATGTTGATTAAGAGAATTAGTTGCTCCTTTTTCTTTTTATAGTTTGCATTACTAAGTTCTAACAATACAGTCTGGTTAAAGAAACATTTATCTTTTATCTCCACTAGAATATAATTTCATAGAGATAGCCTTTCTCTCTCTCCATCTCCCTCTCCTTCTCCCTGCCCTCCAGCTCTCTCTGTCTCCTTCTCAGTTAAATGCCTAGTGTCTAGAAAACTGTCAAAATAGGGATTTGATAAATATTAAGTATCTGTCCAATTATTGAAAAGATTGTGTTCTTTAGGTATATGTGGTTATATTCTTTACATTAAAAATAATTTATCTAGAAAAAAAGTACAGAAAATAAAAAGAAAGAAAAAATGAGAACACTATAAAAGGAAATGTATTTTAAAGTCTTGCCATCCATAAGAAGAATCAGTTCTTAACATTGTTATCCAACCAGGAGGCAGAAATCATTTTTGTAGATCAAGTTAAGTGGGTGGCAGAGTATAAATTTCCAAATTCACAGATTTGTTGAATCCAAAAGTTTCTTTTAGTAGTACTTTGCTTTAGGGAACATTATGGAATACTCCAAATACATGATTGTGAATCACAGCATATGCCATAAGCTTATTTAGGTTTATCCAAATCCGATTTTCCACTCTGATAATAGCTCAGTTCTTAGAGTGATTGCACAGTCAGTGGAAAGTGACCTTCCTCAGAATCACACAACAGTTTAATTCTTAAGACATCCCTTATAGTGAAACATCAGGCTGGCTGAGAGGTCGGGGACATCTGCTTCAAAACCTCATTTCTGAAAGTCGACTCTTCTGTATATATGCCATTGTGTTTATTTGAAAAGCCATTTGACAGAGGGTCTCTGAAGAGTAGAAAAACAGGGTATTTCTTAGCCAAAGTTTTACGAGAACAGTTTCAAGAAATGACCACTTTCAATTTAGAGTTCTCTGAGGGGAATGGTTCACCTTCATCATTGATCTTTCTGTTTGAAGTGTTCATTTACCATCCTGACACAATCTAGGGCGCACTGCATGATGCTGATGATACTTTTGTCAATGTGAAGAATGCAGTGCCATTGTTACAGAAATCGTACAAGAAACAGAGACCTTAATATGTACCATCTGTTTTACAAAAAAGCTCAATGTGGTAATGCATTTGCAATACCAGAAGCAATATCTCTAAGACATGAAATGAACATATGTTGTCTAAGAGCCTTCAGGCTGACATTGAAAAAGAGAAAAGATAGTACTTCAAGGCAAATACTGTCCCAGTAGAAAGACTGCCAGATCCAATATGGCTCAGCCTATTGACAAGTCTCTGGTGAACAACTTCATATAAAGATTTTCACATTGTTATGGGCTGTACAGCTTTCTGGCCCATCTTTTCAGCATGGGTAAAATAGTAGAAAACACCCTCTTTGTCACTCTGGGTACTTTTCTGTTTCAGAGCAACAGATGTTGTCAGAAAAAGTCACACCATACAATAAAGTGCCTGAATGATTATTTTCTAAGGCTATAATGAAACTGAAATGGTGACTTCTAATGAGTGAGCAGGTTGTATTTAAAATAGAGCTAGAAATGCTGCTACTATGCTATACAAAACTATCAGGCTATTTAATATCAATTCAAATTATAAATGTTTTAAAATTATAATTTATACAATTATATATTTGCCAAACTGTACTGAATATAAACTGAGTATGTTTGATCTCATTTTTCTGTAACTCTGATATAGAATTATATTTTATGCTGTAGAATCTAACTATACATTTACAAATATATATACATGCTCACATATTGCCGTTACGTACATAACTCTAAGTTTGTATATATGTGCTACAAAAGTAAGCATTACAAGAAATTATAATGGTCAAATAATGAATTCTTAAACCCATTAGAAGGAAGAATAGTTATCTAGTTTAACAAGTAAACGTTTGCTTATATTTTAGTTCCAAAGATTCAATATGGTTTTAAGTTATATTGTGCCATAATCAGGCTTAGCTCTTCACAAACATATCAATATATAATATAAACTTTACATTTAAAAACAGTTGAAAAAATACAGCAGTGGACTTGGAGCCAGGACCACTGGTTTGAGTGTCCGGTCTGCATTTTCAAGGTGCATGACCTAAAGGAAGTCTGAACTTTGGTCATTCTTCAGAGCCTCAAAAAGAATGGGGATTGGACAAAGGGATCTTAAAGATTCTTTCCAAATCTAAGAATTGAATTCTAATTACAAATAGGCAATCATTAAGCCACAGTTTAAAATGAAGAAGGAGCTGCTTGAAATACAAAGTCAAGATAATTAAGGAACTCATTTATTTTATAAATTCTATGTTTAAAACTATACACTGAACTATAGGAAATTTGTATGAAACAAAGTATACCCATAGAAGAGCAGATCTAATATTTTTTCGGTATAGCAGTTTCATGGCATCACATAATTTGTAGTTCACTGTCCTAAAGAGAGAGAGAGAGAGAGAGAGAGAGAGAGAGAGAGGAGAAAGACCATCTTTTTGACAGCCTATTGTCTATTGGGAAGGTAAAGGATAAGAAGATGCCCCTGATCCCATCACAACCATATTCTTATACTTTCAATGCTTAATTAACTGAATGTTTTGGGCTACTGACATAGTTGTTTGATGATAATTATAACATTATTTTTTTAAATTATCTTCATGGGCTGGGGATATAGCTCAGTGGCAAAGCAAGCAAGACATCCTGTGTTCAATGTCCAGCATCATTTATATATATAAAATCTTCTATTTAAATGAGCCCAACATGATAGTTCTCTTGGCATGAAGGATCAAGAACTCATTTTAGATATCCCTGATGTTTTTGACCATTACGGTCCACAGATGACACTGATGAGGAGCCTCTGACTTTCCTCGGGTGTATTTTGGAACCAGATCCACTATCTCCCCCAACCCATTTTTTCTCTAGTGCAATAACTCTTTGTTTTATATGACTCCTAAGAGGAGGCTGGCTTTTTTACTTATTACTCTCTGGTATTCATGCTGCAGATTAAAATCCTGAACATAGAAACAGTTATCTAGATTTGAGGTGAAATTTGAGTAGAAAACTTCCACACATCATTCTAAACTTGAATTTTCATTTTAATTATTAATTTCTAATTCCCTTATGACACCCTAAATCTAGTCCCTGATCACAATTCCTCCTTATTGTTTTACAATCCCGCTTCTGCTATTCATGGTAGGACTTATACTACCTTAAATAGCCACACAGAGGCTCTGGCTCCAGTTACCTTTGAATTTAGAGCTTTCTTCTAACCACTACCTGGTCTCATGACCTGTCAACAGTCAGGGTTGGATCAACAGGAACTCTTCTCTTCTCTGTGGGTCAGGGGCAATCTACTGATGAAATTCACTTCTAACCACCCAAAGTTCAAAGGCACTGGCCTGAGTGGTGTGTGTGTTTATTTAGGAACATGTGGATCTGATGAGTGTTAGGAGATTGGTGCAGTATGGCTCAGATGCAAGTCGTTGAGTATAATTGATTTTTAATAGGCTGGCTACCCGCCACCAGATGTTCATCAATTAGGCATGCTTTAAAAATCAACACAGCTGCTGGCTATCCAGTGGCTGAGGTGTTGTTACATACCATAATTCATATCCATGTAGGGTAAGCATACATTCCATTTGCTCTTGACCACTCAAGATCTAGACTTATAATTATTTATATCATCCTCTTCTCTCTTTCAAAATATCTCAGTTTCTACAATAAATCACATGGGCATCCTACCTATTTGTCATGCATTTTCATGCACTATACAAATGAAATTAGACATAGGTCTTGGCCTATAGCAGTGGGAAGTTGATATTAACATCGTACACAAAATAGCCCTTGCCTCTGAAAATCATTAAATTCTAGAGCAAGAGAATTTAATTTAGCAAGGTGTCTAGATTGCATTTAGTCTGATGCTGCTGAAGCACTGATTCATAAATTGGTGAGTTACTTTTACCCAACTTACCCCTGCATCTCATGCTACTATTTGCAGAGCAGATTTCCAATGTCCTCCCTTAATTCTTTCTTGCTCTTTCTCCTCTTTGAGACTCTATCTGCAGCTGCCTTATTTGATTGGTAAAGCACATGTTCAAGGAGGACCTTTCCCTCTTTGAATCAATGTCTCCCCTACAACAAGGGGATCAAGTGACCTCATTCTTTATAAAGATATAGACAATTACTTTTAGGTACAAAACAAATAACTTTCTTAAAATATGTCATAAGATAATGTACTTTCGTATCTATGATGGAGAATAAATTATCTTTCTAAGAGAGTTTTCCACCATTTCCATCATTGTCATTTTATGAGAACGTTGCAAATTAAATTATTTAAAATTTAGATACTGTTCATATTGTTTCAATGTGTTATTTTAGATATTGGCTTGTTAGATAATTTCAACTAGGGCTGGCCCAGCCCATCCCTATGGAGGCCTTTATATTCTCTTCTTAGCCTCTATTAATCTCCAGGAAATATTTGCCCTCTAGTGGCAGCAGACTCTAATATTTATTTACCCTCTTTATATTTGACTAAACTCTTTAAAAATAATTTTCATTTTATACAAATGTTAGTTGTAAATGTAGCTTTAAAAATGTGGCTTTAAAAAAGCTACAATTATAGCTTTAAGAAAACATGTAGTCCTATATCTATAATGAAATACAAAAGTGCCATTTCCCACAGTGATCACTTTCAAATCATGTAGTTATTTTATTCTGTAGCTGTCTTCATATTTCTAAGTAAGTGTTTTAACTTGCTTATTTCTTGATTTTTTCACTTAGTCTTCTTATTTTAGAAGGTTTTATACAATTCTCTGAGTTTTTACACCTTTCTCTTTATCTCAATCATTAATTAATTGATTGTATTCAAACCTGCCCTTCTAAATTTAGTTTATAGAGTAAGGGCTCTTCCACGTGTATCTTAGCTCCAACTCCTTTCTGAACTTCAGTGTTGTATATCCAGGAGTATTCTGTTTGTCAATCAACTTTCCACAGGAAAAAATATATACATGTATAAATGCACATAGTTTTGTTGTACATTTTACTGATTCAGAATATATGTAGCACAATTCATGGATAATAATAAGATAATCAAATTTTAAATTTTAAATTCCATACAGCCAATTTATTCTCATTGAATGTTTGCAGTGATTTTGCTGAATTCTTGTGTCAACATTAAAGTCACGGCTGCAACTGGTGATGGAGTATAGGTGCAACATGAACACTGGTGGATGCTTCTGATTACATTAGTGAGTAACACAGAAGCAAAGCCCAATAAAAACAGCAATGAAGACTTGGGTCAGACTTTCATTCCTTCTTCAGTTTTGAAAGCAATTTCTTTGTTGAATCAAAATACTTTTAAAATACTGCAAGCCTATTTTCCTGATTTTGTTTCCTTGTGGTAGTCAACACTTAACAGCTACTGAAATTATAAACTTTTAAGTTTAATATAAATGACTAACATTTTTTTTATTATTTCCTAAAGTCTAAACAATCAACAAAATGCCAGATAACATTCTGATTTGTAGTAGGTGCTAATATTCATAGTGTCAATACTCCCAGGGTAGCCAATTTCAAACTACAAATGTCACATGGCTCAATGTGGGGTTGAGAAAACATACATACTAGTATACCATTGTGTGGTGTTTTCACCTTCATAGATGACATAGAATAACTTCAATTCAGTAAAAAGCTGGAAAGTGATGTTTTGGTTATCTATGAATTTTATTTTAAGGGAACTTAGTAAAGTGACTTTACATAATTTAATTTTTAACAAAGCCTACATTGGCAACCAGCTTGTAACATTCCTAAAATTAAACATTTGGCTCTGTACTAGTTTTCTATGGCTTCTGTCATGAATTGTCATGAATTTAATGTCTTAAAACTCAAAATTGTTTTATAGTTCTAGAAGATGGAAATCTGAAATGGGTCTTGCTGGGCTAACATCTGGGAGTCAACCCTGGTTGTCTCCCCATCCTGTGGCTATAGGACAGAATTTGTTTTCCTGGCTTTTCCAGCTTCTGAAGCCTCCCATAGTCTATGTCTCACGCCCTACCCCGGGTTTCTCTTCATAAGCAGCCATGGTTTGTGGAGTCCTTCTCACAGTGCAGCTATCCAGGGACCACTCCTCTGCCTCCCAGTTCTACATTCATAGACTTTTGTGATTACAGTGGATCCATCCAGGTAGTCCAGGACAGTTTTCTTATTCTTGGTCAGAAAATTAGCAATCTTTCTTCCATCTGCAACACCAATTTCCCCTTGCTGTGGAAACTAATATATTTATAATTTCTGAGGATCAGGACACAGATGGTTTTGAGAGACCATTGTTCTACCTACTACAGGCTCTCACCTGTCTTCCCTCAGAAGAAACTAAAAGTTAAGTTTTCAATAAAAAATCTTTATTAGGCACTTTTTACAATTATGAACTGTATTTGCCTTCACATGTGTGCCTCCATTTACTTCTGACGACCATGTGTGAGGTCAGCAGCCTAAAATCTCTCCCATTTCACCGGATGAGAAAACTGATGCTCATGGTGCTCAGGAAACTTGGGAAACCTTTCAGGGATTGTCAATGCCAGATCTACTAATTAGTCCTAGGAATTCAGACTCTAGTTGCAATGTTCCTTTCCTTTTTCGTTTTTTAATGCTCTTTCCTTTGTAGAAATCATAGAGACTTATGCACTATGGACTTGACAAAGAAATATGAGACTTCTATTGTTAAAAAGAGTTTGCTATCTAGTCTTGGGATATAGGTTAGACCAATAAAGATTTAAATAATAATCTATGTCAAATAATACAGGTTATTGTGATTATCAAATCTGCAACACAGACAATGGGTGCTTGTTTATTCACAGAAGTGAAATCAGCCAATTATTAGATGATGACCCATAAAGGAGGTGGAATTAGGATTGGGCACTGAAGGATATATAAGTTTGGGGTGCACAAATAGAATGAAGAACAGCACAGCAGGAAGAAGGACAGGAGAGGTAAAAGCACATAACCTGGAAGCTACAAGAATATTTAGGGAAAATAGAGCTTCGCGATTGCAGTATAAGGTACACTGGCTGCATGTCCTTAGCTCTGTCCCATGTTTGCATGCTGGATTCCTGATCGTCTAAGGCATAATACCTGAATGGTCATCATGGTCACTGGGCAGTTTATGCTATTTATTAATTGAACTAGGCAAAGTTTAAATAACAGGAATAAATGTGGGGGTGATGATCTAGTGCAGAAAGGCTCTTTGTTTATTTAGAGAGAAGATAGGAAATGTTACATTTTCTTACTATTATCTGTGGGATTGTTGATTTCTTTATGCACTGAGAAAACCAGTGGCATTTGATACTAAGAAGAAAAGGGCCTTTCACAATTTCAAATCTGCAGACCAGATTATCATGCTAGACAGCTCTCAGGGATCCTGGGCATAATTAGCAGGTGATCACTTCCATTTTCGAGGCACCAAAGTCATAAGAAATACACTTTTGCAAATACATTTGGAGTCATAATTAAACCCCTGTTGCCACAATAGGCTGTGCCTATTTCACATCACAGACATGTGATTAATACAAAGAAATGGAAAATGTCAACATAAGAGTCAAAACTCACACTTACAGCTTTTTGCTATTCTGAGATGACATCTGAAAACGAGCAGTTTGGAGTGAGAATTTTTCCATTAACATTGCTGATCAGCATGTGCTATCAATTCTCTATTGACTTCAATTATTAGCAGTTCCTATGAGTTTCCCATTAACTTTAATGATTGGCATGGGCTGAGAATTTTTAGTGCTTTCTATGACCTGTATTTGCTAAAAACTCTCCTCCTAATTCTTCAGTCACTCTTTGCTATGATTTTACTTTGGGTTCTATTTCTTGTTATTTTATCTTAATTTTAGTGAGTAGCTAGAACTCAAAAATTTTGCCAAATAGTGCTCAGCACTTCCCCCGAAGTCTTCATTTTTTTTTTAGTTAGAAGTATATTTAAATTCAAGCCAAATCAACTAAAACATGCACAACAAAGGAATTCTAAATGTAGTAAATATTTGTAATGAAAGACATTAAAAAATACAAGGCTTAAGTTCTACTGAATATTTGATGAACAAAATTCCATCTCTGAACTAGTTCTAAATTGGCTATTTATTAGATACCAGCTATCAGGCAATGATTTATGATTGATGAGTTAAAATGAATGCTATATGTTATTATACTATTTGTTTATTCCCTGGGAGTCAGAGATAGAATTGGGTTAGTAGTGAACATTTATATTCTTTTTTTTTTTTTTGATCTGGGTTCATTGATTTTTGTGCATATTTAATGTTTACAAAATGTTTTGTTTTACATATACATATTGAAATAATTATCACAGTTAAATTTACATATCCATCACCTTCTGTAATTACTATTTTGTGGTGAGGGTACCTGAAGTTGACGATTTTAGCAGATTTTCAGTATGAAACAGTATTTTTGACTGTGGTCCTCATGTTGAACATTAAACCTCTAGAATTATTTATCCTACCAACCTACAATACCTTCAGGTCTATTTCAAATTTTTCATCTCTTCCCCTAGTAACCACTGTTCTACCTTCTGATTCCAATTATTTTCGTTGCTTTTAGACTCTGCGTGGAAGTAAAATCAGATGGTATTTTTCTATGATTGATAAATTACATTAGTGAAATGTCTTCCAGGTGCATTCATTTTATCACAAATGTCAGTGTCATCTTCTTCTTTTTAAAGGCTAAGTAGTATTTTACTGTTTATGTATACAAAATTGTCTTTATCCATTCATCTATCAGTGGACACTAAGTAAACCTGTTACCATATCTTATTTTTTACAAATAATGCTGCAACAAATATTCAGATATCTCTGCAGGATGCTGATTTCATTTTTTGTGGATATTTTCCCAGCAAGGGGTTACTAAATTATATGGTAATCCTATTTCAATCTTTCAAGGAACTTCCATACTCTTTTCCATAATGCCTGCACCAACTCAAATTCCCAACAGGGTGTAAGTGTTCCCTTTTCTCCAAACCCTTGACAAGACTTTTTATCTGTTCACTTTTTGATAATAATCATTCTAACATCAGTGAGCTAATATCTATTGTGATTTGACTAATAATAAAATGAAGGTCTCAAATGGTGATTTCCTGAGTAATTTTTATAGATTCTTTGTATAAGGATAAGCCATAATACATGATAAAAAATCTATTACTTTACAGTCTGGTAGAATTGAGATATTATTCTAAATATTAAGATTATTATTTAAAAACAAGTCTAAGAAAAAGTAACTTAAGGATATATGCACCACCGTTAGTATTCACTCCCATTGTCTATTCCCCAATAGTCTTATCCAACACCAGGAAGCATTTCTGCATTTCTGCCCTTACCATCTGTACCCCAGCTAATCCTCAAATTTTTCTGTACCTTAAATATAGTAAAGTCATTCTGAATGGGCTGTGTTTTTTTTTCTCTTCTCCATGCTGCAGCAACATTTCATTTATTACTATTATCATTACTACGTTGGTGGTGGTCCATTATCTTACAGTTGTAGACAGAATCAACTGACTGATTTTCTAAGAAGCACAATAGGGGAGAGTTTTCCTTCTTTCTTTTCTTTTCTTTCTTTCTTTCTTTCTTTTTTTTTTTTTTTTTTTTTTTTTTTTTTTTGGTGCCTGGAAGGTAGGTACAGCACATATTTGTTTTTATATATATTGTTGGGGAAATAATGTCTTTCTTCAGCCTGACTTTAATTTTAGAAAGAAGGAGTAGGGTGTTAGAACTAAAAGGCTTGGAGAGATGTTGAAAATATATTGAAACGTTATAGTTATTATAAATGTCTAAGGCCTGTAGTGGCATAAAGAGAAGCTGAGGATTTTGGTTAATTATGATTTTGGTGGAAAATAAAAAATATTACTTGAAAAATGTTTTTTTTTGCAAAATATAGAAAATATTTTGATTTTGATTTACATTTGTAACTGCTTTTATATTCTTTTAAGCTGTCTTATCCTGATGTTTTAATGATCCCCGTCCCCCAAATCTGGATCTCATCAACTTTTCTTCTTACTGAATATTTTAGTTTTAAAGTTTATGTTGAACTTGAGTTACCTTGCAAATGACATTTCCCTAAGTTGCAGCTAAATTTAATATATTTTTTAAAAAATCATAAGTTGTTGTATGTGGTTTTATCACTTAAGAATGCATTCCGTTATAAGAACATTCTAAGTAGAACTTTATAAACTTTGAACTTGATCTTGCACTGGGTCTTACTCTACTTCATAGTGGCATGCTTACCAACTGTCCTCTTCCTCATATACCAGATCTTTTTGAGACAATCCAGAAAGACACTTGCAGCCATGATATAAGGGCACCTTTGTCAGGGGACTTGGGTTCCCACCTCTTTAATGCACATTTCATAAGCAGTTGAGGGGCACTAAGTTGTTAGTTTTATGTTTTCTGCCTTAAAAGAACCAGGAGGTGAAGAAGATTACTTTTGGCAGTTTTGCTCCATGCCATCACTTTGCTGTCATTCTTGGAATGTCTCAGAAGGTTTTATTAGGTAAAAGCCTCTATAAATTCCAGGTGTTGACCATATGTTCATTGTTGCATCCACAAACAGAAACACAGTTTTATTTTCAAATCTGACTTCCTGGTATAAGTGTAACAAATCCTGCAGACTTGTTAGTACATAACTGTGAAAATCTTTACATAGTGTGAACTTTCTTTGCAAGCTAAGTTAAAAGCCAAAGAAAAATACAACAGCCTCCCTCATATTCTTCCACTGTTCTGCTGTGCCAAAGAAAAGGTTTTTTTTTTTGTTTTTTTTTTTGTTTTTTTTGGGTTTTTTTGGTTTTTTTTTTGTGTGTGTGTGTGTGTGTGTGTGTGAGATTTAGAAGGGAATATGCAATTCTTCCTCTAGTCCATCTGAAGACAGTGGAGTAGAGGGGCATGGACTCATTAGCTTGATCATCATCTAAGAATGGTTTTGGCTCTATTTTGGCAAATATTAATTACTAGTTATTTTTAGGAGCTGCCATTTTATAGTTTCAACCTGCTTAGTAATTTGTCAAATAATCAAAAGTGTGAGTTATCAATCTTCATGGCAGTGGAAAGTTAGACGATTAAATGACCAGGAGAGTCCTAATGGTGTCCCTAAAAGCACGCTGATTCACCTCCCTCTTTGGACATTCTGGAAGACAAAACGAAACAAAATAAAACAGGAAAGAGGAAAAAAGAGGGAGTGAACCACAAAGGTATCACATGGATTGAAATATCTCAGTGAAACAGGAGCATCCAAAATTCACCTAGTAATATTTAGCTTCCTGTTCAGTTTTGAGCTAAAAGAAATCAAGTTTAGATAGCTCAGTAGCCTTCAATGAGTGCCAGGTTGCTTGCAGTAAAGAAGAAGAACATTATTTTATTTTTATTTTCATCATGTCAATTTAAAATGAGTTATTTATGTAACTTCTTAAAATTGTACACATAGTTACGAACATGTAACAATAGAGACAAATTAGAAGATAACTAGGAGCTACAACATTCCATTACTTCAAATGGCTCTTTTTTTTTTTTCAATTTTGAAAATTTGCTTATTTGGATTAAGGCTTTTAGTTTTCATTGCAAGACAAGAAAACCTATCTGTACTTCAGTTATATCTGAGACTTCAAATATTTTAAACTTATAACATTTGTATTGGAGTTCTAGGTTTTAGTTAAACTGAAAACCAATTGTCCTTTGAAAAGAAATTATGAAGTGAATTCTGACAACTCTGTTTATTAATGGTTCTTTCTTGATGCATATATTAGTTTCTGCCTGTTACCTATAATATATGCACAGTCAAATCTTGATTATATGAAGTAATGGAGGAAATTTGTGAATAATGTGGCAAATTATTTGAAGTGATGGAAAATTCTGCAATGGCTCATATTTGACTTAGATTACAACATATTAGTAAATGTAATGTTTATTTTATCTTTAATATGAAAAATCTATGGAAGTACTGATGAAATAGCAAACTCTGCTGTAAAAGTATAAAGGTCTGCTGTTGTTTACCCCTCTTCCATGTTTTTCTCATCTCCCTTTCCAGACCAAGGGAGAAGGAGCATCACCTGTGAGTTAACATAAATTTGAAGCACTTTCCTCTTGCAAAATGGCTGGTTCCTATCTTTCTTAAGGTGTTCTTTTTACTCAATTATTTCCCTAGAAGATTATAATCAAATAAGATAAGGTTTATGCCAACTAGGCAATTAATTAAAGAGAACTGATTTTATGGAGGATTTTTTAGATAAATGTAAACTTTCTAAGTGTGAATTTTTATACTGCCATTTTATAATTTTTGTCAAAATTTCTACCGATAGAAATTTTATAGTTTTATTCATGAATAATTCTTTTACAACCTAAAACATATTTTAAAGGAGATTTCCTTTAAATATATAAATATAAACCTCATTAGATGCTTTTGGAGTTCACCATTCCTAGTATGTTTTTCACCTTTCAGATTTCACCTAGATTTGAGTTTCCTTGTGAGATTAAAAAATTAAACTCCAAACAATAGTTAAGTTCAAATCCTTGAGACCTCCTTTCCTACTGCAAGCAATGTGAGAGATTCTTTCTCTACTCTTACTACAATTCACAGAGAACAGACGGGAGATTGAATTTACTCATTCATTGATGCACAGTTTAGATCCATTTTATTCTTCATTCAGCTAAGCACATGGAAGACAGGCATCAATCAGGTAGTACACCTCTGACAGATGTTTAAATGCATTCAGCACAGTGAATAACCAAAGTGATTAATGCAGGAAGAGAGGAATGCAAGTAACTTCCTAAACAATTTTATTGGTAATTAGGAATTTTATAAAAAAAAAAAAAAACAACTTGCTTGACCATTTATACATTTGTTTTTCTTTAAATATATAATTTTCTTTTGTAAGAGAATTTGCTTTATTCACTATCATTTTCTTCATAAATTTTTCTCCTTCCTTTTCTGTTTTTCCTACTGCTGAGAAAACATGGCATTGTGCCTATACCACAACTTATGTCCAGTCTTAAATTTGTGCTAAGTAAGGCAGATTTTCTTCAACTCACTTTCAATAATCATAACTACATTCTTGCTAATGACATGCACTCTAAGTAACTCAGTGCTGAACAGAGTCCACTGTAATTGGGAAGGAAATTATTTCCATTGGTATTCCTTGGACCCAGAGTTAGAACTGACATTTCATTATACATGGTGACATGGCCTCTCTGCTGGAGGAGAAATAAAAGGTATTTCCTACAAATAGGCAACAGGCACCTGACCTGTTGGATCAGGTTATGTTGTGTTACATGATGTGACATGCCCTGCAGTGACCTGAGGCAATGTCATTCTGTGTTACCCTGGTGGAGCCGTGTTGCTCTCTATTAAACCACCATGGGGAAGGCCCATCCACAGTAGTTATGATGCACTTTCATGCCACCTTTGCAAAGAAGTGGAGAACCAGCTACATTCTGAACTGTTACTCCTAGGAATCGTTCAGAGAAATCAAAGAACATGAGAACTATGAGAATCACACAAGTGTTCATTGTTTTAAAATTTTTAAATTCAAATTCTCATGTACACAAGACAAATATGCATTTTGTGTGACAAGAATAAGACATGGCTGGAAAACAAAGTGTACACTGAAATAAAAATTTTCTATTAAAACTGTTTCCAATATTCTTAAAATAATCACTTAAGCTTTCCAATTGGTTTACCTGCTTTTTACATAAAGACTGTTCCCAATTACTTTTTTTCTTATAATTCAAAGTTGCCTTCTAAAATTATACATTGTGTAAATTAGAAGCCCCAATTAAAAGATGTGATAACAGTATGTCTTTAGTCTTACCCTTGGGATAATTTTTATCAAAAGTGACTCTCAATAAGAAGCTACCTTAAATTATTACATTATGTGATATCAAGTAAAAGGAAGCCATTGTGTTTGGTCATTTTTTCTAATGATTTTAATAGTATTTTCCTATTGATACATCTTGCATATAAATTCAGTTTTAATGATCTGCATAAAGAACTGAACAATATTACATAGGTACATCTATCTAGTGATTTTAGAGTAATTACTGGTGCATGGAATGGAATATAACCTTTTGGTTATACTCTGCAGTAAAAGGAATAGGTTAGAGAGGTTTTTATGCAAATTAGAAATGCTCTGTGTTGGAAGCCTAATTGTACTTTTTATTGTTAGACAAGTCGATACTGCTTTAATACACATTTTATAAGCTTCTTGCTGAAATTGTATATGAAAGGGATTGGTTTCCATAGATGAAAGGCATAATCTTAACAATGAGGCCACATGAGCAGAGTGGTTGAAGTATACTGATAAAGGATTTGTTAGCGCCAACACAGAATAAGTCTTATTAGACTTATTAGTCAATACTGTTTGACCCACTACTATTAACTATGTGAGTCACATGCATTGCAAGCTAGGATGGAGCCACACTGTGTTTATCTGTTTAGAATAAACATAATCTCATATGAAGAGCATTTCAACTGGGAAGAACTAAGAACCATGTCTTGTCCTTTGGTTTCCACGTCTTTCAAAGGGAATTACTTGAATATTTAACATTTTAATTTTCAAAAACATTTGATATTGTGGTAATCAGAATTCAAAAATATCAAATATAATTTTTAGCTTCTCCTTGTAATCAACATACCTCTACATAAGAGGAAATGCAAATAAAGTGCAACATTTGTTTTAATGTGATGGAAATTTCAGAGATTAAAAGAGTATTAAATATGAGTTCTAATAAATCTCAATCATGTGTACTTACCTTTTGTGCAATTCTGTTTATGACTGGTTGTGTTCCTTCCCTAATTTAGTAATGAGATACATTCAAAATGGTTGCTATTTAAAACTAATACTTGTTAGGAAGAACTTTCTAGGAATCATACAGTCATCATAGAGAAAAGGAAAAAAAAATAATGCCCAACCTGTTTATTTGTTCAATAGAGTTATAGCACTAATACTATAATGAGCAAAGTTTAGATATTGCAGCTGAACTGAATCCCACTTATTTTCAGAACCTGTTTCTCCATATTTCCTCCTGAGTTTTAAAGACATATGTATTTCTAATAAATTTATTCACTGGTTAACACAATGATGCCTTTTGCTTTTATGGGTGTATACTTATCCCCAAAATAAGTTCTATCAATTAAGTATATATAGCATTTTATGCATAAATCATAACTCAATAAAGTAGTTTAAAACATTCTGTAATTTTAAGTCAAGAACACTGAATGTTATATGCTCTTTAGTTTACATTGAGAAAAAAATTTTGTTTATCAAAGAGATATATGCTATAATTTATTAAATTTATAAGTAAATTCAAGACCATCTTTTTGTAATCAAAAAGAAAGCCATAAACAAGCATAGAATGTACTTAAATACACATCTGATCATGTAATAAGGAAAACTACACTTGTGCATTAGCTTAGTCATGATATACTTGTTAGTGTTCATGATCTAAAAGTGCACTGAGTGCCAGATGCAGTGGCAAATACCTATAATCCCAGTGGCTTGGGAGGCTGAGGCAGGAGGATTGTGAGTTCAAAGCCATTCTCTCAGCAACTTAGCGAGACCTTGTCTCTAAATAAAAACACACACAAAAAGCTGGGGGCATGGCTCAGTGGTTGAGTGTCCCTGGGTTCATTCTCTGGTACCAAAATAGATAAATAAATAAAAATAAAAAATAATGCACTGGGCCCTGGAAAAATGGAAGTAAGTTGGTGAGCGTGTTGAATTCTAAATATACTTTGAAAATATTACAAGTAGAATTTGGTGATGATTTTGATATCAACATAACAGTAAGCGAAAAGACAATGATTTGTTTTGGCCATTAAAAAGTTGAAAAGCCAAGCTGAGATATCAAAGAGTAAATGGGAAAGAGGTTTGTGAGACATGGAATGAAAGAGAATGGTTTTGAATTTGGTTTGAGATGCCAATTAGACATCTAAGTGGGAATGTTTAGCTGACTGTATAAACAAGTACTCATTGTGTTATAGATTTGATACTCATAATGTCCTGTATTGACATATATTATTATTACTTAAATCTTAATCAGTCCAGACTATATCCTGCAATTAGACAGGAAACTTATTAAATTGCCTTTAACAAGAAGAGTCTCATATTTTTTTTTCTTGCTCACAGTGCATAAGTCTCTGTGGTTTATACAAAAGATAAAAGCATTGAAAGACCAAAAGAGAGTGAAACATTGGAACTAAAGTCTGAATGCCTAGGATTAATTATTTGGTCTGCCTCTGACAACTCCTGAGAGCTTTCCTCAGTTACCTGAGTTTCATAAGCATCAGTTTTCTCACCCAATGAAATGGAAGAATTCTTGGCTGTTGACCTCACACATGGTTGTCAGAAGTAAAAGCAGGCACATGTGTGAATGTAAATACAATTTATTTTTGAGCACTGAAAACTATAGCTTTAGCTCAACCAGTTAAATTTTTGGTGTCAGAAGTCAAGATTGTGGTTACCCTTCTGAAGGATAAGTATGAGGAAAGGAACAAAAAGAGGTGCCTATGATTCTGATATTAGTCCATTTCCTAAACTGAGGATGATTACACAGGTGTTTTCCTTATGAAAATTAAATGAGTTGTATATTTATGATTTGTGCACCTACTTATTTGTGTTACACCTCAATAAAATTTATATAAAAAGAAAATATTATAAGTTTTATCTTCTGAGAATGATAGATCTCCCAAATATATAAAATAGAAAAATAATATAGTTTAATAATTCAAGTGAAAGGAGAATGGAGTATGAGGGTAAATGGAGATGGCCTCAAATAGACCTAATACCGACCATCAGGGATCTGCCATCTAGATCTGCCAGCAAATCTAAAACCCAACATAGCCTGCAGCTCAATATGACCATAATTTTATACTTCTATATAAGCAGGCTATTTTAAAGGTAAAATTATATATATTAGTTTCCATAATATAAGGTATATTCTTGTCCTTAAGAATCTTCAGTCCAAAACATAAAACAGTCCTTCCTGCATTTTTTACATCTAAGATAAAGTTTTATGAGCTAAAGCATGTGAAACAGTTCAGATTTTCAATATACACATTCTTGACCTTAAGTTATCTTTTATTTTGACCAAAGGACAAACATAAGAAGAGCCATACAAACTCTAGTTTATATACCATATTGAAATGATAAAATATAGATTAGTTCTCTATATTCAACAAAAGGGAAGTTATAAATACAAGTAGTAAAGTTGAAAGCATTAGTTTCATCCAAATAGATACATATCATCGTTTTACTTCTACTTTTCTAAATAATATAATCAAAAAATGAAAAAAAATAAGAAAGGAAAAGCCTGAGAACATTTTTTTCTTTTAATTTGAATAATGGTAAAAAGAGAAATATGCAGGCACTCATATACTGAACCGTATCCTAAGATCACACAGGTTATATAATTGAGAGAAATGAAATGATTGGAATAGTTGTGGTAAGTGGTGGAAAGAATATCTGTAAACAACGGACTTCAAACTTTTGATATACTACCTGTTTGGTGAAATAACCTCTATTACAAAAGACCCTTGAATGCTGGATAGACCACAAACAAAAAATGTATGGCTAGAAAGATCAAAAGAAAGAAAAATTGCCAAGAACCCAAAGTGAGAGTGTACAGCAAACTGGAAATGATCCTGTGACTGAGGCATCTTTGGAGAGTATTCTGCACATGGGGACCCAGAGGACTGGGTTCTAGCGTCCAGAAAAGGATGAGTGATAACACCTTAGGCCTGCAAAAATCAAAGTGCATTATGACCAAGACCACTGACACTAAGTAAGCTCTACCTGCCTGATAAAATAGTATATTGAAAAAGTAGTCAACAACATAGGGAGACAAGAATTCTGTTTTAAACTAACCTCAGATTGGCACAAAATATTGGCCTGAGAGTGTAAGAATAGAACTGTACCTCTGATGGCTTTTGTTTTGTATTACCTGCATTGTCTTCAACTCCTAGTATAAAAAAGGGCCCACTGAATCCCAGTGACCTTAGCAGAAGCAACCTAATGAGTTTTCAGTGATTCATGATATTACTTCATGAATGCTCCACTGAATATATACTCATAACCTGAATTTACAAAACACGTGAATGTAGTACAGAAAACATACTCCATAGCAGAATTAGACTCTAAGAACTTAGTATATCTAGTAGGAAAATGCAAAAATAATACTAATATGTTTAAAATAGTAATAAAAGTAATCAAACTACAAGAAAAGAGTAAGGCTCTATGGGTGAAGAACAGGGAGCATTGATGTTTAAAATAACCAGTTGGAATTTCTAGAAAGAATAAATATATTTACAAGAATTTTAAAATTTAAAGTATGCATTAACAATAGATTGGGCACATGTGAAGAGAGAGATCATGTACTAAAAAAAATGTTTCTAAGCAAAAATAACTCACAAAGCAATACAGAAAAAATAAAAAGATAAAAAGCTTAAAGAGTTGAATCACAGATACTAATTAGTAGTTCTGTCCTTTCTTAAATGTGCCTCTAAAAAATATTATCCCTATTCAGAGATAATAACAGAATATTTCCCCATTAAAAATGACTCATCAGATTTGAGAAGTGTTAAGTCCTAGGGACAATAGATGAAAATAAATAGACATCATAGTGATATTAGAGAATGCAAATTCAAAGAGGTTTTCAGAATAAGACCTTTTGCCACTAATAGGTACTTTGTTAAAATTTATCAGAAATAAAATTCTGAAAGAAAAAAGCTATGCAAGTATTTAGGGTTTTTTTTAGTGTAACTGGAAGGCATCACAAGGTTTTGGAGAAGGATGTGAATACATATATATATATATATATATATATATATATATATATATATATATTTAAAGATTGTTCTGAATATCTAATTAGTGTACAAGCCCATGAGTGAAAGCAGGGAAAAACAAGACCTGTTAAAATTGGTTTGGTGAAAATTGCAGAAGTCCTTGGCAAGGAATGATACTGGGATGACAGCAATAGAGAATCTCTCAGACATGGAACTTAAAATGGAAGATCAACAAGTTTTGTTGAAGGATTTGAAGTGATAGCTGAGGAAAAGAGAAGAGTCAAGGATGATTCACAGGTTTCTGGTCTGAGTAGCTATATGGATTATGCCACCTCTTATTAAGATGGATAATAATGGAAAATCAGAGTTAGGGGAAGGGAAAAATCAAATTTTTCTTAGCTCTTTCTTGAGTGGAAATAAAATCATCAAGTATTAAAAATTAAAAAAAAAATAATGAGCTAGGGTAGTTGTTCTCAACTTTTTGTTTGTTCTTGACCCACTGTTTTGGCAGCAGACTTGAAGGGACTAAGAGATTATACAAAATGACTATCTTTTGCACAGCCTTATCTCAATGCTAATGGAAGCATCCAGAATCACAAAACTTCCCCCTTGCTTTCCCTTCAACACTCCTTATTACAGGAACAAAACCTTTCCTTCCCTCTGCATGTTTTTTTCTAGTCTGCATGTGAGGTAGGGAGGAAGGGAACATAGATGTCAGGCTTACTTCTCTACAAGTTCCTCAAACTATAAATTACATGAGGGCAGGAGGTTTTTTTTTTTTTTTCCTACTTCCAATATATCCTCAATACCTATAACACTGCCTCAAATATAATAGCCATTTAATCAATACCAATTGTATGAATGATTGAAAGTTGTACCATGCACTAAACCACAAATCCTAATGGCTCTCAAAAGTCTCACAGAAACTGCTATTACAAAAAGCAAACAAAAAACTCAATAGCAAATGCAAATTTTGTACCTTGATTAAAACTCTTGAAGCTTATGAAGGTTTGGGGCATTCACAAGGCAGCAACAAGCTTGATGACAATAAAGTTAGGGGATTGTCTTTGGCACCCACAAGATCCACAAAATGTAGGTTTTGAGGCAATGATCAGTCTATGCTCAAGATTGGAGTAAGAAGTTCTGGAGTGGCCAGAAGGGTACTTTAGATAATGACAGTGCATGCTATATCTCAAAAAGCTAGAAGAAAGAGTTTGAATATTCTAAGAGACACACTTTGCAATACATAGATATTTCAAAGCATCACATGGTCCCCCATAAATATGTACAATTTTCATATTGTTCTGTTTCAGTTTAAAAAACACATTTAAATTTTAAACAACAGAATTATCAAAGAGAGAAATAGAGAGGTTTCAGAGAAAGTAGTGTCCTGACTTAGACCCAAATCTTAATTTTAAAAGAAAAGACATGGGAGAATAGAAACAAGAGACATGGGAGATAGGAGAGTTTGGTTTTATTGAATTGATAATTTAGGAAGGTCAGTGGAAATAGGCATTGAAATAGAAGAGGAAGCAATAGAAGAGGAAGCAAATTAAAGAATTAATTGGGAAAGAGTACGAGAAGAAAATTGACCAAAACCACCCTGAATAGGGTTTCCCAGATGATGGGATTTAGTGAATGTTTTCTTTTATATATTTCTCCTGTTGTCTAACATTCTGTACTGAGTCATATTATCTTTATTTGGCACTTTTAGAAGGAATTTAATCAGTACCTGATATGATAGGTAACCAATAGGTTTTGCATTTGGAAAAGTAGCCAAAGTGACAGGTTTAAGAGTGTGGCTGTGATTACTTTTTGGAAGCTATTGGGTTGAAGAATAATTTATGAGCCCCAGATTAGCTGCTCAACACTCAGAAAAGCATGTTCCTGAGAAAGTTTTCTAACATCTTTTAAAGACAATTCCCCTAATCCATGATAATTTCTGTGAATCTTGGAGGCTGAGTCCTCATGTGATTTTTCTGTTTGGAAGATTATGGGGATTTCAGAATGCTCTACTCTAGCCCCATGCTCAGAATATGGTGGGCAGCATATGGCTCTGGGCTATAACTCGAGATGTTTCTTAGATCCAGGATAAAATGGACATTAGGTGGAGTTCTCCTCAACTGGTGAGAGGAGACTTGTAGAGGTTGCACGTGCTTTCTACCTGGAACAGGTGGTGGAGACAAGACTTGAGGCTTTGAGTCTTAGAAATGGATTTCCTGAAGATGTGAAAAATTTCATCCTGTGACTTAGGGGCAGGATTGATGGATGGGACCTGGGCACCCTCCCTTTAGAAGTCATATTAGCTCAAGAGGGTCAAGAAGCAAAAGCTTTGCTTTTCATTTTCTAATGTTGAACTTACTTGGGCTTTTCTATACTCATTTGTTAATCTTTCAGAAGTATTAACATTGTACTGCATATATAAGAATAAGAAACATCCACTTTGTTCTCTATTTAGATGGTAAATGGATTTCTATTTCCTTGGTGCAATTGTGTGTGTGTGTGTGTGTGTGTGTGTGTGTGTGTGTAGATGAGCATGTGAAAATAGGTATATTAATATGATTTTCTTATTTAATATTTCTATTGTTTCTTTAAGGTGTGGGGAAAGTAAAAACAAAAATTAAAAAATTATTTTTTAAATGGCAATAGTCTTTTGACTAAATATTTTTCTTGGTTCATGAATGCTGAATTACTGCAAGGGAAGGCTCACATTGAATCTTTCTGTAGAAATGAACCCAGTTTTTCTAGCTCTACTTTTTACATTGGTTCCATGTGGGTGGCCTTTTATTTCACAGGGCATATTAATCTCCTGTTATACATGACAGCCACTACTGTGTGTCATCTCTATACAGGACAATAAAGTGACTCTAGAGTTTCCTTCTAAACTTAGTGACCAGGCTTCTCTTACTGTGACAAATGTTTATGGATTCTTCTAATTACATGTCTGGTTTCAAACTAAGATACCAAGAGAATACAGTTCTCTTTTGTAAAGTTCCCAAGGTTTTTCTATAATAATCAATTACCATAATGAGTTTTTTTAAAGCTTCCATTCATCATTTTCTTAAAATATATAAACTACCCAGGATAAAGATAAATAGCCATAGCCAGTACACCCGGAGGCACTCTACCAAAGGCCTCATTTAAATCAAAATCAACTCGAAAACATGGTGGGTTTTATTTCAAAGTCAATCCTGCTTAGTTTTTTTTTTTTTTTTATGTGTAAAAAAAAAAAAAGAATAAAAGAAAACCCTGGACAAGTTGGCTTCACAAGAAGACATGAGATAATGCATCGTTATGTCAAGCATTTCTGTGGTTCTCATGCATTTGCTAAATGGGTCTCACTATCCGGCTCTTCTACCATGAAAACTAAGAACTGAATCTATACATAGGGATGTCCTCACCTATTAAACTATCATCTCCTCTGTTCCTAGAAAACAGCACTCCAGCTGGGAGCTATGTGGCCTATCTTAATCTAAACCAACAATTCTTAATCTTGGGTCTTTTCCTACCTTTGAACACACAATTCTTTGTTATAGGAAAAATTAGGAAGGTATTTTGTCTATTATAGAATGTTTTGTACCATTCCTGGCTTCTTTTCACCAGGTTCCAGTGGAGACACCTTGCTCTCCTGAACTGTGACAACCAAAACAGTCTCTAGACATTAAGAAGCATTCCTGGATGGTATGTGTACCTTCTGCTTGAGGATAACTGCTCTAACTTCCCATAAGCACTACATGTCAGAGGAGAATTCAAGATGACTATCAGGTTGTATGAAAGCAATATGAAACTGAAAAAGGAAGGCAAGGAATAGCGAGATGAGTCAGCACCCTGAACCTTAGAAGGGATGCAACTGTGAGATTTGGGTGATGATGGAAGAGGTGGCAATAAAGTCATGAAAAACTTCCTTATACTATTTAACCAAGGTTTTCTTTCATTTTTTTAAATTGCAATTCCTTAAATGTGAACTTTCTACAAAGCAGATTCTTTAAGCTCTGGTCTGCCCCTTTTTCCTACTCTTTCCTTTAGCTATCATGTATATTCTTATGTGTTTATTATCAACACTGGGAGGCTCTTCCAGACCTCTCTGCTCTTCTTAATTTAAGACCCTAAATCCAAACTAGTTACTGTACATTTGCTTCCAATGTCCTCTGAAACACTAGATTCTGCTTGAGCTACTATTCTTCCAGGCTTTCAGGCTCCCAAATTGATGTTCACAGATGTAGAAACAGAAGAATTTTTAAGAAAATTAATTCTAAGAAACAATTTCTTTGTTTATCCCTACCCATATAGTTTATTTTTCATGCTATTATATGTTACATCCTACCTGATAAAACAGAACAGATAGTACAAAATAAATATGAAATTTAAAAAAATCACTGCAGTCCTGGCTTTGCTTTGTTTTAGCAGCATTATATTAGGCAACTTCTATTTCTGAGTCTGAATTTTCTATCATTTAAAATGAAAAATTTTCAAAAAGTCCTTATGAAGATTAAATAAGAAAACATAAATGGGGAAAATGCAATAAAATATCTGTCATTTACTATGAAATTAATGAACAATATTGTCATTCCTTTCTGCTCCTACTGCTGCTGTCCTGAATGAGTTTCTTGATCATATCACTCTGGGCTTTATATTTTTCCCCATTTATCTTCACAGTCACCAATCCAATGTAATTGCTCAGGAACTCCAACTAGCAGCAAATCAAGCTGCCTCCTTCACGATGTTCTCATTAATGCTTCTTGCATTGGTCGATCTCCTCTCTTGCTCTTGCCATTACTTTTACTTCACTCTTGTTTTTGCTTTTATCAAACACTGTTGTTTTAGTCAACCTTCCTTTGTTAACAAAATATATTTAACATATTTCAATCTCATTATTAAACATTTATTTTTATTCATCTGTGAATTAGCTATGATGTTTACTCATACTTTAACTTCTGTTTTCTCACTTTTCTCGTAGGCTCATAAATGGGCTTGGTGTAGTAAAAATATTAATTTTTGACCATATATGGTAAAATTTTATTTTTCAGTTTATAAATGGAATTTCTAAAGGAAAAAGGTATTACAATAAAATATTGATATAATAGACTATATTAAAGTTTTTAAAATTGTCTTATCTTCCCTGTATTTGAATAATAAATTTTCTAGTATTAAAGTATGCATGTATATATAGAGATGTGTAGAAAAAAGAAAAATCCTGTAACAAAGATTAAATTATAATTTCACATCAATGGAATTATATTTTATGTTTTATTTCATACTTTTATATTCTCCAAATTTTTCAGTGAATTTATAGTACTTTTGTCTTTGGGAAAAACTAAATAAATGCAATTTTAATTAGCTTGTAAAGGCAGATGAACAAAATTAATTGTAACTGTGATTCTGCAAGGTTTCTACACACTGGATACTTTTCATCGACTGAGAATAGTGATTTGATTTTTTTAAATCTCTTTATCATGCTATTTTTAATATTTGGTGTTTTAAATTCTAGCATGACCAAACATTCTGATTACAAAGTTCCTCAACCAGAGAGTTCAATCCAAAACGTTCTAGGCTGGGAACTAGAAGAATTAAGACTGGACTTTGTCTCCATCACTCAATTAAAAACATTTCTTTAACAAGCCACCGACATTTAAAAGCATACATAAGAGAATTTTACCTGATTGGTAAGATGCAGGACTGTTTTCCCTCTATCATAATTGCTCACTGATTTCTTGACTGAAATCCTCATTTATTTTCACCCTTTTTCACACATTTCCAAAGAAAAAAACTTTATAAATAACCCTAGCCAGGAGCCTGAGTTTCAAACAATAACTGAGTTGTTCGTCAGATGTTCTGATATGCTGTCCCAATTAGCCTTCAAACTGGATATATCACATGCATTTCTGAAGGAATTAGTGTCAGCTTAAAAGGTATGTATACTTTACCACGACCTTACTCAGCCCTCCTAACTAGTATCTTTGACATATAATAGACCTCAGAAAACATTTTTAAATAAATGATACTTGATTTGATACTTATTTATGGGGTAAAATGAGTGGGTTGCCTCAAAATAAAATATATCCTATGACAGTGACTTATACAGAACATTGAGTTTATGGAAAAAGCATTGGTCCAGAGAAATAACTTCTTTATTTATGTCAAGGATTTTAAAAATGCTACATTTAATTTTAATATCATGATGAGTAGTATTCCCCTGCTTGATAGGCCTCATTACACTGCAGCATGTACAGTATTTGCCTTATTTAACAATTTTTATCAATCATTTAAGAATTGGCAATGAACTAAAAAAAGAAAGAAAGAAAGAAAGAAAGAAAGAAAGAAAGAAAGAAAGAAAAGAAAGACACCAAAAAAAAAAAAACCTGATAAATGTATGCAATGTACAACCTCTTTGCTCTACCAAATTTTTCCCTCAGTTATAGAGAATAATAAAAAAATAAAATTAGAAAGTTTTTGGTTCGCCTTAGACCAGTAATTTGACTCATTCAGTAGTAAACCAACATGATGCTTGTTAATTATATGTTACTTTAATTCCTATTCATTACCAAATATCTCTATGATTTTCTTCATAATAGTTGTTTATCTTCACCCATTGAATTGGATTGATCACATTTTTGTGATCTATTTTTTTTGTTTCCTTTAGCTGTTGCTGGTGTTTAATTCTTCCAGTTTTTTTCCCCCCTGTGGAAAGCAACTGCCATCAGGGACTCTTTGTAAAGTCCTCTAAAAATGAGAGTATGCAAAGCATTAAACAAACATAGCCCTGATGTGGAAAGTTTCACTATCCCAAGTAATTTCTGGACAATAAGAATGCAAGGAAAAATCATTAGTCAAAAGTTTTACTTAAATAAAATCATTCTATTTTCTACCCAGTACGTGTTTCTTATATTCCACTGTTGTATTTTACTTCTTCCTCTCCCATTGCAGATATTCGTTGTTGAATTTTGTTAATATTTACCTCGACCTTGTCCTTAACCATAACATTCATGAAATTTTCTTTTTTAAGTTCTTACATGTAAATTACTTGTACTTTTTATTATGTACTCTCTCAAAATTGCTTTGAAAACACCAATCTCACACTACATATTAGGTGATATTAGGTGAAAATAAACCCTGACTTGCATTTGATTCTGGTCAAATATGTTAACTTGATTGGACTATAGTACTTCTTTTATAAAATAAGAATGTTTTGTCTAAATATTAAAATAAGATTTGAGTATTAAAAAATAGATTTTGTTAAAAAGGTAGCCATCGATTCCCTTTTGGAAAGCTGGGCCCAGGGGCATATGCTTCTAATCCCAGCTATTTGGGAAGCTGAGGCAGGAGAACTCCAAGTTCCAGGCTAACTTGGGCTACTTCGCAAGACTCTATCTCAAAATAAAATAAAAAGGGTTGGGGATGTAGCTCAGGGATGTAGCCTAGCATGCACAAAGCCCTGAATCTAATTCAAGGCACTGCCAAAAACAACTCTCTTTTGAATAGGAAATTCATGATTTTATGACAAATAGAATACTCAAACAATAACAATTTTTCTTTTTACTTCATTTATTATAGCTCACCCCCTACATTAGAATATAAGCTACTTAAGAGAGCAGGGAGTTTGATTTACAGTCAAATTCAGCATTAAAACAATACTTTGGCAGAAGCTCAGAAAGAATAGACAGGATTGAATTAAATTGACAAACAGGATTCACATTTCTAAAATACCTTAGCCGTTCTCATCAATTGAATGAAGCATTTTGTTCTAATTAAAGCATATGAAAAATTACTTTTCTCATATTAGAAATCCAGGATAAAAAGAGTCTCACCATAACTCAGCTGTCTCAGAGATTCTTAAAGGGGTGGGTTTTGTTTTTTAAAGATTAATGCTCCACATTCATCTGCTTTATTCTGCCACTAAGATCTATTGGAAAATAAAAGGATTTGTGTGAGTAACTCATAAAAGCCATGTTAGAGCCTTCTGAGATAATTTTTCAAAATGGTGTGGTGTTTTAACAGTGTGATTCTCATTGACTTTAATGGGAGTCATGCTGCTAGCCTCACATATACTCTTTCAAAATATATCTAATTGTTCTGTCACTACCCCTTATAAGTAATAAAATGGCACATATTATTTCTAGACACATAAATATAATCATGTTTATACCAGCATACTTATGAACTTTTTCAGTTAATCAAAACCATACAATCACTAGCTTCTTGCATGCAAGAAGACTCAATTTACAATGGATGCTATGGAGATATGGCCTGTGTGTGCATGTGTGCGTGTGTGTGTGTGTGTGTGTGTGAGAGAGAGAGAGAGAGAGAGAGAGAGAGAGAGAGAGAGAGAGAATGCATGAGTGTTTTTCACCATATTTGATTGTAACAAGAGAGAGTATCATACTGGTAGGCAAAAAAACAAAATTCTTCCTATATGTATATTTCCACTAGAAATCACTTAAAAGATATTTATGTAAGTCCTTTGGATACAGCTTTCTAATTCAGAGAACTCTAATATACTAGTTTGAGAAAAGCATGGTAGTATAACGACTTTTTGTTACAAAACAAATATAGACTCAGCACCTTTCTGGCCTACTGTAAATCTGTGATTTTTTAATAAAATAAGATTAAATATTTAAACATATATTTGCCAAAATATATTAGTTATGGCCTGAAATATGGTTGCAGTCCTAAATTTCATCTAGTATAAGGTGTCCACTGTGCCAGATTGTATGATGACTTCACAATATGGGCACATGTTCACCAGAACCCATACGGTGGTTTCTAATAAAGCCAGTGAAAGCCAGTGATTACATAATACAAAAAGGTATTACCTAGTAATTCATCTCAACATTTCAAATGTAAAGTGATTTTAAAAAGTGAATAGAAGAAGTTCATTGAGTTCTGAATTTTTTTGCTAGTGTTTCAGCAACACTCACAAGGTGTTTTATTATCACAGGGTCTTAGCACTAGATAGAACCATGACCTCATAGTCCCAACTTTTCCTTTTACCTCTCCATTTTGCAAATGAGTGAACCCATAGAAAGTGATTAAAAATACTTTTTAACAAGAAATTCTATTAATACAAAGTTTTAAACCCATCATTTTACTTTTTAAATCTTTTTTAAAGGTTTGCTTGAAGCAATTTGTGTAGAACAAGTGTTGGCTTCACATCCACCTTCCCCTCCTTAAAAGAGTGAATATAAAATGTTTAAACAGTGATCTCCCTAAGGTTTCATATGCATAGAGGATGCTCATTGTTTGGATTGGTTTTTCAACAGGTGTTACAAGAGCCAATGTTTCTGCGAGCCCACTTAGGGCATAGACTCAACAAAAGACATAAGATGCCCCTGTTATTGCTGTAGCTCAGGCAGAGACTTGGGAACCTGCTCTGGGTATGATGGTAAGATAGGGACTCTTTCACTACTACTCATGAAAGCCACATTATTTGCTTGGGTCTTAATTAATTTACCCAGAGAACTGTCCATCAGGATCTGGAACCTCTGTGGCTCAGTGGCAATAGAAGACAAGAAAGCTGTAACTGAGGAAAAATTAAAAAGGTTTGTCTGTGTGAGAGGAAAGAGGGATAAGGAATGGGGGTGGGAGTATGCCCATGGTTTAAACAGACCGAGAGACCAGGGAGGAAAATAAGAATGGGAGAGGTTTGTCTGAGATTGCAAGATGTAGTCACTCAAGGGACTCAGACATTCAAAGTCCAAATAGAAGTTGAGAGAATTAATTGAATGGAATGGAATAGGGGACACAGCGCTCAATGTTTATTTCCACCCCCAATGTTTGTATGTGTCTGCACATGGCACATGAGCACATACACACACACACACACAAAGAGTCTGTGGAATGGAATGGGTCATATGAGCGTCATAAACCTGAGGTAAGATGGTCTTTGAATGTTCTTTTATATTTTATGTGAGTGTTTAGTTGGCTGGTGGTTGTACCATTCATTTGGACCAGAGCTAGAATTGGGAATCTAGGATGGATTCCTAAAAACAAAACAACAACAACAACAACAAAAAAACACCTAAATTTGGTGTGTGGTTTTATACCTTTTGGTATGGGAGATTCAGCACAGAACATGATTTAAACTAAGTAATTTAAATTACAATTGTTTGTAGTAATTGTAAAATGGGTGGTAAATAGTTATTTTTTGATGTAGTAGGATAAATCATTTATAGCTAATGTATTATTATCTTCATGAAGCATATGGAGTCCTAGAAACATAGCAAGTAATTCAGAGTAGGACCAGGAAAGCAGCAATTTTGTGTAATGAAAATCTGTTGAGTAACAAATATCACTGCCACGTAGAGTTGGTTATTGAAAGTCCCCTAAGATGTTTACATCTTCACTCTCCTGGTAAACAATTTCTCAGAGTGGTCCAGGGAGAGGCACTGGTGCATATGGGTCCTAGAATATATTCACCAGTTAGAATCCAGTTTCCATGTATTAGTTGGGTCACTGAACAAATCACTTAGCCTCTCCAAGCCCAGTGAAACAGCATTAATAATAATAGTTATATCATCCATGTTCGGTGCTTATCCTGGTGAACAGCACATACTAGATACTTATTCAATGTCATTATTGTCATTTTCTTATTCATTATGACTACATTGACCTATCTGTGAACATATAATATAGTTACCCTTCTTTGATTTCTCTCTCTAGTTTCCCAACTTCAAATTAGATTCATTGACCAAATTTGGTTATTTAGTTATTACCTTCATTACTTTGATTCCTTCTAAATTTATCTTCTGTTCAGTAAGAACATGATCTTTGTCTGCCAAAGCCAGCCTGAAACCCCAACTTCACTTCTGATAGTTGATGATTTACCTTGATACCCATGACTCTATAGTACACTCTGACTTCAATTAATTCTGCTGTACTAAATAAACAGAAGTCCAAATCCTCTTGGTTAACTTTATAATTTGGATACACAAATGTTTTATTACCTCTTTTATAATTTATAAAATAACAACATTCACTGTATTCTATGACAGGACTATCAGAGAAGCTCCCCAAAAAAGTGACCAGTGGAGTCATATAGCCCACCTAGAAAAATAATCATCCAATGACTGATGGAGGTCATCAACTGTTACTAAATTCCTTGATCAGAGATCATAGCCCCAATGCAGAATTGAATCTACCAAGTGTCTATACTTGAAAACAGAAGGAAAAGAAAAAAAATGCAATTCAGAGGACAAAAAAGAAAAAGAACACAATGAATAGATGCAAATCTATCACTGCTATTGGGAAAAAGATTTATCAAAATGATTGCCCATTTATCTTTGTTTCATGGTGACCCTTTGTTTATGAACCTAACCACTATCTACATAAGCTGCCTAACGAGACATAACTTTGTGGTGGTTCTGCTCCACACACAGACAAGCCTTCACAGGAATTTGGTACACCATATCATTTATAAACCCCTATATGCCCTTTTTTTGCATGTGTGCCATCACTGTGCTCTCAGTGCTTATTTTGCATTTAAAATTTTATTTATCTACTAATCAAGAATTCAAATTTTATTTATTTTTCATACATATGTTTCTATGAAATACATGTGCAATATAGAAGGCTTAGTCAAGCTAATAAACAGGTGGATTATTTCACACACTTATATTTTTTTTACTTGAAAACACTTAAAATCTAATCTCTTAGCAATTTTCAAGTATATAATATATTGTTAATAATTACAGTCACCACTTTGTCCAACTGATCTTTTGAATTTATTCTTCACTTTTTACTGAAATCTTGAGTCCTTTGACCAACCTCTCTCCAATCTATCTATTACTGACCACTGGTATCTACCATTTTACTCTTTACTTCCATGAATTCAATTTAGATTCTGCATATGAGTAAGATCATGTATGGCTGGTTTATTTCACTTAACAAAATGTTCTCTGATTCATCTGTGTCCTTACAGATAGCAGAACTTCCTTTTTTTAAAGGCTGAAAAATAATAATATTTTATTGTCTACTTATATCATTTTTAATCCATTTGTATGTTATTAGACATTTATTTTGATCCTATATCTTGTTTATTGGAAAGTCATAGAAACAAACATGTGAGTGCAGAAATCAGATTTCTGATTTAAATTTCTTTGGATATAGTCCCAATAGCCAGATTGTTGGATGATATGGTAATTCTATTTTTTTTTTAAGAGAGAGTGAGAGAGGAGAGAGAGAGAGAGAGAGAGAGAGAGAGAATTTTTTTTTTAATATTTATTTTTTAGTTCTCGGCGGACACAACATCTTTGTTGGTATGTGGTGCTGAGGATCGAACCCGGTCCGCACGCATGCCAGGCGAGCGCGCTACCGCTTGAGCCACATCCCCAGCCCTATTTTTATTTTTTTGGAAACTCCATACTATTTTCCATAATGATCATACTAATTTGTCTTATTGTTAAAAGCATACAAGAGTTCATTTTTCTCCATGCCTTCTTCAACACTTATTATCATTCATGTTTTTAATAAGTCATCCCATTTTTAATAAGTCATATTATTTTTCTGATTAATAATTTTGAACTTTTTTTTCATATATCTATTGGCCATTTGAATTACATTGAGCTTAAACTCAAATGGTCTAAGGTCTGTAAATTGCATACCTCAGTCACAGAACTGTATTGTCTTCATACGAAGTCACTCAAATATTACATCCATAAAAATCAATATTTTTCTTGGGACCTTTCATATATTGGCGCCATAATTTTAAGACCAATCTATCAAAAGACATTAAATATTATCTAACTTGACTTTTCACTTCCTTGGTTAATCAGCAGATATTTTTACAATATCTGGCCACATTTGTAAAAAAAAAATGGGGGGACAATAGTTATCAGATGTGTATTGCTATTTTAAAAAGGAGTGAAGCACTGGAGTATATGCAGTATTCTGCCCGTAAAAGATGATTTGTGTTTCTTAATACTGCAGGTAAATTTCAGTCTCAAGCACTGTGCCGACTTTACTAAAAGGTTTGACATCTTTTTGTATATTTTTCTTGACAACACATTTCTGAAAAGTAGTCTTTTAAATATAACACTTCTATGAAATTGAAATTCCCCCATGTAGGCCCTTACATTCGGTCAGATATTCTATCATACATAATCATCCTTAGTTTCTTTTTCAGCTGCTATTATCTCAACCTAAAAAATTATAAACGCCAGTTTTAAAACACCTGTTATTCTGTCTTTTCCTATCAAATTTTTCAGGAAATGATAACAGATGTGTTCAGAGTGTGTCTATGCTCCAGTGGAGACTCCAACTGCAGCTTTGGAAGAAGTTCTCTAATTTTCCACAAGTTAATGTCCACCCACCAATCCTGGCCCATTTAAAGACAGCAACAGAAACAGTAAGCAAATTTTGAGACTTTTATCTCATTTATATTCTAAAATTATTTTTGATTAGCAAGCATAGATTAATTTTTGTAGCATAAATGTCTATTTTATATAAGAATCATAATTTGCTCAGTTTTAGAGCTCTTTGGTATATCTTTTGGCAAAAATATGCAGGGAGGGTGGAGAGAGAGAGAAAAAGAGAGAGAGAGGAGAGAGAGAGAGAGAGAGAGAGAGAGAGAGAGAGAGAGAGAGAGAGAGAGGCAGAAATATCTAATTTTGGATTCTCAGGGTTGAGTACTGTTCTTTTGTACTAATATCTCATCATATAGGATCAGATCTATTTAGCTACTCTAAACAACATCCTGACACACTTGTTATTTACTCATTTTATAATGTACAAAATGGAGTGACATGAAAATGGATAAAGAAGGCTTTTTCTTTTTTGATGGTTAAGAACTTCCACATCAATACAGTTAAGAATTCATCAGCTGCCTGTTATCTACTATTTTTTCATTGTTTCATAACACTGTCATTAAGCCACTTATTAGTCAAGTTCTTTTCAGTGTAAATTTAATACTTTAATCCATCCATTTTTTAATGAATTCTCACAGGTGATTATTTCTCAGAATATTTTTGAGTGGCATATTCCTTTCCGGCCTTTCCCAGTAGTCATGGGAATTTCTGGAATATAGGACAAACACTCTTACTACAAAGTTATATTAAGATGTTTAATTAATACGAAACATTACATTAAGCCCACAGAGTTTTTTTTCCTTTGTGTTGCATCTATGATCTGAGATTTCCTTGTGGTACCTGTGCTACATAGAACTTAACTGAATGGCTGGCTTTGCCTCTCTATGGCTCACACTGGACCAGCATTCAGTTATATCTCTTCTTTACTTTTGCTTTTTCTTCATTGAATGCCCTGAATCTTGGAAGGTCGCACAAATAGTTAAACAATGCACAGCAAAGAAATCTCTACCACCATGACCAGCCTTCTTTATGCTAGAAGTATAATGTGTTCTGGCTATTGGTTTCTAAGCAACTCTCAGCTGTCTTTTGTTGGAACCACCTATTCAGTTGGATGGATTATTCCAACACTGGATGTTTGGGCTCTGTCCCACCCCCACCATAGAATCCCAGTCTCGAGGTGGAGTTTGGGTATGTGTTTTATAACAAAGGCCCATATTGACTCTTAGGCATATTAAAACCTGAGAAATATGGACTCACGGAAGGATATTTAAGGATATTTGAACTATTTGCAATCTGTGGTTCAATATCAAAGAGCCCTTAACAATGTAAGTATCCTGGATACATGAGGTCACAGTGTCTCCATTAGTAGCTGTTTTGAAGCACATCCTGCTCCAAACATTTAACATTGAAAGATAAAATATAAAAAGAAACAAAAATCGAACAACACAGGACCAGGCTTAAAAATCAAACCAATATCTCTTTGGACTAGAAAAGGAAGATGAATTCAAATTGTAAAGTGTGACTGAATATATGTGACTTTGAACCAGAAGCTGGAATTAGGTGTAGAGTCCCAGATCCTGGGTCTAACACCACTTAAAAAGGTGTTGGCCAGGCCTCTGGGCTCATGAATGAAGTTGTTATTCAAAGATCCAAATTATGGTTCTATGCAAATTATGAGCTTAGGCAGGCAGAAGGACAAAGAAACATCTTGTAATCAAGAACTGAGCCAAGAAAAAGGAAAAAAAAAATCAAAGCAAAATCTTACTCAAACCAACCCACCAAGCCAAAAAGTTCTCACTCCAAATGACCTACATACTTTTAATCCAAAATGCATGAGAAAATCTCATGCAAAGAAGGACAGCCAAAATAATCAACAATTAAAACATGAATACACTTCCGATAAAAATAATAGAAAGGACCCAAATGACTGAAAAATGAAGTACAACATGTTTTTATGCTAATTCCACAGGCCTAGAAAGTAAAATGATCTCTGTCTCAGTCTTGCTCTCCCTACCCTACCCTTAATAACCATCACATGTTCTCCAAGGTCCTGCTCAGGATTCTTATATATGTATCACAACTCTACATAATGATTCTATGATATCACCTAATCAGAATTCAGTAATAATAACAAATATTTTACCATAATATCTAAAAAAGAGGGCATTATTTTTCTGAAATAGCAAACGGAGATGAAATTAAGGCTTGAAAATAAAGTCTAATTCTAAATTGAATATCTCCCTCCTCAAAAAAGAAAAAAGAGTTCTACTTCTTTTTTGACTTAATGATTAGCCTCATTTATTTCTTGTTTTGAGGACCAGGTTAAATCTTGAATTATATTGTGATTTATATAATCTTAAAGTGTTTTGCCCATGGCCTGTCTACAGATGTGTAATAACAATTTAAAACAAAGGTACCCTAAGCTTTCCTACTGAACAGTCCCTGTTATGGAAATCATGTCATCTGCTCTGGAAGTATAAAAGATATTGCCACTACTCTGAAAGTATAAATGATATCAGTGATTTTGATTTCCCATGTGTCATTGTCAATTACGTGGGGTTGAATAGAAAAATCACATCTTTGAAGAGGAGGTGACCAAGGTTTAAACAGGCTGAAAAATCTGTTCAGAAGGCAGTACCATGAATTATCTACCCATAAGTGATGTCTTTTCATTTGAGAAATAATAACATCCTTCCAGAAAATGGTTTTCATGACCTCTTCTTTGTAGGATATACAGGAATTATCTGCATGAAGGCATTGATGAGAAGATAGAATGGTGGTCTGCACTTGATTCTCACATCAACATAATAAAGACATGTAACACATGATGGGATATCCAATAAAATATATTAGAGTCACCTAATTTTTCATAAAAACTTGTTTAAAAAAAAACCTTTAAGACTCAGTCAGCTTTTTACTCATCTCCAATTCTCTCACACAATCATGAGATCTACTTTTATGTAAAATGCTTATGGTACATATAAACATGGATCATATATATGTATATATGTTACATACATAAATATAAATATGCATGTATATGTGTATACATAAGTGTATATTCCTGGCTTTCAAGTTTAAGAAGACTATAGGCAAATATTTTACCTTGTTCCAGCAGCTTGAGTTAAATTAATAGCATAAATATTATTGTAGGCACCTAAAGATGTTCAAAGTAAACTGTAGAAGAAAATCAACATGACTTTGCTTGCTTCGTTTTCCTCCTTTCTTTGTTTTCTTCCATCCCTCTTTTGTTCTTTTCATCATTTTTTATTCAAATTATCTTTGGAAACTTCATTCAGACATTCAAATCTCTGCTATATACCAGTTCTAGGTACCAAGAACATGCAAACAGAATGTCACATGTATTTATGTATTCCTAACATAAAGTTATATTCAAGAGGATGCATATAAAGCACTGTATGAATATAAGAAATGCATGAAAATTTGCTTGAAGTGGTGTAAAAAATATAGCAGAAATGTTATGGAACTACCTAAGACCAGTAAGATTAGAAATCAGTTTATCATGTAGAGAAATTGGAGGACTGTTCAATAATAAGGAGGGAGATAGCATATGAAGAAGATACAGAGGCATGAAAATCTGTGTGCTTTCGACTAATGATAAGGATGTCTGGTCTTTTCCTTAGTAATGTATAGTTATAGTTAATTTTATGTGCTGATTTTGATGGGCTATGGGGCCCAGTTTTTGATCAAACTCTAGTCTTAATGTTCCTGCGAAAGTATTTTCATTTGATTACTCTCTGTAAGGTGATGAGTTTCAACCAATCAGATGAAGACCTTAAGAGCCAAAACTGAGACTTCCCAAAGAAAATATAATACTGCCTCAACACTAGGAAATTCTGCCTTGGTCTCCAATTTGTTGTCCTACAAATTTCTTCTCAGCCTCCATAATCAGTTCCTTAAAGTATGTCTCTTTCAGTGTGCCTGTCTCTTTCATTCTGTCTCTATCTGTTCCTCTCTCTCTTCTTCTTCTTCTTCTTTCTTCTTCTACTGGTTTGTTTCCCTGTAAAACTCTTATTGATAACTAAGATTAACACATTGCAGGTATGAGCTGTACAGAACACATTCTCATGGCTCATTTGACTTTTTCCTCATTATCACTTCAGTACAATCATATTCATATCAATGAAGTACAGACAGAAACCAAAACAGATAAAATAAAAATTAAGACTGAGTTAGCATGGTTAATTAGAGATTGAGCTGTGAATCAATCCTCATTTTGTGTAATGCCAAGGCCTTCCCTCTTAATCACTATACTACTTGCTTAGAATAAACGTTTCTGGGACCAATAAAAAATAGTCAAATGGGGATACTAAAGTTTAATCTTAGTATTAGGAAGATACATCCTCATGAAAATGAGCTATATCTTGGAGACCAGTGAGTTTTTTAAAATTATTTTGATTAAAAAATAAATAAGAGCACACCCCTTCTAGCCAAATGGTGCCATTTGACAACTGCATGTCATTTGACTGTCAAATGGCTTCTTTTCAGCCCAACAAGTGAGCTTTGTTTCCCTGTAACTATCTTCCTTGATGAATGATTGCATATAATCCTATTTTCTTGTTCTTCCATTTCTTCCTAGCACTCCAGTATTCAAAAACAATGGAAGTAAGTTATTTTTGGTCAGGTGCTGTGGTGCATGCCTATAATCCCAGCAGCCCTGGAGACTGAGACAGGAAGATCACAAGTTCAAAACCAACCTCAGGAAAGACAAGGCTCTAAGCAACTCAGTGACATCCTGTCTCTAAATAAGATTAAAAATAGGGCTGAAGGGCTGGGGATGTGGCTCAAGTGGTAGTGCGCTCGGCTGGCATGCGTGTGGCCAGGGTTCGATCCTCAGCACCACATACCAACAAAGATGTTGTGTCCGCCGAGAACTAAAAAATAAATATTAAAAATTCTCTCTCTCTCCTCTCTCACTCTCTCTTTAAAAAAAAATAGGGCTGGAGATGGGGCTCAGTGGTCACATGCCCCTGGGTTCAATCCCTGGTACCTCTTGCCCCGCAAAAAAAAGAAAGAAAGTAATTTTTTAGACATAAAATATCTAACGGTATTGTGTGTGTGTGTGTGTGTGTATGTGTTGTGTGTATATTAGTATGTATAAGAGAGAGAGGATATTTCAGCAGATGCTAACATGGTGTGATGAGTTCATGTCTATTAAACATATTAGTAACAGGTCTTTCCCTCAAGGAAGTTATAATCTAATAAAATATGTTCAAAATAATTATAATACAAGTAAATATTAAAAATATCAAATGAGGATTCCTGAAGATGGCGGGGAAGGGAGTGCATCACCCCAGTGCGCCGCGTCACTGTGTGGGAGAAAGACAAGGAGAAACAGCTGAAGGCTATCTTGTTGGGAATTTCCAGTGAAATTGAGGTGCTCCAGAATCTAGTGGACGGATTTCCATCGCGCGAGGTTCGGCTGCGGGGGCTCGGTCGCGGGCGATTTCTCCACACAGAGGGTCGCATTGCCTGATCTGCGGACCGCCCCGCAGCTGGAGTCTGCGGCGCATGCTGGGAAGCGGCGAGGTGCCAGAGCGGGAGTGCAGCGATGGCTCCTGCCAGTGGTGCAATGGCCATGCTTAGTGCTGAGTTCCAGCTTTGAGACAGAGGAGAGAAGCGGTCCAGTTCGATTCTCGACACCGGTCGGACCACGGAGGAGGACAGCAGCCGCCATCTTGGAGAGCTGATGTAATCATCCCTGTTTTCTACTGATCTCAGCTCATTCAGCTACAGAACACGTGATTTCAGGCTGGTATTTGCCTGCGTCTCACAGACAGATCGCTCAGGCTCGGGGCTGGAGAACCAGTGGAGAATACTCCTTGGGGCTCGCTCCTGGCAAGGCGTGCGCCGGGCTCTGAGCGGCTGGATTCTGGTTCCCCGGGCTGCTTTGGCCCAGGGCTGGGGAACCCGCGGGGGTTGCTCCTTGGAGCCTGCTCCTAGCGGAGCATGGCTGGGATCGGAGAGGCCGGGTTCTGGCTCCCGAAGCTGCTTTGGCCCAGGGCTGGGGAACCTGCGGTGTCTTCTCGGTCCGGGTCCTGCTGGGTGCTGTGGGGGCCAGGGGGGCAGAGTGGAGCTGCCGCCTATGCCCAGAGCAGGCCAAGTGACCTGCCAGCGTGGTATCACGACACCCCAACTGCAGCTGGGGCCGAAGAGAGTAGCCGCCCACGCCTGGAACAGGACCAGTGACCCAACGGCGCGGTAGCCAAGTCACCCCATTTGGAGTAGGGGCTTGCAGAGCCGCCATCTGAGCCTGCAAGGTAGGCAGACCTGCAACCCACTGGCAGGACAGGCCCAGTAGCCTGCCAGCGTGGTGGACAAGTAGCACCAAGGCAGTCACGTCACACTGGTTGGAGTGGGGGGTGGAGCAGAGCCGCCGCCCGTGTCCGGAAAATGCCCAGCGACCCGTTGGAGAGGCAGTCAGGTACCTCTACTGGGAGTGGGAGCTGAGCAGAACTGCTGCCCGAGCTCGCAAGGTAGGCAGACCAGCGACCCACTGGCGGAACAGGACTGGAGGCCTGCCAGCGTGGTAGACACGTCACACCAATTGGAGTAGGGGCCGAACAGAGCCACTGCCCACATCTGGATCAGGACCAACGACCCGAGGGCGTGGTAGTTACGTCACCACAATTGGAGTGGGGGCAGAGCAGAGCCGCCACCTGCGCCCACAGGGTGGGCAGACCTGAGACCGACCAGCGTGGTAGACAGATCACCCTAATTAGAGGAGAAGCACAGCCACTACCCGCCCTGCAAGGGAGATTTTCCAACTATACAAGAGCAATATAAATAAATAGGGGGAAAATTTCAAAAACACAACAGTTTCACCAAGCAGAAAGAAATGCGAGCAGTATGAAAATACAAGGAAAGAAAGGACCACAAGCAATGCAGGTCAACTCAACTTTAGAAGAGGTAATAGCTGCAACAGATGGAATGTCAGATAAAGAATTCAGGATATACATGCTTCAGATGATCTGGAGTCTCAAGGAAGACATGAGACAGCAAAATCAGACAATGAAAGATCACTTTGACAAGGAAATACATAAACAAATCCAGGAAGTAAAAGATCAATTTCACAGGGAGATAGAGGTAATAAAAAACAAACAAATAGAAATTCTAGAAATGCAGGAATCAATAAACCAACTTAAAAACTCAATTGAGAATATTACCAGCAGAGTAGATCACTTAGAAGATAGAACATCAGACAATGAAGATAAAGTATTTCAACTTGAAAAGAACATAGACAGTTCAGCAAGTCTGCTAAGAAACCATGAGCAGAACATCCAAGAAATATAGGATAACATTAAAAGACCAAACTTAAGAGTCATTGGGATACAGGAAGGCACAGAGCTCCAAACCAAAGGAATAAACAATCTATTCAATGAAATAATACGAGAAAACTTCCCAGACTTGAAGAATGAAACAGAATCCCAAATCCTAGAAGCCTACAGGACGCTGAATGTGCAAAATCATAAGAGATCCACACCTAGACACATTATAATGAAGATGTCCAACATACAGAATAAGGAGATAATTTTAAAAGCTACAAAAGAAAGGAAGCAGATTACATTTATGGGTAAACCAATCAGGATAACAGCTAATCTCTCAACACAGACTCTGAAAGCTAGAAGATCCTGGAATAACATATTTCAAACACTGAAAGAAAATGGGTTCCAACCAAGAATCGTGTATCCGGCGCAATTAAGCTTCAGGATGGAAGATGAAATTAAAACCTTCCATGATAAACAAAAGTTAAAAGAATTTGCAGCTAGAAAACCATCTCTTCAAAAAATCCTTGGCAAAACATTACAGGAAGAGGAAATGGAATATAACATTGAAAACCAACAGTGGGAGGTAGGACAGTAAAGGGGGGAAAGCAATCAAAGAGGAAAACAAATCAGGTTTAGTAACATTAATAAACAAATATGGCTGGAAGAACAAACCATATCTCAATAATAACCCTAAATGTTAATGGCTTAAACTCACCAATTAAGAGACACAGGCTAGTTGAATGGATCACAAAACAAGACCCAACAATATGCTGCCTACAGGAGAAGCATTTGATAGGAAAAGATATACATAGACTGAAGGTGAAAGGTTGGGAAAAATAATACCACTTATATGGACTGCAGAAACAAGCAGGAGTGTCCATACTCATATCTAAAAAAATAGATTTCAAGCCAAAGTTAATCAAAAGGGATAAAGAGGGACACTACATACTGCTCAAGGGAACCATACACAAACAAGACATAACAATCATAAATATGTATGCCCCAAACAATGGTGCAGCTATGTTCATCAAGCAAACTCTTCTCAAGTTCAAGAGTCTAATAGACCACCATACAATAATCATGGGAGACTTCAACACACCTCTCTCACCACTGGACAGATCTTCCAAACAAAAGTTAAATAAGGAAACTATAGAACTCAATAACACAATTAACAACCTAGACTTAATTGACATATATAGAATATACCACCCAACATCAAGTAGTTAGACTTTTTTCTCAGCAGCACATGGATCCTTCTCAAAAATAGATCATATATTATGTCACAGGGCAACTCTTAGACAATATAAAGGAGTAGAGATAATACCATGCATCTTATCTGATCATAATGGAATGAAACTGAAAATCAACGATAAAAGAAGGAAGGAAAAATCATGCATCACTTGGAGAATGAACAATAGGTTACTGAATGATCAATGGGTTTTAGAAGACATCAAGGAGGAAATTCAAAACTTCTTACAGTTAAATGAAAACACAGACACAACATATCGGAATCTATGGGACACATTGAAAGCAGTTCTAAGAGGAAAATTCATTGCTTGGAGTTCATTCCTTAAAAAAAGAAAAAACCAACAAATAAATGATCTCATACTTCATCTCAAAATCCTAGAAAAAGAAGAGCAGAACAACAGCAAAAGAAGTAGAAGGCAAGAAATAATTAAAATCAGAGCTGAAATTAATGAAATTGAAACAAAAGAAACAATTGAAAAAATTGACAAAATTAAAAGTTGGTTCTTTGAAAAAATAAATAAGATAGACAAGCCCTTAGCCATGCTAACGAAAAGAAGAAGAGAGAGAACTCAAATTACTAGCATACGGGATGAAAAAGGCAATATCACAACAGACACTACAGAAATACTTAGAAAGTATTTTGAAACCGTATATTCCAATAAAATAGAAGATAATGAAGATATCGATAAATTTCTTAAGGCATATGATTTGCCCAGATTGAGACAGGAAGACACACACAATTTAAACAGACCAATAACAAAAGAAGAAATAGAAGAAGCCATCAAAAGACTACCAACCAAGAAAATCCCAGGACCGGATGGGAATACAGCAGAGTTTTATAAAACCTTTAAAGAGGAACTAACACCAATACTTTTCAAGCTATTTCAGGAAATAGAAAAAGAGGGAGAACTTCCAAATATATTCTACGAGGCCAACATCACCCTGATGTGTAAACCAGACAAAGACACTTCAAAGAAAGAAAACTACAGACCAATATCTCTAATGAACCTAGATGCAAAAATCCTCAATAAAATTCTGGCGAATCGGATTCAAAAACATCAAAAAAATTATACACCATGATCAAGTAGGATTCATCACTGGGATGCAAGGCTGGTTCAATATACGGAAATCAATAAATGTTATTCACCACATCAATAGACTTAAAAATAAGAACCATATGATCATCTCGATAGATGCAGAAAAAGCATTCGACAAAGTACAGCATCCCTTTATGTTCAAAACTCTAGAAAAATTAGGGATAACAGGATCATACCTCAACATTGTAAAAGCAATCTATGATAAGCCACAGGCCAGCATCATTCTGAATGGAGAAAAATTGAAGGCATTCCCTCTAAGATATGGTACAAGACAGGGATGCCCTCTCTCACCACTTCTGTTCAACATAGTCCTCGAAACACTGGCCAGAGCAATTAGATGAAAGAAATTAAAGGCATAAAAATAGGAAAAGAAGAACTTAAATTATCACTATTTGCAGATGACATAATTCTATACCTAGAAGACCCAAAAGGGTCTACAAAGAAACTATTAGAGCTAATAAATGAATTCAGCAAAGTGGCAGGATATAAAATCAACACGCATAAATCAAATGCATTCCTGTATATCAGCGACAAATCCTCTGAAACGGAAATGAGGACAACTACTCCATTCACAATATCCCCCCAAAAAAATAAAATACATGGGAATCAACCTAACAAAAGAGGTGAAAGACTTATTCAATGAAAACTACAGAACCCTAAAGAGAGATATAGAAGAAGACCTCAGAAGATGGAAAAATATACCCTGTTCATGGATAGGCAGAACTAACCTCATAAAAATGGCGATATTACCAAAAGTTCTCTATAAGTTCAATGCAATGCCAATCAAAATCCCAACAGCATTTCTTGTAGAAATAGATAAAACAATCATGAAATTCATATGGAATAATAAAAGACCCAGAATAGCAAAAACAATGCTAAGCACGAAGTGTGAATCAGGCGGTATAGCGATACCAGACTTCAAACTATACTACAGAGCAATAGTAACAAAAACAGCATGGTACTGGTACCAAAACAGGCGGGTGGACCAATGGTACAGAATAGAGGACACAGTAACCAATCCACAAAACTACAACTATCTTATATTTGATAAAGGGGCTAAAAGCATGCAATGGAGGAAGGATAGCATCTTCAACAAATGGTGCTGGGAAAACTGGAAATCCATTTGCATCAAAATGAAACTGAATCCCTTTCTCTCGCCATGCACAAAAGTCAACTCAAAATGGATCAAGGAGCTTGATATTAAATCAGAGACACGGCGTCTGATAGAAGAAAAAGTTGGCTATGATCTACATACTGTGGGGTCAGGCCCCAAATTCCTCAATAGGACACCCATAGCGCAAGAGTTAACAACTAGAATCAACAAATGGGACTTACTCAAACTAAAAAGTTTTTTCTCAGCAAAAGAAACAATAAGAGAGATAAACAGGGAGCCTACATCCTGGGAACAAATCTTTACTCCACACACTTCAGATAGAGCCCTAATATCCAGAGTATACAAAGAACTCAAAAAATTAGACAATAAGATAACAAATAACCCAATCAACAAATGGGCCAAGGACCTGAACAGACACTTCTCAGAGGAGGACATACAATCAATCAATAAGTACATGAAAAAATGCTCACCATCTCTAGCAGTCAGAGAAATGCAAATCAAAACCACCCTTAGATACCATCTCACTCCAGTAAGATTGGCAGCCACTATGAAGTCCAACAACAACAAGTGCTGGAGAGGATGCAGGGAAAAGGGTACACTTGTTCATTGTTGGTGAGACTGCAAAATGGTGCAGCCAATTTGGAAAGCAGTCTGGAGATTTCTTGGAAAGCTGGGAATGGAACCACCATTTGACCCAGCTATTCCCCTTCTCGGTCTATTCCCTAAAGACCTAATAAGAGCATGCTACAGGGACACAGCTACATCGATGTTCATAGCAGCACAATTCACGATAGCAAGATTGTGGAACCAACATAGATGCCCTTCAATAGATGAATGGATAAAAAAACTGTGGCATTTATACACAATGGAGTATTACTCTGCATTAAAAAATGACAAAATCATAGAATTTGGAGGGAAATGGATGGCATTAGAGCAGATTATGCTAAGTGATGCTAGCCAATCCTAAAAAACAAATGCCAAATGACTTCTTTGATATAAGGGGAGTAACCAAGGACAGGGTAGGGACGAAGAGCTTGAGAAGAAGATTAATATTAAACAGGGACGAGAGGTGGGAGGGAAAGGGAGTGAGAAGGGAAATCGCATGGAAATGGAAGGTGATCCTCAGGGTTATACAAAATTACATATAAGAGGAAAGGAGGGGTAAGAGAAGAATAATACAAGTGGAAGAAATGATTTACAGTAGAGGGGGTAGAGAGAGAAAAGGGGAGGGGAGGGGAGGGGAGGGGAGGGGGGATAGTAGAGAATAGGATAGACAGCAGAATACATCAGACACTAGAATGGCAATATGTAAATCAATGGAAGTGTAACTGATGTGATAAAGCAATCTGTATACGGGGTAAAAATGGGAGTTCATAACCCACTTGAATCAAACTGTGAAATATGATATATTAAGAACTATGTAATGTTTGGAATGACCAACAATAAAAAAAACATCAAATGATAATTGGAAGTAATGTTATATTATTAAAAAGAAACTGTCACATTTTCCATATTTAAAAACATGGAAAAATGAAGTAACTATATTAGAAATAAAAATTAATCTTCACCTTTTTTTTTGCTCCTTTTCTTTTCTTTTTGATTCTTTTTGTTGTGTACTGCAGTGATATGTTCAGCTTTAACCCAGAATGGTTTTTACAACTATGAAATGTTGTTTTTCTGAAAGCTTTTCTTTCTTCTTCCTATTTTATCATGTTGCAAACAACAGGTGAAGCACCAATGTCACATAGTTGTTGACATTCCTATTCTCTAGCTCCCATTCTTGTTCTGTGCTTCTTGTTTCTTCCTCCTTTCCTCTTTTCTTATGCAACTTATTCATCTTCCCACTCCTCGGTTACATGGAGAGAAAGAAGGCTTATTATTAGAGGCAGAAGGATGTCTTTTCAAATTCCCAGATCCATCATTTACTTACTTCATGACCTTGGAGAAGCTTCTTTGAACCTCAAGTCCTTAAAATTAGAATACTGTGTCTGTCTTACATGTGATATGTAATTCCCCGTCTCTGGGATATACAGAAAGAGCTCAATAAATACTCACTTAAAATGTGTTGGTGGTTTTTCTACAATACATAGGACTAAATTTTCAAATGATTTAGAACATTCATGTGAAGAGGAATAACCTGTGCAATTTGGTCCTGATCTACCCTTCCACTGGATCCCCTGGATTACGTTATCATGAACCCTATGTTCAATCCAGACTTATCCATTTATTGTCCTAGCAGTAAATCATTTCCTTTGATTAATTTTGGTTTCTTACCAGATAAACATTGAGATTTTGAGGGATTGCACATTTATGTGACTTTAAGTGTGAATTCACAGTGCAACTTGCACATTTGGAAGAAAAGATGGAAGGGAGGAATCAGGGAGGATGGAATATTGTAAATATAATGTAGTGATAGGCTTTGGAAGAACCCATGCCCTTTATGCTTTCCTTGATTCCTGTAAATTCACCTCAGCCCTCTAAATCATTGAATTTGCTGTATGGTTTCCTTTTTCTCTGCTTATTCTTCTAATGCTTATCATTAGCACACCTCACTTAGTCTGTGTTACATTTTTGTATATAATTACTTAAGTTGACATGCCTCTATAGTTTATAAAATGCTTCATTTGATTACAAATTCCCTGGGTATTTGAATGTTTTATGTATGTAAGTATACAGTATTTATTTGTTGATTTCTATCAAGTATGATATTACCATCATCTTTTTTTATTAAAAAGACAACTGGGTTGTGGCTGGGGTTGTGGCTCAGTAGTAGAGTGCTTTCCTAGCACTTGTTAGGCATTGGGTTCTATCCTCAGCACCATATAAAAATAAATAAATAAATAAGGTATTGTTCCATCTACAAATGAAAAGATATTTTAAAAAGACGACACAGATTTTATTGTTTTATTTAATTATAAATTGTTCCAATTGTACTTTCAAAAACACTAAACCTACTCAATTAAAATTAAATAAAGCACTTCTTACTCACATGCTATGCAAAATGTATTAGGTAAAAGAAATTGGTATGCATAATAAATTTTCTCTAAAAGTTACTGCTCCTGAGAATTATGGGGCACCCACCTTTCATTTTCGGTACATTTCAATACATGTAGAAGGAAACGATTTTACTGGATTTTTTTTTTTTTTTTACTAAACAATCCGCCTTGTGAATTTCATAGTTTCTTCACTTAAAGAAGTCTAACTCTAAAATAGAGTGTTATCCAAATGAAAGAGGCTGTATTTCTAAATGAAGTGTCATTAAAAGCGGCAGGAAAGAGAGCGTTGATGCACCATGTCTTAAACCACCCTTTCCGCGTTTGTACTGCTGTTGAAGTATATTTCTTAAGCCCTTGATGTGACTATATCAGCAAAATATAATAAATTAACATGAATAATCCTCGACTTTTATTATACTGTATCTTTTCACATGAAAAGCATATAAGTAGGCATGAAATACCATGAATTTTCTACCCCTAACTGCATTATATAAAGAGCTGTCGTAGGCATATGAAGTGCTTTTAATCTGAATGAACTTCATTAGCTTTGGATTTAGTTGTGCATTCAGGGTACAAGTTGAAAGGCCTACCTGTTTGCTCAGGCTTTCCTTGGAGCCTGAGCAACACAGAAGGGTTGTGGTGAGATGGGATAGAGGAATTTTAAGAAATAATTATAAGAAAAATCACTTTTGAACATTCACACAGGTCCATTTAACAGACTGATGCATTTCACCAAAACTGATCAAGAATTGTCTTAGAGGAGCATCTAATCCAATCTTTACAAGGTTTCCATTACCTTGGGACCAGAAGGAATCTAAGACAAGTTACTCTCTGGGGGAGGGACAAGTCATAATAACAATAATTGCTACTTACCAAGGGTTCGCTCTGAACCAGGCATAATTCTACAGCAGCACATATCTAACTATGTAATTCTCACAACCCTGGGAAGCATAGATGGGTATTTTCTTCAGTTTACAGATGTCATGTAGAGGCCACAGAGGTTAAAGAACTTGCCCAGGGCTACAAAGTTAGGTGCCAGAGGAGTGGAGACGTGAAGCCAGACAGTCTGGCTCCATAGCACTCTTTAGCATTCTGGTATGCAGAGAACACAAAATAAATATATGATAGAAAAGACAAGGACTCTATGTTTAAGAAGTTTATATTTGAGAGGATGTTATCTAAAAGCAGAAGAATTCATTACTACTAATGTAATACTTAAGAATTGCTTATAAGTAAAATAGTAATGTTAGAAGATGAAAGAAGACAAAAATATTTTGAAAAAATAAAGATAAAAGATCCTGTCTAAATGGAAGACAATGATGCTAACCCACAGATGACTGTGGAGCCTCTGTTGGGATGAAGCCATGTAAAATTAGGTAGAGGCATGTGCTTCTGTGGGTGTGGGAGGGTTGGGGGCCACTTCCTGTCCTCAAAGAATTTCTAATCTGATAATAATCATTCACATAAATAAATAAAAATATCATAGATTAGAATAAGTACTGGGATCAATAAATTAAAGTGCAATAAATATGTATACCAAGTAATGCATGTTAATTAGCTCAATATAGCCATGCTATGAAGTATGTGTAGATGAAAATATCAATATGTACACCATTAGTATATGCAATTTTTATTTGTCAATAAATAAATAATACATTACATGTTAGGGTATTGTGATCATGAACACAAATTTATAGGACAAAAGGAAAAACCATCTGCTGTACCATTTAGTGAAAAGGGACCTCATGGATAAAATGTCTTGCAACAGCATCATATAAGCTCACGAAGTGCTATATCACTAACATTTGAGACGAAAATAAAGATTATGTGATCCAGAAAGTGATCTAGTTTACATAGGAACCATCTTCAGAGGTAATAAGCATACTAAGATCAAAGAAAGTAATGGAATAAAATTATTCTATGAAATGGGGAATTAGGAAAAAAACAATATTTCTAATTAATCTTAGGTGTGTATAGCTTAAACAATAAATTAAATACTACACATTTTTAAAAGTACAATAGAATCATAGACATGAAGAATTTTGCTAAGGCTGGTATTCTGGAAGAACTTAATGGTGGTGGGGACAATGTATTAGATGTAGAGGTGATAGCACTACACCATGCAGTGACCTGAGCAAGAGGAAGTTCAGAGCAGAAGCAAATTTAGAGTCAAAGAGATGGATTATCCAGGTTAACTTCAGTGAACTCCGTAGATTCTTGTGCAGATGAATTGAAGGGGAATATGGTGAAGAATTGTAAGTAAAGGTGAAGAGTGGGAGATAAAAATCAAATGGGTCAGTGAAATCCAAGCTGGGAAGGTGTCTGAACGTGTCGGTAATGTGTTGGATCTCCACTTGAAAGCTATGGCAGTCCTATGAGGAACTGCTTGCTTGAATTGGAGCTGTTGGTAGAATACCCTATCACTAAGATGTGAACAAATTTTGAAATGTTTTAATGATGATTGATGGAGCCCCCCCCTTTTTTTTGTAATGGTGTGTGGCAAATATGAAGTGCCAGAGAAATATTAGCTATCATCATTATTATTCTTATTATTAGTAGTGTTAGGCCCCTGGGCTGAGATGTTTGGTCTGGTCAGACACTGCTCTTTAACATAGCACCTCTTGTGATTTTGCAACAGATATTTGCCACACTGTTGGATAGAGAGATGACTGCATATCATAGTGGAGCTGGTTGGAATCCACAGAGCTGCTCCAGAATCCATCGTCATGGAGCTATCCACTTTGCAATACAGAAATCAGCAAACTTGTTTAGCAAGATTATATTAACAGGTGAACATTCATGAACACGAATACTACTTTAATTAGGAAAAGCAACATGATGGAGGTACTCAGCCCTGTGATCCACAATAAAAGCAAACCCTGCTGTCTTTAAGCCGGTGGGTGTTATCCTTGCATAAGAACCCCAGGATCGTGCCCTTAATTAGATAATTATTTAGAAATTATAAAGGAATCACTTAACAAGGAACACACACCCCATGATACAAATGACATGAGTGGTGAGTAAATTTACTTTCAAGAATTAATAAAGAGTGTCAATGAACTACATATGGTATTCATGTGTAATTAAAAACAAATTACAATGTAGAGAAACATCGAACATTTTAGTAAATTAATCTCCTCAATTAAAACAAAAACCTTCCAAAATTTTAATAGAAAACATATGTATTTTCTGCATGAAATATGGAAATGATTTCCCTCTGTCGGATTCAATGTTTATTTAAAAGAATCAACAAGACGGGAGAAATATGTGGACTGACACTGTGGTGAACAAGAAGACCTTGAACAACAACGACAAAAATGAATCCTTTTCATTGTTTGTCTTGGCAATTTTTCCTTCTGCTAATTAAACATGGTACACTTGAACAAGTAAAAAAAAAAAATCTACTGTAAATAGTGCCCCCCCGCACTTTTTCTGGTTTTCTGTACAATAAAAAATACCACTTTCCAGATGTATAACAGGAAATAGAATCATGTAGATTTATGAAGTATTCTCCTATTTTCTTTCCAAAGAATAAGCTCTGGACCTGGTGGGCTATGTTTTCATATTTAAACAATTGTTGCTTATGCTGTGTGAAGCTCATGCTGAACCTTAGTTAACAGTGACATATAACTGACTTGACCCTGTTAAATAATAAATGGCAATATAACCAGCTCATAAGTATAACACTGTAACACAAGAAATGCATACAACATATTCCCAAATCTAATCTGTTATACTAAATTAATTTGTTAGAACTTCATTTTAAAATTTTGAAATCCTTGGTGCTGTTTTGTACATATCTGTTTGCTTACTTAGCCATTTATTTTTACTCCCACCTTCTTTATAGAAAAATAACAGATTCAAAAGGATAATAAATCAAAATGTATCTATTATTATTGATGGAATGGGTAGGAAAACTTTAAGTAAATAACATAAGAAAAAGCCAAGTGTAAAATTAATACACAGGTACCCAATATAATCGCTCATATACTCTGCTGCAATTTGACTGTAAATTTTCCTCTGAGCTTCCTAGGAACCAGTGCAAAGAGAAACATGGTCAGTGACTGAACAAACAATATAAAAAATACAAACAATCTTAATGATTGAATGAAATTTCTCTGCTATGTTCTTATGTGCAGAAAGATCCCATGTAGTATAGACAGAAATGTGGCCTATCAATGCAGATCATGTGCCGCCAACATTCCTAAAATAAATCTAAAACATATTCCATTACTTTCTTATTTTTTTATTTTTTATTTTTTTTCTTTCTTTTTCTTTTTCTTTTTTTTTGTTTTCTTTTTTTAATTTTTTTTCTCTTTTTTAAATTTATTTTTTCTTTATTTTTTCTTTTTTTTCTTTATTTTCCATTACTTTCTTAAAATATATCAATATGGCCTGGTGGCATAAGTACTTGATAGGGGAAGTGACAAAGGGGGTAAAAGGACATAAGCTCAGTTACTTATAGTAAACATATGGGGATCCCAGGATTAATTGCTTCTGTTTCTAGATGAAACAAAAATACTTGACACAGAAAAAGGCATTTTCATGACTGCTACACCACCAACAATAAACACAATATTTGGTTACCTTTTTGTGACTTGGATTATTTTATGGAAATCATTTGGTTTATGAAAAAACCAAGAAGACTTGAAAAAGTGTTCTTTAGAGTGGTCCTCCTCAAAGCAGCAGCAGCAGCATTACTTGGGAACTTATTAGAAATAACTTTCCACAATATTCAATATTTCCACAATATTTAGAGTGATTTTTGTATATATTAGGAAATGGGTCCAGATTCTTCTGTGATAAATTAAAATCTATTTGTCCAACTGGAGACCTACACACAGTTTGGTTTCTTCCCTGTTTCTTTCAACTTGTATCTTTGTAGTACTTCTGCTTTCCAATAGCAACTAGAAAAAAAGGAATGGAAAATGAGACAAGATACAGTTGTTAGATGAACCACTCCCATCTTTAATATTTTAATGCGTTTCTATACTTCAGTTAACATGCGTCCTAGTGGGGTTTACAAACTGATAGAAAAATAGATTTTGCAGCGGATTTTAAGTGCCTTGAATAATTTTATTCCCATATTATTCCTGTTTTCTAATCCAAAATAATCAGAAGAAATATAGTAAAATTCTATACTGTCTAGGAGCCAAACTGTTTCTTCCAGAGTAAAGCTAGCATGACTTTAAGAATTTAGTTGGTTCAGGAAAGTACGAAACACTTGGGAGGCTCTTTTTCACCAACTAGCTCATTAATTTTTAACAAAAAAGTCTGGTTCTATCTGGCATGTAAACATTTCAAAGAAAAAATATAATTCTTTGCTTTCTCTTGCATGAATCAAAACTTACATTCAATATTTGGGGTTTTGATCCAAGATCTTCATATTACAGATGAGCAAACTAAAGTGTTTGGTGACCAGAGAGAAAATGTTAAAAGAGTTTACTTCTAGTCATGCTTCTAGCAGTTACTAAAGTTTATATTGTTGGAGACTATATTAGGGACACATAAAAATGGAATTTTTAAAAATTCCCTGAAAGTTCTGTGTCAATAATAGCTTTGGAAATTAAAATTTGTATAGACTCTTTTTATTTTCTTAGGATGGTTTAATCTTTTTAGGAGATGGAACATCAAAATGTATTTCTCTATGATATTACATATTCTGGTGGTAAAAATGGGGAAATTTTTTCCTGTACAGATAAGAAATTCATTTTTTAACAGATGATGTTTAGATTCCATTAATTAATTCACCCTTACTTTTTGCATAACTTTTAAATGAGCATCAATACCTTTATGTTAATTGATTAAATTGTACATTAGATAAGGGTAAGTCAAATATATAGGTGAAAATGACAATTAGAAACATTTATGTCACACAATTTTTAGTGTTTATGGGGCAAATTATTATGAGATGAATGATTTGGTCAAAGGAAACTTCACTAAGTTCCTGAATTCATTAATAGAGGAAAGAGTTTAAAAATTGAGGGCCATTCCCCTACTTGGTAGGGAAAGTGACAAATGATGTGATAAAGGGGTAAAGGAACATAAACTCAGTTACTTATTATAAACATACAGGATCCCAGAGATAATTGCTTCTGTTTCTAAATTAAACAAAAATACTTGACACAGAAAAAGGCATTTTTCATGACTGCAACCCCACCACCATAGCAGAGTTAATCATGAATAAAATATTGTGAAAAGCATTTCATGATATAAGGTGATTATTTTTGGCTTCCAGTTTGCTCCTAAGGATAAGATTATTAGTTAAAAATATTCAAATAGCTTGCACTGCTTTGGAAAATATATATTAGGCACAGTATATTTTGAGGGGAATATTCTCTTCCAAATTCATATATTGAAGCACTAACCCTTCAAAATATGGTATACAAGATATTTGAGAGATAATAAGGTATAGGTGAGGGAATGTCAAATCCTTTGGTAAGGGCACGATAGAACTAGTGCCTAAGTAAGAAGAGATATCAGAGAGCTTGTTCTCTCTTCCAGCATGTGAGGACACAGTGAGAAAGAAGCTGTCTATTAACCAAGAAGAATGCCCTCACCAAACAGCATGTGCCCCATGGGTCCATGTAGTAAAGGCTTGGTCCTCAAGGTGGCGCTGTTGGGAAGTTGAGCAAAGTATTAGGTGGTTCCTCCTGAGGGTTCTTTAGGTCACTGGGGGGTGTGCCATTGAAGGAGAATACAGAACCCTGGTTCCTTCCTCTTTCTCTTTTTCACCACATGGCCAGGAGGTGAACAGCTGTGTTTTGCACCTGATCTCACTATAATGTGCTACTTCACTATAGGCCCAGTGCAACCAGGCCACTGGATCTTGCACAGAAATCCCCAAAAGAGTGAGCCCCAAATAAACCTTTTTAAAATTTTAATTATCTCAGTTATTTATTTATCATAACAGAAAGCTGACTTAAATGCCAATCACACCTACACTTTGAGTCTTGAACTTTCCAGCTTTTAGTATTGTGAGAAAACAAATTCTATCACGTGAAGTTCCTGGTCTATGGTATTTTGTTCTAGAAACTGACAATAAGTCTGAAACAACTTCTTTTTTTCCTTTTAAAGGAATTTAGAAGAGTCTGATGATCAGCAAGATTTGGGAATTACCACTTTAAATTTCCCCAGGAAATATCTTTTACAGAATTAATTTATTTAACATACTCTTTCATAAAATAAATGTTCCTTAAAGCAAATTTTTTTTAAAAAATTTAGAAGACATTTTTAGTCCTTTAGAGTTTTATGACATAATTACCAAATTACTAGTTTCTGATAATTTAAGCAATTATTGGAGCCTGTTCCTGACTGTGAGGCACACTAGATATTCTGACAGCCTTCTTTCCCAGACTAGAACTAGATCTTGCATAAAATATAATGCTTGTGGTATTCTTGGTTCATAGGCAGTAAAGAAAAGCTTCATGTTTCCACCACTTTCCTTTGACCACTATCACCTTGTAAGCTGAAACCTAAATAGTGAGTGATAAGAAGTCCCTGAAGGTGGATTTACACAACCTACCATGTTAATGTCAGCACTGAGAACTGTAAGGGACAGGAGGGGTGGAGGCTAAAACTGAGACCCCTAGACTAAGCCACAGAGAGACTGACATGTTTATTTATGCAGCTCCCTTTGACTCCAAGGAGAAAAAATGATCATGAACTCTTTTGATAAAATTGTCTCATGATATTTTTCATAGCTAAAGATCAATTAAATATGAGCTCTTAACTGTGGGCCATGATACCCAAGGGGTGAGGCACCATAACTAAGAGTAGAAGAACTAGCAATACATTTAGAGAGCAAACCTTCATATACTGGGATGATTATCTTTAAACTAAAAAGTATTTCTATGAAATATTTGAGTAAATAATAGATTAAATAAGAAAAAAGGCCAAATACTTTATTTTAAAAACAATCTGATCTAAAAACATAACAACATAATATTTATAATTTTAAAATAATAAATAAATAAATAAATTGGATTTGGTATGATCTCAAAGTCTCCCACCACAAATTCATGTGCTGTAAACTTAATCTTCATAACAGTGTTGGGAAGTGAGTTCTTTAGGAAGGTATGTATAGCATGGAGGCTGTGCTGTTACTATTATTAAAAAGACTTTTAAAATAGGTTGATTCTCCTATGATTCACTTTTATGCCATGTGTGGATATAGGAAGAGAAAAAAACCTTCTTCAGACAGGAGAATACCATTTCCCTGATCTTGGACTTCCCAATTTATAGAAGTCAGAGAGATAGATTTTGTTCTTTATGCATTAACCAGTGTGGCACTGTTATAGTAGTATGAACAGACTAAGGTAGAGTTAATCAGTATATAAAATACACTTATGAAGATAATCTCTGAATTTGAATGCATATCTGAATAAACTGACCAATTGCTTCACAGAGAATTAAGAAAATAAAAAATAAGGAGAAACTTTTTGCAAAAGGAGAATTCGTTCCTCCCAGGCATTCAGTAACTATATTTCTAGCCTCCTCATCTTATTTTCTCCCTTGTATTTAATGAGAATATATGTTCTGGCCTGTGGGTATGGCAGTTTTATGGCAAATAAATGTGGATAGAAGTCCAGAAGTGTTCTGTGTCACTTACACATTCTCTCTTCCTTTTGAGTGGATGATTCCAGGATATCATCTTTAAAGACACAAAATTGAGGTGTCACAGAGAAGGTAGCCTGGATCCCTGAAGCAATACTTACAGTAAAGCAGTCCAGTAGTGCAACCACATAGGGCTGTCCACACTCGAGTTAGCCTAAGGGAAAAAAAAAAAACTTTCATAAAGATACACCCCTGATATTTTGGAGTTGTTCTAGCACCTTATTTTATTTACCTTGCCTAATAGACTTGGAATTGAGAGTGCCTGGCATGGGTTTAAGTTAACATCTCAACATAAAAGTACTGGGAAAATGGAAGAGAATATATCAATCCTTAAATGTTTTCCAGAATTGAAATATTAATTCACAGAAATGCAAATAACAACACATATCAATCCCACTCTAAAGAAATCTACGCCTACCAGCATTTAACCACACTGAAGTGCACCCAAAGCAAAGAGACATCGTATGGAGGAAAAAAAATGATCTCCTACAGAAGAACAACCAGAATACTGAGCAGATTTCTAAATAGCAACAACTCAAGCCAAAAGACAGTGAGTGCAATGATATCTATAGAGTAACAAAGGGAAAACAACCATCAAATCTATTCACAATAAAATTCCTTCAATAATAAAGGCAAAACACAAACAATCATTAGACAAAGAAAACTTGGGATAGCCAATTTTCTAGCAAGAGCATCTCTCTTAAGAAAATTCTAAGAATGACCTTTGCGCAGTGGTGCATGTCTGTAATCCCAGCAGCTCAGATGTCTGAGGCAGGAGGATTGAAAGTCCAAACCAGCCTCTGCAACTTAGAGTCTCTGAGTAACTTAGTAACACCCTGTCTCAAAATAAAAAATAAAAAGGGCTGGGAATGTGGATCAGGAGTAAAGTGGTTCCATTTCTGGTACCTAAATAAATAATTAAATGTAAGAATTATATTACATGCAAAAATAAAATGATTTAAAATACAAAGTTTAATATGTATAAAAAATGTGAATGAAGGTTAATTTTCAAAACCTTACAGAAAATATCCTTCTTAATACTGTAACGTGCAAAGCAAGAACAGGATGACCATTAATCTCTGCTACTTTCAGCATGGGACTGGAAGTTACAGCATGTGATTTAGAAAAAGAAAAGCAAATTTATAGTTAGAAGATTTTAAAAGAGAATAAAGGAAAATGAAATTATATTTCCACCTTGTATTAGTATTTCATCACTAGGACAAAATACCAGAGAAAAATACCTTGGAAGAGAAAAGATTTATTTTTGCTTGCAGTTTCAGAGGTTTCACTCCATGGTTGTTTAACTCCATTGCTTTGGGCCTGACATAAGACAGAACTCATGGCAGAAGGGCACGGCAGAAGAAAGATGCTCACCTCATGACAGCCAGTGATGAGAAAGAAAGATGGGGAGGGGAGGGAGAGAAGGAGAAGGAGAGAAAGAAGAGAAAGAGAGACAGTAGGGTGTCCAGGAGAAGATAAAGTCTCAGGGAAACACCCCGAAGATCCCACTCCCTCTAACTGGGTCCCACCTCCTATAGTTTCTACCATCTCCTAATCATATTAACATCTATGTATCCCTCAATGGATTAGTCCATGGATGAGTTCAGAGATCTTATGACCCAATCACTTCCCCAAAGGCCTACCATTAAACCTTGCTGCATTGGGAACCAAGTCTTTGAGACATGAGTCTTTGGGGGATACTTCATATCCAAATCATAACATACCTCAAAACAAATGCAAAAAGCATTTTTTGAAAGATTAAAGCAAGCGTCTGCAGACTGTGCTCAAAGGCCTGATTCCTGCCTTTGGAAAAAAAGTTTTAATGAGATAAAATTTTAATCATTTATTTATAGAGATATAAGTCAATGTAATTCAAATTATCTTAGAACTATATGTGTTTTACCATCTTAGAACAAAAATATTACAGATCCAACTCACATATCTAGTTGTGTGCTACAATGGTTGAATTGTATGGTAAAGAGATTGTGTGACTTACAAAGCCAAGAAATATAACAAATTATGATCCAGCATTCCTAGACTAATACAAAAGAAATTCTTGAAAATATATACCAGGACAGAATTTACAGTAGCATCACCTAAAATGGCAAAAAACTTGGAAAATGAGAGGCCAAATCCATGGTCAGGAAAAGTGATAAATTGTGAATAATATAGAGTAGGATTTGGCAAATATTTTCTGTAAAGGTTCAGATATGAATTAATTTAGGCTTGTGTATCATATATATATTTACAGTTTTAAGATATGAAATGTAATTATTATGGGCTGCTTTAGTTAGTTTTCCATTCCTATGACCAAAATGCCTGATAAGAACAACTTAAGGGAGGAAAGTTTATTTTGGCTCGTGGTTTCAGAGGTTTAGTCCATGGTCCACTGACTTTATAGCTTTGCGCACAAGGTCAAGCAAAATATCATGGGGGAGGAGCCTGGTGAAGAAAAGCAGGACATGGCAACCAGGAAGCAGAAATAGAGAGCCCTGCTAGATACAAAATACAAACCCTAAAATCACACTCTCAGGGACCCACTTTCCTCTCACCACACATCAGTGCATTAATACACTGCATTAATTTAACTTCCAAATGTTTTTACATCATCTCACACATTAGCTTTTGGGGGACACCTCATATGTTAACCATAACATGGACCTTACAAAAACAGGTGGGTTGTTGGATTTAACCATGAGTCTGATTTGATCCATGAGCCATAAACTGCCAAATCCTTTTTTGTTTGCTTGTTTCTTGTTTTTTGTACTAGGGATTGAACCCAGGGTACTCAATCGCTGAGCAATATCCCCCACTTTATTTTGTATTTTATTGAGAGACAGGGTCTCACTGAGTTGCTTAGCACCTCACCATTGCTGAGGCTGGCTTTGAACTTGAAACCCTCCTGTCTCAGCCTCCTGAGAAGCTGGGATTAAAGGCGTGAAAGTGTGCACCATCAGGCTGGGCTGCCAATTCCTACTACGTAACATAAAATCTGATGATCAGTGGTGATCAGATGATATATATATATATATATATATATATATATATATATATATATATATATATATATATATATTGTAAACTCAAAAGCAAACAAATCAACAAATCTAAATTGCATATATTTGGTGACAAAATTATTTTTGAAAGAATTAGAAAGATAAGTATAAAATTCAGAATAGTGATTTCACCTGGGGAGAAAGAGAAATAAGAACATGCAAACTGATGAAACTCTACCAGTAATATTCTAATTCTTAAGTTGGGTGGTAGAATCACAGGGATCTCCTTTTATTTTTCATAACTTAGATATATGTTTCATATGTTCTTTTTACATTTCAAATTTTACATAATTTTTTAAAACACTGCATTTTTAAATGATTTAATTGTATAAAATGATTTTATTCTTAGTAGTCAGGTCACAGGCACTCTATGACATCATATTTCTCATCACTCAGGGAATAGTCATGGAGACTTTCAGGGGAAGTATGTGAATAAATTAATTGAGACAGACTTACATAGGCAATTATGAATCACTTTCACGTACATAAATATAGTATATGTACATATGGCCATAAAAAAATTTAAATTTAAAATACAGGATAAAGTAATCTATTTCCTGAAGTTTAAAACAGTTCATAAGATTATGTTTATATGACTCCAAGACAAAGGCTCAATGGCTATATTGTACAGCAGGAATAGTTATAACGTCTGTCAACCGTATGTATATATTTTCTAAATATACACATTACGCAAAGAAATTATAAAACCTCAAAACTATAGTTCACCTAAAATAAATATTGTATTGTATACAGGGTGTTGGCCTGGTGCTAAGTAATTATGGGAAATAACGTGAATGTGATCCTTAAGTTATACAGGCTTATATCAGGTTTCTACAAAAATCATATAAAATTCCTCTTTCTAAGGGTCTGCAGGGGAAACGCAGAATATTAATTTTCATGGTGTTCCATTCCAGTATTTCTGTAAGAATTATATGTCTGGATAAGGCAGTTACTACATACTAGCACTAATATAGTTGAAAACATTCCATGAATTGAATGAGAATATTTCCATCCAAAAAGTGCCAAATAACAGGTCACCTCAAGTGAATGGACAAAAGTATAATTATGGGTGCATTTAATACCTGTAATGACTTCAACTTTGAAAGCTTTCCACTGTTTATATGTCATATACTGGTTATAAATAAATTTTTTAAAGGCATAGCACAAAGAGAACATTAAAACTTCAAAAACTTCAAAGTTGTTTTATATATATGTATGCATATATGTGTGTACATATACACACACAGCATTTTTTGTTGTGATGACATACTATATTATTCAGTTTTATGTGTTCTTGGGTGCCAAGCAAAATATATTTGTCCGGTCTAAAATTATGGATTTTTATTTTCTTTTCTGTTCAAATTATTTGGATTTAAGCTAGCATTTATAACTATCAAAGCCTGATGGATGATCAGATAAAGACTTAGGAAAAAATATACACATACTGAAAGTTAAAATATGAGTTAATGGAGAAAATATCACCACTCTGTAATAAATTAAGGTGATAAAAAGAATGTCCATTAAGATTTCATGGAAAAAGTGGAGTAATATTACTTTATGTTTTCAGATAAATTGAGAATATTTCATGAGCAGTGTTTTAAGTTTAAAAAAATTATAAAAATAAACTTTGGGTCAGTGTTGGAGATCCCCAAAGACAGATTGTGTAAGTTTATGTGCCAAAGATCTTTAGGAGTTGGAATGAATAGCATGTTGTTGTCTTTCAGGTCATGGTAACAACCTGTAAAATAAACCTGGAATTTTCAGTCATTTTAACAGGGTCACTAATATTATTGATTATGTTGGTTGTTGCCAAGAATACTAAATAAAAATTTAATTTATTTATTCATTCATTCACTAAGCATATATGACCTAGCAATTTTGCCTAATAAATATGTACAGTGTATAAGGTGAAAAGTTAAATCATATACTCTTGAGAATCATATCATCTATTGGAAAAAGTATGTTTTTAAGATATTAGTTGGTTTTCATTATAGTGATAAACACAAGTTTGTAAGTTCATTTTTACCTTCAAACCTGAACTTCTTAAATCTTGATACCAAAGGGGGAAAATTTCTCTAGCATCTCTGCAGTTGGGACTATATCCCAGTACCCATGTAACCTCCATATTACATAAGATGGCATGTTTATTGCCAAACATACGTTTTTAGAAATTAAATGAATTTTAGTGTAATGCTATTTAGTGAAACTAGCAAATTTAGATTTGTTTAAATGTCAGTAAAATATTAAGTGCCATATGTTCTGTGCTAAGTGGTTAATATTGTTTTTGGAAGCACATGAAATTAATTGTTAAAAGGAGGAATTTATCAGCATAAAGTACTTCACAGTCAATGTTATCATTTAATGCATCTTTTGGCAATTATTATACCCTTGGGAATGGCATGAATATCCTTATCATGTTTGGAAAGACACTAATGGGGAAGAGAGTGGACTGACGCTCGAATATACGTGTGGGCAAGAGCCCAGAGAAAAAACGGAAGGCAAAAGCCATAAAAATGCCCTCAGGCCCTGTGCCTCAGGCGATCTACTGCACAGCTACCACACTCTCCAATAGCACTATTTCCATCATTAATCTAGTGTTTCTTTCCTTTTATCCTTTTGTATCTTTGGATGCTTTCCAATTTTTAGGAAAGGTAGATTTTTTAAAAATCTATTTGCATTATTTACTTCTTAGATTATTAGTTCAGATCCATGTGATTAAATAGAAAGTCATAAAAAATGTGAGAACAATTGAGTAGGTCAAATTTGTTAGTAATTAATGATAATAACAGAAGAAAAGCAATTATTAATCACTTATTTTTTCAGGCACTGTACTATTCTAAGCAGTTTACAGTATTAATTTATTTAACCTTTCAAACCATCTTATGAGGTATTGATTAGTTTTGTGTCCAATGTGCAGAGGAGGGAATGGGAGCAAGGTGAAGTTCAATAACCATTTTAGTTTTAAGATTTGATGAGATACTGTCTGAAATATGTACTTTCCTGATTTGAGAAATTTAACCATTGAATTTAATTGCACTTTTAAAAAATGTCCCAATATCATAAATGATTTACTTTTAATAAACATAAATAAATGGTCTTTGCAAGAAGATGGCACAAAGCTTGGAGAATGGAGGTGAGGAACGGTAGCCCCCTTGGTGAGGGATGTAGGTCCAGGCCAGACTTGAGATGAAGGACTTTGTGTCCAAGAACACCTTCCCCTCATCCTGTTGCTGCCATCAGCCATATTCGCTCCATCTCCTCCTAGCAGCCATGTGAGATGCCATTCTTTCAGAAGCCTAGGACGTCTTCATAAAGTGATAAGGAAGCGCTGAGGCTGATTTTTTACCCAAAAAAAATAAAGGAGTGTAAGTTTGAAACAATCTTGGCCACAATGCCAAATGTCCTTGTTTACAGGTTTCCCTGCTGAAAGTAACATTCGATCCAATATTTTAATGCATTACCACATGACATAGGTGATGCTTAGTGTGTCTGTGAAAGCCATGGAATGCTGTGTTGTTGTGCTGCTGTGCTCTTTTACCAGTAGAATCATGAGGTCTGTGTTATATATATATATATATATATATATATATATATATATATATATATATATATATGTATTAGTTATACATGGACACAATAACTTTATTTTGTTTATTTATTTTTATGTGGTGCTGAGGATGGAACTCAGTGCCCCACATGTACAAGGAAAGCGCTCTGCCCCTGAGCCACAACCCCAGCCCAAGTTTTGGACTTTTTAAGTGGTGTGTTTACTATAATTAAACTTAGAAAAAGTTGTGTAGATTATGCAAGGAAGGACTTGTACAGACCAAGTAGAAAATAAGAGACTTTAGTGTGGCTAGAGGTACCAGAAAAGTTACTACTTGCTCATTCTCTCCTGTAGATTTCCATATTTCTCCTTTTTGTTAAGGTTCTGAGCATAAAAACTGAAAGATGAATAATATGTTGAGGAAGGAAAAGGAAAAATGGGAACAACTACCATTTCTATGTGGCCTTACGCATGTTTCTCAACCTATCTGAGTCTCAGAAATATTTTGGGAATTGATCTACGAAGCTCATATCTCTATTTGTAAAGCCATGAATTTTCTGCACATGCCCCCCTCCTTAGCTTCTATAATAATGGTATTCAATCTAATATGAATCAGATTCGCCTAAAGAATTTTAAATATGTGTTTTATACATATCATATATATCATATATATGTATCATATATACATATCATGAAAATATATATGTATATATACATATATGTGTGTGTGTGTGTGTGTATTCAAATGTAGAGTGACTGTCCCCCACTGTAGATTTACTGGATGCTTAGGAACCTTCTAGATCAGTACTGTCCAATATTAATATAATATGAGCCCCAAATGTAATTTAAAATTTGCTTGCCACCATACTGAAAAAGGAAAAGAAACAGGTAAAATTAATTTAAATATATACATATATGTCAATGTACAAAAGGTATTAAAATAATATTTTATACCTTTTTTTTGCAGTTAGTCTTTTAAGTCCATCTCAACAATCTCAAGTACTCAATATTCACAAATGGCCAGTGGTTCCATATTGGACACTGAAGTTCTACATATATGTTCTGTTCTGATATTGCTTTAACCTGATATGACTTTAACAGTTGGAGTGATTTATCCCAGATCTCCATTCTTTCAGTCCCTCTCAGGAGAAACTGTTCCAGGTTTCCTTCCTAAAAAAACAAAAACAACAACAAAAAACAAACCTATAATTTTATCTGGGATGACAAAACAACTTTGGGTCATATGTGGCATACATTTACAATGGGAATAATATTTAAAACTATAAAAGCCCATAACTTCAAAGAAATAGGGTAGATTTCTATTCTAATACATGAATTTTATCCATTTTGCTATTTTTTAACACAAGGGCATTTTCTTTCTTTTGGGGGGAGGTGGGTGCTGGGTATTGAACCCAGGGCCTTGTGCATGTGAGACAAACACTATGCCAACTGAGCTATACCCCCAGCCACAAGTGCATTTTCTTTCAAATTTATTTTTTTAACAGGATCAAAGAATTAAACTGTACAATTGTTGAACTAGTTATACATATGATTCTAGGTTTCTGGTCTTGCAACAGTAGATTCTCACCAACATATTCTGTTCTATAAAGTGAGGTATCTATATAATGTTTTATCAGCTTTAATTACAAAGTCCATTTAAAAGAACTCTCTGGGGACTATGGAGTGGAATCTTTACTGTGTACAATTATCTTTAGCTAGTGAGTGCATGAAGTAAACTATACCCTGCCTGGTTCTCAGGTTTTCTGTTTTGGTTATTTTGAATGCTGTTAGAGATAAATGCAGCATGTGAGCAAACATGGTTTGCTGCTCAACTGTTCAAAAATGTATCCTCATAAACAATTGTTGGTGTAATTATTAATGCTAAAAATATGTGAAGTTGCAGTGACTCTGCATTTGAAGTCTAGTATGTGTCATTTGTTTTATTCATGATAAACAGATCATTTAGTTGGAAAAATCCCATCTGCTTAGATATATCTCTTATTATTTATGAGAACCATGTTTAGGAATGCAGGCGGCACATGTGCATAATTAATCCTGAAGAGAATTAGACATTGTTTGATTCACAGCTGAATGCAATTAGCATTAGGAAGTTTACATATGTTGGCAATAACACAGATTAGCAACTAAAGTGCTTGTTAAAAAATTTAACCTGAGGCTGCTGGAGCAGACCTCTCTTAATGATGCTTTAAATGTTGTTGATGAAGTAATAATCAATTTTGTTTTATAAATAGTAAATCAAGAATTTAGGTCTAATTAACAGTGCTACAGATCACTTCACTTACATATCAGATGTTCTTGTGATGTGCGCTATGAACTTTCTTTGAGTCTTGTGTGCAAACAGTTGTTATGGGGGAGACATGATCCTTTCTAGAACAAGAAATCATTGCCCAGCTGGAGAAGAGAGAGGTGTCTACCTTTTGGAAAGACACCTCCAGAGGTGTTCAACATGAGGCTTCTGTCTTTGTCTGCACTGCTTTTAATTGCAGGAGAGAGAAACAAAGCCCTCTCTTTTATAAGCAGAGCCATTAGCCAGCTTTACAGACTGTGAAACGGAGTCATCTAATGGGGAGGGAGGAGAGAATAGAAATGACGAAAATGAGGCCGAAAGTAAAATTGAGCTGTAATTGTTTGCACTTCAACTTTGAGAAGTTCACCATTAATTAAAATGTTTCTGCACCACTCACCACCAGACTGGCAAGAGAATGGCAAGGCTGCATGAGAGGCAGCTCTGGAGCCTTCCAGAAAGCAAGCAAGGCCTCTTATAAGGGAACCTCTCTGGTACACAAATGCAGCAGAGTCACAGGAATTCGGTGGAGCACACCCACCTGCTTCACACAGCCCTAATTTGTGGTTTTGACTTCTCCTGTACTTCATTATAAAGTACTATCAGACAGTTTTCAGAATGACTGAGAATACAGACACAATTTATTCAGGAAACTTTACTGTATTTCAGGGTACAAGCCTTATATTTTTTTGTTCATATTTCAGCACAACCCAAATGTGGGTGCCTTTCATAACAATAATAGAGTCTTGAAGTTATTTGGCAATATTTCTTTCCTTTAGTATCTAAAATAATGTTAATAACATCTTAAATACAATTATTTGTTGCTTATTATCATAAATAATATTGGTTAAATAGTATGAAATATTATGAGATATTATTCAAGCATCAAAAATGCCTCTTCTGTGCAAGGTACTGTGTTAGTGATGAGGAATAAATGAGAAGATGAGATATGAAACTAGGAGGATTTACATAATGAAATGTACAAAGAATGCACTTTCAATTGAAACTGCAGAATGGGAGCTGCATTAGTGGCTCAACTGGTACATGAACATAAAATTTTTGCAACAGGATTATGCATCTATAAAGTGTCATCATTACAGTCTTTTTTGTAGAGACAAGCAGTAATTGCAGACTAATGCAGGAGACAGGCTCTGCATAGGCAGGGACTGTTTTGTTTGTTCAATGCTGGCCCCAGCGCTGAGAAGATTGCCTGGCACAAGGAACTCAGTACCTACTTGTTGAACAAGAAGTAACCAGATTAACGGGCAGCCATCCGGCCTGCTGCCTGTTTATTATGCCTGTTGAGCAAAAAATAGATATTCTATTTGCAAATGGCTGAAAAAAAGTCAAAGGACGAATGAAACTGCATGACATACTAAAATTACAAAAAAATTCAAATTCCTGTGACTATAAATAACTTTTTATTACTACAGGCCCAAATTCCTTCACTTACATTCTTCCTATGACTATTCTTTCTCCAGAACAGAAAAGTTCAATAGTTGTAACATACAACTTTTGGCTCACAAAGCCTGAAATATTTACTATCTGGCAATTTACAAAAATTCTGCTGGCCCCTAGACTGGGCTATTATAGTAAAAGAGATTTGGCTATCAGCAGATTATGTGAAGCCCAATTGTTCTCTGCCCTCAGCAACTCTATCACTGGAATTATCCCTGCCTCCTCTTCCCCCGAAACTAGGAAGCCTTTACATCATCACTGGTAACAATATCTGATGACAGAGAAGCTGACTCCCATTCCAAGCCCCCCACCCCTGAACAATTGTCTCTTGACCTTCATAAAATTAAATTAATTTTGGCTCTCCTGGTAGAAATGCCTAAGATGAATTGTATATATTAAATCTTAATGATAATACCTCCTGGTACATGATCAAATTTGGTACAACTTTAATCCATTTGGCTTCTATCCAAGAAGATCCAGTAGAAAAAGAAACTACCAGCTGAATTTCATTATTAAAAAAAAAAACTTTATGTGTTATGTAGTCCTCAGACATAACATAGAGAGTATTATGCTTTTAATTAAAGATTATCAATTTGAAAAATCCCCTTCACGTTCACATCACTTTATACTAGCTATTTTCACATGTCCACTAGGAGTACAGTAACTATAAAGAATCACACGATGCCTACAGGCAGGAAGCCTAGACTGTTTGAGGATGTCTGAGACCAGGGCAATATTGCAAATGAAGGGATGTAGAAGCGTATGTATCCCTTTTAATGCTCTGAGTTCTCTTTCCCTCCATATTCTCTCCACAGCAGAATCTGCTAGAAATATGAATTAATTTTTCTGCATGCAATTAAAACAACAACTAGCCCATTTTATAGGCTCAGTAATTTCTAAACACCATAAGTATAGGGTCCAGCTGAATTGTATATGTTTTGGCTATACACTACATGGAGGTAGCTACCTCCATGTAGTGTATAGCCAAAACATATTTTTCCTTGACTAAACAAAGATATTTTGATTGTAGCTGGGTTGTCAGATCTCCTTACATCATCAATACTCTACTGTCCCTAGATATTGAGGAATTTTTCTGAATGCATAAATAGGTACAAATGTATCTAGAAAAACAAAAAAAAACTTCCAGAAAAATTAATGGAAGAAGGAATGGGAGAGTAACCAAAAGTTAAAAATAATACAATAAAAAAGGACTTCAAGACAATGTTATTCATTGCTCTATCTTTAAGGAGAAGACCCTAAATGCAAATAATTATTTATACATTATCTCAGTCAGAATGAAAAAAGAACTAGCTTAAATTACTTTTATTTATTTATTTGCATGAGAAACTAACATTTTATTACTTAGAACTTTGCTGATTTTGTTTAAACCACAGTAATTCTTAAAATTTCTATTAATAATTAGAATTATTTGGAAACACTACTACCTATTAATCACCGGTTTACGAAACATTTATAGTCCATGTAAATTAGTTAAGATCAGTATTTTCTAAGAACACTGAGCAGAGGAAAGAAACAGGATTGCAATTTTTAAAAAATGCTGGGTCAAATATCAAAGTTCAAAGTAGGAGACACTATCAAAAGGCCAAGTCTATAGCTGCTGAGGAACCAAAAGTCCCCTGAAAGTAGGTGCAAAATCTGGCTTATTTTAGAGAGAAATAAGTCCCCAGTAACATGCAATTCCCCCTCTGTCTTTTTGTTACAAACACACACACACACACCACAGAGTTTTGTCAGGAATAAGTCAACTCACTAGACATTTCCCCACCTTCTTTATGGTTAGATGTGGTCATGCATCTAGATTCTGACCAATAGAAAGTGAGCAGAGATCAAAGTTGCAATGTCTGAATCCCATCCTCCTGCTGTGTAGATGGCCAGATGTATGCTATGTCCTCACTTGACCTCTTTGAGTAAGCCCAGAGCAGGAGAGACTTCTAGTCTCTCTTCTCCTTTTTATAAGAACACCAGTCCTATAGAATTAAGGCTCCATCTTTATTACCCCATTTAGCTTTTATTACTTCTGTACATGCCCTCTGTCCACTTTGGGGATTAGGATTTGAACATATGAACTTGTGGGGAACACCGTTCAGTCCATGATAGTTGACTTGGAGGATGTACCTTAGGCAATGGCAGAGCACTAGGATGGCAGTCATCTGCCCTGAGCAACCTCCTGAAGTACAGGCACATTCCCCGCTTAACTGCTGCCCTCTTGGACAAATGTGCCTCAGGCACAGGGCTTCTGGCTATTTGTCTTAATTAGCAAGGGGTGAAAGAGATCCAAAAGGAACTTTCTCTTACTTCACAACTCTGGTAGGAGCAGTCTTCATAAGAGGAAAAACTCAACAGGTTGTCTATCCTCTTCTCTGAATTTCTTCTTTTTTTTTTTTTTTTTTTAAAGAGAGAGTGAGAGAGGAGAGAGAGAGAGAGAGAGAGAGAGAGAGAGAGAGAGAGAGAGAATTTTTAATATTTATTTTTTAGTTCTCAGCGGACACAACATCTTTGTTTGTATGTGGTGCTGAGGATCGAACCCGGGTCGCACACATGCCAGGCGAGCGCGCTACCGCTTGAGCCACATCCCCAGCCCTGAATTTCTTCTTGAATGTGCTTTGACTCTACTTAATACTAATCTAAGTAAATCCACATAGGCAAATGCTTAAAAGCCACAGTCTCATCTTTCACATAACACTAACCTGTGGCCACATTGATTTTGGTCTTAATTTGTGTGATGTGATACCAAAGGTATGCATTCAGGTATCAGCTTAGTCTTATTTCTTGTCAATAAAATTGTCAAAAAAAAAAAAAAAAACATAGGAAAATGGAGTCACATGGCTAAACATATTGCAAAATTTGCTCTCTCCACCCTCGAAGAATTTATAAAGGCTATAATATATCTGCCTTAAAATATAACTGTTTATATTTATATCCCTATGTAACACTGATCCAAGGACTTCTTGAAAGGACTTGGCCTTGAAATGTTTTATCCCTTACCTCTTCTGGCAGAGGATGTGTGCTCAACTGTAGATAGCAGCATTCTGAGCTCCTGCTGTTCTGGTGAAAACAGGAAGGAGCATAAATGTTTCACACAACAAAAAATAGGGGTCCTATTTTATGGATAAATGTGTGCACCAGGAGCTCCAAGTCAGCCTTTGCTCTGGTACCAGATCATCTTGTGGAACAGAAAGCTTCAGGTATTTGAGAGAGGACCCACCTGGCTCAATGGCAACTAGACTGAAACCTAAAGTGACAGCACACCCCGTGTTCTTCCAACAGAAGTCAGCAGGTAAAAGAGGCTGATTCAGGAAGACAACAGACACCTGGAGATGGACGTCTTTGAACATTGGTCATGTATTCTGCCTTCTTTACACAGTGGGCATATATATGCAGGCACATACACACCCATACTAAAACCTTGATTTGGAGAAGGGGTTATTTTGTTTGTTTTCCATGCAATTTGTGTATTATGTAAAAATGAAGATGAATATTAACTGCTTTAACCAAACTATTAGAATTGTTTCCTTTTCTACTTAATCTGAATTTGTATCTCTAAATAAATAAGATTTTTCTACCTTTAGGAGCCATTCCTTACAAATTTCAAAATTTCTTTTTCTTTTTCCTTTACTTTTCTTTCTTTTTCTTTTAAATCAGCTTCAGGATACATTTCAGCACTGATATATTTCCCAATTTTTACACTTTGTTTCCTACGTAAGGCATAATCTTTTTTTTTTCAGTGTAGAAAACAGGGGATCATTATTTTCCTAGATTGTCTTTGGCCTGTGGATTCCATTAGACCTTTCTCTTGGCTAAATAATCCCAGTACTTTTGCTAAAGCTTTCCTGTTTATCAATCCCTTAATAGCTCTCACTGAGGTTCTCTGTTGATATAAATATTCATTTTTACTGCTTGGTTATTTAAAATAGTATTTCTAAAAAAATAAAAACAAATAACATAACTTTAAATGGTTTTGCACTACGTGCATTACAAGTTATAAAGAAATATTCTCAAGATTCAAAAAAGACTGGTGATTACCATTAAAAACTTAGGCTAAACTAGGTAGGTCCAAAAAAATGGGATAAAATAAAACATGTCAATTTTATTTGTCAGAACAAAAAGATTTGCCTTGATAATTATAATTTAGTAAGTCTATAGTGAGGCCCCTGGAGAGGGAGAAAAAAAATAACCTGATTGCCCGATGGGATAATGGAAACAAGAGTAATAAGCAGCATGGGATTTTCATAAGGAACAAAGTAACTCAAAAAGCCTTCTATAACAAAATTAGTAGATGAATAAAATGTATTTAGTTTAATGCACCTGGTCAGCTATAAGGATTTTAGTAAAGTTTTACCTCAAAGCACAATTCAAATTATCTTCTGAGAAAGGAAGTATAACTTTCATAACAACTGAAAACTTTTGCCCAGTAAAGTGCCCACCAAAGATTTTGAAGCTTAATGTTAGGTAAAAAAAAAATACAAAGGGGAACTTGTTTCAGTAGTTAATGGAAAGGAGGGCAGCTGCCACACAGCTCCTGGCTACTCCTCTTCAAAGGCTGTCCTTTCAAAGATAAGAGATTTATGCTCTTGGTTGAGCATGGTAGGGGCAAGGGGGTCACCAAAAAATGTTAGAGTCCTGTCCACCTGGTACATGGGAGGGAGAAGGACAGTGGATGTGGAGAACCGCCCCTGTTCCCTCCTACTTCCCTCCAGGTTTCATATAACCAATCTTATACCTATCTGCTCTGCCCTGCCTACCTACCCAAGACATAGATAAGATTCAGAAAGAAAGAAAGAAAGAAAGAAAGAAAGAAAGAAAGAAAGAAAGAAAGAAAGAAAGAAAGAAAGAAAGAAAGGAAGGAAGGAAGGAAGGAAGGAAGGAAGGAAGGAAGGAAGGAAGGAAGGAAGGAAGGAAGGGGGAGGGAGGGAGGGAGAAAGAAGAAAGAGAGAGAGAAAAAAGAAAGAAAGAATTAAAATAGCTCATAGACTCTGACACATAAAGTTCCCCTTGCATAAATAGCCATGTTGTGAGTCTTCAGCATACACCAAGAGGTTTCAGCCAGGTGTGTGTATGTGTGTATGTGTATGTGTGTGAGTGTGTGTGTGTGTGCACATGCATGTACACATTTGTGGTTTTCTTTGTGTGTATGTATATTTAATTTGTAATTGTGCCTCTTGGTTTGAATGAAAAAACCAAGTAACACCCAATACTTGGGGAAAGCATCCAAGGTGAAACACAGAGTGAAATAAATAAAAACAAAAACTGAAAGAAAGCCAAGGCAATATAAGGCACAAAGAAAAGATCATCCTTAAAAAGTTAAAAAAAATTATTACAATCTTGATGAAAAAAGATATTGCACCTATAAGAAATGGAATGTTATTAGAAAATGTAATAAGCAAAGAACCAGGAGAACAATTAGAATTTAAAATGTGATTACTAAGAAAGACTTTCAGAAGGTTTGGAAGAAAGTATCAAGAGGTTCCAGAGAGTAGAGGAAATAAATGACAACTGAACATTAAAGAAGCTTTTGGGAAAAGCAGAATAAATTTAATTGATACAAAACACAGAAATGAAGACCAAAGAAAACCTAAGAAACAAAATATACATATATATAAAAAATCAATTTAGGAACATTTCTCAGAACATAAGGGCATTTATCTCTAATGGAAAGGATGCACTGAGGCCCATGTACACCAAGGCAGATTGTTATTTTAATAAATTTATTTTGAAAATACTATCTAGAAAATACAAATGAAAAATCCTTCCAGAAAAAAAAAGTGAGGCAATATTAAATCAATGGAAAACAAAAAACTTTGATAGAAAGGAATTTCATAACTGATTCTTGGGCCCAGAAGTGAAATATACTCATTAGTACTTAGGTAAATACTAATGAGTCTTTTAACTAGAAAATTATAACTTCATTATATTGAGAGGGCAGAAGAGAGCAAGTAGATGCGGAATATAAGACAGAGATAATTCTTTACCTCAAAAACAAACAGTCAATATATAATTTGTATGATTATAAAATTAAGAAATGCAACACATACATATTTATGTGGGGGTAAACACCATAAGAAACACCAGAGACATATTTAAAATAGTTGTTTGCAGAATAGAATGGTTAGTAGACTTGGTAAAGAAAGCTATATTGTGGTGTAAGCATTTTAGTAATACAGTCATGAATATTTTCCCAAGAGTTGACCATAATAAAACTAATACATGCTAATAGGAAGAAGTCAGTTGAGAAGATTATACTGATTTCTTTTCAAATCAGGTAAAATAACTGGGTAGGTTAAGTTGTGACCCTTATCTTTTGATGAGTCAGTGTTTCCTTATTTCTGAGACTGGTCATTAATTAGAACCATCTGGACGAATTTAGACTTATCTGAATTTACAATAGGTACATAGATTAGGTCACAATTTGTGAAGCATGCTTTATAAATATGATGTCATTTTATTAGTTATATGCACACAATTTTATGATGTTTAACTTGGTTCTCTGGAGTGGTTTTGTTTGGCATGTATAGAAATACAAATCCCACTTAAAAATTAAAACCACATCAAATCCCTGGAGGTATTAGAAGAGTATATTTTTCATGTAAAACTTTATGTCTTTATATTTTAATGGCTTCACATCTCTACCCAAGACTTTCTTCTTCAGATTTCTGCCTCATTTTTGATTCCTGCTCCTTTTGGCCCACATGGTGACTCTAAATTTCTTCCAGTCTTTCAGACACGTTAGGGCCTCACATAGCTACCGAGAAAAGTTGCCACTAACAGAGGCCAACTGGGGTAGCAGCTGGAAACGTGATTGTGCACTTCACTGCAAATTCCAACCAGCATGAAAGCCTTTAAGACACCCTGAAGATAAGCTTCCCAGGAATGATCTGAGTTGAACATAGACCCAGACCGTTAGACAGATGTCTGCAGGAGTCAAAAAGTAAAAGACATCGTAATTTGGTGGAAAATAAACAGCCAGTCATTCTTGGTCTCTTTGATGGAACAGGAGAATTTTTCACCAAGAATTGCATGATACAGGGCACAATTTAAGAAGCACACAATTAGCTGGTCAATTTTTGCAAACCAAATTAGAAAATTCAAGTTGTCATGGAGAGCAAAATGGTAACCAAAAAGAAAGTGGGGGAGGGCCCAATTCTTTTGCTTTTCAGCTTTGTTTTATTCTCAGTTCAGACATCATAAAATAAACTACTTTATCTCAATTTCTGGAACTGTCTGTGTTCTTTCCAATGACTTGAAAGGCAGCATATCGTTCTGAATTTCACACTGACCGATGAATTTGCAGCACTACCCTACTCTTTTATTCCAGAAAGGAGCTGAAAGCAATTGGGGAAGACTGTATTCATCACAGCAGAATACAGCCTGTTAAACTAATGGGGACATTATGCGCTACAATCTTGGCAAAATGTATCAACTCTGAAGAGATGTCACCATCTTAATGACTCTATGATGGCCACAGGAGGACAAACAGTTGTTGTTGACAAGTGTTTGATCTTCATAAGTCTGCTGCTGTGACAAACTACAAACTCTATTTTACCCTCTACTTCTGTGATCCTTCACCCAGATAAGAACCAACACCTGGCATCTTTTCAAATTTTCTTTTCTTTTTTTTTTCCTTTTACATCAGTGGCAAAAGTTAAAAAGGTAACATGAAAAGAAAGATGAAAAAGGAATACTGTTCAAATTGAAGGACTGTAGTTTCAAGTTTCAATCCTGTATCAAAACATCTCCGCCTTATCTTCTTTTCCAGTCATCACAAATGATAAGTACAAAGAGTATACAAACATCAGTACAATGCTGTGTGTGTACTGTGATCCAGAAATCACAGCTACAAAATTATACCTGACATATCAAAAACTGACAGTCACATCCTCAAGATTTCCTCCTCTCGTTCCCATGGACCTTCTTTATTAATAAATCTGACACATAAAAAGCATCTATATGACTAAAGTGTCAGTTACTGGAAAGACCGTTTTGATCTATTTCTCAACTTTTAGAAGAAATATTCTCTTTTTCATGAATATACGATCCATTCACTGACTGCCAGCTTTCAAATGACCACCTCTTGAAGTTTAATTTTAAGTTTTAAATAAATATTGTATGCATGCAGAATAATTACGATGCTCTAGAGAGATACTGTATAATGACATTGATTCTTTTTATCTGAAAATGCCAAGCCCTTAAGGCAACAGAGTGTGCATATGCCACAGATGTGGGGAGGTTCATTCCTTGTGTTATATTTTAGAAGGGGCTTGCATGGTTGCCTGGTACTTTTATTAAGACTCTGGTGGTATTTCCCAAGTAAACTAGATTTTCATGACTTCAAAACATTTTTTCCTTTAGGTTCATCTGGTGTAAGTGTAGAATGGAACTTGCTGGCTTTCAAATGAATGTTTTACACTTACTTATTTTCCTAAGTGAACAAAACACTTCTTCATTCTAAATTGTAATAATATTACATTTCAAAGTGTGATGAAATCCAGTTTGTGGGTGTATGAAAATCTTCACACCCTTCTGTCATCTTGCATCTTGGTAATTTGCAAACGATGCTTGTAATGCTGCTATTTAAAAGGTAATATATTTGTTAGGTTTGTTTCTGTATGGAACATCACAATGACCTGTCAAATCCATGAGTGGATACTATTGTGAATCTTTTTCTCATATTTAGAAACATGATGAGAATAGGGCCAAAATCTGAGAGAGAAATCAGCATTCAGTCTTATCTTCCAGGTCCTCTGTCAATCTTCTTCAAAACACTGATTATTTAAATGCTGTCCACTCATAAGTGAGCAGGCATAACTTAGGAAAGATGATTCTATGCTGAGGTTACATCCAGATTCAGGAACCTGCTTAAATATATTGGTTCATCAAAATATTTTGGTTAAATCAGTTTGAACATTACTCAGGGAAAATTATTGTTTGTCAGTTTTTAAACAAACTTCATTTGATATATGATGTCTCACAACTTATTAGGGCTGAGCCTTTCCAGTCCATTAGCAAGTCTCATGCCTCCACTCTGAACGCTTTTCTCCAATAGTACTGCTGGTCATCAACTCCATCACTCCATCCTGGTGCAGCCCTAACCTTTGGTTACCAGGACTATACTTTTGGCCTCCTCATTGGTCTTCCTGCTTTCAAACTTGCACCATTATAAGCATAGTTCTTCTGCAGATAGAATTGGTTTAAAAAAATACAGCAGATATTTTTACTGTCTACTCTCAACCTTCCAATGAATTTAGGTTATACTCAAACTAGAGAAAAACCCACACTGCTCTCAGTGGCCAATAAACCCCTAAAATATCCAGCTCTGCCATATTCTCTGAGTTCATCTCCAATAATTTCTCCATCCTCCACTCTCTTGGAGCCTGTGCTGTGTTTCTTTCCTTCAATGTTGGAAGCCAGTTCCTGCCTCTGGGTCTTTGAAATTGTAGGTCCTTTGGACTTGAGTATTTTTCTCCCATATTTTTCCATGACTCCCATTTTTTATCCCTTCCACAAAGACTTCTTTACTGACAATCATTCTTAAAATAATCATTTTTCATACTCTCTTCATCCTTTGTTCTTTGCCTTTACTATGTTTTCTGCAATCTGACATTAAGAAATATTTATCTGTGTGCGTGTGTGTGTGTGTGTGTGTGTGTGTGTGTGTTTGTGGTGAATCTCAACTGCTATAAACTCCATGAAGCCCTGAACTTTCTGTCTTGTCTGATGCTATTTTCCCAGCATCTAAGATAGTACTCAAACAACAAAATAAAGGAATTTATATGTGAAGGAATGTAGGGAAAATAAGTGGTTGAGTTTTGGGTTGACCGGTTTGTATTTCCCAGACAGGTAAAGTTAGTTTATATTGGCACTGAGATAAGGAATCATTTGTCCATGCATATGGCTGCTAACATATATCATCTCAAATGCTTGATTTTCATACTTATAGATCTCTGCTGTCTTTGCAATATTTATCACAGATGCTTTTTGCAGTTTTCCCCCAGGGGCAATATTTTGCATACTAAAGATATTAAAACCCAAAATATGTCTATGTATACTGATTAAACATTACAAAACAGATATAATGTAATTAATGCCAAAATTCTGATTTGGGCTGAATTTTTGAGCCCCACAATTAAATATGCAACTGTGTCTGGATCTTTTCATATATATCTTAGAAGTGCATCAATTTCAACATGTTCAAAGCTAAAATCATCTTTTTTATCCCAGTCTTTTCTTCCTGTATTTTTTAAATTTTATTAAAAGATATTGCAATATGACAGGTTGACAAATCAAGAACATAGGAACTATTCTATAAAACTGTTAGGACATTCCTGCTATATTCCACTAGCCCCTGCAAACTCAAATCACTGTTTATTGTGAAGTTTCCACCTCTCTCTTAAGCTCTCTTCCTATCTTAGCTGAGGGCCTCAAATTCTGGGTAATATCAGATCTCACTTAATTGTCTCCCCATCTTTGACTCTGATCCTTTCTGATATTTACTCCATCTGTATACATGGTTGCTATATAAAAATATAAAACTGGTTTAATTGTTCACCCACTTTGAATACTTCAGTCCTTTCCAGGGTTTAAAAGTTCAAATTTCTCAGCTTGGTCTAAGTGGCCTCTATTGCATGCCACTAAGGTCATCTCCCAATCTTTGCCTTTCATCCAGAGTGGTCAATATGGAGTTTTCTGAAGACACTACTCTTTCACGTGCCATGTCACTATGTATGCTCTCCTTCAGTTGTGGTTTGTATGTAGTTTCCTCTGAAGAGCTTATGTTAGGCAATAAAGTAACGTTCATAAGTGAAATTATTACAGTATGACCCACCATCAGTGGGTCAATCCATTTTATGGATTAATAATCTGAATGGATTACTGTGTGATGACCATAGGCCATTGGGTATAGCTGGAGGAAGTAGGTCACACAAGGAGTCAGAAACAGATATTGTCCAAGTGGGGTATTGGCCATTAGCTGTCCTTAGCGTGCATTCTCCCTCCCTTCCGCTTCCATGAGCTGAGCAGCTTTCCTCCAGCACACCCCTCCACCATGATGTTCTGCCTCACTTCAACTCAGTCAGCTAACTATAGACTGGACCTCTGAAACTGTGAGCCAAAAGTAAAATTACCCTCCGCTATGTTGTTGCTTTTTAAGTTTTAAAATTTATTACTTTTATTAATATTCACCTAAAGTAATATATATATATAATTGGTTCAAAATCAAAAAAAGGTCTTTCACCCCCTTTTGTGAACACACATCTTCTTCTCTTGGAAGCCGTTATAGTTATGGATCCCATAGGAACCTTTTATTAGAAGGTTTGTACATTTACAAACCCATACTGTACCGTTGTTCTGCACCTGGTGATTTTTCACTTAATAAAATATCTTGAAGATCTTTTCAAGGCAGCATTCACAGTCTTCAGTGTAACTTTTTCCACATCCTTTGATCACCAGCTGGTTTCAAAAGTCTCTATCCATGCTCATCTAACTCCTTCACTCTGGGCTCAAGGTGCAGCAGAACATCATGGCAGCAGAGAAGAGACACAATGCCTCTACATTGTTCTTATCAAGTATTTTGGTCAAAGTGATGAAAAGTTAACTAATACACCTTCCATCCTGAAGTAATATTCCACTTTTTATGCCTCTTTAAGGATTTCATTTCTTTGAAATACATTTCTATATCGCTCATAGTCTCCCCAATCCACCTCCTGCCCAACAGAACTGACTATTCTCTGGGTACATGATTCTTATTATAATAGTCCCAGTTTCACTGATTATAATTATGTAATAATGTGCCTCTCTGAACTAAGTCTATGAACAACTTATAAGTAGGTAGCATATTTTACTATTTCAATATCTGGTGTCTAATAGCAGGTGAATAAATACTAGCTAAGTAAATGAAATGAGTGAAAACAAATATATACTCAGGTTTCATGTACTTTAGTGAGTTTGAAATATTTGGCAACTGATAAAAACATGCACTTTAAAAACAGACATTAATGAAGTCAAATAGATAAATGTATATAATAATATATATTCATATATATACATATATAATCAGTTTTAACATTTTCTTGGTTTCTTTAATAAAAATCAGCCACTATTGTTATTCATATTGAAGCTTTCAACATTTAGGTCTTTTTTTTTTTTGAGCATCCCTAATTCATTCCATATCAATTTAATGCTGATTATAATTAATTGTTTTGATCTTCATGTAGATGTCACATGGACTTTTATAGTCATTCCATTATAATTAAGTATACATTAATGGACATGCCACCATTTAAAACATGCCAACATTTTTTAATAAAGCTTATATCTGTGGTCCACTGCTGGTGAAATGACCCAATAATATATCAGAACAGTAGTGTGTAATTTTGATAGAGAACACATTTGGCTCTCAAGTTTTTAAATCAAGGCCCTTTTCCAGTTGGCTGAGTACCAAATGCATTACAGAGATTCTCTTTACATATAAGAAAGTTATCTATTGTCGTGGGCAGATTTAAGTGTAGTGCTAAAGATGGCCTAACTAGATTAAGTCTGGGGTTATTGGCATATGTTAAAGAAGTGTGTTAAATTTCTGTTGAAAAATACAAAATGTAATTTAAAATATTTGCTAATCCACTCTCAAATAAATGTCGTTTTTTTTTCTTTTAATTTTTATCTTCTTGCTATCATTGAGAAAACTCTGAAATTTTCTTAAATATTCTTCATATATTCTATTTAAGATTTTCCTTCATTGTCTCAGATTGACCTAAGATCACACCCAGGTATTCAGCCACTGTCCTCATTTGGGTCTCTTTTATATTTTGAGAATCCATTTAAAATTTCTCTGGGGACAAAAACAAAGGAAGGAAGCGTTATACATCTAAATGGCGTTTTTGAACCATTATTCAACTCTTTGGAAATTGTTTTACTCATTATTTTATAAATTTTTAGAAGGAGTAGAATGGCTGTTATTAATATATATTTCAATAAAGATGCAATAAATTCATCTTTCATTTGGTAAAGATATCTTTATTTTTCATGGTATACTGTTTACTAAATATAATCATCACTTTTCTAAAGTATGTATAAACACAATGTTTGGGCTGGAGATGAAGCTCAGTGGCAGGACACATGAAAGCATAAGGGCCTAGGTTTGGTCCCTAGGATTGCAAAATCAATAAATAATAAATAAATACCTAAACAAGCAAACACAGTGCTTCTTAAAGTCAAAATACTTTCACTCCCTTCATTCATTTGGAAAAATCAAGTTCTCTAATCATTGCTGCAGAGACAAGTTTCAGTATAAGTGGTATTCCAGAAGAATAAGAAAGGATTATCATTTTTTAGTATATCCAAATTCTAGTTTCAGAGAAAAAAAAAACTATATTCAGTTGTCAGAAAAATTGTATTATTTCACCACAGGGTAAAAGAACTAGCTTTTTACTTCTTTTCTGTAAGCCCCACAGAAACTGACTCAAAATGGCTGATATGGATGTGATATTACTGTGAAAGAAGCCTGGGTACCTTTTGTTGGAATTATCCTTCTGCATCCTAGAATTCTCCAAACTGTGGTGACCAGTCAGTTCCAGTGGTCTCAGTTGCTCAAACTTTAAAAGAAGCACCCAGTATGAGGTATGTCTAAAAAGCAAGAAGGCTAATTCTATACATGGATGGGTAGATCAAAAGATATAAATTATCTCTACTTATCTATCATCTGCATAGAGATTATACAGAATGAAAAATGTGTTTCCACTTTTCAGGGGTCTATTTGCCCATACTTAGTGTAGTGGATAGTAACATGACAGAAAGAAGACAGATACTGGATTTAGACCGAACTACCTCTAATTATATGCTTCTGCAATATGACTTTAGAGAGTTTATCTAACTTTCTGAATATTAGTTTTCTCATCTATGAAGAATGTCCAGTACAACATTCTTGTGAGCATTAAATAGGTTAATTTTATTTAAAGATTCTGTTATGTTTCCGTGTGAACTAAGCATCACTCAAATTTATGCAGTCATTGTAGAAGTGGTAAATAGTTGTGGTAACATGCTATAATGAAAAGAACTTGTCTCACTGAAGCACAACTAGAGACAACATATAAATTAGCACATTGCTGAGAAATTAAGCCAGAATTAAAAGATCATATAGTTTCAGGATGAGCTTAGTGAGATATTACACCCATGTATTCTTTTTGTGAAAATAGACTGCTCAAATTATGTACATATTTCTTTAAATATCACCACATGTTCACAAGTCACTTTTTACCAGCTATTTCCAAAAGAATAACCAATTAAAATATTTTATATGCTTGGTTCAATATTTATTGTAATTTTACCTCAGCTCAGTGGACAAAGTTCATGAAGTTATTTAATTTAACTAAATGTTATTGAAACTGGAACTCTGACATGATATTATCTCCATGAAATTAGAAGGATCTTCTGAAAACTATGAAAACATCATATTTATATTTGTGATGGTAAGTTTAAATTTCTAGTATTTATTCTAAATTTTGAAACCAGTCACTGGTAGTGCTTAAGTTTTAAAACACAAAAGCACCTCTAGTCCCTCACAAAAAGCTTCTTGATTAGCAAGACTATTTTGAGTATAAAAATAGAAATAAGAGCTATTAGTAAGAGGTTGTATTCAGTTCTTGACCAAAAACTGATCAATCCTTCCAAATTCAAAGATTCCCTTTTCTCAGATGTCCAGGACTCAACCCATTGTAACCCTGGAAATATTTTCTCAACAAGCAATGAGCTATTTTATAACCACCTACACCTCTTCCTCACCTCATTTACAACCTAATCTCCTGAGACTCATCTTCTCATAGATCCCATGGGTCACTAGTAATAGCTAACTAAAATCTGGAGTAGGTTATGTGATTCTTTTACCCCCATAATACAACACATTATGATGAATCTGAACAGTATTTCCCAGTTTTAGTCCTTATTAAAATTTTATTGTTCAAATAACATCTTACCAAAAGTGTGAGACATTAAACATGAGCTGTTAAGTATTCGAAGCCATTGTACCTTCACTAAGTACTTTTGAGATTTCTCCCCTACTTCAGGAATCTTCTGTTGTACAAGAATCATAGGATATCTTTTCTCTTGCCTCCACACTCCTTAAGTATTTCTAAGAAACTGTTAGATTTTAAAAAATGATGAGCAGTATACGACTGAAGTCATGAAAAAGCGATGTAAGTTTAAATTTGGGTATATCTTCAAGGATCATTGAGGTATTTGTAATATTTAAAGGCTTTACTAAGGACTAAATGAACTATTACTTTATGCTTACTTCATAAGAAAACAAAACTTTACAAACACTCATACTAAAATTGTTATCTTTTCTCCAGTTAATCCCTAGTGACCTCTATCATTTAATAAAAAATTCAAAGCAATTGGGTCACCTGTATGTAAATTACTTATTTTATCTCGAATATTCTTGTTACTAAGCAACATATTTATTTTTTCACATTTTACCACACTAAGAATTTTCTTACACATAAAATGCTTTGAACAACTATTTCCTAAGAAACACCTCTTTTTGTTGTATTTTCATGGAATTTGTGTCTGTCATTGAAATAATACCCTATGTAATTCATCAGAACACACTGAAGAAGAGGAGGTATTGGAGTTCTTTGCAGAAAGGGATTTAGAGCTTGTCTGTTGTGTTTGTGACCTTACTTTTAAAAGAAAGGTATGCTGAAAATAGAATAAATGTTAAAATCAGCTATTCCAGTACTTAAATGGTAATTTGCTAACTCCAAGATATACTACCTTGGAAAGGCTACTTCTAACTTCTGTGCTTACCAGTTTCTATATCTGTGAAATGGGAAGTAAAATGAATACTCCTCAGGAGTTCAATAGGCAGTGTGCTTGGCTTGTAGTAAGCAATTTAAATATGTCAGTTTATTCTCACTCTCGCCCCCTCAAATCCAATACTAATCAACTGACAACAATTAAGTACATTTAATGCTTAAATTTGCCAAGGAATTTAATGTTTTTCAGCTACAAGCTGAAATCATAATTCATAAATGTTTCATGATTAATTTAATATCAATCAAAACATTCTAACAATTAAATTCCCATGGTGACTGTATTTTATTTTAGATGTCTTTTTAACTATTATAGAGTATGTGTATGAAAAATATTCTAGAACTTTAATTATGTTTTCTCAGTTCAAGTGGATTTCTACTGCAACAGTCTCAGTTTTGGCCTTTCTTCTGGATTTCTATGCAAAACTCCCCAAAGGGTCACTTGACTCATCCTCCATACAATAGCCAGTAATTATCCTAAAACATATAGGTTCCTCTCTCTACTGCACCCAAACATTTACAGTGGCCATATACTGCCAACATATTGAGTCCAACTCCTTCATCTGTTATTTTGGAAAATTATTAGCCATTGAGTTCCTATCTAACTTACCTCCATATTCACATTCTCCCTCTTAGCTACATAGATAACCAAATACCTACGCTTCCTGGTACACTGTGCTACCAACTCAACATGCTGAACCTTTATTTCTCAGTATCATTGTACAAACAGCTCCTCTGGTATACAAGTCCTCTTTTACTCACATACCACCATCACCAGCACCCCTTATGTGCCCATGACAAACTTCTCTGGGTTATTGAAATCTTACTGTTCATAGAAAGCTTGTGTTGAAGATCAAGTAAATTCTCAAACTAACCCTCTATTCACCATTAACTTTAGATAACCTATTTAAGAAACATCTCACAAACTTATGGCATTCAAGAGGAACCCAAAGCAGGAAGATCAGATAGGAGGAGTAGGAATAGGAGATTGTAAGTGGCAAGCAACTTCCTGAGCCAATCTTATTTTCCAAGGGGAAAAGAGACAGCACTTCATTACTTTCTTTTTGCATGGCTACCAGCTGGCCAGAGCATAGGCTCTGTCTGTACCTTATGTGAGCATTAACTCTGATAGAAGATTTGTAGTTATGGTATGAAGAACCACAAGATGGAATTCAGAGTAACCATAGCTACTCAAGTGAGGAGGAACTAGGAGGGGAAAACGCCAGAGAAGAGGAACCCCAAATTTTCTATGTGTAATGTATTTGCATCGCTGGTTGAATCATAATCAATTCATTCACTGCAGACTCAGGCAGCCGAGCAAAGCTTTAAAAAAAAAAAATGATATCAGAGCTGTTGCCCACGCATATTAGCTTATAGTTTTGAATCTAAACAAGTTCATTTCCGGCAAAGAAAAAAAGAAAAAAAGTAAAAACTGAGAAAAATATGTTGATAGTCATAAGAGGAATATAATCAAACCCAGAATGTACAGAATATGAAATAAGATATCATGACCCATTCTCAAAAGAAAAAGACATTTTACAAAGACTGACTCTGAGATAATGCAGATCTTAGAATTAGTAGACGGCATTTTGACAGCTGTTATAGCACTTGTAACAACATAAAGAAAACAAACAATGCATAAATTGAATTAGAATGTTTTTCAAAATCTTTGAAATAGAAAATATTTTGAAAAGGGAAAATAGGAAGATTTTATACTACAAAGTAAAATGTATGAAATCAATCTTGCTCTTCTAGAAAACTTTACTAAATCCCTGTTCTTTACTTAAATTAATCTCCTCATTAATAGGTGATCTTTGTATCTTTATTACATCAATTTTCAGGCTGTTTTGAATTAGTTACTTATGTGTATCTCTATTTAATTGACAATAACATGAAATAGTTACCATAGATGGCACTGGAGTCACACACACTTGCATTTGAATTATGGCTCCAACAATTTTGCTTAACCCATTTAATCTTCACAATAGGTATATATTATTATGGTGATTTTCACCATAATAATATATACCTATTGTGAAGATTAAATGAGATAATGCATGTGAAGCACTTAACATTTATTCATTTATTCTACGAAAAAAGGTATTGATCACCCACTATCAATTAGGAACTCTGCTCAATGTCAGAGTAGTAAGAATTATAAGCTCTCCACTTTCTTGGAGTCTATAAATGAGAGAGAAGAAATATATTAACTGAGTTAAGAAATAAACAATTTCATGAGAACAGCAAGGGAAATAGACACAACTGGATAGGAGGAGCTAATTCAATAACAGCCCAGTGAATAGTGGTTATTTTTGCCATTAGTTTATCATAATTGCCCCCATGGAGTTACACCCACAGCAATACAACCATGCTGTGTAAAAAGTACATGCAGAATGATCATTTGCTAAATTTACATTCCTGTCATTTAATTTGCACTGACCTAACCTACAACTTGGGCCAAGTGTTACTCTTTCCCTTCTAAAAGCCTCAGCCACTTTAATAGAAAAAAAAAAAAAAGAAAAGAAAGTATTTGTTTAAATGAAATGCAGTAAGTTCATTAATTAAATCTAAAAGAACCAAGATGTGGCACTCAAGGGAGTGACAAATTGGAATTTGACTAGCCAGATTGTTTTTCCTGGGAGGAGGCTTTAGCAGCTAATCTAGAGAGGGAAATTTGTTGTTAAAAGCAAACATTAGAATATAATAACTAAACAAGTGGTTTGGCATGTGGTGAATTAATTGTGCTAATTGTAGGTTAAGAAGAGGTAGATCTCACACTGCTAAGTGTTGATTACAAGCTGGAAATTGCTGCATAGGAATTGAGTTTTTGTGCCTTAGCCAAGCAGTTTTTGCTTTTATTTAAATCTGTTTGGGTATGGGGTAGAGAAGCATTGCTAGAAAAACAATTAGATTAGGGCTGGGGATGTGGCTCAAGCGGTAGCGCCCTCGCCTGGGTTCTATCCTCAGCACCACATACCAACAAAGATGTTGTGTCCGCCGAGAACTAAAAAATAATAAATATTAAAAAATTCTCTCTCTCTCTCTCTCTCTCTCTCTCTCTCTCTCTCTCTCCTCTTTTACTCTCTCTTAAAAAAAAAAAAAAAAGAAAAACAATTAGATTAGTTTGTGACACTAGACCCCTTAGGGAGAGTTTTAGGGAACTGCTGTGATTAAGCCCTTAGGACACAATTTCAAACAAACCTTCATCTAACACAAGTCCCTAGCACCCAGCCCAGCCCAGCCACAACCCAAGCACACAGTCATGTGCCTAAACCCACAGAGACACACACAGACTTTTTTTTTTTGCAAAATATATACAAAACCTGTGAATGGTTGAGGAAAGTGTAAGCACACATGAAGAAACACAGGAAACACTAACCACGTTTGTTGTTTGTTTGTTTTTTATTTTTCAAAAAATATCAATTTGAAAGCACAACTGCATTTTCTCTGCCTATTTCTCTTTAGATCAATAGGTCTCTGAAAGGGTCTTTATTCGTTTGTTGCTTCTTGTTTGTTTTGTTTCTGGTAGCCAGACTACCCAGAAAATTTATAATGTAAATGTGTGACTAAAACTTTAAACTTTAAAATGGGTCTCAAGTTTCTTCCTAGTTTGTAAGTGCCCCTTTATGCTCTCTGGTTCACAGACATATCTATTGTTCTAAGGGTTAAAAACTGCAGGATCACAATGACAAGCCTTATTACTCAGTCGAAGTAAATGGATCACCATATAACCTTTCAGAAATGTTCTTCCTTAAGCTATTAAAACATTCCCTGCCCTTAGATGACAACAATTTCTCTGCCTTTTGAAATTTCTTTTCTATCCTGCAGAGTTCATAGAGATATGCTTGGTTAAAATCAACTTATATAAAACTATGCACTGTAAATTCTGACACTTCTGTTTGAATCTCTTTTCAAACACTTGTCTTTGCTCACCATAATAGATGTCAGTTCTTCTGATGTAGTTCAAGCATGAGCTTCATATGAAGACTCAGCTATGTCTATTGCATTTCTGAAGCTACTACTCACTGAAGTTTTGTGCGTTTGACATCAAAGATAGGCAAGAATCACCTGCTGAGTTCACATGCATGGAGCAAAACATCTTCAAATCACTTTTGCTAGACAAAAGTTTTTTTTTTTTTTTTTTAATATTAAGCTTTCACTATCATGTGGACTTAAAGACAAATGCAGCCCTCGTTAAGACCGCAACATTGTATTGTTAAAATATGCATCAGAAGCTCTGAATTTAGCTAACTTTTAAACTAAAAGTAATTTGTGTAGTTGCTTCCGATGTGAACTTAGCTGCAAAGAATCCAGTATCATTCAGACATTCAAAATGTGATTTTTATTCAACACGCAGTTATTTTGCTCAAAGGTAAAAGCACTTTGAACAATCACAAATCAAAAGAGACTCTCCCAGTATTTCCAACTTTAATAGATGTCCTTGACATTAATTTGAGTGTTAATTCTATTCAAAATAAATGTGTATAGATTAATAGTAGATTTTTGTTTTAAAATATTCTTTAAATTTTAATTACTATAAATAATACTATGTATATTTTAGAGGAGAAACAAAATATTTTATAATTTTTACTAAGGAATGTAATTTAGTGTTAACTCTTATGAAACATCAACATCGTTCATGATGGTATAAAAGCAATGTTATTAAAAAGACGTGACCATGAAAAATATATTTGCTTTCAAATTTGTGATGTTTTAGATAAAAGTTTTAAAATTTTGTCTACCAAGGACTCAGTAATATATACTCAATAAAAAGGATAAGTGAGTAATATAAAAAAAAATGAGAAAAAGGCCTGGACTTGACCAGGGACAGCCTTTTGGGGTACTTTGCTTTTTATGTGTCACTAGTTCTCAGATTTTGGCATTCATAACACAGCAATGTTTCAAAACTTTGGTGGGATATCATAACATCTCTAAGTTTCTATTTGACATATTTAGTATATGTTTTTAAATGCATGTGGTTTTCCATGAACATTATATATGCAAATCAGTGCATTTTAATAGAAAAAGCTGAAATGCTCTAATTTGTTTTGTTTTGTTTTGTTTTAAGTCACTAAAGTGCTTTATTTTGCCTTGGATGAGAAGTTAGGAATTAATACTCATATTTTTTGCATTCAACCTGCATGTGTCCTGTGCTAATTTGTAATCACAAATATCATGCAGCTCAAATTATTTCAATGAATTGGAATATAGCATACAGGCAGAAGAGAAATGTGCAGGGATTTCTTTTTCTATCTATAAAAAAGAAAGCAATGGAGGAAGATAGAGATAAAATGTCACGTCACTATAATCTCTTAGCTAACTATTCAACCAGAGAATGGCCACTCAAGTCCAGAGTACCTATGCCTCTCTTCATTTCAATCTTATTTTGAGTTATCTTTCTAAGCTATGAAAGACTGATTAGAGAAATGTTCTCAGCTTTATATCCTGAAAGAATATGTGGTTAAGAGTGGAATCATTCAGGCTTTAGCAAAGGCTGTAACAGAGCAAATAGAGGAAGAAAAACACCAGAAGAACTACTATATAACACTTAAATTCTACTTTTAATTTTCTAAACTATCATTAATAGTAAATATATTAAATTCTATTTAAATTTGTGTGTGTGTGTGTGTGTGTGTGTGTGTGCATGCGTGTGCATGTTTGTTACAGAGGCTATTTGCATCTCATCAAAATTTAGGGTTTTCATTTCTTTTTGGGTCTACAGCTATGCTACTGACTCCCTTGCAGTTAAATGTAGCATATTGAGTTGGAGAAAATAAAGTGTGACCAGAAGTAATGTGCACTACATTTTGGCCCATAAAATCCTCCCTTGACTTGTTGCCCGTGATCTTTTTTGGTTCCAACTTGAAAGGCTGTGTTGAAAATCATAGAGTCTTTAGAAGTCTAGGTCTCTGAATGACTGCATAGAAAAAGACCACTCTCCCCCCACCGCCTGCATTTTGACTGACTTACTCACCAGAATAGTTTCATGAGCCTGAAATAGGTTTCTGTTGTGTTTGCCTCAATATACATTTGGGTTGTACTTCTTAAAACTGATTGTCTACCATCTACCTGCATGTTGAGATCCGATCATGACAACAGTTAGCTTACCAGTAACCTACACTGGTCATTTTTATTTTAAAATTATCTAATAAACTTTTACTATTTTATTAGCAAATATGTGTATTTTGTATCATACTGTCTACAAACATTAAGCTGTCTGCCACATAAATATTCCCTTAATCTTCTTCTGTGAAAAAAATGACTTTTGATATAACACTCTACTGACCACAGCTGAGTGAACTGGATATTGATATAATGGGCTAAATCCTCTAAGAAACTTGTCACTTAGATAAATGAAGGAAAAGAATAGATGTTAGCATAGAAAGAAAATTAACATATATTTAAAAATTAGCCTAAACTATCATGCTACTCAGATAGATACCCACTCAAAGTTAAAGTTCAAGGCATTAGAGAAAGTTTCATTTTCTGTTGCTATTGCATCTTAACAAATCACCCCAGAATTTAAAATAATAAAATAATCATTTTATTATGTACATGGATTATGTAATCTAGAATTTGAACAGTCATAAGAATGGAGGCCATTCTTATGTGACTCAGGACTCACACAGAGGGTGTAAAGACTGAAAGTAAATTAATAGCTAGGTGTAAGAATCATTTAGTGGTATATTCACTCTCATATATAGTGACTGCTGGTGACTGTTAGTTGAGATCTCAGTTGAATAGTCAGCTAAAACATTTTCATGTGAAGGCTTTTGTCGTGGGCTTGTTTGGGTTTCCTTCCAGAATGGTGGTTGCATTTCAAGAGCAATAATTCCAAGAGAATCTGGTGAAAACTATGCTGTCTTTCATGATTTAACCTTGGAAGTTACATAGCATCACTTAAACCATAGGCACAATTTTGTCTAGGCTCAAGGAGAGGAAACAAATATTTTTTTCCAGTAGACCGAATAGCAAAATCACATTATATAAATACCATGTTGAAAGGGAAATATTGCAAAAGCTATCTTTGAAAAAATCTGCCACAAGGTCATTAGATGAAAGATTAATACATAGAAATAATACACAGTAAAGGTAACACAGAAGAATTTATGCAGAACAGCTAAGTTAGAAGAATGGAGACAATTTTGCTTCTACTTATGTTGGAGTAACTACAATGAATGAATGGAGTTAGTAAAGTCCTTGGGTACTGAGAATATGTGTATGTGTATTTATGCATGCATTCTTATATGAACACATATGCATACACCCACATGTACATACATATGTATCTATTCGTATATACACATGCATATGTGCTTACATGTGCACAAAATTTATATTCATGATGAATAAGGAACTCCCACAAATTAATAATAAAAATACAATCAAATCAATTTTTAAAAGGAGAACATCACAAATGGGTACTTTTTACAAATACCCAAATATCAAATGAGTCTAATTTTATCAGTTATTAGAGAAACGAACATTAAAGCCATCCATGCAGCCACCTGAATGGCTAATATTTTAAAGAATGACCATGCAAGTTTTGGTGGAATTGCAAAGCAAACGATGAGCACATAGATTGATAGCACATCTGTAGAACATTGTTTGGTAATATCTACTAAAACTAAGCATACATACATTCTATGATTCAGAAATTTCACCCACTGATATATACTAAGTAAAATGCAAGAACATAGTTTATCAAAGATACAAGAAAAACATTTATAGAAGTATTATTCATATTAACTAAAATTTGTGAACAGCTTAAAAGTCCATCAACAATGGAATGGAAAATAAATCACAGTGTATTTATGCAACCAATTTTTATAGCAGTAAAAATGTCAATTATAATTACAAAATTAACAGGATGGATTTCTTAGACATCACATTTACCAAAAGAGGACAAATGAGAAGGTAATGCATGTGATATGACCCTAATTATGTAAAGTTCAAAATGAGGCAAAGCTAATACATGAAAAGGATGGACTTGGGGTATATACCTTACATCTTAATCAATTTTAACTACAAAAAATTAATCTGTACTGATGTAGCTAGAAGAAGCCTTTTTACTTTTGTAAAGATGGAGCAACATGATGCTTCTTTAGTGCTTAATGTGGATGGTGCTTATATGGCTGTATTTCCTTGTAAATTACCTTAAGATTTACAAACTTTTTGTATACTGTATTGCAATAGAAAAAGTTTTAAAATGTTTAAATAGAGTATCACCAAGAGAAAGCAACAGAAACTAATGGAAGCTGCATTCTTGATGGAAATCCAGATGCCTAGGTTAAAACTGCAAACTCAAAGATGGGCTAGACCTCTGTGGGTCTCATGTGCCTCCAAATATGGTGTCTTGTGCTTGTAAAGTAAACCTATAGCTCCCCACATCTGTGGTGACTAGAACACTGCATTGTTTTCTTAAGTTGAAAAAAGCATAAACAAAAATACTATTTTAGGAAATCATGTAAAAAATTGTAAGAGGAAGGTAGCAAAATAATAAGAGGTATAAGCAGCAACTTAGAGGCATAGTCCACAATATTAAATTGCAGCTCTACAATTCTTTTCTGTTTTTTTAACCAGGGATTAAACTCAGGGGCACTCAACAACTGACCTACATTCCCAGCCCTATTTTGTATTTCATTTAGAGACAGGGTCTCACTGAGTTGTTCAGTGCCTCACCTTTGCTGAGGCTAGCTTTGAACTTGTGATCCTCCTGTCTCAGCCTTTCAAGCTGCTGGGATTACAGGCATGCACCACCATGACTGGCTTCTACAATTCTTTGTGGAAATCTAGCATGGTGCTTCCTGATGATTCCACTTGACTTGATACAAGGAGAATATTTACCAACAATGAGCAATATTTCCTTCAATAACAATAATTGCAGTAAGGTACAAGGGTAGACTATGCTCTCTTTCTTTGAGGCATTAGCCATCTAGGTATGAGCTGAACTTACACTTTGAACTTAATATAAAATGTGGCCATGAAGAAAAGGCCAAATCCAATTAGGGGACTGTCAATCATACAATGTATCTAAATGTCAAAATCCCCCCCCCCAATGCAGTTTGCTTGAATATTCAGCTGTGTTCTGTTCACACTGGCCAATTCGTTCATTATTAATTTGGAGCTCACTAAATACCAGGCAGAACACTAACTTTTGGGAATATAAGAATGAACAAAACTGAAATTCTCTGCCTTTAGAGGGCTTGCATTTTAGTTGTATAAGTAGTGGGTGACATACAACAGGTGACATATACAAATTAAAAAAAAAACATACTGATAGCAGAATATGAAGACTTATGGAAAACATAAAATAGAGTCCTGGGGCTGCTTTTGCATCACTAACTCTAGGCACTTAGGTCTTCCTTTGTTTTTGTTTTTGTTTTGTTTTGTTGTTGTTTTGTTTTTTGTTTCCCTTCACCCTGCCCACTCTTATTGAAAGCTTCTTTATTTAACTCTTCTTAAGTTCCCCCCTTTTGAATGTGCCATGTGTTCTCTGCCAGTGTCTTGGCTGATACAAACTCTTCTTTTTACTATCTTAAGTTTTCTGAAACTCTGTTTCCTTAAAATTTTTTTTCAGTTTCCTGAAAATACAAAATAATAATAATAATAATAATAATAATAATAATAATAATAATAAAATATATCTACTAATGTTACTTAATGTCATTGCAAGAATCCAACCAGATGACATTTTAAAGTCCTACACCATGCTGCCTAGAACATGGAATGCAATTTTTGAATGGTCACCTTCATTTTTACTCACAAATATGAATAAGGCACAGTCTCCCTCAGGGAGATCAGCTTAGAAAGAGAGTACAGGTGTGTAACCAAGTCACTTAATAAAAAAACAACCTAAGATCACTACTAGTTTCTCTAAGTTATCTGTCACTTGCAACTACATAATAGCAATAGAAAGTGCCCAAATTCTCAGCACCCATCCCTTACCCATAATCCATTTTCCCATCTGCCTTCCAGAAGGGTTCAATTGACATACCACTCCCCTATGTAAGATCTATTATAACTAATTCAAAATGGGTTAGTATACCAGATCCTTTGAGGTATGATTTTATGTCTCCTACTTCATCTCTTCCTGTTCTCCTCACCCCCTCATTTCATTACAACCTTACAGAACAATTGTCCAGCTGTAGCATGACAAACTTCACTCATCTCCCCCAGTCTGGCATATTCTCCTCCAAGGCTGTCATTCTCTCTTTATCTCTTACTCTTGGCACCATCTTTTCTGAGAAGCCTCCTGCTATGTCCTACTCAGGCAGACTGAGACTCACAACCTCTATCCTCATGACACTTTGTGCTCTCTCTAACACAACATGCTTCACATACCATGGAAACTCTTATCTTCTATCTTAGACTGTTTGGGTTAGCTTTTTCTGCTGTGACTAAAAAGACCTGACAAGAACAACCTAGAGAAGGAAAAGTTTACTTGGGACTCATGAATTCAGAGGTCTTAGTCTATGAATGGCTGACTCCATAGCTCGGTGCCCAAGATGAGGCAGAACATCAAGGTGGAAGGCATGGAGGAGGAAGCAGCTCAAGACATGATAATCAGGAAGCAGACACAGCTTCACCACCATGGACAAAATATAAACCCCAAAAGCATGCTCCCAATGACCTATCTTCTCCAGCCACAACCTACCTGCCTACAATTACTGCCCAATTAATCCTTATCAGAGAATTCATGCACTGATTAGGTTTAGGTTCTCATAACCCAATTTTCACCTTTGAAAATTCTTGCAGTGTATCATACAGGATCAAAATATGCAACTGTCTTTTTTTCCTTTTATATTGGTTCATTTTAGGTTTACATAACATTAGGATTCAATGTTTACATCATTATAAAACATGGAATATAATTTGTTCTAATTAAATCCCCAGTATTTGCTTTTCCCCTCTATTCCTCCCCTACCCACTCCACGTCTAAACCGAAATATAGGTAGTATGTGCCCCAAGGGCAAGGCATTTTCTTGAATTTCTTTATGTTTAGGAAAGAAAAATTGTTTGCAATCTTAAAAAAAAAAAAAAACAGGGAGGGGAGAGCAAAGAAGTTTTTTTTGTTTTTGTTTTTGTTTTTACATATACATTTTTCTAGGTGCAAGACAACTTATATTTCAACTTGACAGAACTAACCACGTGGTAAGCCATGTCTAAGAAGAATAAACTTACTAAATATACTGAAGTTTTTTTTTTTTTTTTCCATAGAAGATTTGCTTTGGGAATTTTGGCATAAAGATTGACACTCTAAATTTAGATGTCTGTCTATGAAGAACATTTGAAAAACTTTGAAAGTTTTTCAAGATTGACCTCTATATTGGATTAATTTTAATTTTTCTCAACCAGACCCTTCGGTGATTCCTAAATAGTTGTTAATAATAATAGTAATAACAATGTGCATATTTAATGTGTATTCTTTTACTTTGCATTGATTTTCAATCACTATTTGGCACTGTGTATGGAAAATCTCTTAGATATATGGAACTTAAAGTTTAGTGAATGATGAAATATAAAAATTATCAACACTCCAAATGATGGTCAGGACAGTGAGTGGAATCCAAGGTGTTAAGTGGTTATTTTGTTCAAGGCAGAGTATTAAATAACTATTCTCATGTAACTTGTGTTTCTTTAACACAAGTTAACTCACAGTTGGATTGGTAAACAGGAAAATGATGTTGGCATAAAGAAAAGGTTACAGGGCTGGGGATGTGGCTCAGGCGGTGGCGCGCTCGCCTGGCATGCGAGCGGCCCGGGTTCGATCCTCAGCACCACATACCAACAAAGATGTTGTGTCCGCCGAGAACTAAGAAATAAATATTAAAAAAATTCTCTCTCTCTCTCTCTCTCTCTCTCTCTCTCTCTCTCTCTCTCTCTCCTCTCTCACTCTCTCTTTAAAAAAAAAGAAAAGAAAAGGTTACAAATAAGTTTATTTGTAATTTTTATTGTCACATTGATATTTTACATTGCACATAGCATTAGCTTAATGCAAGGTACTCTATGAGGAACTGCTAGTGAAGGCTGAGTACAGTGCTGCATCCACAGCTCAGCCCTTCTGCATCCTTCCATTCCACTCAGTATGGCCACATACTCCTCCATCTTAGTGGGACTACAAACATGCATTTTCCTGATTCTGGAGCATTCTGCATTTATCTCCAGAATTCAGCCTCAAATTTCCTTAAATTCTTTCCAACGAGTTGCCTTCACCTTTTTTTTTTTTAATATAAAGTCCTCTGTTGCACTGATACTTCATATATTGGGGTCTAATGTGTCTTTCAAGGTGTGACAGTATGTTTTCAAAGTTATTATGATTGTTGTCAGTGATCTGAAACCAGAATTGTCTGCATTTTCAGTGGTTTACCAGTTCTTCTTTGATTTCTATAAGGAAAATTCTGTTGAATGCAAAGTTTTTCAGAATGCCTAAATGATTTTAATCACAATGCCTAAATTGCATGCATCTTTCCATCTGTACACTGCAGATGAATAGAGATAACTATAGATAGTGACTTCTACAAAAAAGTCAATATTCACCACAAAGATACTAAAAATACTCTGAGAATTTCTGTTTTCTAAGCAATACATTTTATTTGTTATAAGCAAAATATTCAACAGGTTTTTTGTTTTTTATTGATTCATTTTGTTATACATAACATTAGGATTCATATTGTCATAAATATAAAAGCGTGAAATACAATGTTCTCTACTTCAGTCCTCAGTAATGACTTTTCCCTTCCCTTCCTCTTTCCCCCTATTTGCCTCCCTCTACTGATGTTTCTGCTACTTACTTTTAGTGATATTTTATTGTTGGTATTTTATAGTTAGTGTGTTAGGAATATACATGATGGTGAGATTCACTGTGGTATTGTCATGTACGTAAATAAGAAAGATAAGTTAGATTCATTCTGCTATCCCTCCCTTATCGTTTCCCTTCTCCTTCACCTTAGTACCCTTCATCTAATTCACCAAACGTCTTTCTATTTTAATGGACCCCCCATTTTCCCTTTTATCTCTTTCTCTCTTTGCCCACTTATTGTGGACTGGCTTCCACAAATCATAGAAAACATTTGAGCCTTGTTTTTCTGAGTCTGGCCTATTTCACTTAGCATGACAATTTCCAGTTCCATACATTCACCAGTCAATGCCATAATTTCATTCTTCTTTATGGCTGAGCAATACTCCATTATGTTTGTGTGTATATACCACCTTTTTAATCCATAATTTTTAAAATGATTTTCACTGTAAACTTAATTAAATAAACCACATCTGAAATGGTGGGGTGAGGGGGGGGGAGATTTTATAGAAGAGATTCAGCTAAAGTAATTATTTTCATAAGAAAATAGTGAAATATTTCATAATAAAATAATATAAGAAATGTATGGCAATCTAAATCACTCTAGTATAATTTTCATTTAAAATAAAAATATAAACAAAACAGAAAATTATTTTTATTTTATCCCCTTGCCTGGATTAATCTTCACATTTTATATACTTATTTGATTTTGATGTAGTTCAAATTTTCTGTGGAACACAATAATTTACAGTAACTCACTCATTGTGAAAATAAATGTTAAGAAGTAATTTTTGTAAAGAAGTAATCTTTGTTCCATGTGACAAAGAATAAAAATGAAATGAAAATCAATCCTGCAGTCTTGTAAGAGAAAGCAGAATCCTTTTTTTAACCTTGACACTGGCTCAAAATATTGCCAATTGTCCATCTTAAAATCAAGATGGACAAGGAATAGGATATGCAGATTAATTTACTCTAATAATGCCCAACACAACCATATAGACTTAAAGCAAGATAAGCAGTTCCCAAAAGATATGAACTGTCAAATACATGAAAAGGTAATCATCCTCATTCATAATAAGATATAATTTCCCCTCTGTCAGACTGAGGAAATTTCAAAAGTTTGAAAACACACACTGCTGGTGAGGCTGTGTCCTATATTGCTGATCAGAGTACAAACAGTTACAATTCCCACAAACTTGGTGACATCTTAAATAATTATGTATGTCATTTAACCTGAAAATTCTGCCTCTAAGAAATCTATCCTGAAGACATACCTCCACAAAATTCAAATACAAACATTTATCAATAATTTATATATAAAATAAATAATAACAGGCCACTTTTTTATTTAGTTACACAAATATTGAACCATAAAAAAGAATGAAAAGATTTCTATGAACAATATGGACAAACATGACATATGAAAAACATGACATATGACAAACATGTCATAAAACATTCATCGCTCCATACATAATATGCTATGTTTTATGACATGTTTGTGTAAGAAAGAAAAGAGGATGGAACTATGCTATTTTTGCTTACTGCTTTTTTTTTGTAAGAAAATTATTTGATTATTTTTGTAAGAACATTGAACAAAAAACCAGAAAGGGTTATGTGGCAGCACAGCTGCTAGGTTGACTGCAGACTTCACTAATGTACTATTTTATGTCATTTGCCCTGGAACCACACACAAATCCCAAGTTAAGAAGTTGGAAAACAACCAGACTAATTATAAATCAAAATATTAATATGACCACAAAGAAAGATTCTTTGAAGTGTTATAAACAAAAGGCTCTGAAAATATTGTAATGGAAGTACAGTCTAAGCAGAGATAGGAATTCAAAGAAATAAACTTTTTTCACACATGAAAATATGATAGAGTTAAAGCAAATATTTCAAAATGTTTGCAAGTATTGAATGTGGAGTGTATGTGAATTTTTATTGTAATAGTTCTTTAGTTTGTATATCTGAAATTTTTCATAATTAATTTTAGAAAAAATCACGTGAAGTTTTCAGAGACTTTGTGAATTAACATTTTGTTCCAAAGTAGATACTTTTTAAGTAAAATAAAACATTCTCATACCACATGCTTCAAAGCCTAGGAAAAAAAAAAAGAATTTCAGAGATTATTTGTGACCTGGGAATACAATTACTTTATAATTATACAATACTATAGTTTTTATTTTTAATCACTCTTCAGCTACATCAAAAATTTAAAAGGACATAGTAAACATGAAGATGATAAATGAAAAGATATTTTAAATATCAAAAGCAATAAAGTTTTAATATTCAGTTATAAGGAGTTCCTGATAATCATCAAATACAAGAATTTCAATATGAACATGAGCAAGAAAAGGTTCAATTCACAAAAAGATGAAACCCATAGACGCTTCTGTTTATTAGAAATCAGAGACATTAGTTCAGTGTGAGATCACCCTTGAATACCTTTAGGTTCTCAAGTTCTGAAAAGAATGTAAGGATATAACCCAAACCACTGTCAGGAGGCATGTCAACTGGTCCAGCATTCCAGAAAGCATACCATAAACAAAGACACAACAACTGCAATTCTATTTCCATGTTTCCAAAAAAAAAAAATTATCACATAGGAAGTATATATAAGGAAAGCCATAAGTCTGTTCTTGTGTACCAGTATGCCACATCTGTTATTAAAAAAATAGAAATACAAACATATTGCTTGGTGAATCCATCAGTAGAGTTTTCCTAGAGACTGTCCAGATACAAAGATTGGTGTCTGTTCTGTCTGGGCAGGGCTTACGATGCACCAATTCTAAGTATTTTTACATGATGCCTGGTTACAGCCTGATCACAGCATTCTTAGCAGTGGTAGGAACTCAGATGATATGTCCATAAAAGAGAGAGGAAATAAATAAATATGGTGAAGCATCATGTAGCAGTTAGAAACAATGGAGTATGTTCACATAGCAACACAGATGTTATGTGAATGTAGCCTAATTTATCTAATTAGACTACTAGAAGGGGATTTTTATCTTTTCCACTATCTTGCTGTACATATAATCTTGTGTATATGTTAGGATTTGTTCCAATTTGAACTTTCACTACCAATTTTTAGACATGAGCCTATACATATTTGGACTTATGTTATACCAAACTTTCCAGGAAAGGACAATTTGATGTATAATATCTCTTTCAGAAAAAAAAGAGAGGCCAATCTGCAGTGCATTTTAAAAAGTAATATCACCTTGGTAATAAAAAAAAAAAAAACGGGCAATACAGAAAATGACACAGATTAATTTATTCTTCGGACCTCAAATAATCTTTAAAAATAAAATGAAAAAGAGCAAAATAAAAAAAAAAAAAACTGAGCAGTACTAGGGAAAGGAAAGGAACATATTAAAATTAACAATGCTGGTTGGTCTACAAAATAATCATAAAAAATGTAAAGAAAATACAAACTACTAGAAAGTATATATTATCCACATACACACATATAATTTATAAATTAGTAGTATCCATAACATGAAAAGAACTTCTACATATCAATAGCCCAAAAAAATCAAGCAATCTAATAGGAAAATGGACAAAGGACTGTGTTGATAAAATAAATGTATCTTCAAAACTTATATTATAATGTTAGCAGACAGAGGAACAAATGAAAACTACAACAGACCATTTTACTTCCACCAGATTGACAAATTATTAAAATGACTACAGGTAGTGTTAGTTAGGATGTACAGCCATGGAAATTCTTATCCACTGCTAACTACAATATAAAAGAAATGGTTATGACCACTTAAGGAAATAGTCATTATCTAAGTTGAACATATACATAACATTAACACCCTGCATTTTTATGCCTAGGCATATAAACCACCATAGCTATGTTCCTGCATCCTAGAATATACGAACAAATATGTTTGTGGCAGCATTTTTGTATAATATCCAAATGCTAGAAATGGCCTAATGTCCAAAAGAAGAAAGGATACATTCTAGTTCACTTATACAATAGAATATAGTCATAAAAATGAATGAACTAAAACTGTACAAAAAAACATAATGAACCTAATTTTTAAATTAAACTACTGTAGAAATATTCTTACATAATGATTCTATAAAAAATAAAGTTCAACGCCTACCAAAAGACAGTCACAATACACTATTTAGGTATATATGCATTAATGATGAAACAATTAAAAACAACCAGGGATGAGATTTACACAATATTCAAGATAGTGTTTACTTGTTCGGTAACTGAAGGAGGAAATGTGATCTGAGAGGTTGTACTGGATGGGCCTCTAAGGCACTGATCATGTTCTGTTTTAAAAGCCAAGTTGGGTTACAATAGAGTTAATCATATTAATATTTCATAACATCTATTATAAGTCTTATAAATTCTGGTTATGCAAGGCATATTTCACAATGTCAATTGCAAGTGATTATGTAGGAGAAGAGTCTTTATTGGTGTTTTAGTCAGCTTTTTCATCACTGTGACAAAAGGATCTGACAAGCACAATATAGAAGAGAAAACAAAAATATTTTGGTTCATGATTTCAGAGTTTCTGTACACAGTTAGCTGACTCCATATCTCTGGGACCAAAGTGAGGCAGAACACCATGCCAGGAAGACATGGCAGAGGGAAGCAGCTGAGGATGTAGGAACCAGGAAGTAAAGAGAGCTCTACTCACCAGGGACAAAAAATGAATAAGCCTCAAAGTTATGCCCCCAGTGACCTATTTCCTCCAGCCATACCTGAACAGCATACAGTTATCATCCAGTTTATCCACTGAAGTGGATTAATCCACTGATTTGGTTACAACTTTCATAAGCTAATCATTTTACCTCCGTACATTCTTGTGTTGTCTCACACATGAGCTTTTGAGGGACACCTCATATCTATATCATAACAAATGAATAAAAACTGAAATCATCAATAGATTTTTGATGGATCAAAAGCAAGGTTTTTCCATTATATTCCCTTGTACCTTTCACCAACCTTTTACCTTAACACTGAAGTCTGGGCCCCATTGTGTACTGAGATGCCATGTATGACTTTTCTTCTGCTTCAATTGTTCAAATCCTAAAAGCACAGTGTCTATAATTTACCAAGTTAACACAAAATTCCCGACTCTCAGCATTCTGCAAAGCTTGGAAAACAGAAGGTATCTTTTGAATTTGAAAATGAGTCATATGGTAGTAATTGACAATGAAAAGCATACATGTTTTCATAAAAGCATAAGTGCTTTCAGAAGGATTCTTTCCCTTTGTAACTTCTCTTCACAACCAATATCCCAAAGAATACTGTCATATGTAGGGGAATTACTCCTCTCCATCCCTCAATCCTCTTTTTAAAACTTTCCTCTTCTGGAAATCTTAGTCTTTAGCTTCTCTCCAATTGTGACTAGAATTAGAGTCTAGTTTATCTCTCCTGGTTCAAAACACAATCTTCTATTTGTATAAGAATATGAATGTCTCTCCAGTACAATTTCTATAAAGCAAGGCTTGGTTCATCTTAGAAAATTATATGATTTCAAAATGAAGTGAATAGTGCATTTATCTTTTCCAGTAAAGTTTCCAACGTTTGGCTAATTCTACATCTTTAATCAGGTGTTTTATTTATCAGGAGTAAGTCTACCAAATTCCTTTCCAGTTCCATTTGAATAAACATCCAACAAATACCCTTTACTTCCAAATCCTTTGGGCTGTGTGGATTGGTGTGGTTGCTGTTGAACAAAGTGGTTTACACAGATCACATGAGAGTAATTGAAATGCAGGAATATGTGCCAAGGTCCATGTTCTTTTGCCTCAGGCCATGCCAGTGCTCCTTGTTCAACTGTCTCCTTCAAGGTCTGCAGAGCCTTTTGCTGCCTGCTTCAGCAGAGAGATCTTGCTCACAGGTTGTGGGACATCAATTCTCTGTGGTTCTTGTCTACACCTTTCTCCATCTTACAAAATATCACAGAATCTACACTTCTTCTAGATGTCCTCCCTTCTCCATTCACTAAGTGCACTGCAGTCCCTTGACAGTAAGAAACAAGTTTTAATTTTTGTAAATGTGGAAATGCAGTCTTCTCCTTGTTTTCTTTCAGAGACCCACAACCCAAGTATCCCAGTGTTTAGAAGATTTCTATGTGAGGAACACACCTAATTTTCACTATCATGGTTACTTGGAACTGTTGAGAGCCACAGCCAAAGGGGCCCCAGCAAACTTCCAGCTGCCAGCTGATGATTGGCTCACAGTGGCCCCAGCAACATCTAGCTGATTGGCTCCTCTGTGGTGATGTTCATTGGGCTGTTTCCCCGCCCTTCAGACTGCCAGCTGATGATTGGTTCACAGCAGCCCCAGCAACATCTAGCTGATTGGCTCCTCTGCGGTGATGTTCATTGGGCTGTTTCCCTGCCCTTCAGACTGCCAGCTGATGATTGGCTCACAGCAGCCCCAGCAACATCTAGCTGATTGGCTCCTTCACGGAGCTGCTCATTAGGGGACTTCTTTGGCTCTGCCCATGCGACCCAGCCAATCAGCCTCAAGAGCAGGAGGATTGTGGGAGGTGGTGAGGTTTGTGTGGGGGTGAGAGGCTTGGGGAAGCCGGTGGTGGCAGTTGGGCTCTGAGGGTTTTTTCCTGAGGAGCTGTTTTGTTTGGCATTTGTAGTTCTAAAAATAAAGTTAGTTTTTTTTGACAAGTGGCTCCTGAATTGTGCCCAGCCAGACTGCGGCATTTGGTGGCTCGCACGGGAAGCGACTGAGGGTAAGTAAACTGCTCGCCCCTGAGGGCAGGGCGAGAGGATGGGTAGCCATTCTAAGTTTCCTCTTTTGTTTTGCTTCATTTTTGTTTTAACTTGCCTGTCCCTGGAGATGAGTGAGATGGAAGAAAAACCGCTCACATCTGAGGAAAAACTATTTGCGTCTGAGGAACAGATAGGGAGAAAGGACGGATACACATTTCAGGAGGATAGAAAGGCTGATATAATGAATTATTGTTCCATTTTTATTGCATTCTGTCTGGGTTTTGTTTGGCATCATCTTGTTGGGTTGTATTATAGTAGAAATACGGGATCAGAAATTAGTAAAAAAACAAACCGAAAGACTGTTAAGTAAATTATTAGAGGAAGGAGTCTTCCCAGTAAAGAGCAGTCAGGGCATACGTTGATATAATACAAAAATGTAGCCCATGGCTTTTTAAGGAGGAGTTGTTAAATATATCACAATGGAAACATCATGTTGAAGATTTAAAAAGAATAGAAAAGAACAACCCAGGGACTCTGCCAGTTGGCACATTGCCATTGTGGACGTTCGTTTCTGGTTTGCTTAGTCCAAAGCCTTCAGTTCAGACAAAGGTAGAGGAAGGAGAAGACATATTGATTCAAGTAAAAGAGAAGGTCTTTCGAGCTAGTGAGACAGAGGAAGGAAGTTTAGAGCAGAAAAAGCCATCAGGGGAAAAGTTACAACAGGAGACTGCTAATAACACCTTTCTATCAGGGAGCTTAAGTGTCCAACCAACAGCACCACCTCTACAGGAGACTGCTACTAACAGCATTCTATCACCAGAGGGCATAAGTGTCCAATCAACAGCACCACCTCCATATGCTAGGAGACTCCCAACCCCCGCAGTTGATAGTTGGGATCCTGAGACAGGATCTCAAGTATGCCCTGTATTTGAGGGAGGAGGGCAGCGAATTTACCAGGGTTTAAATTTCAAAACAGTGAAGGAGCTAAAAGAGACTGTAACAACCTATGGTCCTCAAGCACCCTTCACTGTAAGCTTGGTTGAATCCATTACCAACTTAAACATGACGCCAGCAGATTGGGCTAATATTTGTAAAGCTGTGCTAAATGGAGGACAATACCTGTTATGGAAGGTTGCCAATGAGGAATTTTGCAAGGAGACGGCTAGGCGAAATGCAGCAGCTGGTTATCCTCAGAGAAATCTAGATATGTTGTTAGGAAAGGGACCTTATGAGGATCGGCAGCAACAAATTGCATATGATCCTGGTGTATATTTACAAATTGCTGTAGATGCAGTTAAGGCATGGAAGACTTTACAAGGACATGGAGGTTTACAAGGTCAATTATCTAAGATAATACAAGGAGCTAATGAACCTTACGCTGAATTTGTAGATAGGCTTATTCAAACAGCTACCAGAGTTTTTGGGAATACAGAGCAAGCAATGCCATTGATAAAACAACTGGCTTATGACCAAGCGAATCATTGGTGCAGAGATATCATTAGACCATGGAAACAGGAAGATTTAAACACATATATTAAATTATGTAGAGACATTAATGAACAAGAGCAAGTCATGGCAGCTGCAGTAAAACAGGCTTTAGATGCCAGAGACAATAATGAACAAGGGCAAATTGTGGCAGCTGCAGTAAAACAGGCTTTATATGCCAGGCCAAGAACATGCTACAATTGTCAACAAACAGGACATTTTAAAAGGAATTGCCCCATAGGAGGAGGGTTTAACAAAACTAGGTATCAAAGGAGTAGAATACCGGGTATTTGCCCACGATGCTGTAGAGGGAGACATTGGGCTAATGAATGCCATTCTCAAACCACCATAGAGGGGACTCCATTACATTGGGCTAATGAATTGCATTCTCAAACCACCATAGAGGGGACTCCATTATCAAAAAACGAACAAGGACCAAGTGTTTATCCACGATATCATGGAGAAAGGCATCGGGCTTCGTTGCCAAAAAATGGACAGGGGGCCCCAATGCTCCGGGGCCCCAAACCATAAATATACGGAGCACTGGAGGAACCCAGCAACCCCATCAGGGTAGTGACCAGGACACATTGTCCATCAGATCCCTCATCAGACAAACCAGAGGGAGTGCAGGGTTGGACATCTGCGCCTCCGCCAGATCAGTACTAACTCCAGAGATGGGAGTTCAAATCATTCCCACAGGGGTAAAAGGACCTCTTCCCAAAGGAAAAGTAGGCTTATTATTGGGACACAGCTCTTCTACTCTAAAAGCACTTTTGATAAGTCCTGGGGTAATTGATCCCGATTATGAAGGTGAAATAAAAATTATAGCCATTTCTCTAAAGGGTATATCAGTAATTTCACCAGGAGATAGAATAGCACAGTTACTAATAATACCAAGCCTACATGATAAATTTTCCAGTCATGCTGTAGAAAGAGGTTCCAAGGGATTAGGCTCCACAGGTGTAGATTGGGCTATGCTTTCTTTAAATTTAGATTCTCGCCCCATGCTAAAACTAAATATTCAAGGACATGAATTTAATGGGCTACTGGATACAGGTGCAGACCTTAGCATCATCTCTCCTCAAGAATGGCCAAAACATTGGCCATTACAACAAGCCACTCAAATGCTTCGAGGCCTAGGAGTGGCGACTAATCCTGATAGAAGCGCAATGGTATTAGATTGGAAGGATCCTGAAGAATGTGAAGGAACTATACAGCCATATGTATTGGATCATCTTCCCGTAAATTTATGGGGACGAGATGTCTTAGATCAATTAGGTTTGACATTAACAAATAATATCAATCAAAATGCATCCAGTATTATGGCTAGACAAGGTTTTAGGAAAGGAAAAAGATTAGAAAAACAAGAACAAGGTACAGCAGCACCAATACAAATAGATCAAGGAACAGACAGACATGGGTTGGATTTTCACAAAGGGCCACTGAGACAATAAAAATTACATGGAAATCAGAAAGACCAGTATGGGTTCCTCAGTGGCCCTTGACTAAAGAAAAGATACAAGTAGCCCATGATCTGGTCAAACAACAATTAGCGGAAGGACATATAAAACCTTCTGTATCTCCCCATAATACTCCCATTTTTGTCATCAAAAAGAAATCTGGTAAATGGAGATTATTGCAAGATTTAAGAGCCATTAATAATGAAATGGTCATTATGGGACCTGCTCAATCGGGGATTCCTCAATTGTCTGCTTTGCCAAAAACTTGGTATGTTTTAGTTATAGATATTAAAGATTGTTTTTTTTTTCAATTCCAATTCATCCTGAGGATAGTCCACGTTTTGCATTTACTATCCCTGCATTAAATCATGAAGGTCCTGATCAGAGATATGAATGGAAAGTACTCCCTCAAGGGATGGCTAACAACCCAACTATGTGTCAAATTTATTTTAACAAAGTAATCCAGCCACTTAGAAATCAAAATCCTGAACTACAAATATTTCACTATATGGATGATGTATTATTAGCACACAAAGCTAAAAACACATTGCTAGAATGTTATGCCACACTTACAAATTTATTAAAAAAATTATAATCTAGAGATTGCAATAGATAAAGTACAATTAAATTTTCCAATTAATTATTTAGGAGTTCTATTATCCTCAACCATGGTCCATCCACCAAAAATTCAAATACGAGTAGATCAACTCAAATCACTTAATGACTTTCAAAAGTTATTAGGAGACATAAATTGGATAAGGCCTTATCTAGGTATTCCAACAGGAGAATTGGGACCTTTATTTGATATCCTAAAAGGTCCATCAGATCCAAATTCACCACGAATGTTAACGCCTGAAGCAAGAAAGGCATTAAAAATCATTGAAACATATATGGAAAATATGCATTTGGATAGAATTGATATAAGTTTGCCTTTATTATTTATTGTACTACCAACAAAAAATATTCCTACAGGAGTATTTTGGCAAGAAGGTCCATTATTATGGATACATTTATCTTATTCTCCTAACACTATTCTTACTAGGTATCCTGAGGCTGTAGGACAATTAATACTCAAAGGAATAAAAACAACAAAGGGAGTATTTGGAATTTCTCCCAATAAAATTATTACTCCATATACTATGAATCAAATTGATGAATTAGCTAATGAGTTAAATACTTGGGCAATAATCATGTGCAAATCTAATGTTTCATTTGATAACCACTTACCATCTAATCCTTTATTGTCTTTTTGGTCATTGCATCCTGTAATTTTTCCAAAAATGACAAGAAAAACACCTATCATGAATGCTCCAAATATATTCACTGATGGGTCAAATAATGGTACAGCAGCAATAGTTACACCTGATCAAACTTTTACATTTTTAGTACCCAAACAATCAGCTCAAAAGGTAGAGCTTAATGCAGTATTACAAGCTTTTGTGACGTTTAAAGATTCTGTATTTAATTTATTTTCTGATAGTCAGTATATAGTTAATGTTATAGTATCCCTTGAAGATGCTGGTAGGATTTCCCCTTCTTCTACTGTTTTCTCTTTGTTTTCCACTATACAAAGTTTAATCTGGGACAGAAAAGATCCATTCTTTATAGGACATATCAGGGCACATACAGGATTGCCTGGAGCCCTTAGTTTGGGCAATGATTTGGCAGATAAAACTACACATGACATACATATTTTCTCTACACTAGAAGAAGCTATAAATTTTCATAAAAGGTTCCATGTCAATGCTAATACTTTACAAAAGTGTTTTAAAATAACTAAGGAACAAGCTAGACAAATAATAAAACAATGTCAAAATTGTGTGACCTTTTTACCACAAGTTAATCTTGGAGTCAATCCTAGAGGATTGATACCTAACCATATTTGGCAGATGGATGTCACACACTTGCCAGAATTGGAAAATTAAAATATTCGCATGTTACAGTTGATACTTCTTCTGGATTTTTGATGGGCTCCCTTCATGCCGGAGAAAAAACTAAAGATGTTATAGCTCATTGCTTACAAAATTTTGCCACTGTGGGCATTCCAAAACAGTTAAACACAGATAATGCCCCTGGTTATACTTCTACCTCTTTTAAACAATTTTGCTCATCATTTGGCATTACTCATATAACAGGAATCCCATACAATCCACAGGGACAAGGCATAGTTGAAAGAGCTCATCAAACTATTAAAATGTATTTATTAAAGCAAAAAGATGGAATTGGGAAGGGGTATATATTCCCCAAAGATAAACTTAAAATAACCCTTTTTACTCTAAACTTTTTAAATTTGGATTCATCAGGACTTAGTGCTGCAGAAAGGCATATGTGTCCAAAAAATGTACATAAGCCCAAGGTACTTTGGAAAGATATTCTAACAGGACAATGGAAAGGTCCTGACCCAGTAATTGTCTGGAGTCGGGGGTCTGTTTGTGTGTTTCCACAGGAAGAACAGCAGCCGATTTGGATTCCGGAGAGATTAACTAAAGTCCTGACCCAGTGATTGTCTGGAGTTGGGGGCCTGTTTGTGTATTTCCACAGGGAGAACAGCAGCCGATTTGGATTCCAGAGAGATTAACTAAAGCGATTTCTACAGACCAAAAAGAAGATGATTTGGCTCAAATCCATAACAGCTGATATCCAAAACTCCAATTTGGCTATCCTTACATCTGTGACAGAACCAGGATGCTTTTTTCAATATCTATTTTATTATTGCCCTTTCCCATATCATGAAGTTCTATTTTGTTTTTTGAGCTCATACAGACCTAGGTTAATGTTTTGCTGATCAGTTCTATTTTTTTTTTTGACTATAGAGTTTTTAAACATTGCAATGGAGATTTCACCTGTAAAAAGTTATAAGGCCTTTACTATTATGTTATGTGTTGTGTGTATTATATTATGTGTGCACACTTGTGTTTTGTGTTATATGTTTGAATGTACCTATGTCCATATATCATATATGATGAGCGCTCATGAAAAAAATGGATCCAAATATTTTTTTTATTCACGTGATTTAAATGGTTTAATTTAAATTGGGTAAATAACTGTTAAGAATTGTTTTAATATGTAAACACAAAAGAAGGTTAACAGATCTGTTTGTTTACTTTCACCTTTCCTTTTCATTATATTTAATAATTCCCTTCAAGATAATGTAAATTGTTAAGAAAATTGTTTTCTTTTCTCTTCAAGATAACGTAAATTGTTAAGAAAATTGTTTTCTTTTAGTGCCTTCTGGAATGTTACATAATTTTTTTCTTTAGCCATTATTGCTAGAATTCCTATCTTCATCCCAGTGCTGGTGAAGACAAAGATAAAACTAATCTACAGTTTCTGCAATAGCCATCACTGAACTGCTTTCAGAACTTGCCTAAACTATGTGTCACTTGTATGCATTGTGAACTCACTTGTATGCATTGTGAACTATCTGTTGGTGCAGCGACTTGTGGTAGTGTTGGAGTATTTTTACTGATGATGTCATCGGTTGTACAATTTTTCCAACAAGAGCCGTCAATTGGCTTGGTGTATCTTCCTCCCTTTTGCTTGTCATGACAAAGACCTCTCCACAGGTGTGGCTGTATACTGGACCGGTAGTCAATGACGGGTAAGATCCAATTACAATGGTACTAACCTAAGACAGGAGGCTGATGCCCTGGGGTCAGCTCATCCAAAGACGGGTAAGGACCATATGTAGTATTGGACAACCTAAGGCAGGCACGGTCCCTAAGCCACATGCTTGTTGTTTAAACAGAGAGGGAGAGATGTTGAGAGCCACAGCCAAAGGGGCCCCAGCAAACTTCCAGCTGCCAGAAAACTTCCAGCTGCCAGCTGATGATTGGCTCACAGCGGCCCCAGCAACATCTAGCTGATTGGCTCCTCTGTGGTGATGTTCATTGGGCTGTTTCCCCGCCCTTCAGACTGCCAGCTGATGATTGGTTCACAGCGGCCCCAGCAACATCTAGCTGATTGGCTCCTCTGCGGTGATGTTCATTGGGCTGTTTCCCTGCCCTTCAGACTGCCAGCTGATGATTGGCTCACAGTGGCCCCAGCAACATCTAGCTGATTGGCTCCTCCACGGAGCTGCTCATTAGGGGACTTCTTTGGCTCCGCCCATGCGACCCAGCCAATCAGCCTCAAGAGCAGGAGGATTGTGGGAGGTGGTGAGGTTTGTGTGGGGGTGAGAGGCTTGGGGAAGCTGGTGGTGGCAGTTGGGCTCTGAGGGTTTTTTCCTGAGGAGCTGTTTTGTTTGGCGTTTGTAGTTCTAAAAATAAAGTTAGTTTCTTTTGACAAGTGGCTCCTGAATTGTGCCCAGCCAGACTGCAGCATGGAACCATTGGTGCTTTCTGTTTTAAGACCTCTACCACAAGGAACTAACTGTCTATTCTCTCTCAGGGTGCCAAAGTTTCTAAGGAAGGGTCTAGCCTCTGTTTGTGTTTTTGCTTATAATCATTTTTTTTTTACATAAAAGCTTTCAATTAAGAGAATAAAATGGAATTAATATTTTTCCTAAGTAAGATCAAGAATGTATTTGGCACTGAAATATAAAAATGGTATCTCTGGTTTCCCTATCTGTATTCCAAGAGAGCTCACCTATTCTCATAATTTTAGTTATCACCTCTACAAATGAATGGACCTATTTAACTCTACTACTCTCCCTTGAGCTTGTTTGTTTCTTGAGAAATCTCTCAATTTATTTAATTATACTATTTTACTTTGAATGATATGCCATTACCTCAAAAATAATATCTACACCCCCTAACTCATGGTCTGTCATTAACCACTTCAAATTGGTTCTCATTCTGCTACTGTAATCAAACCTTCATTTTTCTTATCATCATGACTACTATCGGGTCTGTTTTGTTTTTGTGTTTTGTTTTGTTTATGTGTCTGTGTGTGAAACTAGGGATTGAACCCAGGGCCTTGTGCATGGGAGGCAAGCACTCTACAACTGAGCAATATCCCCAGCCTAATACCAGGTCTTCCTTTTTATTCCATTGATTCACCTCCATTGATTCACCTCTCAGATCTAGCCCTTCTTCATTCTTCCAACTGACAAATTGTAGTTTAAATTTTCCTTATCTTTTTGGATGATTTTCATATCTTCCTTGTTGGATTTCAAGACCCCATTCTTTCTGGGCTCTGTGACAGCATAGTTAAAAGTGGAAGAGGCGTGTGGTATTCTCAGTTCAGGCAGCTTCAGAGGCCAGACATTCCAGGAGTCACATGGCAAGAAAAGTACAAGTGTGCAACCGTCAGTTATGTATTGAGATATATACTGCCATTTTTACTCTTCCCTGTCTTTTATACTATCTGCTGGTTGTAGTCATTCTCTAGTTACTGATTATTGTTGAAGAATAAACAGATTTTTCAAGGCATCCTATTGTTCGTTGAAAAAAGGATAAAGGTACAATTATTTAATCATATAAGTAGTAGTTCCCTATTCTTTACTGCATTAACTCCAAACCTATATGCATCAATATATGTCTGAAAAATGTACTCCTCAAACATGTTCAAACCTGTTTCTTGAAGTTCCCCCAAATGTACCTCTCATCAGATCAAGTCAATTTTCTTCATGTCCCACATGACATTCTAATTTTCATCTTTATATCCATTCATAGAATTTTCTGCAGAATGCCCTGGCCTTTTTGTCTATCTAGATTTATATAGTTTACTCCTTAATGCTCAATTCTAGAACATCTTTCCTACTGAAACTTTAAGAGTTATGCTCAATATTAACCCTCAGCTTTACACGACTCTTTCAATCAATCTCACGTATTGAATACTGTCCTTGTCCACTCAGTTATTCACTCAGATTTTCTGAGGATCTTGTTGAAGATTCTGAGTCTGTATAACCAACAGTAAAATCCCTTTTCTTAGGAGTTAACCATCTCTTGGAAATAGATATTAATACTAATAATAAATCCAATTTTACTTCAAGGGTCATAGAATTATTTATAGAAATATTTGATGAAGAACTGAATATTGAAGAGCAAGTATATATATTTTTTTTTCCTGATACAGCAGAGTAGGAATGAGATCTCTAGGAAAAGTTTAATTATTGTTTCAATGTGCCCTCCAAATGCCCAAATTTCAACTCTTCATTTACTAAAAACTGAACAAACAATTGGTATCCTCTGAGTACTTTTTATATACAATGGAGTCAATTACCTGAACTCCATAGAAAATGAATGCAGACAGTATAATATAAAACTTATTTTCACTGAACTGGCCAATTAACAAACTGATGAGCCAAATCAGTCAAATTAGAAATAAACCTAGCCAAGAGAAGCCCACTGGCCATCTCCTAGAAGCAGGAAGTGGTTAGAGGACAATGGAACAAGAAGCAGTATGCTTGTTGCTCTGAGTCTCTTCTGTAGTAGATAAAAAGTTAGCATTTGCGTTTAAATCTCATTCATTATTATATAATAATTATTCCTTTGAAGACCAGCATGTCAGATGGCTCATTTGGCAGATATGAATTCTGGTGCACATTTTAAAGGTGAGCAGTTACTCCCTGTAACATCATACTGTCACTGAACTGCTCATAAAAAATTAAGAAAAGACTGACCTGCATTATTTCTACATTGTTTACTGGGTTAAGCTAGATGGCATTTTTGGATGCAGAAACGTGTAGGTAGGGAAGTACATGGGAAATAAGGTATGAGTAATTCATGGGACATGAGCTTTCCAGAGGCAAGAAGACACTGCTTACACTTGGGTATTTATAAACAGAGGTACAATTGTTGAAAAAACAATGAGAAGTATATTTGCTTGGTGTACCTCTCTTTATTTCTGCTTAAAGTTAGGCACAATATTGACTTCAGTCATTTGCAAGTCAGTACTTTTACTTCCATAATTGCTATGAGATCACACATTTTAATGATTAGTTTCAGAAGACCTCAAAATCTCTTAAAAACCTTTCAGAAAATCAATTTAATGCATATTTCAAATGATGGGTTTTAAAAAATATGTTGCAAAATATTTTTATGTGTTTAGAAGGTATATTTAAAACCCTTGAATGAAGGTAGAGTGAATATTTTGAGAAATTTCAAAATTTCAACTTGGAGATAAGAAGGTCATGCTTGTGATTAGAGTCTCCGAGGAAGAGAGGAAGATATGGTAAGGAAGAAAATGATTTGAAAAAATGATGCCTAAAAATTTCCCAAATCTAATAAAACTATAAAATTCTATGCTTCAAAAACTCAAGAAATGCCACATGAGAAAAAACATAAATAAAACTACTCTAAAACACCTTAAGGTCAAATTGCTATAAAATAGTTACAAGGTGTAAAATCTAAAAACAACCAGAGTAAAAAGGCACCTACATTTGGAGAAATGAAAAAAAAAAAATCACTGCAGACTTTTGCCCCAAACCAGGCAGTAAAAAAGACGATGAGGAAAAATATTTAAAGATCTGATGAAGGAAAAAATATTAATCAACAAATGTCAGTAAAAACAGCCATTCAAAACAGAAGGCAAAATAAAAAATTTTTCAGGCAATAAACTGAAAGAATGAATGGCACACAGACCTGAATTATGAGAAAATTATGGTAGCTTTTCCAAAAGGAATTATATGGTACCAGAATAAAATCTCCAGGTACACAAAGGAATAAAAGCACAGAAGAGTAAATATGTGATAAATAAAGACATACTTTTTCATTTTATAATTTTTGTTGAAAGATAACTATTCAAAGGAAAAGTAATAGAAATGTAATGTGGGTTTTATAACATTGCTTAACAACATAGATGAATATCAAGAGAATCATTCTTCATTGAAGAGGATATAAACCAGAGGCTACAGACTCTATAATCCCAATTATATTATGTAGTAGAAGATGCAAAGGAAGAGTGAAGAAAACAGATCAGTAATGGCCTGAGTGGGCACTGTGGAGGGGTTTGATTGTAAAGGGGTGTAAGAGGATGTTTGAAATGTTCTATCATGAATCTGGTAGGGGTTAATTGGCTACCAAGACTCACAAGTCAAACCTGTACACTTAAAATTGCATGTAAAGTATACCTCTGAGAGGGCTTATCTGAAAAAAAAAAGGCAGTAAGAAAAGAAAGTCAAAATTTAAATAACATCTTTATATTTTAAAAAGCACTTGGCAAAAATTTTACTTTGATGGACAACACCTTTTGATTGATGTCTCATTTTTAGACTGGTTTGACTGTTCATCAGTCAAATTGTTCAAACAGATTTGTGGAAGTGGATGTGACCTTTATACAGAATGATCTTTTCTTAATGTATGCAGAGATTACTAAGCTATGAATGAACCGTATGTAAATAAAGAATTTAATTTTTCAAATCTGATAGAGGGCACCCAAACTAAAAGAGACAGCTGATCTCCACACCCGTCTTATCTCAGTTTTATTTAGTTACAGCCTTAGTAGAAGAAACTTACACATTTTCTAGTAACCAACTTGTAGGAAGCAACTTACACATTTCAATTGAACACAAAGCTATTGTATGCGGACACAGTCTCAAAAATAATCCTCAAATTTAAATATCAAAATAAAAGTTTGCATAAATATTTCCTACTGTATCCCTTGAAATACTAGTTTCTTTTTAGTTATTAACTTGGTGTTGTATAAGTTTTCAGTTTTACTTTCATACCTCTAACAAGTGTGTAATTAATTATCATCATCATCATCATCATCATCATCATCATCATTATTTTTGCAATGCTGGAGATGGATTGCATGGCTTCACACATGTTACACAAGCATTCTTCCACTGAAATACATCCCCAACCTTAACATCTGTATAATTAATTGCCTATATTAAACACATTTCTTGAAAATACTCAGTTTGTGTTTTTAATTGATTGGACCCTAATTAATACAGGGGAGTTGTATAGTAAAAAGGCCACTACTGATCTGTTTTATCCACATGTCATTGGTGTCAGTGTACTTCTGTGCAAAACCTCCTAGGAAGTGGTTTAACAATACTTTCCAAGTTCACTAGGATGGACAAAATGTCAATTTAGTAATCATGTTTATCGGTCAACCCTTGTTGTAGCAACAAGCAAATCCTTAGTCACACTGGCCTATAGCAATGGCATTTATTTCTTTTCATATTATGTATGATTATATATATATAGTATTATATTCTGCATATAGTCAATGACTAAAAAGAGACTCAAAATTAAAAGAAAGGATGAGCAAAGGATGAATTGTGCATAGTTGTAGATTTTTAAAATTTTTCCTTTATTATAATAATCTATTAATAAATGCTAGTATATCTTATCTTTTAAGAACACAAATTTTAGGGTGGTTGGTTTACTATATATACACTCATTAGAATAAGAAATAATGTTCTTTCAAGGTGAATTTGGAACAACAGACACATTCAATTATAATAAATTTGGAGAGATTCTCATTTAAGTTGAAATCAGAGATTATAGAATGTCAGGTTCTAATTTTCTCTCCCTTTTAATACATAAAAAAAGAAATTAAGTGCATGCAACATTTACAGTTGAAACCTATATATCAGTCATGATTTTTGCCACATGTGTAGTGTGGTCAGATCTGTGTTGGTGCAGAACCTGCCCTTCAGGTGATTCCAAGTAACTGCTTTTCTTTGTTGCTGTGGAAGGAAACCTTAGTGTAACTGCTGCTGTAGTTCTTTTGTGATCCAGGTTTGATTAATACTACACTATATTAATACAATATTATACTATAATATCGTGTCCTTATTTTTATTTTATTGAAAGAAATCAAATTATACACTTTTTATCACAGTGAAAGTAAGATAAAGTAAGTAATGCTGACCTTCCAATGAAAAACAGAACTAACTTCTTTTTCCAAAGTACCCACTCTTGTGGGCTATGCTTTGTTCCAATCAAAACTGATGTTGAGGTTTATTAACCAATGTATCTTTATCAAGACACAGTGGGACCTTTCAGAGGTGTTGGATTATAGTAGTGGAGTCTGAATGAATGTACTAATGCTTGTTTTTCAGGAATGAGTTAGCTCTTTGGGGAGCTCAGCCCCTTCTCTCTCTTCACAGACACCTCCTTGTCCTTCTACCTTCCACCCTGAGTTGAACCACCATATACAATCACCAGAAGCTGACCAATGCAACTGGATCTTGCCTGCCTCCAAATCAATGAGTCCAAATAAAGCTTTTATTCTTTGCAATTTACCTAGCCTCACATCTTTTGTAATAGCCACCCAAAACAAACAAGAAAGTACCTAACCTCTGAAATTTGAAGTACAATTATAGTCTCCTGATGTTTTACATTGAGATTGTTTATAAAACATATTGTTTATTATAAAAATGTTTATTTTAGCAGATAAAATTGCTAGTTCTTTTTCAGTTCATTTATCATGCTGATATTTTTCATAACATGACCTTTGAAAATATGGAAACTACCAAGAATTTGCCAATAAATTATAAATACAGAATTTGTCAAGTTTTTATAAATTAAGTAGGTTATTTTTTAAATCATAATTAATGTGTCTTGTCAAGACCTTGGCAAGGATAAATATTACAAATATTATATCACACATTTGTTCTCATCTTACCAATATAAGTAGACTGTACATTTTTAATTTTTTATGGAGTCTTTTAATTCTTTCTTGTTGCCAGGGGATCTGTTAGTAAATTACTTCATCCAGAGTTCTAAAGTGTTCCTTAGTGGCCTGAGGTAATACAACTCTAAAGTGAAATAGTCCCATCACACCAAAAGGATCAGAACTGTAGTTTTTGTTTGTTTGTGTGTTTGTTTGTTCTTTTGTTTAATGAGCAAGAAAACCCTAATATTATTATTTTGTTTTATAATTATTTCCCATCAAAATATCCTCGAGAGTTCCTCTATTACATCATACCCACAGAAGTTTTAACTGTGAAATTCATCCATATTTTCCCAATGTTGTCACAGGGAACAGAACATAATGAGTTTAATCATCATTCCACTAATAATATTTACTATGGTTTAAAAATAACTAATTACTATTGTTTGATTTGATAAAAAATCCAGGCATCCTTTTATTTTCTTTCTTTTTTTTCTTTTATTTTCATATTGATAAAAGTATGTATATTGTCAAAATTATGCTCACTGTCATGATATAATAACAACTTAATGGGAATTCAGGCAATAAAACAAGTGAAATGAAACATTTGACATGTATTTATCTTTAATTATATAAGTTGTATTTCTAAACAAATTGTATTTCTGTATCTCTCAACACTACAATTAAACACCTTCAGTATTGAATTTCCTTCAAAATATTTTAGTAACTCACAAATTGATTCAAATATAGATTCAACATCAAAATAATCACATGAAAATTTTCCATAAGAGTCTAAATCTTATGAAAATTTACAGATTGCAAAATTCAATGTATATGATGCTTATATAAAAATTTAATTTCAGAAGCAACAGTCTTGAAATTTGTATGTAATCACAAAAACTCTGAATATTCAAAGTACTCTGGAAAAAAATAAAATATTGCTGGAGGGACCCTAGTGTCCAGCTTCAAAATCTATTGCAAAATTGCAGTAATCAGAGGCATATAGTGTTAGTGTAAAGACAGACTTACACACCAATTGAACAAGATAGAGAATCCAGAAGTAAACTCATGTTTTTATGGCCAATTGATTTTCTATAAACATATTCATAATTCATGCCAGAGAAAATCATCTTCTTCAATAAATGGTTATCCATAATCAAAAGAAGGAAATTAGACTTTTATCTAATCATATAAAAAATCAACTCAAAATGAATTAAAGACTTAAATGTATGACCTAAAATTATAAGACCATTAACAAAAAAAAAAAAAAAAGAAAAAGAAAGAAATGGAGGAAATACTTGACACTGGTCTAGGCAAAGATTTGTAGGACATGACTCCCAAAACACAAGCAACAAATGCAAATGAATAAATATTATTACATCAAACTAAAAAAATTCTGGACATCAAGGAAACAATACAGTGAAGAGACAAAATATGAATTGGGAGAAAAAATTTGCAAACTATACCTCAGGTATGAGGCTATTATCCAAAACAAGAGGGAACTCAACACCTTCAATATAATTTTTGTTTTTAATTTAAGAAGTGGATGAAGGATCTAAATAGGCATTTTTCCACAAAAATATATGCACATGGCCATAGATACATAAAAAATGTTCAGCATTATTAGTCATCAGGTACACAAAAATTTAAAACAAAATGAAATGTCATTTCATACCTGTTAGAATGGCTATTATCAAAATAATGGAAAGTGACAAACATTGAAGAATGTGTAGAGAAAATACAACCACTGTGCACCATTGGTGGGAATGTAAATTCAAGGAGCCATTATGGAAAATAGTGGGTAAATTCTTCACAAGACCAAAAAATGGAATTGCCAAATGATCCAGTAATGCCACTCCTGGGTATGTGTTAGCTAGCTCTCTGTTACTATGGCAAATACTGGTGGTAATTAACTTGAAAAGAAAGGTTTGCTTTGGTTCACAATTTTGGAGGACTCAGTTCATGGCCCTGGTGGTACTTTGGGCATGCAGGAACATATCATGGTGTAATTACATGCCAGAGAAAATAATCAATCTCATGGCTGGAGAAAAAGAGAAAAAAAGTCTGAGGTCTCCTGATCCCATTTGAGGGCACAGTGCTATGACCTAAAACATCCCACTAAGCCCCACCTCTTAGTTTGACCACCCTCTAATAGCACCACCCTGGGCATTAAACTGTGAACACATGGGCCTTTGAGGGTCTTTTAAGATTCAAACCATAGATGAATATATACCCAGATGCTGAGAGCCATAGCCAAGTAGGAATGACAAATGGCAATTTCCTTGTCAGCCTACCCAATGTTGCTTAGAGGGAGGACTCTCCATTGTGGAAATGGGCTTGCCTTGGACCCAGGTCATTTTCAGTGACATTGCATGAAAGGTGACCTTGTTCAGGGATTAGGGCGGATCCGGGTTTAGGGTGGATCCTGCTGGGAATAGGGCATATCCTGCTGCCTCAGGTGTCCGCCCCTTGAGTTCCCATTGAGTTCTCCCAGGATTCAGAGGGTATTTGGGATGCAGAGCCTGGTGGAGGTGCATTTTCCCAGAATGTGCGTGTAGAGTGCCTGTGAAAAGAATTGCTGTTTGAATCTACAAGGCTGTGAGTGGCTTGTGATTTTGTGCCCAGCCAGACTGTGGCATCCACCCTAAACCCGGATCTGCCCTAATCCCTAAGTAAGGTCACCTTTCATGCAATGTCACTGAAAATGACCTGGGTCCAAGGCAAGCCCATTTCCACAATGGAGAGTCCTCCCTCTAAGCAACATTGGGTAGGCTGACAACGAAATTGCCATGTGTCATTCCTATTTTGCTATGGCTCTCAGCACCCAAAGGATCTGAAATCTTTATGGCATAGAGACATCTGCAATCTTGTGTTTATCGTGACTTATTCACAATAGCTTAAATTTGGAAGCATTGTGTCTATCTTCAAATGAATGGATAAAGAAAGTGTTAGAGTCTGTAAACAAGTCAGGATGGCGCCTGGTATTTTGCCAGGGGGAGTGGTTTGTGAGGTGGCGCCATTCAAGCCATTAAGTGTGGAGATTCCTTATTGGTTGACTGCTGTATCTATTTTATGTTAATTAAGATAAGCTGTGTGAAATGTATAAATACCTCTCTTGTCATACAATAAAAGGCTCCCACTCCTGCTGTATCAATCTACACAAGTTGCTCGTCAACCCCCCCCCCCCCCCCCCCCCCGTGGTTATTTTTGCTGCAGCCGGACTTTGGCAAGAAAGTATAAACAAAAAGGAATGCTATTCAGCCTTCAAAATGAGGAAATCTTATCATCTGCAATAACATGGATGGCCCTGAAAGACACCATACTATGTGGAATAAGACAGGAACAGAAAGATAAATACTACAGGATTTTGCTTATTTGGAATCTAAAACTGTTGAAATCATAAAAGGAGAATATAAAATCAAAACTGGGAGAGATGGCCCAGATGGGGAAATATGACTAAAGATTACAAAGTTTCAGTTAGGAAGAAAGCACTAGTTATTTAGGGCACAGAATAGTGACTACAATAAGCCATGATGTGTTGTATATTTCAACAGTACGAAAATTAATTTTTAAGTGTTTTCCCCATAACATGTAACGTTTGTGAGGTTTTAGATGTGTCACCTGATTTAGTCATTCATATTGTAAACTTTTATCAAGACATCACATTGTATACCATAATACATATAATCATTATCTGTCAATTTAATTGTAAACAACAAAGTTCAGCTTTACTATTACTGAGAGAATATATATTTCACACATTTGCACACATTTTCCTACCAAATCATTATTTATATATAAATAACAACTTTCACTAATACTCACATAAAAATGTTCTCAGCTAAAATATCCTTGAAACATCAGAAATTAAAGACAGTAAATCTAAATTTAACCAGGCCTGAATAAAATAAAGGTATCTTTCAAAGAAGTATTTCAATAAATATCATTAGTTGTGAATGTCATTTATGCCATTAATAAATATTATATTTGTATGCAAATTTATTTTATTTTATTTCTCATTTTAATAGTCTCATTAAGTATACAGTATTATACTGGAACACATTATAGTATTTCAGCATTATTTCATGCCCCAATTAATAGGTAGGTGTGTGTGTGTGTGTGTGTGTGTGTGTGTGCCCTGAGTGATTTTTTTTTTAATAGTTGACCTAATAACAGTGTTCTCTAGGAAAAATTCTCTCTGGATTAGCTTAGAATAGACATAGGCAAGTCTGCCTTTTGGTCTAGTAACAGATTTAGTCAAAAGCGCCTACTTAAACTGATCCTACACTTGAAGATGTGTGTTTATTTAAAACAATCTGTCTTTCAAATAAACGTTAAAAAAAAAAGAAAAAAATGTAGGTGTTGAGTGACATTTCCTTCTCCAGGAAAGAAAACACCCTATGGAAGACTACAATGGGCCTAATTGTGCCTGCCACCAAAGCTGTAGTCCCAGCATGTTTGCCTTTTCCACGGTTTTCTAGTGTCAGAATATGAAGAAAAGATGACTAAGATGATTTATACAAGCACTGGATGCAACAATGCTTTACTCTTAGAAAGAAGAGACAGAGAATGTTGAGCTTCAATACTGAGCTCACCAGGCAGCCACTGTGAGAGAAGGTCTGCAGGCATTCTTTTGCTACAGGCAGAGGACACAGTTCCCTCCATGCTGGAGCACATACATCAGAGGACTTAGCCAGGTGCCACATGCTTAAGCAGAATAAGTGTACATATCAAGTCTGGAACACTGAAAGATACTGCATTATAAAGAGGTTTGCCTAGCACAGAGGAACATCTTTATCTTTTCATAAAGAAACGTCCCAAGTCCCGGTCACATTCTTAGGCAATTGTGCCATGGTCAAAAGACTATCTATAGATGATTGTCTTTTCCAACAGTAGGTTTGTGGAAACAGTAGAATAGTAGTCAGCAAACTATCTGCCTTGTGCCCCAGCCTATAACTGGCTTTTTTTAGTAAACATTTATCGGAATATAGTGATGCCTCTTCATTTCCAAATTATCTATCCATGGCTGCTTTCATGTGACAGTGGTAGCATTATACAGTTGTGACAGAGATCTCATGGTCACTAATGCAACATTAGTGACTTTTTGCAGAAAATATTAAGTTCTGTAGTAGAACACTATCAATCACACAAGAATGGAAGGAGGGCATATAGTTTTTGCTGGTTAAAAATCAAAGCAATTAAATGTGTATTTGCCAGCAGATATTCTTTTATATAGTGCATATTGCAAGGAAGGAAAACCAGAAGTAAGTGAAGCAGAATAAAAAATATTAAATTTCCAAGAAATATTTAAAGCAATTGCAGAATCTACTTCATGGAGATCTTTGCAAATCCAACAGAAAGGTCTCTCCTCTTTTTACCTGAAAGCTGGAGAGTAGGCCAGTTAGCCTCTTACAGGCTCTCCCAGTCTTGAATCTGTGATTCTTCACACTGAAGAAGAGTTTGTGCTTTTAGTCCAGTCAAATAGGTTTCTGCTAACCACAGAAAATGCTTCTAAATGTACAACGACTGACATTCTTAAAAGTAAACACGGTGTCTTTTCTTGTGGAAGATGCTATTGTTCAAATAATGACACTTCCTCTGACATTGACAGTAGCAAGTGGAGTAGAATGTCAGACTAAGATGAGAGACTGTATTCCAGTGAAAAATTGGATCAAGAATCCCCTGACACCACATCAGCATTGAACAGGCCAGCCTTACCTGCCATCCCAGTGTGAGCTAAAGGACAGGCATAGAATCAATTAAACCATCACAAAACAGGATTCAAATTTTCTCCTTTTGTTTTCAATACAAATAGTTAAAATGCTGGTTCTTACTTAATGGTAACACACAAACAAAAAGAAGGGGGGTAATGATCCTGAGGCCTAAAGCTAAGAAAGAAATTCATTTAATATTATGAAACTAGAAAAATTATTTTCTTCCCCATATGCTTTCAAGATCATACTCTATTTTTCCCCTCATTTTTATTCCTTTGGTGACATTCAAGTCCTAGAAAATGTTTTTGAAAGCAATTATATTTCTAAAGCAAGTTTTCCCAAACTCCCACAGCTTAACTTTTTTTGGCTTAAAATATCATGTTTTAAAAAGGTGTTGGCATTCAGTTTTACCTAACAAATAGCTGGGTCTTGAAAAGGGGAAAAAATGACAGTTTAACAAGAAAAAAAATGTGTGTGTGTGAGTGTGTGTGTGTGTGTGAGAGAGAGAGAGAGAGAAGTAAGCTAATTATTTTGCTTTAAATCATTAATTTATTTGAACAAAATCTCTCAAAAACCTGTATGTGAATTAAAGAATTCCAATTCTGTCCATTTTTTAATATCAAATAACTAAAGAACACTTGATAACATTTATCTTTTCAGACCTCTTCATTTAATTAGGAAGTTATATGTACACCCATGTTTGCTCTTCTAATTGTTAAATACAGTATTATTCTCACATTCATCTACTTGACTAACTATAAATAAGTGACACCCATAAGAATGTAAATTTTCTAAAAATTATATAGGAATTTTGAAATAAATTTTGCAAAGTGTTTTTTTGCCTAAAATACCTTCTACTTTTTGCCTTGATGATATAGCTGGTACCAGGTACTCTCCTGCCATAAATAACTTAAAAACATATATTAAACAGTTCTTCCCAGAAATTGGGCAATAGGCTATGGAGGACTGTTAACTATGAAAAGAGGGAAATAAATGAGGCAATCCTTATGAATATCCTGCCTCTCTACCTGGAGGCATTTTCCAGATAAGGGTGCAAAGAAGGAAACCCCAAACAGAGCAAGCAGTCTTGCTGAGCTGAGGAGACAGATGCTTAAATTTGAAGAGTCTGAGGAATTTAGAATGTGTGGAGCAGAATTAGCAGAGAAGAAAAAAACTGTACAGAAAAGATATTCCAGAAATGTGTGAACGGGTTTCATTCAGTCTTCTCAGAATACCAACAAATTAATATGACCAGAGTGTATGAGAGGCGCAGCAGGGGAAAGGCAGACAGCAGTGAGCTATAAACCAAGCATTTCCAGAACACACAGACCTGGGATCTGTGCAGGTTCTGACCAGGCAATATAAAGATTTTCTTGAACACTTGTGTCATGTAGAAGAACTCCCATGAAAGAATGTCAAGGTAGTAAATAAACCCCTAAATTAAAGGTTACTCTAGGCCTGTTTCACAAAGTTCAAATGCAAGAAATGATGAAATTAATCTACAAAAACCTTAACTTCCTGCTACAAAAAGATTCAGCTCTTCAGAGGAACTCAAGAAAATTTGGACCCTTAACAAAGCATTCACAATGTATTGCAGTTAATCCCAAACTACCTATAACAGAATAAGATGGGAAATGTATACGAGACAGGAGGGAGAAGTCAACAGAAATGGACTTAGAAATGATAACTGTATAGGATTTTTCAATGCCCACCCTTTACTGCTAAAGGATCTAAAGGAAAATATAAACATATTAAAGAAGAGAAGTCTCTTAGTGATGTTATATGAAAGGAAAATATCACTCATGACCTTGCATATTGAACACTGAGAAAGAAAACATCAGTCAAATTGGAAACATACCAGTAGAAACTATTTAAACTGAAGCATATAGGGGGAAAGGTTGACATAAATGAACAATCTAGAGCTCAAATTGTGGTTTATAAATAACATTCTTTATTAAAAGGGAACCAGAGTTCCTTGGAGAAATGTCTGTTCCTGGGAGTGTGGGTAGGGAGAAACAAATATAAAATGAGCTTAGAGCATCTTGTAGTACCAAAAACTAAGGAAATTCTTTAAAAAACACTGGAATGGGAAATATAAGATGGTCATAGGAAGCAACCTCTAAGAAATCCTCATGATCAAAATTGGAAACAATTTTGGCCACAAAAGAGATACTATATTTTGTTCATAGCCCAAAACAAGAAAGTATTTACTAAAGAGTATACTGATATGAATAACTAATTAAAATAATTAAAATAAATGCAAATAACTAATTTTAGTAAGAAAATAAATATTATAAATAAATAAATATATTTTTCCTTACACAGAAATTTCAAAACACACACACACACACACACACACACACACATACACACACACACACACACATATATATATATATATATATATATATATATATATATATATATATATATATATACTTCTCTCCCACAAACATCAGCTGGATTTAGTGACTCACTTCTAAAGATTCAAGGGGAAAAATAGAGAAAAATATCAACTTTCCATGGAGAAACTCAAGAAACTCTATCCCAATCAAGTGACCAAGATTAAGATCCTCAGGAGGGCTGGGATGTGGCTCAAGCGGTAGCGCGCTCGCCTGGCATGCGTGCGGCCCGGGTTCGATCCTCAGCACCACATACCAACAAAGATGTTGTGTCTGCCCAGAGCTAAAATAAATAAATAAATAAATAAATATTAAAAACTCTCTCTCCTCTCTCTCTCTCTCTCTCTCTCTCTCTCTCTCTCTCTCTCTCTCTCTCTCTCTCTCTCCCTCCTCTCTGACTCTCTCTTTAAAAAAAAAAAAGATCCTCAGGAATGTCAAATAGACAGCATGTATACTTGATAGAATATGGTAAAAAGGGTACAACACTCTTCTGGTTTTCTTTCCTAAACTCAAGAATTGTGATGTAATGATGAATGGTGATAATAGACAAAAGCAAACTGAGGGATAGTACAGAAACTACCTGACCCATACTTCCTAAAACTATCAGGGTTCTGAAAAATAAGGAAAATCCGAGAAACATTAAGACCAGGTGAGAGACCAGAGACATAATGGTAACAATCCAAATGCAAGATGATATCCTAGACAGGATCCTTGAGGAGAAAATTATAATAATGAACAAACTATATAAAGTATAGTTTATATAAACTATATAAAATCCAAATAAAGTTTGGACAGGTAGTTATTGGAGTTGTAAGTGCAGGATAGGTCTCCAGGTAGACTTGCATTGATTCAGTTTTCCACTTTTCCTTCTTGCAGTTTTCAAGAAAACTAGAATGCTCTGGGAATGTCTCATCCTAAGGTAAAAAGGTACTGGCTGGAATAGCCTTGGCTTTGTCCAGTCCCCCTAAACAACAAGTGTCCTTCAACAACTGTAACTATAAAGTTCTATATCAAACAAAATGTCCATCAAAAATAAAATGAAAATGTGTCATGCTAAAATTTAAAAAAAAATATCACCAAAAATTTTTCACAAGACGTATTAAAAGGAAGTCTTTGGACTGAAGGAGGATGCTACAAAGTAGAAACTCATATGCATGCCATTAATGAAGTATAAAAAATTAAAATATGTGGCTAAATTAAAAATTTGTTTTGCTTTTAATTATTTTATAATTCACAATTTGCAAAAAGTAATCCAAAACACACACATACACACACTTACATGTAATCACACATACATATTTTTAAAGTATGATAACAAAGCACAAATGACAGTAATTGTATAAATGTAGGTATGCTTCCATATGACTCTATATCACACACTTGTAATATATTTTAAAGAAGATTGTAACAAAATAGATGATGATATATTTGAACAACCATGGGAATAAATTTTAAGGTATAAAATCAATAAAGCCACTTTAGAAGATGAAAGGGCACACTAAAATATATTTAATTAATCAAAAAGAAAAAAGGAAAAGGGAAAAATTGGAAGAGAAATCAAATAAAAAGCAGAAAACCAATAGAAGGGAAAAATGAATATCATCAAAAAGTCAATATGACTTTTTGAGAGAGAGAGAGAGAGAGAGAGAGAGAGAGAGAGAGAGAGGGAGAGAATTTTTAATATTTATTTTTTAGTTTTCGGCGGTCACAACATCTTTGTTTGTATGTGGTGCTGAGAATCGAACCCGGGACGCAGGCATGCCAGGCGAGCGCACTACCACTTGAGCCACATCCCTAGCCCCAAAAGGGCACACTAAAATATATTTAATTTAATCAAAAAGTAAAAAAGGAAAAGGGAAAAATTGGAAGAGAAATCAAATAAAAAGCAGAAAACCAATAGAAGGGAAAAATGAATGTCATCAAAAAGTCAATATGATTTAAATGTAGATATGTGGACTAAATACTCCCATCAAAGACAAAAATTTCCTTATTTGATAAAGAAAAATTCAACAACTTGATTTCTGTGAAAATACCCCTTGAACAGAAAAACATACATAAGTTATAAGTAAAAGGATTTTTTTAAAACAATTCATACTATTCATATACTGTGTAAGAATGCCAGAGTGGATATTTCAGTATTAGCACTTTGGACTTAATGAGCAAGAAATATTTAAAAAAAGAGAGATCTCATAGATAATCAATGACAATCATCAAAATGATGAAACAAATATAAATTAGCATGCATCAGATAACCAAGTTTCAAAATCCATAAGATAAAAATCTCACAGATCTGAGGGAAAATGTATACAAATTCACAATTAGATTGGAGTCTTTAACACTACTTACTCATTAAATAATAGAGCAAATAAAAAGAAAATAAATAAGAATACAAGAAATTTGAACACAAATTGGAAACTTCACTAATTACATATTCAATTTTCTTTTTAAATGCATACAGCTTATATATTAAGAGATATCAAATTCTGGGCTATGGATTTAATTTTAAAATAATTCCACTCTGGCCAGAGTGGACATTAATTAAAAATTGATGGCAAAAAAAAACGATATTTAGAAAACACTTAAAACACTTAGGAATTTAAACAATGTGCTTTTAAATAAGACCATTGATCAAAGAAGGAATTTCAAGGACAATTAGAAAATACTTTAAATTAAATGAAAATGAAGAATACAAAAAGTCAATATTTGTGAAATAAATAAAGCAATGGATATAAAAAAATATAGCTCTAAATGCTTAAATTAGAAATGAAGCAAGATGGCAAATTAAATTTTAAGCTTCCATTGTACAAAGCTAAGGAAATAATAACAAACTGAAATTAAAATGAGTAAAAGAAAGGATGTAAAATGGATAAGAGCAAAGGTTAATGAAAGAAAAACTTAATGACAGAACCTAGTACTCACTCCTTAAAAACGAAACAATAGGGGCTGGAGTTAGAAAGGTATTGTGTCCAACTAAAATATTAAAAAAAGAAACAATAATATGGATGAACATCTAACCAGCATAATTAAGATACAGAAATAATATTGAGAATAATTAAAATCTTCAGAAATGATAGGAAAAAAGGAAACATTTCCAATAATTTTTTCAGAAACAGAACTGAAAAAATTTCTTGAAATACACAAATACCTAAACTGAATGAAAATATAATACTTTAGAAAGTCTGAATTATTTGATATCTATTATAGAAGTTGAAGTTATAATTAAAAGCTGTCTAAAATATAAGTTTTAGAGTCACATGGATTTGCCCGTAAATTTTATTACATTTTAAGGATAATTATTTTTAATCATATATAAACTCTTACAGGAAATAGAGCAAATACTCCATTTTTGAGGACAGTACTACTCTGATATCAAAATGATACAAAGAAATTAAAGAAGAAGACAGTTGCAAAGAAGCAACAATCATGAAGGGAGGCATATATGTTCTCCAAATATTTTCAAAGATGAAGTCTACAATATATAAAAATAGAAATGAATAACGGTTAAATGAGACACTAGGAATTCACAATATGCCAAATATTTTGAAAGGCAGTCCATCTGCATCTCATAAGATTAGGAAAAAATAACCAAAATGAAAAAACCACTTAATATGAAAAAGTATAAACAATCTAGGAATCAAAGAAAAATTCTCAAATTTTGAAGAGCATCTAAAACAAACTACATCTAACATCAAAGTTAATGGTGATGAACTAAATAGTTTTTCTCTGAGTATTTGAACAAGACTCCCAGGACTACTCAGTAATGTACTGCAGGTTCTAGAAAGTGAAATAAGGAAGAAAAATAAATTAAAGAAGTGTAGATTGGGAATATGGAATTAAACATTCTTTATTCACAGAAAACATGATCATGTATTAAAAGAATTCACACAAAAAAGTTGGGCATGGTGGCATAAGCCATTAATCCCAGCAACTCAGGGGTTTGAGGCAGGAGGAGTGCAAGTTTGAGGTCAGCCTCAGCAACTTAGCAAGGCCTTTAGAAACTCAAAATTAAATAATAATAATAATAATAATAATAATAATAAAATAATAATAATAGAGTTTAGTAGGTGACATGATTAGAGGCCAATACACATTAATCAATTATATTTCTATACATTAACCATGAACCATTAGAAAGTAAAATGAAAATAAAACTATGGCCAATCTGAAAAGGCTAGCTACTCTATGATTCTAACTTCCAAAACTACTTGGAAAAGGCAAAAGTATGGAAATACTAAAAGGATCAGAGTTTACCAGGGGTTAACAGAGAGGGTGGGATGAATAGACAGAGTATGAAGGATTTGGATGCATGGCATTATACATATTTCTGAATTCATGGAAAGTACAACACCAAAAGAGAGCCCTCATATAAACTATGGACTTTATGTGATAATGACGTGATGGTGTAGGTCCATGGCAGAGGGGATCCAAAATTTGAGTGGCTATGACAATCTAGGGAAGGGGGCATATGGGAAATTTTTGAAATCTGTTCAATTTTGCTGCAGTCCTGACACCCTAAAATAAAGTCTATTGAAACAGATAAAAGCATGTAACTTAAAATTTGTTCCGAGGAATAAAGTTTTTTTCAATACACACAGGTCAGTATTCTCCAAAATCATCTATAGGTTCCATTTGATCTCAATAAAATTTCAGGAAACTTTTTACACACACTGACAATCCAATTCTTAAATCATATCAAAATACACAATTTCCAGAAAGTCTAAAACAATTTTTTAAAAATAAACAAAAATCTATACTCATGACCAAAATACCTGGCAATTTTAATTAATTAAAGGATAATTAATTAGAGCATATGGAACAATGATAATTGTCCTATATTGTTGGTAAGAAAGTAAAATGCTACTTCACAGAATTATTTGGCAGTTTCTTAAAAAGTTAAACAAAAAATCATCATGTGATTCAGCAATTCCACTCCAATTTATTTATACCAGGAAATAAAACCATTGCTTCTACAGAAAAACTCATAAATTCATGTTTATAAAAGCTGTATTCACAATAACCAAAGAATAGGAAAAGTTCTAGATTTTTTGTACTTATTTATTTATTTATTTATTTTGTGGCATGGGGGATCATATCCAGGCCCTGTGAATGCTGGGCAAATGGTCTACCACTGAACTACATCCCCAGCCCAGGAAGATCTTATGTTAGAGAATAAAAATCATGGCATTCGCAGGTAAATGGATGGTGTTGGGGGAGATAATGTTAAGTGAAGTCAGCCAATCCCAAAAAACCAAATGCCAAATGTTTTCTTTGATATAAGGAGGCTGATTCATAGTGGGATAAGGAGAGGGCACATAGGAGGAATAGAGGAAGTCTAGATAGGGCAGAGAGGTTGGAAGGAAAGAGAGGGGGCACAGGGTAATTAATGATGATTGAATGTGATGATCATTATTATCCAAAGTACAGGTATGAAGACGTGAATTGGTATGAATATACTATGTATACAACCAGAGATATGAAAAATTGTGCTCTATACATGTAATAAGATTTGTAATGCATTCACTGTTATATATAAATAATAATAAAAAAGAGGTGACTGTGGCAATAAACTCCTACTTATACTCTAATGTAATCCTGTTCTGCTAAAAACATGAACTAATCTGACAAACTTTATGCTAAACTGATGAATTCAGAGTCCAAAGGATACACACTGCATAAAATCATTTATGTGAAATTCTATAATGAACAAATCTAATCCTTAATGACCAAAAAGCTGATCAGCAATTGTCTATAAACTCAGGAGTCTGGGATGAGAATTGACTTCAAAGAACCCCAAGGGAATTTTTTTGGTGGGGACGGGATGAACCTGTTCTGAATCTAAGAACCTACATTTGTCAAAAATTGATCATCCAATTTTTATAAGCAAATTATACCTGAAAAATTAATTGGAAAAGAAAAAGGCTAAAGAATGGGTAATATCTGATTGGAGGTATTCTTAACACGGCCCCTCATTTAACCAGCCCTGAATTTTACTGATTTGTGCCCAGAGGACCTACTTTGTCATCTAGGTTCCACAATTAATTAGCTTTGTGACCTCGGATAAGTCACTCACTTCTCTCAGCTTCTTCTCAGCTAAATGAGAGAACTGGACTAGACAATCCCAAAGGTCCATCCAACTCTGAAAACCTGCAATGAAAAAATATATAATGAAAACTTTAATAGGCTCATTAAAATGATCTCTTTAGCTAATCCATATTTAGTTTATTAAAATGTCAGCAACTTATAACTACTGAAATGCATTTATGTGACTAAGAGCTTAAAGCTAGAAGATTTTGTTCCAACACTAAATAATGTTACCAGTAAGGACAGAGGGAAACCTAGAAAGAAGGTGGTAGGCATGACTTCAGGTTCCAATGATTAAGCAAGGGACATGGATATGACATTCTTTCTTTTGGGTGATGCACTAATGAAGGATACTGGAGATGAATAAAAAACTTACTTTGTCTTCTTGATTTTCAGTCACCAACACTAATTATTACCAAATAAAAAATGTGACTATGAAATTATCCAACTTTTCTAAGGATACAGAAACTACTCTTAAAAAAAGAAAAAAATCTCCAGAGTAATTATTGCATTTGAAGAATGATCTATAAATGTGATTGGATATTCAATTTGCCACTAATTCACAATAAAAGCTATTCTCAAAGTTACTTGGAAAGTGGGAAGTGCAATGCACTTTCTATTTGGTTCACCGTTTTCCATTGCATATTAAAATATCATTAAAGACTAAAGTGCTTCAATATCCTTTGGTCATTCAAAAACATATGGGACTTCCATATGTGGCTTAAGGAATTGAAATTCTTAACCAACTACTTAGTAGAGCATGTTCAAGAACTGTAAGAATTAGGGCCAGGCCCAGGGTGAAGCAAGTAAGGTGTTTGTCTTAGGTGCAAAAGTAGGTGGCTTGCCAAAATCTCATGGCCAATAAAAATATTTTAAATACCTTTTATTCATGCATTATAATTATACATAATAGTGGGATTTTAATATACCATATACATACATGCACATAACAAAATTTGTTCAATCTCATTACCCAGTACCTTCCCTTTCTTCTCTTTTCCCTACTCCTGACCTGCTTGCTCGACTCTACTGTTAATACAATATTTTTAAAGATTCAAGTTAAATGTAAAAAATCCAATCTAAGCAAAATATCAAAGTTGTAAGAACATGGTCCATAAGGATATTGAACTGAATTACATGTTTTATTCCTTCACACTGAACAAATTGTGTTGTGAATGAGCTACTTTCTATTACCTTAGTCTTACAAGATATATTTCAGATGGAACCTTTGGACAACAGACTAAAAATAAAAATTTTAAAAAAAATTGATTTCTTCTGATTGTATTCCTAATTTACAAAAATAATGTCCTGTCTTTTGTATGCAATAGTATTGTGTAAGGCATTTCTAACCTGTGCTGATCTAGAGAATATTTATAAAACAAAAATAAATTCCCTAAAGTTCCTGTTTCCAAAGACGTTGAATTGCTTTGGCTTTTATTTACTGATAGAGTTTGACAATGGCATACTCATTCTTTTATATTTAATATGCAGTCTGACCAGCTCAGAGAGATATCTAATAATGCTTCATCCCTATTATTGGGTCTCATTAAGGAAGAAAAAACTGTCAGGGAACTTGTGCATGTGCAAAATCTGTACATTAAGTAAAGGGAGGGAGAGTATTTTAAAACATTCTACCTTTAGAAACCTACAACTGTATTTCTTGTACCATACTAAATTAACTACAACATGGATGTTTAAATGGTGGTCACCATGATCATATTTCTTCTACGTTTTGAACAGATGCTTTGATTGTGTACATTATCAATAAAATATAAAAGGGAATAAGAAGCTTCGTTAGCATCCAGTTACAATAAGAAGCCAGAGACCAATGAGTGTTATTTTATATCAATAACCAAAGTCAGTCAATAATTGTGAATTTGGAGTATTTCAACTCTTGAACATTCACAATCTCCATTTCCCTCTCTCACTGTATGAAAAACTAATTAATAATATGGTGTACTCAGTACATTTTAAGTATCATGTTGGTTCTGAGGCCAGTAACTATAAAATAGTGCTCTGGGCATAAATTTACTGAGATTTTGATGTTATATCTAAAACTGAAGGCATAATATGAAAATAGAAGTGGCTTTATATGAGCAATGTTATTTTCATATTTTGTGTGAAATTTTCAATTTCATTATGTTGAAGTCTGGTGTTTTTAACATGAGCTTTAAAATTGAATGCATCATCTCTGTTTTCTGTATTCAACTTTTCATGAAGTGACCTACCTCTAATACAATGTTTTATGTATTAACCACCAGTAAGTAGTGAAAGTGATGGTTCTCTAGATATGCTCCTCTACACACTCATCAGCATAGCCTAGGTGGTGTGTTTACTCACACAATGTGACTCTGTAGTGATTAAGTCTATCCACAGTTATATTCTATTTGGAATAGATATATAAAAATCACAAGAATAACTGGTGCAGCCTTATAAATCATAAGCTTTTTATAGCCTACGGGTAAAATTTTCCTGTCAGGGAGGTTGGTTAGTGAATCTTCCATTTGCCTACAGACTACTGTGTATAAGAAGAATAGTGGATATCTGCCGCAGTCTGGCTGGGCACAAAATCATGAGCCACTCACAGCCTTGTAGATTCAAACAGCAATTCTTTATTCCCGAACTCTCACCAGCACTCTACATGCACGTTCTGGGGAAAATCCACACCTCCACCGGGCTCTGCATCCCAAAATACTCTCTGAATCCCGCGAGAACTCAATGGGAACTCAAGGAGCAGGAGGGCGCCTGATGCAGCAGGATACTCCCTATTCCCAGCAGGATACACCCTAAACCTGGACCCACCCTAATCCAGCAGGATCCTCCCTAAACTCGGATCCACCCTGGTCCTTGAGCAGGGTCACCTTTCTCAAACATTCATGCAATGTCACTGCAAATGACCTGGGTCCAAGGCAAGCCTACTTCCACAATGGAGAGTCCTCCCTCTAAGCATCATGGGGTAGGCTGACAAGGAAATTGCCATTTGTCATTCCTACTTGGCTATGGCTCTCAGCAGATGTTAGTTCAAATTCTCCCCTGACCACTAGGCTTTTCTGGCCACAGAGGAGGTAGTTCTGAGAGAGGATGTCTAAATACACCCAGCCAAAAAGCTGGGCCACTGACTGACACAGGGAGCTAGTTTGTCATACTTTATTTCTTGATTATTTCCCCTACCTACAAAAATAGGTGATTACCACATTTTCTCCACTACAATTATCACTACAATTTGGTTGTGATTTGGATGTGAGATGTCCCACAAAAACTCATGTGTGAGACAATTCAAGAAGGCTCAGATGGGGAATGATTGGATGGGGAGACTTATCCCAATCAGTGAATTAATAATTAATAATATGATGGAATTAATTGAGTGGTAACTAAAGTCGGGTGAGGTGTGGCTGGAGGAGGCAGAATATTGGGAGTGTGGCTTTGAGGTATATATTTGCATCTGGCAAGTGGAATCACTATCTCTCTGCTTTCTGATCATCATGTTAGCTGCTTCCCTCTGCCATACTCGTCCACCATGATGGAGCTGGCTGTCCATGGACTGAGATCATGAAACAATGAGCCTCCTATAAACTCTTCCTCCTCTACAATTGTTCTGGTCAGATCTTTTAGTCACAGCAGTGGAAAAGCTGACTAAAATAAATTTATTTTATCTATATCATGTTTGGTATCTCTCCTCTAGGTTTTACTTTGTTCTTGCAGGTAAGACTCCCAAAATCTAGATGTTTTTCTTGAATATTCTTTCCTTTCACCCTGAAAGTAATTTGGGGTCTGTACTCCCACATACCACTTAAATAAAAACTATCATTGGAATTCTTTAAAACAGCTATGATCTATGATTCCAGTCACATGAGTTTCAAATTTCCAGAGGAAGCTGCAAAGACCTCTTGGCATCTTATTGCACCATACCAGCTTGGCAGACACCAAAACTTCAGAAGTAGCACTGTTCTCAGCTCAGCAGAGACTCTCTGGCACAAGACCCCTTCTTTAATTCAATAGCCAAACTTTTTGAATTAACTGAGGAATGATGTTTCAAAAAAAATGCAATCAAAATAATTATTCACCATAACCCAGTGGGATTTATATCAGTTATGCAATACTGGTTTAAAATTGGAAAAATCAATCTTGTAGTCCACTACTTAATCATATCAATTGGCCCAGAAAAATAATTTGAGAATATACATCATTCAGGATTAAAACCCTCAACTAATGAGTACGGGAGAACTTCCACAATCTGATACAACATATCCCAATAATGTAAACCAAACACCATATTTAATGGTAAGATACCAGACATGTTCTCCCTAAGATCAGGAATAAGCATGTACTTGCTAACCCATTCTATTCAACACTGTAGTGGAAGTTCTAGCTAGTGCAATAAGATAAGAAAAGGAAACAAAATTGATAGATTGGAAAGGAAGAAACAAAACTATCAATTCACAGATAACAGATCTGTCTAACCAAAAATAATAATAAGAAGAAGAACAACAATAACAACATTGAAAAATTCTTTGAACTAGTAACTGATATAATTGGACCTCAGAAAACAAAATCCATACATGAAGGTACAAGAAAGAACAATTAAATTTGAAATATAAAAATTACAATTTTAATAGTACCTGAAAATATGATACTTACATTTATATAATAGCATATATATATGCATAAAATACAAAAAGCTGATAAAAAATCAAAGAACATCTGAAAGATATCATGCATTTATGAATCAATATGCAAAAAAAATAAGACATTATTTTCTCCAAGTTTCATCCACAGTTTAACAAAAAATCTTAATGAAAATATCAGCAGATTATTTCATGGATATTAACAAAGTGATTTGATGCTTACATGGAAAGAAAAAAGACCTGGAATAACTAACAATACTGTGGAAGAATAATTAGGTAAAGGACATACATGCCCTGCTTTCAAGACTTACTATGAATCTAAGTAATCAAGACAATATGGCATTGGCAAAAGAATCGACAAAAAAATTCAACTGAACAAAACAGAGCATCCAAAAATAGGATTACACAACTGACCTTTGACAAAGAAGAAAAAGCAATTCAATGGAAAAAGAACAGTCCTTTTAATATATGGTGCTGGAACAATTGTATGTCTATACACAAAAATAGAAACATGGACACAGACTTTACACCTTTCACAAAAATAAACTCAAAGTGGATCACAGACCTAAAAATAAAAATTCAGAATATAGCAATTTTACAGAAAATATACCTACCTTTGAGTGTGATGATGAGTTTTACATAAGTACAATACCAACAGCACTATTTATGGAAGAAAAAAAATAACAAGATGGATTTTATTAAAATCTCCACTCTGAAATATAGTTTTAGGAATATGAAAATACAACTTGCAAAATGGGAGAAATTATTTGCATAATATATATGATGAAGGATTTGTCTCTGAAATATAGCAAAAAATACCCAATCAACACTAAGAAAACTCAATATTAAAATGTTCAAAAGAAATGAAAAGAATAAAAATTGCAAGTAATCATATAAATATATTTTCGACATTATTTTTCTTTAGTAAATGGCAAATTAAAACAATAATGAGATTCTACAACATACCTATTAGCATGGCTAAAATCCAAATACTAAAAATAAATAAATAAATAAACTGAGGTGAGGGTGTGGAGCATATTTATTGTCAGTAGGAATTCAGAATGGTACAGCCATTTTGAAGACTGTTTAACAGTTTCTTACCAGGTTAATCAGTCTTACTGAATGATCTAATAACTGTGTTCCTCAGTGATATGAACTAAATTTTAAAATTTTGTACACACAGAACCATGCATGCAAATGTTTAGAACAACTGAATTCATAATTGCCCCAAATTAGAAGCAAATAAAATATTCAATAGGTGAATAGATATACTTTTGCATTGCATGTATTTATAATAGATATACTTTGATAAATACATGCAATGCAATAGTATTCAATGATAAAAAGAAATGAGCTATTGTGCCTTGAAAAGATATGAATGAATCCTAAATGCACATCACTATATAAAAGAAGCCATTCAATTAAAAGTCACATATTATATGATTCTAATTCTATTTGGAAAAAACAAAAATATAGGGTAATTAGAGCAATGGATACTGATAGTTCATGTATAGGAGGGAGAGTTGAGTAGGTGAAGTACCTATTAAGTTGATTTTTAGAGGGTTGAAATGGTTTGGCATGATACTGTAATTGCATACATAAAGATGTAAACATTTGTTAATACCATAGAATTTTACAGCAGAGGGTAAACAATAATATATTCAAGCTTAAAAATCTCATTTAGGAGATTAGAGAGATCTCAAAATGTACTTCAGAGTATGACCTGAGAATGTAAATGTATTCCAAATGTATAAAACAATCTCACTGAGAGGAGTGGGAGAAATAAGGTGCTGGCTGGCATTATAAAAGAAAAAGAAAACAAAATAACAACAACAACAAAACAAAAAAAAAAAAAACTATTGGAAACGAGGGGAGACTGTAAGGCTAAAGGTAAAAGGAATTGTACCTATGAACTAGACTAAATTATAATACTTGTTACACCTGAGGAATTGGCTTAGCAATTCTGAAATCACTAATATGTACACTTGAAGTAAATAATTAACAAATGATTAGTGAACGGTATAACACATTTCTCCTTGTTGGAGTGGAAAGTTACAGAAAAGCAAAAGAAAAATGTTAAAATGATTCATGCAATAATGGATTGGACTTGCATACATCAGTATGAATTCATTTTAATTAACTATATATACAGATGGTTACATATAAAATACATATGCATATATGCATAAACATAAACATGTATATATTTCCATGCTCTGCTAGCTGAGTTGACTCAAAAGAACCACAACTGTAGCAACTAGCATACCTAGCATCCAAAACTTGGTTTCTGATATCATTCTCTTAAAAAAAAGAACCAGGGATTGTGATAGTCACATTTTGTAGTTGTGACCAAAATACCTGATGAGAACAACTTAGAAGAGCAAAAGTTTATTTTGGCTCACAGTTTCAGAAGTTTAGTCCATGGTTGTCCCAGGGTGAGGCAGAACACCATGATGGAAGGGCACAATGAAGGAGCCCTGCCTTGCTCGTGGTGGCCAGGGAGCAAAGGGGAAGGGGCCACAGGGTAGATGAACGCTTCCAAGGAACTTGCCTAGAGACCCACCTCCACCAGCCATGCCCCGCCTTGCTACATTTACCACCCAACTAGTCTATTCAAACTAGGATGGGCTTTCATAATCCACTTATTTCAGCTCTGAATGTTTCAGAATTAACACAGAAGCTTAGGGAGGACACCTCTTATTCATAATATTCCACCACTGGCCTCCAAAAATTTGTGTCCATCTTACAATGCAAAATGAATTTAGTCCATCTTTGCGAGTTACCATAGTCTTAAAGTCCCAGCATTGCCCAAAAATCCAAGTCCATAGCCTCGCCTGAGATTCATGGCAAATTCTTGGCTGTGAGCCCCTATAAAAATCAAAATCAAGGTCTGGGATTGTGGTTCAGTGGTAGAATACCTGCCTAGCATGTGTGAGGCACTGAGTTCAATTCTCAGCACCACATAATAAATACATAAAATAAAGCAATCGAAAACAAAGAAAAAGAAAGTGTCTTTTAAAAAGTTAAAATCAAGTTGTATATATCCAATATACAATGTCACAGAGTAAATATTCTCATTCCAAAGTAGAGGAATAGGAGCATACAAAGAAGAAATGGAACCAAAATGAAAAAACACAGCCAGGCACACAGGTCCCATGACTCCATGTACAGCATCTAGGACACATGGTAACAAGATATGCTCTCCAGAGGGCTTTGCCTCTCAGCATTCCTGCATTAAACACAGGAGGTTTTGAGGGACACCTCATACTATCAATGACAGTGGTTATTGGAAAAAAGTCTCATTGTAGGACTGAAGTAAGAAATTGACAATGTAAGCTTGGAGTACTTCATGCCAAAAAGTCAGAAATTCTTCAAAATAAAGGAAAGGAGAGGGAGCAGAGAAAGAGTTTGAAAAGAAGATATGCTGAAAAATGTTAAAGAGATACTAGAGCCAATAATACAGCTCCTTATAGCCAGAGATGTAAAATATCTGAGCAATGAAATAATGTAGTATTGGATTCTCATCCAAAATATAAAATAAGCATTCAAGTCCATATTTATATAAGTAAATAATAGAGTAAATAAAAGAAAATGGAAATATATGTGTAGAAGTATTCTAAATAATTTATGTAGACACTGTATACTTAAAGTGGTGGAAGATAACTCCCTATTCCTTAGGTCTGATCTGCACATGATGACTTCTTCCAGAGAAGAATAAAAAAGAGGACAAGAAAACCAAACACTGCTTCAGACATGTGGTCAAGATTCACATCATCATCATCCTATCAATATAAGTCATTTTGACAGCATTTGCCCTTGATCTGATATGATAAAAATGCCATATTAGTTCAATCCCACCACCTACCCACAAAAAGAGATAGAGAACAAGAGAGAAAGAGAGACTTTACCTCTGTAATCATCGACAAAAACCACATAACATCAATCTGATCCCCCCAAAAATATCAGACAAACTCCAATTGAAGGGCATTCTACAAAGGAGCTAATCAGTTGTTTTCAAAACTATCAAAGCCATCAGAAATGGAAATTCTGAAAAACTGTCACAATCAAAAGAAACCTAAGGAGATGTGATAATTGATATGATGTAATGTGGTATTCTGCATCAGACTTTAGTTAAAAACAGCATATTGAGATGATCTGGTTAGTTTTGACAAAGATTTCATACAAATGAGACAAGTTCTCAGTAGAAGAAACTGGGTGTGGGTTTATGGAAACTCTGAACCATCTTCACAACAATTATACAGCAAAATCATTCTAAAATAAGAAGTTTTATAGAAAATGTATTTAAATATGTAATGTCTTCAATAGCTAAGTAGTATACTATATTCTAGGCATTAGAGATACAGTAACAAGAAAGATTTAATCCTGGTTTCATGGAGCTTCAGTTCTAAGGGAAAAGAGGCAAAAAAATTAAATGTCTTATAAAAAGTAATGTAGAAAAAAATGCAATAAACCAATGTAAGTCAGACTAAAAATATACATGGGTGGAGGGTTTTCTCTCAAAAATTTTTATGTATTTGCCCCAAATGTTTTATTCTTAAATGAAAGTTATTTACATGTAATTATGGCCTATAATTTAATTAGGACAACTAAGAGAGGGAAAGAAACAGGCATTTTGAAGTTAGAAAGTTTCAATCTCTAATTTGGACTTTACAAATCCTATGTGACTTTGAACTATTCATTCTGCCTTTATGGACCTCAGCTTTCTTGTTCATAAAATTGGACCAAGAGTATCAATTCCCTAGAGTTGGGCTGTCATTTTAAATGAGATGGAATGTGTATAAATTTTTCTCTTAATGATTAATACAGAGTAAACCCTCATTAATAGTAGCTGTTAATTTATATGTTATGAATAGTGGTGGGTTTATATGAAAAATATGGTTTGAATATGCATTATTACAACCTGTTAAATTCTGGGAGTATTTTTTTCAAAGTACATTGCCTAATAACTCCAGGACGCTTATTAGACTTATACTAAACATAGCCATCTCTCTCCCTTTTGCAGCCTGGTTTACCAAGGTTAATCACTTCCAACATTTCCATTTGTTCCTTCTGATGTCTACTTGTTTGTTTCTAAATAATACATGCATAAAGCCATGTTCTGATTAACAAATTGTAGACAGTGTCCACTATCTTTCAATCATGATGAATGAGGATTTTTCACTGTAATTTTCCCAATTTCATTGTCACTGTAATTTTTTTAAAAAAAATCCATATTCAGGTATTTCACAGTTGTAACTATAAACATGTTCTTCACTAATGAACTAAGTGGGGTACTTTGATTACATTTCCATTTTTGTGGTACATTTTTTGTTTTGTTTTCTTGGAGTAAATAATTGCTTTTCAAATTCATTAAGTTGACTTAGTAGTTCTTGAAACTTTTTAAAGTTCTGACAGCACTTTAAAATATCTTTCACTATAGTATTCCACATGGTCAAATTTTTCATATAATTTATAACTTCCATTTTTGATGCCCTCTAATCTCTGGTCCTATGTAGATAGTCCTTTTGCACTGTTGCACAACTGTTACCCATGTAATTCATCTCACTGTCATTCATTGCTCTCCTGTGTTGGATGCTCTATTTTGGGAACCTACATACATCTTTATTTTGAATTACCTACTTTTTTGTTGAAAGTATGCCCTAGCAGCTTCCAGAGAAAACAACAATGAGAAGTGTGTGTTTTGTTCTGAGACTTAAATTTCTAAAATGTCTCTATTCAACTACCATATTTAATTGATAATTTTTCCTGGATATAGAATTACAAATTTAAAGTAATTCTTATATAAAAATTTGAAGATATTGCTCCATGACTTTCTAGCTTCCAGTGTTGAAGTTGAGAAATTTTATTATTTTCAGTAGCTTCTATTTAACAATAAGAAATTCACTTTTGGGGCTGGGGATGTGGCTCAAGCGGTAGCGCGCTCGCCTGGCATGCGTGCGGCCCGGGTTCGATCCTCAGCACCACATATCAACAAAGATGTTGTGTCCGCCAAAATCTAAAAATAAAAAAAACATTAAAATTCTTTCTCTCTCTCTCTCTCTCTCTCTCTCTCTCTCTCTCTCTCTCCCCCCCCTCTCTCTCACTAAAAAAAAATATATTAAAAAAAAGAAATTCACTTTTATTCTACATGTAGTTTAAAATGGAAATCTCAACTCAAATTGGGAATTCCATTTTGATAGCTGTGTGATCTTTTTAGAGTTATGTAATTCCTTCGTACTCCAATTTTCACATCTGTAAATTGGGGGTAATAATAGTACTCGCCCCCCCTACCCCTTTAGAATTGTTGTATGGGTCAAATTACTTAATATATATAAGGCCTTTAGAATAGAACTTGAGTTAATAAATATTCTCTAAGTATTTGCTTTTTCCTTCATCATGATCCTGATAATCATAATAAGTTATTTAGGGGTATTAAACAGGAGGGTTTCATGAATAGATTATCACTGGCTACTGTGCAGTGCATTGCAATTGAGAAGAAGACAAGATGAAGTCCACAAGGGAGTTAGGAATGACCACTGCTAAATGAATCTGCTTTACAAGAATGTTGTGATCAGAAGGGAAGGCTAAGTTTGGTTGGTAAAGGGACAAAAAAATATTTTTTGAATCACCTTATATTTTCACAAATGAGATCCTTAACCATCCAATGGGAGGAAGGCAAAAGGACAAGAAAAGTTAACACTGTGCTTTCATATGGCAGAAGAGTAGAAAAACAATCTAGATGAAGGTTTCATAAAGGCTCTTTTTTTAGGAACCACAGTTTCATTAACAAGGTTGGGGAGCCCTCATGGGACTCTCATGAGGAGGAAGTCCCATTTCTTCAAACCATCACATTGCAGAAGACACCTGGATTTTGAAGGGGCACATTCAAGCCATAGCATCTGTTGAATCAATGAACTTTCATCTAAGAGATTTTATTTCTCACTCAAATGATTGTTATAGTCTAGTTTCTTATAATATTACAAGAACTATATTGAGCCAGAGAGGTATTAACAAGTAGAAAAATTATGGATTTCTAATAAGGCATTCTGAGTTTTATTCCTATTCCAAGAAGTAAAGATGACAGTAATAAGGAACATATACTGAAAAACACTATTTTAAGCACTTCACCTATGTTACCTTGTTTAATGTGTACAAAACATTCTGTGATTTAAGTTTAGTTTCTATTTCCATTTTGCAGAGGGGGCAATTGAGACTTAAAATATAGCAAGGAATTAGACCCTTCACTTTTTTCTGAAAATGTCTGATGGTGCCTAAAAGCAGGATTAAAAACTTAGCATCTCTTCCTCCATTTCACATTCGTCTCCTTTGCTCCAAGTCACCCTGGATACCAGGAAAAGGTCTGATCCAATAAACATAGTCAGTCGAAATTACCTCCAGGAAGCTTCAGCTAGTAGTAACAGCAACTTTCAGGATGATCCTGCCTGGACAATCCTAAGAAAATGTTGGACAAACTAAAATGGATCAAGATCACCTGCTTTGGCATCTGTGGAAAACTTCAGTTGTGTGAAACTCCAATCCTTGTCCTCATTTTTCTTTTTATAAAACCTCAAAATCATTGTCAGTTACTGGAAGACTGTGGTAGTGGCATGGGTCCCCTTGTCTTCATGGTGTAACGATACTGATTAAGGTTCCTTTAGTGCTTTTCAACATTACGTTTTCTGTTCACTTTGGGGGTGGGGCAAATGGTGAGAGCTGATTTTGTTGCATCCCTGGAGTCAGAGCTCTGTTCTAGAACTCTGATAAATAGAACAGTTGATGTCACCCAACATCAACCATTACTAAACAGCAGAATTCCAGATTCAACCTGGACAATCTGACTCAATTGTTTTCCATGCACATTAGCTGGGATGAGTTTTCAAATATATTTGTAGCATGGATAACCAACAAGCAGAGTGGAGACGAGACTTAGCTCAGGAGGAGAGCCCTAGAACCCACTGCTGTTGATGCAAATAAAGTTGCTAGGGATAGGGAATAAGTGGTGGTCCTCAGGTGGGACCAGAACAGTAAGAAAGAAGAGAGACACTTGAGAGAGCCTGTAGCTGCAGCTACCTACCAACCTATACATAAGTTTCTTTGCCACTTAACAACAAACATAGCCACACTGGTGACACAAAATAAATATCAGCCCTGTGATATATGTACCCAATATTAATTTACTAACACAGATTCTAATAAGAATCTTGCAACAAATGGAAGCAGCAGACGTAGTCAGAAAAGGACTCTTATGTTCAGTGTATATCTTTTTTGGCCTTAAGCACAATGAAACATGTTCATTTGCCATGTCAAAATCATTGCTATGTTATGAAGTTGAATGATTAGATATAAAACACAAGAAAACGGTATGTCAGACTCTGGATTAGTCCTTAATATCTTAAAAAAAATAAGCACAAAAGGATATATTATGTGAACCTTATTTGGAAAATTTCAAGATCTAGAATTTAAAAATATCTGAACTTTGATAAAATCACAAAGGAATAAAAGACGTGCTCAGATATGACTCATAGCAGCACAAAAGATATTTAGCTTTATAAGAAAGCATTACCTTTGAAGAATATTCACTTCTTGCTCCTATCAATGGAGAAAAGGGTACATTCATTTACTGAGAGCAGAATATGCCCCCAAATAGCAAACCCGTTTTTATATAAGTCACTTTTCAAGTTAGCTAAGATTTTGTCAATCATTTGATGGGTTTTAGCTTAGGGATAAATTTGAAGCTGTTATTTTTCTGGTGAAGCCAGCAATAGGGAAATGTATGCAAGGAAAGGAAAAGAGAAACTGGAAAATTGAGCTAACTTAATAGAAATCTAACATTTGCTGTTGCATAGAATAATTACTTTTCTCAGATCCCTTTGAAGATGAAAGGTTTTTGTATTAACAATTTTTATTACCAGGCTATCATGAAAAAAAAATAATCCCTACCATGTCTACACATTTCCTGTTTTAAAATATACAAGTGATCTGTTGCCTATCTTTATAACAGTGGTTTCTTTTCCAAAGAGCTTTAGTCTGGAGAATATACAACATAAACTTCAACAACAGAGAATACTTTTAAGATGAGCAATGCAAAAATCTTGCCATTGGTACTGTTAGATATTGGGGAAAGGTATCCACTTTCCAAAGACAAAGGCAATGTTGTGTTGTGTTGTGTTGTATATAGCTATGGCAACTTGAGCAGATGACTCACTGCAAGCCTTTGCTATGCTGTTATAAAACTAAAACTCAGTAAAACTCACCCAGTTACCTTCCCTGGTATATCTTCATCATATTAAAGTGTTTGAGAATTGCTTTGGAGATTCTCATAAACCCAAACAAGCATTAAAAAGGAGAGGCAGGGAGGTTGAAGTATCTCTTGAGAAAGGTGTGTCTTTCTTATAAACTCCGGGTTTTATGATGTATGCTCCAGCAGTGTTAGACTCTGGTGTGACACACGAAGACCAAATCTATTTTGTATTCAGGGAAGTCCCGATGTATTCTCTAAGTGACATGAAGCTAAGTACACCCACATAGTTTCTGAGTATATCAGTTCTTCAGCTTACATTAAGCCTTTCCAGATTTACCCACAGAAGTTGGCTGTTTGCCAGAATTCAGACTCTGTTCTGTTGTGCAGTGGGCTGAGTATTCCCAGGTGCCTGCATAGTTTTATGCCTAGTCCTTATTTACAGTTTTTCTTAGGATTGCTTTGAAGTGTGAACAATCAAGTTTCAGCATGCTGCAAAGTTCTTCCCACATGAGCCTTTTATTTCATTTTCTATTACAACTGAAGCCTTCTCAAGACAGAAGTATTTATCAACAACTATTAAAATGCATTTGGAATGATAAATGCTTCAAATAGACCTTGTAAAATAATTTTATTCTCTTTCAGTAAGATAAACAGCCAATACTATTCTTTCTCGGCTTCTACTGTGTAAAAAAATAATAATATTTATCAAGGCTTTTAATTTATTAATTATTAAAATTCAAAAAGCATCCTGTGGCTTGACAGCACTCATACATGCAAGTTGAGGCTTGCAATTACCTTGGGTATGTGCCTTGTTTATTCTTTGGAGTTCTCAACACAGCTGCTAATATGAATATGATAAATAATTTGTAACCTTAAATGTCATCTTTTTGAAAAGGAGTATCTGCCATAGCATCCGCATAACCTGTATCTAAAGATTTTTCTTCTTAATAACTATCATTTTCAGAAAATATAAAATGAAATGCAGACATTGGGTTTCTAAGCTCTCTATTGCCTTAGGATCAAATGTTCTGACTAGAATTGTATGGAGGGAAGTCAAAAAGCTGTTCAGCTCCCCAGTGAACTATCCAAAGACTCCTCAGAAGTGATCCTCTGCAGCCACACGAGATCACCCTCTGTGGACAGCTCTTCAGGGAGCTGCAGTGAGACAGACAATCCTCAGTGAAGAAGGGAAACCAGGAACGTCTATTGTCTATTTCAACTTTATAATAAACACTGCTTTCCCATTTAAGAGAAGCTTTCCACTGCAATCATTTTCTCCTTTTAATGCTGCCTTTTTGTGTTTGCCAAAATCATACTCAAGATTGTGACACCAGTGTCCAAAACCAGAAGTGGCCCAGCAAGGGGTAGAGGTAGGAGTGGTATACACAAGCTGGATAAGCTCACTAAAGGGGCATTCCTCAGTACCCTGCAATCCCAATCTCCCAACTCCCAACCAACTTGGATTAAGGTGCTAAGGGGGCTCTGTGTAGATGATGTTTGCTCTTTTCAGAACTTTTAATCTTTACATTGGATGCCATAATTCTAAACAAATATTTTCAGAGTTAATCCCAGATAAATGATTCCTGAGAGGATGGATGATTGTGCTCCCCCTTGCCCTTGTGGTTGATGGATGACACATTAAGCTATAACGCTAATAACACATGGCAATCAGTACCTATAGCGTTTTCACACACCTGACCCCAAGCTGAGGTTAATGCAGAAGACAAATAGGAGGGAAGCACAAGCTCCATCCCTTCATCAGGCTCTTACATAAATAACAGACAAATATCCTCCTGTTCACACCACATCAGAGCAGAGGAAAAGGCTGCCAACTTTAGGCCTTCAAGGACTTAGAATTGCTGTTGTCAAATCGATTTTTTACAGTAGACTGGCCTGTTTGCCAACCATTTTTTAATAGCAGGAGAACTGTTTGGGACTTGGGCTTGTAGTACACAAGTGATTTCCAAATGACATTTCAGATGTAAAAATTCAATCTGCCAGCTTTTCCCTCCTACACCCCTCCACCCCACATCCATACACATGCCCACACGCCCCATCAACTTCCACTGACATTTCTTCATTATCATGAAAGCTCAGGCAGTTGGGGGATTCTGCAAAGCATCATTCCTATTTTATACCTAAGCCTTCACTGATACCTCTACAAATGGTTTTCTGAATTTATGTCCCAACAGGAGGTAGGGTTCAAGATTTCAAAGTTGTGGACATAGTGGCTTATGAGTTTATCCCTTTCACTTCTCTGGTCATTATCACTCACCTAGACTGTTCCATTGCAGGAGCTAAAATGCCAAATGACCTTTTTGAGTGAGTGGTCACAAAGCCTCATGAGCACATTTAATAGGAAGAAATGTGGACTCAGTTACATAGTGAGAGAAGATTGTCAGGAGTATATTTCTCTTTTTTCCCCCCTAAACCCAAACACAACATCTGTAGAATGTTTTTGAATGTTCAAGTTACACCTTCCCCTTCCAGTGTGAAATTTGCTTTATAAACTTTTGTGAAAGGTTCTATCTTTCAGCTATATAATGTTTCAGAAGTATATATAGAGAACACATTCAGAAGATTCCCTTGATGCCTTAATGACTGGATGCTGGAGGAAATTGCTGGATTGGCTTCATTCTTATTTCTTATTCTATTCTCTCATATGTATCATCTAAACTTGGATTATATTAATACTATCCTCTTCAGTAAAAAAAAGTGTAGGGTTATTTTATTATGAGATATATAATGACACTCAACAAAAAATTTTGCCCACAGGCATGCTCCACTGGGAAAACAGGGATCTTATAAAATGACAACACTGCACTGAGACATTCAAGTGGCAAATGGAGATGGTGTTTTCCAACTCAATATCCAAACATATTTAACATATTCAGGTGTGGGATAAGTGCTTGCCTGATAATGTATGTTTCTGCACTTCCCAAAATACAAGAGCCCTTGTCAGAATAATATGACATAAAGAAAGCCATATTTTAACAATGTCAGCATTTATACTAAAAGTCTTTGCCCCTTCTAGAACCTATTAATATCTAGACAAAAATCGGAGGTATTCAAAAGTTAGCAAATAGCCTAGCAACTACATTTATTGAAAATAAATTTGCCAGAAAAATCCTCTTGGCTATTTTTAAACAATAACATTTCACTCCATACCATTTCATTTTTGCTTATTTATTTTATTTTACTTTATATTTATGTCCTCATATGACTTAGGCACAGTTTCATTTCCATTCATTAGCCCATGATGTTGACTGGTGCCTTTAGGCACTTCAGGGATAAAAATAAAATGACCATTTTGTTTGGAAAAGAAGCTTTTGCACAGGGCTATGTTCTCTTCCTCAATAAATATTTCATAACTCTTTAAAACAAGACCTTATCCCTTAGCACATGTGGGCGGCAGCTGAATCTGAACCAAGTTGATGTCCTAGAGCTCAGAGTCTATCATCCAGCACCAACTTCCACTTTTCAGAATTATGTCAAATACAGAAACATTCACAAGGAAACCCCTTAATAGCAGGGATTAGTAATAAAAATTTCTTTACTTCAGAAGCTACGTTTTAAATTATCATATATTCTATATTCTGCATCTCAAGGAAGGCCTACAATACTGCTTTGCTTCCTGGGTTGGTATCTCTCAGGTTCCATTCTATTAAGCCATGTTTCCAAAGGTACTGGACTAGTCTACCTACCTCGCAGTAAAGCATATCATCCTTGTGTCTTCAGATGGAGCTAACCTAGGAGGAGAATGTGCATGTACAGACGAAGAGAGAAAATAATAAGAATCAAAGCTCCAATGATAACAAAATATGCCTCTTAAAAGTATCAAAGAAAAAATGCACTAAACAGAATTAAACAGGAAAGAATGATTTTAGTCAAGACTATTGCAATAGGGGTCAAGAACACAAAAAGAGGGAAACATTGAGCTCAACCACACAAGGTTTTTAAGTACGTGAGGTGATGTGCTCAGCAAAGTACTGGGAATGAGAGGGGAGGCTTATCAATGTGATTGGTCTGTGCCTTTGCTAATAGTGCCTATCAGTTACCAGAGTGAGAGGCAGGGATCTATCTTTTCTGATGATTACATTTCAAAGGGATGGCTCCTAGGTCCTTGAAAAAGGTATCCCTGAGTTGTAAAACTGACATGAATCTGGGAGACAATTTACATCCCAAAGGAACAGAAAAGAATTTTTAATTATAAGTTTTCTAAAGTAAATGCTGTAGGTGATTGGGGTCTACAGTGAGGAAGAAATTTATCTAAAATTTAGTAAAGAATGTCTTGGTAAGAAGAACGTCTTGGAAGTCAACTGTATTTGCCAGTTTTGTAAATAGGATAATAAGTTAGTCAAGAGCCGTGCTGCTCTTAAGGGAAGAGGATCAAGGATCCAGGAACTGATCTTTAAGGATTTTCCTTTAAGTTTTCATGGCTTAGAATTGCTAAGGTCTCTCAAACCCACAAGTTCACTTGCTTTCTGTAGCAGATTTAGATACACAAGGGAAACCAAGCACAAGGAGGTTTGGGGGGTCTTTGTTTATTAAATAAACTCTTGTTTATTTCCAGTGGCAAACTTTGCTCCTGTCCTGTACTACCTCACCTGGGCCAGTGAGACAGGAATGGCAATTATAGCCTTCTTGATGGTTCTCCTCCAAAGACAATTGAGATCTTTCAGTTTCTATTGTAGGAGAAACCAAACTACCATTTCAGGGACTACATTTATTGAAAATAAATTTTACAGAAAGTCTTTGAAGAGACATCATGAACTAATGCCTCTGAAGATCAGCAGCCTTCCCCTTCCAGAACTTCTGCATTGGCTGCCTCTACTTTCTTTCTTTTTTTTCCCCCCAACAAAGTATTCATCTATTAATCTGGTAACAATTTTATTTGCATCTATCAGCTTTACTGATACATCTCTAAAATGGTACTAATGGCCTTCAGTGACCACATAACCACAGATATTTTGCTTTGCTGTTTTCATCATCCCCAGCCCGTGTGCACAATTTAGCAGTGATGTAGTAGCAAGCTTTCCTTGGAACTTTTTATCACCTGCCCCCATCCCCACCCTGTGGATTCTAAGATGATGCACTTTTCTTGTTCTCTGTCAAAAGTGGATCACACTCCCTGGGTTTGTGCTGTGCAGGAAGAGGACCCCAAGGATCTGGCATCACCTTCCTCTGTTCTTCATCTGATAAAAAGGTTGGTTCATCCAGTTCTATAATTTCCACTGAAACCTTAATGCAGATAACTACCAGCACCACTCTTATGCTGCTGGCTGTAACTGCAATTTTTGTGTGATGTCACACCGTCTTTAGTTCCTGTCTTTCTCCCTCAGCTCCAGACTAAAATTGTCACCTACCTCTTAGAAAAAGAAAATCCAAGGTTCTGTAAGATGTCAAACTGAGAATATTAAAAACCAACTGGACAATCCTTACCCCTTCATGCCCACCTCTTCCTCATCTGGATGTGATATTTCATTCTGTTGTCACTGATGGGCGTCACCCCTTTATCCACTTTCGCTCTGCCTGGACCACTCCTGTCCTGCCTGGACCACTCCCCTCTGCTCTCCAATCATATTGTGCTTTTACCTCCACACTCTAGAAGTTTCCATCATGCTAAGCACTTGCATACACATGTTAGGGTGCTATATTTCATTCCTGCTATAGGAATGTAAGCTGACCCCTCTGTTTCTCCGGCTATGATTAATTTCTACTAAGCACAAAACTTTTTGTATCCTTTATAATACAATTTTTTGCTTAGTATTATAGTTTACCCTGTAAATGATAATATTTTATATTTTTACTAAATATAAACTTCCTTGATGGCAGAGGCCATACACTATTCTCTCTCTCTCTTTTTTTAATGCCCCAGATTATTTTTCATTGTGATTTTCAGGACATGTGTGTTAAATGAAATGCTGCATTTTTCATCTGAAATGGGGATCTGTTCTAGGTCGCTCATGGAGACCTAAGTAGCTCTTAGAAACTAGACTGTTGAAAACTGAACAGATCTTCCAGGTAAATTGGAAAGGTGGGTTTGAGGGCATTGTAAGTATAGACTCTGCGTATGAACCTATTCTATTCTACTGTGAATATTAACTTAATATTTTTTGTGTCACATTTTAAAATTCTAAAAGAGACAAGATAAGAAAAGTACCATGTAATCACTCCTGGTCACAGAGAAAAGTCCTGCTATCCTTGGGTTAGTTTTCATAGCTCTTTGAAGGCATACTGCTAATGAAACTGCACAATTTCTCTATGATATAGATGCTTCTAAGTACATACAACTCTTTGGAAGGTCTTTCCTATATTTTTATGTCGAAATACATGGCAGAAAAGGAAATTTGCAAAGTAATGTCATAGGAATAACTCCTCTGAAACATAAGTGAACTTAGCCAAAGTTCAAGGTGGGCTTATCCCAGCTTGGAGGAACCACATAGGGCTACATCTTCCTTCAGGAATGGGATGACCAAACCTGGAATATCACAATCCAAAGTGTCTCCCAGAATCTTTACCACTGTCATCTCAAGAAACTTGTCTCATTTACAGGATACTTAACCAGATTCTCCTCCTACTAATCAATCTTAGAAGTTGTTCATTATAATTCTTGCCCAGTTCAAGTTCAGCAGTAACCCCAACAATACCACTTTTACAGAAATGAGATATAGTTGGTAATAGCTTTTTTTAATTGAGCACTCACAACTGGCCAGATACTTTATTTATGACAACAGCCCAGCAAAGTAAGTGTAATTATTCTCATTTTGTTTTTGAGGGAACTAAGACTCATGGAGAAATAAAAAAAAAAAAAAAAAAAAAAAAAAAAAAAAAAAAAAAACTGGCAGAAGATGAATTTGAGTTCACAGGTTTCTGACACCAAAGACTGTGTGGGTTTTATTATTATTATTATATTTTGCTGCCTCCTTATGATAATTAAATGTATCAAGGTACTGAAAGCTTATTTTAAAGTTAAGGTTTAAAACTGCTACTTCTCACTTAAATCTCTCCAATTCATATAGACTTAAAACAGAGATATGTTCAAGAGCAATTAATAACAATCAATGCACTTGGCCTCATAAGGCTGAGACAACTGCTTTTCTCTTCTACTCTTTAATTGTTGGATATCCTATTTGAGATCCAAGCATTGGCTAGGATGGGATTACTCTGGGCCTAACCTATGAAAACCAGGGAACAATGGCCAAGTTATTTTCTTCTCTATGTGACATTATTATTTCTCTGTGAAGAAATGGGAATGTTAATTCTGTCCATATAATCCTACCTCCAGTTGACACTGACAGTCCTTTTCTATTTGCCTCAGTTATCTAACCTCGTCTTAACTGACTTTCGAGATTTCATTCACAAAAGTGTCTGAAAATAATGTGTTACTTTCTTACCTAGTCCAAAACCTTTATTTTTTAAGGCTGTGAAACTGCAGGTTGGTTAAGATGTGACAGTTTTTTAATAGCCCCTTCATCCTGGGCCTCCTTTCTTCCCTGTGACTCCCCCCCTGGGAGCCATTCTTGTAGTTCTTAGCATCTTCATGGACTTGGTCACACTTCCTCCTGTGATCCTCTATGATGTACTGATTCATGATCCTATTCTAACCTAAAAACTAAAAAATTGACAACCTCCAGAGTTATTCTACTAAGTAAGCCAAGTTGATCTAGCTCATCTTAACACCCCAAATATATTGAAATCGACCCATAGTCAATGTGAGTTGCCCCGCGCCACATGTGCTTGGGACATTGAAGGAAAGAGAGTGATCTTTCCTAAGTCCTATGACATGGATTTTTCTACCCTATACATTCCCTGGAAATATTTCTCTCTCTCTCTCTCTCTCTCTCTCTCTCTCTCTCTCTCTCTCTCTCATCTCATGGAGTGTAATTTCCTTTGGTAATGTAAAGTTTTATATACATATATACAGACACTTATATACATTTATGATTTTCAGTTATTAAAAACTTTTTATGATAAATTTAATGCACTACCACTATTTATTTTTCAGTTATTATAAACTTTTACTTGATGTTTTTAAAAAGAACTCAGAGTTCTGCAACTCCTGAAATGATCCATTATTAATTAACTGAACAATATGATGCAAAAAGAGGTGAATTAGCGTCATTATTCCAAATACGAACCTCTCTCTCCTTTTTTTTTTACTTTGGCTAATTAAATAATTTATAAGAGTTTTACAATATTTTGTTACTCCAGTATTAAAATAATTAATCCTCTAACATTGCAGTAATTATAAACTTTGGGTCAGAAAAGTTGAAAACATTATTAGAAAAGAAGTATGGATTACAAGACAAGCAATAAACAAAATGATTGCATTGGTTCATAGCATTTTTAAATTAGGAAGACAGGATGGGAGGAAATCCCAGCATCATTTATTTGAGACCCTTGAAATAATGATTTTGTTTATACTGGATTTCTAACTCACTTTCAGAAGGAGTCAACATAAAGGTAAATAGACACTCAGCATCTTCATGTCCCTTAAAACATTCCTTAGATGACATGATTTGGTTATAAGCCAAACTTGTCAGAAATTGTGAGACTTTAGGTTTCTAAAGTGTTTTTGCAGCACTGAGAACACATTGGACAAACTGCAAGCTCCTTCTCATCCCTCATTCATCCTTCATTCTTCCTGCTGCTTATGTGTGTGTGAGTGTGTGTGTATGTGCATGTGTGTGTTTGTGTATGTGTGTGTGTGTGTGTGTGTGTGTGTGTGTGTGTGTGTTGGAGGAGTGGGTATTTCTCCCTCCAGAATGTGAATAGCCTTCTTTTGTTTCTTGGTTTTGTTTTGTTTAGTCTGTCCTAGAAATCCAATTTCCATCTTAATATAGTTTCCATTGGTGACAAAACTCTCCTTCAAGGAATGTGTACTTCATGCAAGAGCAGAGCTGATGCTGTAGAACACAGAGCAACAACCCAAAACAAAAACAAAAAACCTCCAGACATGGTGCATATTTTAAGGGTTGTAAATAGAAAGATATGACTTCATTAAAGAGGACTGGAAGTATTCATTTTTCAGGAATTTAGCTCCCCATAATTCTTTTATTTCTTTCACAAATTGGATAATTAATGTGAGTTAGTCAAAATCCTCTATGGTTACAATCTCTGTGATTCTTTAATATTATAACTCTATGGGCTCATTTCTCATTTTCCTCCATACCTCATTTAAGGCTTGAAGTCAGTGGGAATTACCCCAGGCAAGATGAATTAGAGACTATCTGCCTAATCACTTAAGGCAGACTGTCAATTTTTAGAAATTATTAAGCACATCTACACAGTCATAGGAAAATGTGGGTTTTCATAAAAACCCACATTTTTATATTTTTAATATAGATGGGAAAATTCTCTTTCTTAAAATGTAAAGCCTCAGAGGATCATAGAATTTTGAAACCATAAGACTCTTACGAATTATTTATTTATTACTCATTTATTCAAAAAATTGCCTGAGAACTTCATGGGCCATCAAAGGTAACCTCTTTGTCAGTAATTTAAACTTTCTGGGCCTTAGTGCCTGGGTGGGCTGAATGAGGAAGGTGAAATGGACCAAGTCATGTGCAACTCCCAGATGCAACCTTGCACAGTGTAGGCTGGTAATTTGTTCAGAAGTTATCTAGCTAAGCAGAGTCACAGCTAAGGCTACCCTTCAAAAGCTAAAACTTCCTGTTTGCCCCTCTTGTATCCTTTGTATTGTAATGCATTAAATTTCTAAATTCAAAAGTCAAACAATTTCTAAATTCTGAAAATGTTTCTACTTACCGATGAATGGTCACTTCCAGATCTGAAACTTAGCTTGGATAGTTACATAAGTGGTCTGTTAGTTACATAGCATCATATTACATATTATGCCTAAAACTGTAAAGCCACAGAAACACTAGGTTCACCCATATACAAATCACATTTATTTTTTGCAAACTATATGCCATTTGGGTGTCACTGGTATAGCCCAACCCTTCGAGTTTAAGGGATTTGAGATTGAGAGCCAAGTCAAGATGATCCAGGGTTCAGGACAGGTCCCATGCTGCAGATCAGCATGTTGACACATAGCTATAGATTTGTGCAAAGCTGACAATTTGATAGTGAATGTGAGAAGCAACCTTAAAAAAGGAAATCCTTTTCATCCATCTGAGCCACACAACTTGTTTACAGGCAATAACAGTTCCCCTTTTTTAAGTGTATAGAGAAGATAGTCTGGTATTTTTTAGCACCATCCTGGCTGGCCTTGAGCCATCCCCTTGTCTTTCACAAGTTGCTTAGATGAGGCACTTAACTGATGTCAACTACAGAGGGGCAGGTGCATGCAGAGAGAGAGTCAGCGTCTGAATGATTCTTCCTTCCAGTGTCATCCTACTCCACACTGAAACCCCTTCAACTCAGGATACTTTAACATTCAGCAGTGTAGCAGAGTAGTGAGACTGGCCTCCGGAGGTGACTGCCTCAGCTTAAATCCTAAATCTGTCACTTACTAATTGAGTGTCCTTGGAAGCAAATCCCATGACTTTCTGGGACATTCATTTCTGCATATGTAAAATTTCAATGTTAGATTCCTCCTCATAGAGCTGTTGTAAAGATTAAAGGATTTAGTTTTTGTAGGCTGTTTAGAACAGGCTTTGTTAGCTTTTATTATTAATGTTTTCTGTATTGAATATTTTTCTATTGTTCCAGTTACCAAGCCTAGAAATCATGCTGTCATCCTAACACCCTCTCACATCTAAAATTTAACATGTCTTTGCAGTTCCACCTCAACAATATCTTGTTAATGCAGCCCTTTCTTTATACTCCAGCTGTCGTATGTAGTTCTTACTGTCTGGATCACCCTAGTGGAGTTTATTATAAAGTCTACTCCATTGTATTGCTTATTCTTTTTCTTTCCTTCCCCCCCCCCACCTGTTTCCCATTGAGAGCTTTTCTTATTTTTTTTGTGCATTCTTTATTGCACTTGGTTTTGATGAAAAGAGGTCTGTAATAATATATAATCTTCATCAATTGACCAAAGTTCTACTTCTTTTATTTATTTATTTAGCACAATATTGTTAGTACCTAATGCATAATAAGCAGGAGGTAGAATAATTTCAATACAACATGGCAAAAGCTATAATGAAATCATGAAGAATAATATAGGCACAAGGGATATAGTAGTACTTCGTGGCAGAGCCAAAATAAAAAGGCATGACAAAGTATATTCATCAATGGAGCATTGAAGGATAACGAAAAGATTCTCAGATTCATGAAGAATGGTTGCATAAACAGAGACAGAAAACAATATGCACATTGGCTCAGAGTTGTGGACTAGGATGGGAGAACTTGGAGTCTCCACCAGGCAATGGAAAGAATGAGAATGGATATGTAGGATAATAATAGTTACATTAATTGAGAGCTTCCTAAATTTCCTAATTTCTAAAAGCTCTATGAGCATTCTTTTGGATCCTCATAATGGCCCTATAGAGTATATAAATTTAATGCAGTTTTCCATATGAAGGAAGTGAAACTCAGAGCAAGGGTTGACAAGGAGCAAAGATAGAACTGAAATTGTAGCCTATTGGTCTTCAAGTCTGCACTAATTGTATTATCCAACCCACTACTGAGTCAGGAGCACCTATACGCTATGCATGCAAGGATTTTACTTTGCAGTAGTGGAAAGCTATTGGAGAGTTTTAATTTAGAGAGTGACATGAACAGATCACTGCTTGAGATCATCTGGGTACTTGTCAATTTACCTTTCTGCTAGACTACAGCATTCTTTGAAACCTCATTGCTCTTAATTACATAAACTTAATGACTTTTAATTCTAATGGATCTCATTATTTTGTCAACTATTTTTATTGAGCATTTCTTTTTTGTTTGGCACTGTGCCAGGTGCTGGTACTTCATGAAAGGGATTTAAATATTGTCAGGCACTAAAAGACATATAAAAATGAGAGAGGGAGAGAAAGCAAAAGGGGAAAGTAGTGACCCCCTCCCCCCAAAAAAATATCAATGTGCTAATAGAAGTCATGAAAAAAGAAAAATTTTTCCAGTGCATCAAATAGGCAAATTAATTTAGATTTTGGATTTTGATTCAAATGATTAAGTGTTTATTTAGTTCTTACTCTATTGTAGCTTCTTTACTAGGAGCTGGTGATACAAAATGGAAGACATGGTCCTTGATTTCAAATAACTTCCAGTCTTCTAAAGTAGATTCCCAGATAAATAATGAAGGAGAACTGTACTTTAATTTATTTTCCCACCAACTTTATGTCAACGTAGGGTTGACTTAATTAAATATTTTTGTGCCTCCTATTTTCTCAAGTGTATCAGTAATCATAGTGTCTATTACAAAAATGCATTACTTTATCTTTATGCAAACTTTTTTAACAACTTACTATAAAATTATGGCTCAATATGCTTCAAACATCTGTAAGAAATATCAAGCTCATTTTTAAAAAAGCAATGATAAAATTTCAGAATATTTTAGAATCAAAAATCTTCAGTAAATTGATAATATTCGGTAGAAAGGAGATGGATTTATGCAAATTCTACCTAATTTTGAAGCTACAAAGATATACAACTGACTCTGCTCAGTTGCAGACTCTAACTTAGGTCTATGTTTTAGAGGTGGACATCTGTATTCATGTGTCTTTGAATTATTAACTCATTCAACAGAGAAATAAGATGCTATGTGGCTACAAATATTATCTACCAATAGTAAATACAAGTTAATAAATAAGTAAACTGGGAAAGTATCAGATGGAAACCTTAGTAATAATATGAAGTATGTTGGAAGAATATTTGCCCAGTAATTGACTTGTTCACTAAGCCAATACTATTTTCTGACATAACTTGATATTCACTTAATATTTTTGAAATTTTGTAATCAGAAAAATACTTAGCATTTTACCACCACATGTAGAAGAATTTGCAGGATTAATTTTAAACCTTCAAAAATTTTAACCACTGAGTATTATTGAGATTAAAATATTTAAGAACCGTAATATATTTTTAGGATGTGTTATCTCAAATAACATGGGCAAAGATAAACTTCCTTAGACTTTTTGTGCCATTATTCACATCCTATTCACCAATATTAAATTCTTATACTAAAATACAGAAAATAAACGCTATTTTTTGAGTCTCCAAAAGTTTTTCTGGGACCCAGATCAGGCAGTGAATACCATGATTGATGTGAGCACACAGTAATGATTTCTGTCTCTGGTTACAGCAAGACACTCTCATGTTTTTTTTTTGTTTTTGTTTTTTTTTGTTTTTTTTTTTTTTTCTCTTTCGGGCCACCGTTATGTCTTATATAATCCAGCAGAGGGTGCTTCCTTTTTAGGGTTGGGTTAGAAATGAATATTGCCAGCAAAAAGTCAAAATCTTAAAATAGTGATGAAATTATATCTCCTAGCAATTTTGCACATTTTCACGTGTGTCCCAAGGATAGTTAATCTTCCATTAAGCACCACACGTTTTTACCCAAGCATCACATAACAACTGCACGTGTTCTTCTATGATGTGCTTGCTCTCTCATGTTCCTTCTTGATTGGAATTTTTGGTCCCTACTCAAAAATTTCAGGTATGTTCAATGTAGAGAAGTTTTTGTTTAACATCTATATTTCACTCTAGGAGATATAAATGCAATGTTGCTGACATCCCAAAAAAGTTTTCGCTCTTTGTTTAAAAAAATAAAATGGTTTTCCTCTAGAATTCTTTATAGCAAAAATGTGATTTTATAGTACTCAGCATTGTGGGTCGAAAAGTTTAGACAGAAATGGTAACCTCTTGTGAAGAGCAAAATCGCCAGTTTTCAGGAATAATTCACTTCCTAAAGGTATAGTGCTACATCTCCCTTATACAAAAGAATGACTTTGGTTCACACCTACCAGAACAGACACATCAGGCATTACAAAGAAAAAAGTTAGAATACTCTCTATCAAAATGGCTTCAAGGGATTTTTCCCTCTCACCATTTTATAAATGATAATGCTTAAATTAAAGAAATGGGAGAAAGTATTTCCATGAATTTTTTGCAAACAGTTACATTTTACTTTTGAACCTTTTCTTCCATCTCAAATTTTTACCATTTGAAGTTGTATAGAAGACAGGCCATTCTAGAAATACTGCTTAATAGGAAATCTGTATTTATGGTTGCCGAGGTAGCCCATACTGCAAGTGAAACACAAAGCTAAGAGAATGAGTTGGTTGTGCTGAGCAAATGTTTTATATCTGTGTATAAAAAAGCTCAAAGCAGCTCTAACTTTAAATCCCATTAGAAAATGCTGTAATTAACTGCAGGACCTCCCTGATTGTTCAGGTAACAGATGGACATGCCACAATGAAATATTTCCCCTTTTTATTTACAAACAAAAGAGGATTTTTATGTGGGCAGAAATTAAAACATCACTGAAGCTCTGGTTGCCTAAGCTCAAATTCTTTCATTAGCAAAGATTCTTTATTATGTGAAGTCAACAGCTTTAATATTTTTGCATGGTTGAAATATATAATCCATAATATGTTGTGATTTCCCTTCAAATGGATTGGTTTCTTCAGAAAGAATTATGTACCTACAACATAATGAGGTAATTAACTAGAGAACAAAAGCTTTTTCTTTTGTTTTAGACAAAACTTGCTTTTAAGACACAAGCAACGCAGGCATTATTTTTAGGTCCATGTGTCTTGTCCTGGATAGTGATTTTGTTATCAGAAATCTTACATTATGTTGTAGAATACCAAAAACATCTGACAAAATATTAAAGGACAATTGAGGTTAACTATTCTATATGTTGTTATGTTGCTTTTATGAATATTTTATATCTAGGTGGTAGACTTTTGTACATGATAATATTTCTACAAATGAAAACTAAAAACATCTATTTTGACTGACAGCTGTTAGGTCAGAACCATAAATCATACTGTCACCCAATGCCTTAGAGAATCATAGTCAATCAGTTCAAAACATACTTAATTCAAATACATTTGAAAAACCCCCAACCAATTAAAAAAAAGTAAAACTTTCCAGAGTATTGCCTACATAATCCCTGGCATATATAATTTTATTTAAACAAACTCTGCTATCTGCATTTATCATTTCATAGCATAACCTCATTCCAAGTTTGATACCTCTTGTTATTTAAGATGCCACAAGAAGTGAGGGATAAAATGAAAGAGCTCAAGTAGAAGTTCCAAAGTCTACAAACTGACAGTGCAAACTGTGTTTGTCCCACTGATCTGTCTAATTAACCTTTTTATGTTGACTGACTGGCATTGTTGCTGCCTGAAAATGTTGTCATAAATGGCTGGAGAGAATTTCAGATGTGATTTGAGTTTAGAAGTTTGAGACGGAGAGATTATCATGGATTACCAGTGACAATCAAAAGGTTCCTATGAGAGAAACACTGGATGAGTCAGCAACATGTGATAATAGAAGCAGAGTGACAGAGATTTGCAGACATTATCATGCTAACTTGGAAGATACAAGAAGGGGGCCATGATCCAAAGGATGTAAGTTGCCTCTAGAATCTAGAAGAGGAGGCAAATAGATTCTCCCTGGGGCCTCCAGAAGGAACATTCCTGCCCACCTGTCTCAGGTTTCTGACCTCCAGGATTCTCAGAAAATAAACTTGTGTTGCGCCAAATTTGTAGCAATCTGTTATTGCAGTGATAGAAAGTCCATACAGATTTTTACAATTCATAATTAGAAGACTTCATGTAAAAACACACATTTATTAATTCACAATCTTTTTATAAACTGGAAAATCTGATAACAGTTGAATATCCTCTCCTTCCCCTTGGCAGTAAGAGGCCACAGCTGTCTTTGGAGGCTATATGGTCTGCAGTTTACCAAGGATTCTATCAAAGTGTTTCTCTTAACCCTCTGATAGACATTTGGGTCTCTGTGCCCTGCTGTACAAGGCCTCCTATTTTGCTTTTTCCTTAATATTATCTCAATCTGTATTGTTTTAAATATTTCTATTTACTTATCTACTTTTTCAAACATATTTTATTAAAACATTGATCCTTACAATCTTTATTCCCACTTTCTTAATCATCTTCCATTGACTGACTGTCTTCACCTTTCCTTTAAACTTTCAGCCTGAATGTTGTCTGCTCTTGGGGAGACAGAATTCCATCATCTGTAGCACAGATAGTGTACATGGATTCAGGAGTAGCCACATGGAACCAATGTTGCCTTTCCCCTTGCTAGCCATCTCATCTGCTACTCCTTCCTGAAATAGTGGGCCAGATACTAAAAAATTCAGTCCAGTATGTATTAGGGTTTCCCATTTCCTTTCAACTTTGCTGAGTTTTCTGCTGCAGTGGAGAAGAAGAGCACAGGGGAAAGACAGAAGTCAGCTCTTCGCCAGGGGTTTCTGAGGTAGAAGCCATTTTCTTGACTTCCAGGTTCTACAGCTGCTTTCTTTGCATTCCCTGATTCATGGTCCCTTCCTTCCTCTTCAAAGCCAGCCACTGAGCATGTTGTACAGTCCTACCATTACTGCTTCTCTTGCATTCTCTTTCTCTGCATAAGTACACTTGTGATTACATGACTGGACCTAGCTAGGCAATCCAGGACACACAAATCTCATGACATTCAATTGATCATATTTATGAAATCTATTTTGCCTTAAAGAGTAACATTCAAAGGTGTCAGAAGTTAGGAAATGAACATCATTGAGAGCCACTATTGAACAACCACATTTAGCCTACAGGGTTAAAATCACACACACACAAAAAGTTTTTCAGTAATTGTTCACTTAACTGCCAAATGTCATGGTCCTCATCTCACTAACATTCTCTGGTGCACTGGAGGTGGCTAGCCACTTGTGCCTCCTTTAAAATTTTCCCATTGGATTTCAAAGCCTTCTTTATTATATCCAATTCTGCTACATTCATGCTCTTTCTCATGATATTTGGACATTATCTTTATCGCCACTCCCACGTTTTTACTCCTCAAACTTCCATAACCATAAATCCAAAGGACTCCCAAATCTACATAAAAAACCTTAGTCTCTCTCTCTTTTTTTACAATATTTGCAACCACATCCAGGGCCTATTTTCTTTAAATTCACTATTTCCTCACATAAATCCATTATTTTGTCCTGTAAGCCTGTTAGTCTTCTCATATTTCTTATTGTTTTCTTCATCTTATTCTCACTTCCATCACCCTTATTAGTTCCTTAATTTTCTTGTGCCCATATTTTGCAGTAGCCCTTACTGGAAGCTTCACTATCAGTCTTTCCTCACGCAAACCTGTTCTCCATGTCACTGCTAGATTCACCTTGCTGAAACTCAAAAGTAATCACATCATTCTCAAATGTGAAAAATCACCTTGAAAAGCACCATATGTTTCCAGGATATATTCAGAATTTTGACTCTCACCTTGCATGTCATTTTTAATCCGACCCTACTAAACTCCTTATGATTTATTTTTTTAATTGCTTATTTCCAACTCCCAGCCATAAAACATGAATATGTTTCTAGAAAGACATCTTGCACTTTTCCATTGCCTGGTATTTGCTTGCTCACTCTCTTCTTCCCTTTCTCTGCCTAAATAACTCTCCACTTACATACAACCCATTCTTGGAGCACTGAATTCCCTTTTCTGCTTTTCCATAGCATTTTTTATATTATCTCCATACTAGTAAATATTGCTGTTTTACATCTCTATCAACAGTGCATTTTAAGTCAAATTTCATCAGAACATACTTGATCTTTTGTTTGTCTTCATTATTCCTAGCATCAACCTAAGGAATGACTCCTGGAAACTTGGTTAAGAAGATGAATGTACACAGCAAATATGTAAATTTTACTATAGGCCTAAGATTTTGGTCCCTCAATTTATAAAATGGGGTGGTATATAATACTATATTACATACATCAACCATTGTGAGGCATGTCTGCCATGTAGTAAGAGCTACAGTATTAAATAAAAGTAAATAAATGCTTGCTAAAATGTATTGGATAATTATTATATACTCAAAAATTTATTTTTAAAAGGTTTAAAAATATATGTGATAGATTTAAAAATATAATAATTAAAATATACATGAGAAAAGGTGAAATTATTTAGAAAGAGTAAACTGGTACAAGATGTTTTTGTCATGAGATAGAAAAATAGAAATATGAGAGCATTTCTCATCTTGATCCCCTGATGCTGACTCTGAGCACAGTTACCTCCAAAAAAATAAAAAAAGTATATATACCTCTTTGGTTGAATTAAGTCCATGGGACCACAAAGCAAAATGAGAAATTATCCTTTTAATTAGCTTCAGTAAGTTTCAATTAAATTATTTTCTGAGAATTAATAATAGTTGAAGAATTTTTCTAGGTCTTTCTTTTAAAAGAAACATTTAAGTCCCTTTAAAAATCAAAACTATTACCATGAAAATTTCTTGACCAGAATGAAGAATTCTCTATATATCTACCATTTAAATAAAAAAAAAACAGAATTAAGAAGTCTAATATTGGCAGGATGATACTAAATTACTAAGATCATCATATAATTTGCCCAGCAGTCATTCTTTGAGCAAGCTCCTTTTAGAGCCAGAATTTAAGCAGGAAATTGAATCTGCAAAAGGAAGAATCAATGAAGCATTGTGTCTTGCAATACTTACAGATGAATGGATAAATGTACAGGGTGAGGAGTCGTCAAGTTTGTGGAGATAATGGGTAGGAGAGAGCTCACCAGAATGAGACGCAGGGATGTGTTTTTGTCTAACTTGATTCTATCCTTGATGTGCAACCCAGGGCAAGTTACCTAAAGTTCTTTGGGATCTCAGAGTCCTCATCTCTGAGGCTAGTTGAGATCATTTATCATATTTATGATAAATGATTTTCACTCTAATCATCTTTGCACCTATCATAAATAGAATGGATATTTGTAGTATTTTGATTCCATTCTATAAATACAACAGAGATGTTATTTTGAATCTTGCTAATGAGAATCTTTTCCCTTTCCAAGAAGACACTTGCCTTCTTTGTTCTAAAGCATCAATTTACTCACAACAACATTAGAATTTGGATGAAAATAGTTAATCTTTCACTTCTGATATTTGAAATGCAATTTTTCAGCAAGATAGCATACCATCAAGCTAGACTGTTGTCTTAAGAGGGGACTTGCTAAATTCTGTCAGTTACCATTTAACTTGTCACGAACTCAGCCTATAGCTTTTACCATAAGGACCTGATATAAATGAGATGTGATGTACAGGTTTATGGGAAATTCTAGGGAATTGAAGAGTCCATGGCCTGGTCATCTCTTCTGTTTTGATTTTCCTGGGAACTGGTAGCCGTGTTACTGATTCAACCTACCTCAGTTATCACCTGAAATTAAATTATCCAAACAAGACTAACTCTTTGCCCAGGCAAGCCTATCCATAGTGCTCGGCTAGAGGGTCATATGTGTGGGAGGCCAACCTAATGGGTGACTGAGTTACACTCCCCAGCTGGGTGCTGAGGTGCTCAGTCACAGAAATGGGTGTGTCTTGCTACAGCCCCATGGGTGAAGCTATGCTCACCTGTTCCTTTGTAATATAACCCCTTGCCCTGTTTAGGATAGAATCTTCCATGGAAGTGCCTTGTGTGTGTCCCCTCTTCTTACTGTGCCCTTGGGTGTGACCTACCCAGGTGTCAGTCAACCTGCTGACAGTGGACATCATGAAGATAGACTCAGCCCCTGAAACCTGACCCTTTGCCTCACTTGAATAGCTTCTCCTCAATAAAATGGGTCAGCGCGTGCTCTCCCTCTCTCTCTCTCTCTTTCTGCGGACCGTAAGGTCAGAGGAGCTGTCACAGCTACCCCAAATAAAAAGGTATTTGTGTCTCTTGTGTGGTTATTTTGTGCAGCCCAGTTAGCCCAGTTTAACTAGAGTGACCCCTGAGCCTTTTAGTCGCGAGAACAGAAACCCGGCACATATGTATATCTATTTACTGCCATTTCATTGCCCAGTTACATTTGACTTTCTCTTAGAATGAACAGGAGCTTCTAGATCCTTTCTATATCACAGGGGAGCCAATGCAGGTCGGGAATATTTACTCATGTTCTCTTTGTTTCCCTGCCAAATGATGTTGTTTCACCTCTTACTATTTGATACACACTCTTGTTTAATTCCAACAGAAAGAGAAGCAAGTAATTCTTTATTCTAAATTCTTACCTCAACCTATACAGCCTTCTTTAGTTCAGTTAAGATTTTGTGTGGAGGTCACATCATACATATCTTACCACTTACTTCTCTTTTCTCCATTCCTCAATATTTAATATATAGTTGTACCTCACTTCTATTGAAAGAGAGAGAATTATCTTCCCTCTAATTTCTACTGAGGGCTATTCCTTAGTAATATCCTTTTTCTCCTGACTCTAATCTTAGGAATTAGCTTTAACAATGGACAGGGTATAAAAGAAAAAAAGTGGCTTGCTAATAAGGAAGCACAGAGTTATCTTTAAAACATTACATACATTACATAAACTAGTGACTATGACTTCCATTATTCATAAATTTCTAGGATATGTTATAAAATAGATGTTTTATACATAGTTTAAAAATAAACCACTGGAACCAAACAGGCTGTGTATTTTGATTTGTGACATGTATCATAATGTTTCCTAGTATATTCCTCTTTCTCAAAAGGCAAAACATGTGGACTACATGTTTATGCATTCAGTTAAACTCAATTATTTGAATTATCATATCCAAAAAAATCTAGTTAATACTTTGCAAGATTGAATAGAACTTACTAGTGGTGTACCACAAGTCACTTTTTTGTAATTCATCATCTCTGTTTATAACACAGAAAGATTATTACTACTACTAATATTTATTTATTTAGCACTTGCTATGCGCCAGACACCAAATAACACACTGGACTTGATATGTGCTGCTCTACGATGTAAAAGAGATTGGCACTTTAATTTTATTGAATAGCTGACTCTCTGATGATACAAGAAAATTTCAAAAATAATTAGAAATATTAAAAAAATTAGCAGAAACTATTAAAATGCATTCATATGTGATGAATTCAACCAATCAATAAAAGGCCACCTCAATATGATAAGGGATAATAATAATTATAATTTTTCAAAAAGAAATCAACTTTGGTTTTATCCTAAATGTTTACAAATGTTCAGAAAACTTAAGATTCGTATAAAACTAATTGTAGGAATTGACACTGATTTAAAAGAAGAAAAAGAGAGGCATTCTTCCAGGCTCTCTCTCCATACTGTCTCCCATCTTCCTGTTCTTTCAAGAAGTGAGCTGCTAATCTGATAGACCTAATCATCCTTCTGGAGAGGCAGGGCTCTTTCTGGCCTATGTGTACCCTCTTTTACTGGCTCATGCATATTTTCACACTCACTCTCTTTCCAGCACACATGATCAGAACTGTATTGATTTAAGTTAGGGGAGAAAAGAAACAGGAGAAATCACTGTGAAGTTTCTACAAGATATTGAGGAAAAGTACCTGTCTGAGGTCTTCTCTCCTTTGAGCAATCTGAGGATACAGACAAAGGAAGAGCCCACAGAAAGTACTAGTTATGTAAAGCCTTGGAGAATCATACTAGCTCCTTGAAAACAGATTTCTATTTATTGAACTGACACTATACACAAGCAATTTGTACAACTGACCAGGAGGACTCACAGGGATTTTTGATGTATGAAATCTGTGGAAGATTTTTCTTTCTTTCCTGTTTTCTTCTCTATCTACATCTCCATGTTAGAGAAATCACCAAGTGCCACAACATATGGCTGTAAGTGTTGTGAGTGTGGGATTACACTGTGATAATGGAAGTTTCATCAATAAACATCTGGGTTTTTGGGTTAGTATGTGAGCTTTTTGATTGGATTATCTGGAATTTAATTATAGGAGAAAACTACACCTATCTTGATGTTTTTGATTTCTCTAGACAAAATGTAGTAGGAAAAGTTACTCAAAGGTGATAATGTTGACTCATGACATGTTAGTGGGTTGGGGAACAGAGAATAGGAGAGGAGAAAGTAGCATGTTCAAAGAGTCAGGAACAATAGGCAAATGAGAGTAGTGAAATGAGAAGGTACTACAGGACTTCTCAATCAAAAGGAAAAAAATAGAATTGTGTTTAAAAGTGAACAGGAACTAATATGAAAGCAATAATTTTTTTGCATTAAATGCAACAAAAATTTAATTTAGTTTGAGAATAGATACCAACAGATTGCATTTGAAAAATATCTGTTTTACTGGGCATTTATTAGTCATTTCATACACTATCTATGAAATTTCATAATACAGAAAAAAGCATAATAATATAATTAATAGATAAAATTTTAATATTAAAATATTAGTATGTATATGAAATAGTTTCAAAAATTATTATGTAAGAAACTTTAATGTTATAATATAAAAACTTTGATCTGTTCAAAATCAATAAAATTCACAACATTTTTTGATCAGTATTAATTGTAGTCAAAAACAAATATTGTAAGCATTACTGATATATTTTGACTGCTTAGAAAAATATTCTTAAAAAGGACATAAAAGCTAAATGGTTTTAAATTAAAAAAAAAAAAAACACTAGCTATCAAGGTTGGTCCATTTTTAAAGCTATCCAGACCAAAGGGGAAAAAAAAGTAGATTTTTTAAAAGATGAAAGATAAATGTTATTACAACCTTATCTCAAGAAATTATTAAAATAACTTAAATGCAAGACATTTAAATTAATAAAAAAACTGAAAAATAATTATATAAAAGATAAAAATTATAGGATATATGTTATAAAACATCCTTCAAAAATCAGATATAACTGTAAAACTCCTGAAGAATAAAAGAAAAATTTAAGAAATATTTACTCTTCATGTAAAAGCTATTCATTTATTTAACCTGCACAGATCTTTGTAATTTCCTGACCAATAGAGTTGTTAGTGATGGTAGTGATGACTCTGAGTGGCTTCTGAGATTGGGTCATGAAAGATAACACTGCTTCTCTCTCTCTCTCTCTCTCTCTCTCTCTCTCTCTCTCTCTCTCTCTCTCCTTCTTTCACATAGCTTTGAAGATGTAATTGCCTTATAAAAAGTCTGGCCACTCAAAGGCACCATGTTGCAAAGATCATAGGGAGGAACTGCAAATGATCAATGATCATACTGTATAATGTATTTATTCATCAAATATCTAGTTACATCTCCCTTAATATTCTGGGTAAATGATATTATATAAGAAAACAAAACTAAAAACAAACTAAGTAAATGAAGAAAAGTTCTAATTTAATAGATGATGACAAATGTTTTGGGGATAAAACCATGAAACCTGAGAGAGATTACAATTTTAAATGAGGTGATTATGGAAGGATTCTTGAAGAGATCAATTTTAGCTAAGACTTAAAGGAGGTAAGTGCCAAACTGTGAGTTTATCTGGGTAGAAGTTCCTCAGTTAAGGAGTATAAATAGCTTGGCAAGTTTGAGTATCCACAGAAAGGTTACTGTGCTAAAGCAGAGAAAGAGAAACAAAAATGAGTAGGGCATAAGGTCAGAGAGTTAATAGAGATCCATTGGATGACTTTAAGAGAGGAGTAACATTATCTGACGTCAATATTATTAAGAACTGAAGATTGAGCGGATGATAGAAATAACAAAATTATTGTGAAGTAAGTCATGGCTAATATGAGAGAGAATGCAGAAAGCCATTAGTTAAAGAAGCATGGGAGAGTTTGTAGGCAACTAGAAAAGGTGTTTTTATTACACAATCCCTGTGGAATTGATATCCAAAAAAAAAAAAAAAATCAATGATTAACTCAGTGAATAAATAAATAAATAAGAAGTATTATTCTAGAAATAAAGAAATCTGGAGGAAATTGATGATTGTTTTGCAAAATATAAGTAGCCAGAAGAAATACAGAAAAAAAGTAGAAAATAAGAAAAAGTATCACAGAAAAGACTGAATTTTAAAAGTTGACTTAAAATTCAACTTTTAAAAAGTGATTTTAAAAGTTGATTATTTCAAGCACATCAGGACCAGATGCTTCTGTTTTGTCTAAGTTACAGAATACGGATGATACCAGTGTTTTGAGGCAATTCAAGAACAATATAAATAGAAAAAAAAAGTTAATTAAATTCGATAAAGATTATTTAGCAAAAGCAATAGCAATCATCAATCTTCTTAACAATACATAACCATTTATTTTAAAATAAGGAACAAGAATAGAATACTTGCTCTCCATTATTATTCAACATCTCTTCAGAGATTCTACTGCCTAGAAGAAAAGAGAAAAATTAATCAGTTTCATTTGGGAAAATTATCTCCTTTTTGCTAATAATATTACTGAATAAGTAAGAAAACCCAGAAGATTCTATTAAAAACTACTTGAATTTAAAAAGGAAATGTGGTAAATGGCTGGATTAAGACAAATATTCAAAGATCAATGATTTTCTTTATACTAACAAGAAGAGGATAGACATCAAAAGGAAAATATTCCATTTGCAATGGAAACAACAATTACAAATTATTACAGAATAAATTTAACAGGACACATAAAAATGAAATAATTAAATCATGCTAAAGCCTATAAAAGAATGACAGTATAAATTAAAGATATACCATGTTGTGGGCAATGGTCATTTCCAATGATGGCTGCAACAATATATATCTCATCTTGCAATTTTACATTGGTAGTCCTTCCCAGCCTAGGCATCAAACAGACATGTGAGGCAAGAAGCATTTATGTGACCTTGGTCCCTGTAATTATCTTCTCATCTGACTGCAACGTCCTGAAAGATCCTCAAGACAGAACCTTCCAGTCAAACGCTTCCCAAATTCCTGAATCATAAAAATATATAGATAGCAGTGACTCATCGTTATTTTAAACCAATGCACTTTAGGATGATATTTTTTATGCAGCAAAGGGTAACTAATACATAAGTTTTGGGATTGAATGATTTACTATCATACCAAATATACAATATCCTTCAAATGAATGATTTCAATTTGAACAAATACTTATTAGTGGTATGCTTTGTTTTGTACTGGGTAAGATAGCATTAAATGTTTTACAAAACATTAAGTTCATGAGAATAACCAAAAATACTTTGAAGTAAAATTAAATTGCAGGTTACTTTTCAGTCATGAAAACAATCTATACAGGTATTATAATCAAACTATAAATAGACAAATAGATCTATTAAAATATAGAGAGCTAAGAAACAAAGTCAAGAGTGAAAGTAATTTAATGGATGACAAAGATGATGCTTCTATTGGGTGGGAAACAATGATTAACACAAATATGTTGCTAGTGCAGTCTGATGATTATAACTACATGTATAGTACATTCTGAAAACTAGAAGAAAGGATTGTAAATGTTTTAACAACAGAGAAAGAATACAAGTTTGAGGAACTACAAACATTAAATTTTATTTGAATAATACAAAATATATAATGCATTGAGTGTTATAAAGTACCCCACTAACATGTACAACTTTATGTTTTTATGTATCAATTTAAAAAATAAAGTGAACCAAGCTTTAAGTTGTAAATACATATTTACATTTATAGTTGTAGTACTGCTGATTGATTTGATAAACTCAAATTTACACTTGAAATAAAAGAAGAAAAACGGTTGCTGGTGTAGTAGATATCCATTTGAAGAAAACAAAGTTGGACTTATCCTCATTCTATATAAGGTAAAATCCTAAATGTAAACATAAATAAAAATTTCAAAAATACATATTTCGGTGAATATTTTAATCATGATAGGATACTCAGAATATATAAGACATCCGCTGTAGAAAAATTAAAGTTATAAAAGGGAAAGCAAAATATTTTACAAATAAAGTAAAAAAATTACAGAAACTATTTTTAACATTTAAACAAGCTGTTAATACTTATGTTATGCCTATAAGTAAAATTTAAAAAATGAGAACTGTATTAATATTTAAACAAGATATTAATATCTATGTTATGTCACAACACTTCACAATTGATAAAATGACTAAAAATATAAATAAGCAGTTCAAAGGAAAGAAAAGCCAAACAATCACTAAAAAATGAAAAATGTTCACCAATTCACTGGAAAATACAAATTAATTGCTTACTTAATTTTGAGTGCCAAGTATTTAATAAACAAAAAGAACAAGTCAATGCTGTCATAAAGCTTATAAATTTAGGTAAGGGTAGAGCAGACAGCATACATATAAAAATATGTAAAGTGAAGAAAAGTGGTACAGTATTTACAAAACATGATAAAGACATGGGGGATAAAGATAATGGGTGAGGTTAGCACCTACAAATATGTCAGTCTGCAAAGTCCTCTCTAGTCTGGAGAATTTTTATTAGAATCCTTCTTGAAGTTATGAAGCAATCCAGCACATAACTGGAAGCTCTCACACTACAGTCATTAGATGATTGGCAAATATGGAAAGGTGAGTGGGAATATTTACTGCTAAGGGGTATTAAAGTAAATCTATTTGCTATATGTTGCTGTTGAAAAAAATGAACTGTTTCAACCCATGGGAAATCCTATTAATATCTCTCAAAATTGCACATGTCCTTTAATTTACTAGTCTCACCCCACGAAACCTATCCACAGCATAGCTTAAGTGCTGCCCACACATTAAATACCTATGTGCAAAGGTGTTTAATAAAATGCTACTTATAGGAGTAATAGGGCTTATTGTTTATAGTTCTCACTAACCAAGATAAAGTAGAGCATTAAATATAAAAATAAATAATCCTGAAAGAATGTACATATATATATTTGTATGGTCCTTTTTATTAAAATGGAATACTGAAAAAAACATATAGACATATGAACTACCTAAGGATTAAAAAATATAGATAGTTAAATGATCATAAAAAAGTGAAGAATTGAATAATTTTGGTATATCTTTCCATTTAGAATAACCTGGACCAATCACAAGAAATAAATTTAGGTCTATAGATTTTTTTTCTCTGAGAGAATTTTTTTATGTATTGTTGAGCAAGAAGAGTTGAGATTCATAAGTATATAATAATGTGATTTTATTTAAATGAAAAAAGGAGCCCCCAAACCGTGTGTTGAGAGGAACCCTTGTCTACTGTTTTTAACATTCCACTCATGTTGAAAGATTTCAAATTATAATTCCCAAGGAGGTAGAGTAACATCTTGGAAAGGATAAACTGGACATGTTTGATTCACATGTCCCTTTTGTTTATCTGGGATGTGAGGAACTTTGAGGAAAGTTGTTCTTCTCTGAAACTTCAGGAACAGCTGTGGCCCCTGGAAGTCAGTGCTTACCCTTCTTGCCCCTTTATACATGTAGTGACCCTGCCCACATGGAGCGCTAGTCTTCTGTGCATTAAGTCTTACAGAACAAGCCATTGCCTCCCCCACAGTTACCTAAAGTGGGGACTTGCCCCAGCTAAGCCCAGGCAGTTACTGGGGGTGGTTAAATTAGCATGACCCTGACACTTAGGAAGCAGAACCTGTGGCTTTCATATCCTCCAACGTAACCTTGTTTAAAATTATATTACACCCCCTCCTTCGGCTGCTTCTTTTGTTTTCACAATTTGCTCAGAACTCAGGCACTGAAAAGACATGATATTGTTCAATTTCCTTCGAAGATAGAAGGACCATACATATACAAATATTTATATGGGATTTTATGACCATGGGGGAAAAGATGAAGAATGCACAGGACTGAAAGGAAAGATGAGAGAGTGAAGAAATTGAGAGAAAGGTAAGTTAAAATGAAAAAAACAAGCCATACCTTCTTCTTTTAAAAGAGACTCAAGAATAAAAGCAAATGCATGAGGTATTCCCATTTGGGGTAATGACTGTGTATATATGAAAGAAATGTTTGAGAATTGTCATTACCAAACCATTAATGGCAGCATCTGATTTGAGTAGGAATTCAAGCAATCTTCATTTCCTTCTGTACACTTCTTAATATTGTTTCAATTTTTACAACCCTGAAATGCTGTGTGTGTATAATAATTCAGATTTATATATAATTATATTATACTTAAGGCTGGAATGGGGGTTGTGCTATTCAAACATGATGTCTTCTTCATTTGTTTCATTTGAACTGATTAAGTTAACACTTCAACTGTGCCCACCTCACAGATGCTGCCCTACATGGAAGAAAAGAGTAGGCACAGATGAGCCAGGTAGCTTCTTTTTTCCTCCAAGTAGTCACCTGGACAGGTAAGTCAGACCAGACTAAATACTGTCATCACTCTCCTTTCTCCATGCAGGCAGGCAAACCTGAGAGTGCAGAGCCCAAGTTTAATCTGCAGGTCTGTAGAGGAGGAGATGGCCCTGTGTAGTTCAATAGCCTAGGCTGTATACAACTGCCTTTCAATAAAGCATAGCAATGATTGTCATTTTTTTTTTATTGAATGTAGTTTCCTCAGAAACTGCAAAAGGGTATAGGTGATAGAGCGAAAGAAGTTGTAATAATTTCAAAGTACTTTGTAAATACTACTCCTGAAGCATAACAATACAGAAGATCTATTGGAAGTAAGAGGATTAATATGTGGTTTCTTTCACAAAGTTTAAAATATCAACTTCAAAATGTGTAGATAAAACATTAAATATTAAAATCTAGATAGATATCTTATGCCTTGATGACAGTTGGTATATTCAAAAGCCTGAAGCTATTAACTAAATAAGGTATAACTGGGTCAAATTCTTATCAATTTAATCAATAAAATATGGGATGAATAGAAATACAATGACCTAGAAAAAACTAAATCCTCACTCATCAAAACTTTATATTTAATTTTTTTTACTTTAAAACATAACCATATTGTCAATAAATGAGATACATGCAAAAGAGTTTTTTACAATAAGAACAGCTTAAAAATTAAATCAGGTCTATATGAAAAACAAATTAGGATTATTTTTTTTTTAGAGAAAGAGGAATTAGAACTATTCTGAAGGAATTAAACCTTTTTGTCCCAGAGGAGAAAGTTGTAGGAACCTCAGAGAAAAAGATTGTAACTGCTACAATTTAAACATGACTTATTTAATGGAAGTCCCAAAGATCAAGTATTTCAATCAACTAAATTTTTTAACATACATGTTGATTTCTATTACATATGAGAACTTTCTAATAATTGGTGATCCTCTAAAACAGAATACTAACTTAGCAACTTTATTTCTAAGTTAGTATTTCTCTGTATCTCTCTTACATATGTCTTTCAGGAAAATAAAAGTATGTGTAGATACTTGTTTGTCATTTTACTGATAAAAGGATGTATAGAACATAATTGACAAATAATAATATTCTTTTGTGTGTGTGTGTAAAATCAGTGCAACCAATTGATGTTCAGAGAATCTTTTTGATTTTCCAAACTACTATGTTCCGTCAACCCATGGTTACAGTTGAATGTGTTTAGCTCCAACTTGAATGCTGGTTGATGGTTTCATTTACATTAGTAAATGAGGCAAAGGTGAACATGTATTTATCCATCAATTCAGAACTCCATCCATTCATCAATAATGCAAACAACTATTGAATAATGGTTTTTTGAATACTAGAATAACATCTCTTTAAATTTTGGGGCTATTCACAATGCAGCACAGATTTGAAATCTCTTAAATTTAATATGCATTATTAAATTTTTCTACAGCATCTTCTAAAATCTGGACAAGTCACAAAACAATTAAACAAGATTAGCAATTTTAAACAGCTGATTACTCTACCATGACTGATTTCAGACTATAAAATAAGTTCACTGAAAACAGAACAGAAAGATGCAGTAGTACATTATGATAAAATATTTCCACCATACAGATACAAGAGAGGTCAATCACCTCAAAAGTACAGATAATAATAACATATAGTAAGGTAATTAGGATGTGATCACTTTTGAGTATCTGTTACTCTTGGTTTTAGTTTACTTAATCATGAGTTCATGTTAATTTTTAACAATGACATATTTAAGAAATTGACTTCCAAAATTTCTGAACATTTAACAATCATTCCTATGGTTTAGGACAAGAAACTCCAGTATACTACTGAGATAAAGACATACTCTGTATGTGAAATTTAACCTTGTACAGACAAAAACACAGCATTTGGAAAACAAAGGGGAAATTGTAAAAAAAAGTACATATTTCTTAATGTATGAAAGCTAGTTAAAACTTACTCCATTTTATATTTAAAAACCTCTATTACATTTGTCTATGGGTCTTATTAATTTATATTCTTTGGTTTTTTAAAATCACATGGACACACACAATGACATCAATGAATTATAGAGTAAAGCTTAGCAAAAGGATTTCAAGTAGACAATTATGGAATTAAAACATTAAAAAATACAGGAATCAACATTCTTCAATAAATACCCTAGAAAGAGTTCTGATACCAACTATGAGACACCTTATCTGCTCATTTGAGAGGAATAACAGGCAATTTGAAGACAGCTACATTCCTAAATTTAGTAAGCCCACATGTACTGTCTCATAATTTCTAAACTAATTACTAAAAGTGGAAAAAAATCTAATTCATAATTAAAATTTCATTATATTTTATAATTTTTTGGTTTTTCTCCACCCCCAAATTAAAAAAAATATTTTGAAGAATTATAAAACAATATAATTTTTTAAAATAAAAACCCTGACTTTTACCATTTGCTATTTCCTTCGGGAAATCAGGAAATTTAGATTTTAAGTGTGACTGGAATTCCTGTAAGTGCAAATAAGATTTATTAACATATCTTGGGCACAAATGTAAACTTGGTCCTAGGTGGTTTTAGAAATAATGTATAGAACAAATATGCTCACTTTTAACCTAGACTTTTGGTATCATGTAGATTCTCTCTCTCTCTCTCTCTCTCTCTCTCTCTCTCTCTCTCTCTCTCTCTCTCTCTCACACACACACACACACACACACACACACACACTTAGATATATATCCAAAGAAAATAGTAGATTCATGCATTAGATACAGCAAGAATTATGAGAGGATTAACATTTACTATATTTTAAGTGCTTGATAAATTCAATTTATAATCATTAATTTATGAAAGTATGTACAACCTATTTTCATAATAAAATAATTTCTGTTCATTTTTAAAGGATTTCAACAAGGTCAAATAGTATTAAAAGGCTTAAACTTTTCCAAATTGTACCAAAGTTTAAATTTTACTACCTTGCTTTGGAGTCACTCTAACACTAGTGTCAGCATAACAACTTTTAATAATTTAGGGAAATAAGTCTAAAAGTCCAAAGTAAATCTACTTTTATACCTCATGCTTATATGGAATCCATTTTTCTTATATACTTATATTGACACATTTTTATCATCTTTAAAATTTTGATATAACTAAAAACATGAAAACTTCAAGCACTAACCTACATTTTTATGTTTTCAATCTAACTTATCTTGCATTCCAATTTGTATTTTCTCCAGCTACTTTTAGTTTTTCTATTGTATTTACTCACCTACAGTGAATTTTGAAAGGTTTGACAGCTATTAAAATAGAGAATATCAAGAAGTTTAGTCAGTGTCCTTATTAAAATCCAAGCAGTCATTGAAATACAAAGAAAAAAATTGCAATTGTTTCACTCTTATTTAATTTATTGAGAAGCACCAAGATTTTGGTTGGGATTTATATTTTAAGTAGTATTTTGCATATTTATTTCACTTTTTGTGTGTATAATGACATTTTTAACTCTTTGAACTTGTCAATTTTAAAATTGGGTTCTTTGAAAATACCTAAAGAATCAATTTCTTGAATCTTTTAAATGTGGCACCACACTGCGTATTTCTTATGAATGTTAAATGCTGCTATCAAGTCTCTTCTAGATAAACTTCTATGTGCAATTTCTGTTGATTTCTTTGTTCATAAGAAAATTTATTACTAATATTAATCTTTGAATGAATTGATTGATGAAGGCTTCTTTCTAAGGTGAATTTTAAATAATAAAAAATGTAAACACAACATAAACACAAATATAAGTATATTATACATATATGGGAATATATATGTACAAATACTTTTGCATTCACACATACACACGTCTAGTATTTGGAGTCTCCTAAGGTACCTCTTAATTTAAAAAAAAAAATCATACCTTAAAAACTATTTTTATACCCTATTTTGTTCTCCACTATTATCAGAACTTGATACACAAGCCTCTTAAATATTGCTTTCAACTTTTAAGAACCTTGGGTTTTTCCAGACTCTAGTTACCTTATTATACATTTTATTGAAAGCTAATAATTATTAGGACATGTGGTGGGTGGTTACATAAGTAACATCACACTACTGGCTCTATGTACAAGCTACAATAAGGGCAAATGGTACAATTAGAAGCACATTCCGTGGTGCATAACAATAGAAGCCTTCGTGACACTGCAAGATTAAGAAAAGGCTAAAACATCTTTAAAACTACTCATTACCACCAGTCAGAATGTGCATATTTGACCTTTATGGTAATCAGAAGAATCTCCACTTATGCAGTAGGCAGATAAATAATCGTCACTTTTGACACACAGTTTTCCTTGAAGTGACCTAAGGTTAACATGGTTGATCCTGAGGTTGACACAGACGTTGAATCAACTCATCAGCGTGAAAGGCCACCATCTTCATCACCTGGGTTTCAACGACAGGATAAAGAGAGCACTGCAGATTTTTCTCTGCAAGAGCCAGTAGGACTTAAGTGTTGTCTGCTCTGTACATTTTGAAGGTTGCAAAATTACTTAGAAACCTCTCCCTGAGGTGCAGATTCATTCTGTGGTATGATAATCATGCAAGTTGCATCAAAAATAATTGCTTAGTTTATTACCTTGTTGTCTTATTATATTAAAACCTCATGCTAGATTCAGAAATCTCTTACTCTTGATCTCTCTCCTTCCCTATAGGTCTACTATTAACCCTACTCATTTTAATTTGAATATATTAACAGTTGCAATGAAGAATCTCAAAGCTAAATTGCTACATCCAAATAACATAAAATCAACTCTATAACTAGAGCTAATGTAGCAACTCCGACATCTGAGAAAAAAAAAAAAACTAAAACCCTAATTCACATGGAATAAATTTGAATGTTTTCTCAACGTCCCTCCCTCAAATATTATACCTGAAGATGTAGAAATCTGTAGCCACAATGGTCAGTATTCATAAATAATGGGCATTTAAAATAAAATGAAACTAATTTTTGTGTTGGAGAGCTCATCATTCTCCAATTTTTGTAGTAAAACATCACATCAGATAACTGCAAGATAATTATGTCATCGATGTTATTTCCCAGATGGTTTTGGAGGAGTATAATGTACTGTACAGAAACAGAATAATTTAACAGTCATCAAAATTAGAACAGAGGATTTAAAAAAAGTTAAAAGTTAGCCAAAGAAAGATTTTTAGCAAAAAAAAAAAAAAAGTTCCCCAATAACTTGGTTGGCACTTAAAAATAGTCATTCATGATTGCCCTGAATGTATACAGTGTTAATCTATGTGTACCTAGAAAATCTGGCAACTTCCTGTACTTCAAAGTCATTGCCTTTGCTATGAGATCTAGAAAGTGCTTCAGGATTCATTATGACATGTGGAATATATAAGCAATAAGGCATGACAGGGAGTGTGGTTGTCATAAGATAATCACACCCCTGGGTCATTACAAAGCAAAAGGTGCAGTGGCGCACCTCTCATTCCCCCCGGGGTGTGATTATAGCATGGTAAGCACACTTCATGCCATTACCTTATTACTTTTATAAAGAGTGTTCATTGGGAAAAAAAAATCCTTTTTTTTTTTCTTAAAGAGGACAAAGTTGGCAGTTAACAGTAATTTCAGCTAAGCCAGTTAGTCTATATGTATTGATCTGCTCCCTTAAAATACACAGCTGCCAACACCAATCAGAACTCATGACTCTAAGGCAGAACCCCTTGTGTAGTTACATGTTCAAATGATTCACCTTAGGAGGAAAGTGTACCATGGTTACAAAATCTAATTCCTGGAAACAACTATTGGAAAAAAAAAATAGAAAACAATTTGCTTCAAAGTAACATTTTTTTTCCCCAAAATGATAGACTCAGAAAAGTTAACAGACTTGATTATATGAAAATACAACATTAACCAGTTGATAAGCCAAGCTTTGAGTAGTAAGGCATTTGTAATTTTTACTTTTTTCCACTTTGCTCCCCATCCAAATTCAGGTGTCGACTCAATTTAAGGTGCTATATCAGACACCAAATCCCATTGTTCTTATTCAAATTACAACCTAAGGGTCTTCTTGTGATCTTGCAAATTTATAAAATCTGTTATGGTTTGGATATGAAGTGTCCCCTAAAACTCTTGTGTTAATGCAAGAACACTCAGATGTGAAATGATTAGATTACTTGAGCTGTGACCTAATCAGTCCATCCTAGTTTGAATAGACTAACTAGATAGTAACTGTGGGCAGGTGGTATGTGTCTGGAGGAGGTAGATCACTGGAGCATGCAGTGGAAACATTCATCTTCCTTATGACACTTTTTAAGTCATAATAGCTGCTTCCTGGTCACCATTAGTGGAACAGTTCTTTTCTACCGTGCCCCTCCTCCATGATGTTCTGCCTTACCTTTGGCCCAGACCAATAGAGTACAACACCATGGACTGAACCTCTGAAACCTTGAGCCAAAAGAAAGTTTTCTTCCTCTAAATTGTTCTTGTCAGGAATTGGTATCGTAGTAAGAAAAAGTTGACTAACACAGGGACAAATATTATCTGCCCTTTTTTGGAGAAAGGAGATCCAAATTGGTCATTTTTGCTTCTGTGTACATGATGAAGATCATTAGTTATCACTGTGATCTCTTTACTGTTCTAATGTCCTATACATTTTGAGCATCTTGGTGTAGACAATGTGCAGTGCTTCCTTTGGCCTGATTTCAAAGCATGGATCAAATTTCACAAAAAGGTTGTTTGTTCTCCCCTGAGCATCCTATCCCCTCTTGCATAAAATATTCCTTCATAAATAGAAAATAAATAAAGACCCTTAATCACATGGAATAAAAATTGAATGCTTCTTCAATGTCCCTCCCTCAAATACTAGATCTGAAGAGGTAGAAATACATAGCCAGAACAGTTGCTATTCATGAATAAAGGGCACTTAAAATCAAATGAAACTAATTTTTATGTTGGAGAGGAGAGCTCATCATTCTCATGTGTTCATAATAAAATATCATAACAAATAACTACAAGATAAAATCTCCATTTGTGTCTCTAGTTAAGTGGTCCTGGATATGGACCTCTACCCACATTCTCCTTTGGTAGGTTCTTCATTTCACATTAGTTTTGCTGCTGCTGTTGTTTCTGGGATCCTGGCTTCCCATACCAATTCAAAAGTTGCTTTTTCCCCTGTTTCCAGAGACCCCCTTTCCAATTTCATGAACTTCCCTATTATTATAACTCTGAATTGAAGATCTTGCACAATTTCATGAGGAAAGAAAAAAAATTAGAAGACATGCATCACAAAAACAGACACAAATACTCTCCCCTCCCTGACAATATACCCTTTTCCCCTCTGTAATCTACTTCATAATAAGAATGGAAAAGAATTGCTCTCCTTCTTTAGGGGGACATTAACAGCTCAAAGTCACTTTGTGGGAAATAATTTGCTTTTCAGTGGATATTTCTCTAAAATTAAAAGTTAGAAATTCTCTTCAAGTAGAAATCAGAGGAAGTCAACCTTTTGTTATAGCCTAGATTATGAGGTGTACCCACGACATTCATATATGGGACAATGCAAGGAAGTTTAGAGATGAAATGATTTGGTTCTATGAGCCTTAAACTAAGCAGTGCTTTAGTTCCCTGACACCGATTAACTAGCTGGTAACTGTAGGCAGATAGGGTATGGCTAGGGGATATGGGTCATTGGGAGGTGCCTTTGAGGTAAATATTTTGTTCTTGGTGAGTGGAGTGCATAATATACCCCCACGCCCGAGCTAGCTAGCTCTCTTTCTCTCTCTCTCCTCACCTCTTTCTCTCTCTCTTCCCCTCCCTCCTCTTCTTTCCGATTGTCATGTCCTGAGCTGCTTTGCTCCTTTCTGCCATGATGCTCTGAACATGAAGCCAGCTACCTACAGACTGAGACCTCTGAAACCACGAGCCCCAAAATAAATGCTTCCTCTTTTTTGTTGTTTTTGACAGGTCTTTTGGTCATAGCAGAAAAAAAAAAAAAGGTGACTAAAACAGAAATTGATTCTGAGAAGTAGAGTTACTGCTTTGACTATCCTAACCATGAAGCTTAGAAGATTTTGGAGCTTTTTGGAATTTGTGAAGAAATTTTTGAAAAATTTAGAGATGCAAGCTGGAAAAATGTTAGATTGTTGTAAGCAGAACTTAATGGGTGATTCAGATGGGAGCTCAAAAGACCAGAATACTGATAGAATTTTAGACAGTAAAAACTGTATTTATGAAGTTTCAGAGGAAACTGAGAACTCCATTGGAAACTGAACTAAAGGCCATGAGTGTTGCATTCGTGTTAAGAAGTTGTCTAAATTTTACCCATGTCCTGAGACTCTGTGTGAGCCTCAGTTTAAAGATGACAGACTAATCTGGCAGAGGAATTTCAAGGTAACACAACCTTCAGGGGGTGGCATAGGTAGTGCTGGAGACTTTGAGACAAGTTTATTGTAATAAGCAAACAAGAAGAATTTGAAAAATATGCGGTCTGGACAGAAAACTGCAAGTAAAACTGCAAGTAAGGAGATGTGGTATTAAAGACATCACAGTCACTAAAGAACCACTAAATAATTAGAACTAAGATGGATAGATGGCATCTCAGGAATTGGCAAGACCACACCCATCTCAGACTCAAGGGGATCAAACTAAAAGTTCCTTTGAGCAGCAACCAATGGAGCGCTATGCTTGCAAACAGGGACTTGGGAAATTGTTTCACATATTCAGCTGCCCAGACACTTCTAGGATATTGTTGCCATGGTCCCTAGGGGTAAGGGACCATAAACTGTTCAAGATGGTGGCAGACCTTGGCATCAACAATATAGTGCTGGTTTGGCAGAAATTTAGGATGCTGGTGTTAGGGGTCATGGAAGCTTCCACCAAGATTTCAGAGGCAGGCCAGGGAGGCCAGGCACAGTACAGCAGAGTCAAAGTCCCTGCAGGCTTCCCTTGAGAGGGTGGTGCATGAAGGTATGAGAAGGAAGACAAAGCTACTTTGGAGACCCCCAACATTAAGAATTTCCAGTTGCTTAGGATGTGTGCCAAAGAAAGCTGCAGGAATCAAGCAGAGAAAAGTCCAGAGAAAGGTCGTGTGGACTACAAACAGCAAGGCCATAAGTGTGAAGCTTCACAAGGCCTTTGGAGAGAACATCACCATACTACGTGCTCTGGACTTGGAGCTGTAGGACTTGTTCACTTAGCTGGATTTTGGTCTTGCTTTGGTCCCATTCCCCTTCTATCTATACCCCTATTTCTTCCTTTTGGAATGTAAATGTTTACCCTGTATATATACATATTGCATACTTGTATTTTTTTTTTATTTTTGTAGCTGTACATGCTGGGAATTTTTCTTGAGTCTCAGAGGAGACTTTAGACATTGATTTTTGGGCAATCCTGAAACTATTGAGACTATTGGGACCCTTGAAAATAACTTAAATGTATCTTGCATTGTGAGGTAAGTAGTTTTGGGGGGCCAGGAGTCAAATGTTATGTTTTAAATATTAGGTGTTTCCCAAAATTCATGTGTGATGGAAGTTTAGAAGGATGTTTAGAGATGAAATGATTGGGTTAAGAGAACTTTAACCTAATCAATACATTAACTCCCTGATAGGGATTAACTAGGTGGTAATTATATGCAGGTGTGGTATGACTGGAGGATGTGGATTAATGGGGCTGGCTGCCTTTAGGGTATATATTTTGTTCTTGGTTAGTGAAGTGTGCTCGCTCTCTCTCTCTCTCTCTCTCTCTCTCTCTCTCTCTCTCTCTCTCTCTCTCTCTCTCCTTCCTGATTGTCATGCCTGAGCTGCTTTCCAGCTTCATACCCTTTTTCCATACACCCTTCTGCCGTGATGTCCTGCCTCCTCTCAGCCCTAGAGCAATGGAGCCAGCCATCTACAGACTGAGACTTCTGACACTGAGCCCCGAAGCAAACTTTTCCTCTTCTATGTTGTTCTTGTCAGGTCTTTTGGCCACAGCTGTGAAAAAAATAACTAAAACACCTTTTATTCTTGTCTGTGAGCTATCTCCATGTACTCTCCGCTTGATGTTTGAGTCAGTAGATAACTTTTAAGAAAAGTGAAGTTCTTTGAATGATTCCATTCATCTCCATAACATAAAATATAGTTTCTATAGTAATTAAACTTGTAAGTAATTAAACTTACAAGAATCGTTGGTGCTGGCAAATTGACCACTGGATTTCTCAGACTCAAATGAATAGGCAGCCCACTAGGAACTATTTGCTTGTCTAATTGAAACAACTCTAAATCTGGAAACACAGAGGACTAATTTGTGATAATAAGTTATTGTGTCCCCTCACCCACACTAAAGACTTGAGACAGAATGCACATTCAGAGACCTCTGAACAAAGCAGGTTCCCAGGGACCTGCATCAAATGCACTGAAGACTGGAAGATCCCAACATGTTTCAGGATTATTGATCATGAGTCAGGATAATCTCTAATTCTCAGGGATTCATAATATGAATATGAGTTGAAATATACCAAATTTGGGTGAAGAATGCAATTTTAGCTTGAGTATTTTTTTAAATGGTAAGAGTGCAGGCTAATTCAAATGCAAAGAAACAAGTAATCTAATAAACTATCTTAGAAGTATATGTTGTTGCATCACATTAAGAAAAAAATGGCATTGGTAACAAATGTATTTTTAAAAGTTTATGCTTTTCAAACATCTAATTATTCTTCCTATAGAAATGTTATAAAACCACAGCTAAGAATCAATGAAGTTTTGATTCACAAAGATAATAAAAATAATAGTATTTACATTAGAAATATACATAAATATATAAATATAAATAAAAATGAGAGTATTTGTACTAGAAATATAAATAAGTATATAAATATAAATAAGATTATAGTATTTATACTAGAAATATAAATACTATCATTTTGATTACAAAAATAAAATAATAGTATTTATATTAGAAACCTTTGTAAATAGCATAAACGGTTAATGACCTAACAAAATATATTTACATGAAATATATTGTTATTCTAAAAGACAGTTATAAAAATTTGAAACTACAACATTTAAGTGAAAAAGTAAAATATAAAACTACTCTTAAAGTTTGATTGCAACTATATAAGAAAAATGCATGAGACAGTGCTCTAAATTTTGGCAGTAGTTATCATTAGCATAACTAAAGAATTAGGAATTACCAGTATTAAGGATAGATAATATTTTTCTTGCATTTCTTTTTCTATTTTCTAGTGTCTTGTTCATTTTTATAGCTTTACATTAAAGTTTATTTTTGCATATCTTATAACAATATTAATTATTTGAATATATTTTATGTATCTTAAACATAGAACATAAAATGCACTATACATTTCAACTACCAAAGCAAATATCATAGTTTGTAAATCTGTAATAATGCTTGCCTCATTCTGTGTTGATCCATATCAATAAAATGCTTCAGAATTCCAAAACAGAATATATTATTCTACCATTTTTTCCTGAGATCATAGAAAACTACACTTAAAATTTTTACAGATACAACCATATAAGCTTTGATGCCAATTCCCACTAGCATATATTCAGCACTTATTCATGAGACACAAGTAACAAGAAGACACATATATATCACATATGTACGTGTTTTTATGTAAAAAGTGTGCTATTAAGATAAAAGTTCATGAATGAAAATTCAGAGAACTATTCTAGTAAAGAAAGTAATCATTCTAAGGGTAAAATAAATTGGTTTGATACATTTGCATGGAAATTTGATCATATAAAAATAAACTTTAAAATGTTGTTCGGATTTCTGCTCACAGCCCTCATAGCCCTGAGAAAGTAACAGAATTCTGCCATCTTCTCATAATAGAAATAATTTTCAAATTTAGAACACTGGAAAAATAGATCAAACAACCGTTTCAGACAAGGAAGTGTTGGAGGACTGAGATTACTGGGAAAGTACATAAAAGAAATGAGCTCTGTGATCATTCCAGTTTTCTAGCTGTGGGCAATTTTCAAATCCCATGGCAGGGGAGGGAAAACCAATCAAACTTTTGTTGTCTCTCTGAAAAGAGAAGACAAAGACTGGCTCTCAGAATATGGTAAGGCAACTCTAATGGAGAGCAATGGAAGAGAATACCATGAAAGATAGAGAGATGCAGAGAAAGACTTCCAGGAATCTGAAAATGGATCCCCTGCAAGTAGCTCCCCTTGGGTCTTTGTCTGACCATAAATTTATACATGCATTGGGTGAAATTTACTAAGGCCGAGCAAAGTATAAAATCTGAGGAAAGAAAAATTACTGGGAAGCTATAAGCAAACAATCCCCCAAGATTATGCAAGGGAATCATTTGAATTCCAACAAACCAAAGAGAAATTTCAGGGTGTTAGAGATGCAGGGCATTAGAGAAAGGATCACTGTTCATCTGTCCTCAGAAGTCTCAAGAACAAATTTGGAAACAATTAAATTAGTCTGCAAAATGTTCACTCTGCACAAAGAGTATAATGAAGTCAGTCACTTCACTGTCCATAATAAAATTCAAAACGTAGAGTACCCAGTTAAGAATTACACTACATGTAAAGAAGAAAATATTGCCCAAATAAGGAGTGAAATCAATCACTAGAAACAGATGCAGAGATGACTTATATGATGGGATTAGAAGAGGACATCCAAATATCTGTAGAAAATGTAGCCCAGTATTAAGGCAAACATGAAAACAATGAGAAAAGGAAATGCAGAATATAAGAAAGAAGCAAATGGATATTCTAGGAATGAAAAATACAACATCTTAAATTAAAATTTTATTGGATGCTATTAAGAACAGAATGGACACTGCAGAAATAATGACAAATGATCCTAAAGATATAATAAGAAATTAAAAACAGAGAAAGAGAATATAAGCTAAATAAATGTACAAAGATTTAGTGATCCATGAGATAAAACTAAGTAGTCTAACCAACATGTGTTGTGACTCCCAGGAATATTGGGGTGAGGGCATGGGAGCAGAATAAATGTTTGATTGAGTAATAGATGAATTTTTTCATATTTGTTTCAAGTATTAAACACATAGGTCCGGAAAGTTTATGATGCTCAAGCAGAATAAGGACAAAGAAAATAACATCAAGCATTATTAAAATCAAAGTGTTATAAAAACAGGAGAGAAAAACTTTAAATTAGGCAGAAAGAGACACATTACATACAGATAAATTGCAGTAGACTTCTTGATAAAAGCCTACAACACTTAATACAGGAGAAGAACATCTTCAAAATTCCAAAGAATAAAGCTATTGACCTAGAATTCTAAATACAATGAAAATATATCACAAACGTTAAGGTCAGATAATGAGGGTTATTTTTTAGAAAAATTGACAGTGATTTAAAAATTTCCACTTAATCCAGAAAATAGGGGGACATGGAAAAAATAGGACAAATTAGAAAAAAAGGAGATTGAAACTAGATATCTGATTATATTAAATGCAAATGGTTCAAATGCCTTGTCTGAAAGGCAGAGATTACAGGATTAAATATATATTAAGAAACTTATTGTGTGATTTTTACAAAAAACCCACTAGAACTATAAAACAGGTAAAAGTGAAGAAGGTAACAGGGAAAGCCATCAGATACTACTAATAAAGCGGAAGTAGTTTATATTAACATAAAAAAATAATTTTAAAATTCCTAGGGATATTTTACAATGATAATGAGATCTATGTATCAAGAAAATAGAAATTCTTTATTTGTATGTCTCCAGTAACATGGTTATGAAATATATGAAGCAAAACAACTGAGAAGAGATTTCAACACCCCCACTCAGTAATTGTCAGAGCAAGTAAATTTAAAAAATCAGTAAGTATATACATGATTTAAACACTATCAGTAAAATTGACTTAGTTGACATGTATCTGCTACTATACCCAACATAAGAACATTATTTTACTTTTTGAATATATTTAGAGCATTTATCAAGATAATCAAAAGAGGGAGCCATAAGATGAATCTCAATGAAAGGTTGGAATAATATATATTTCTTTCTCTGTTCCTGCTTTGCTTCATGGTGATTTTTTATCCATTAAATAAATATTACATTTTTATCAAATTCTTCTTCAATATATATTAATACAATCATTTTGTTCTTCACCTCATTAATAAAAAAAATTCTGCCTATATATGTAAATAATAGTCAATGATTTAGTTGAAACTATTGAATTTTTGTCCTTATTAATTAATTATGTTTTTTAGATTTAATTAAATTAATTTCTAATTTCTTGAAGTAAATTCTTGGATATTTAATTTTTAGTCTTTTCATTTTTTTCTTGTATGTATTTAAGACTACAGTTTTTTGTTAGAATAGTTTCATGTGAACTACAAATTTTTGTAGGGAACATTTTCATTTTCATTAACTTGTCTAAGTTCTATTTAATTTCTTCATTGAACCTTTGGGTGTTTAGACACATTTTTTAATGATTGGTGTTTATATTTATCTTATCTTATTATCAATTTCTAGTTTAGTTCCACTGTAGTCCCAAAATTTATTTATAATATTAATACTTTGAAGTATGTTGAACCCTGCTTTATGGCCTAGCATATAATTCATTTCAAAAAGTGTTTCATGGGCATTAAAAAAATGTATATTCAGCAGTTGTTACAATATTCTGTAAGTGTCACTTAGGTGTCATTTTTATTTTGTTTTATTTTTAAATCATGTTATTTAATCTTCCTTATCCATACTCCTTTTGATTTTGTTTGTTTTCTTTGGATCCACATATTCTGTTACTGGGTTTGTATGTGAAAATCTTGCTTTATGACTATGAGTTTGTCAATTTTTTTCTAGTCCTCTCAAATATTGGTTTATATAAAAAACTAAAGTATGTTATTCATATATATGAATTCAGAATTGTTAATTTTCATGGTTTATTAAACTTTTCTCATTGTTGCTATATTAATCTCATGACATTCTTAAAAGTCTGTCTGATAAGAGACACATGAACTTCCTTCTCATTTTGCTTACATGACATGTTTTCCATAATTTTAATTTCAACATTTATGTGTCATTTTAAGGGCACCTTTTATAACTCATCTGTATTTGTATTTGTTTTGTTTTCAATTTTAACTTAATCTGTTGGTCTTTTCATTGAACCAATTAGCCATATTATATTTAATGTCATTACTCATATTTTATATGAATCTATATTTGTATTATTTTAATTTTCTCTTTATTCTCTCTCTTCCTCTTTTTTTATCTTTAACTGACAATTTCATATATTTTAATTGTTTTAATTATACCTTCTATTAGTTTGCTAGCTACATATACTTTTATAATTCCCTATTTACCCAGGAGGTTGTTATACATATTCTTTAATAATCAAGAGCTGAAATGAATCAGTTTTTCCATCTCTTCCCAAACAAATGAAAGTGTTAGAAAATTTCTCTTGACCCATTCCTGGCTTATAGATGTTTGTTTTGAGTTTTAATTCTTCATGCAATTAAAACATTATTATTTTTGTTTCATATCATTAAAATTTATTTATCCACATATTTTTCCTGTCATTTTTTTCTATTATTTGGAGGCTCCTCTCTCTAGAATACTAATGGGAATTCTTTTAACTTAAATAATACCCACTAGTATTTCACTTAACATAGTTTTGCTAGTTATAGCACCTGTCTCATTTTCTATTTGTTAGGGTATTTATCATTTTGGTATCCCATAGATTTAATGTAAGTGTTGAATAGTCTTGCAAACATACTTATGCCTAATATTTACCCTGCAAAAACTTATTGAATATGATAAATTTTAAACTTTTTTATTCAATATTTTTTGATAATCTCATAAGATCCTGTATAAGTTGAAAAGTATTGACCATAGAATGAGAAAATGGTGGCCAACAATTTTGAAGTAGTCACATTTACTAAGATACTACAAGCACTACATAGATGGTTAACAATGCCATATTAAATAATTTCTAGACCCAATACCAAATTCAATATTATCTGGCCAGTCTAGTTAAGTAAAAATTCATTTCCATGCTCAAAGAAAGATAGGCCTTCTCACTAAAGAGTTCACCATTTGAATTGTGGCTTTGAATTACTATGCACAGTAATGCTAGAAGAAATCAGAATGACAAGGTTGTACAAGAGAACTATTGTAGTCTGTGCTTGCTGTACAGAATCACAGAAGCTACCACTCCTCCATCTTCTAAGTCAAAGCCAAATAGTAATTAGCTGACACTGAGGACAAATTGCAAGCCTGTTATTACTCCCTCAGTATAAACAGATAAAACAGACATTGTGAGTACATCAATTAAGACGTGTTTAACGTACTTCATCCTTATTTTATACCCTTACTCCTGAAACTGTAGCATTCATGCATTTGATGGTTTTTATCACATGCCTTTTAAAGAATTTCTTCACATCAAAGGAAACAACCAAGAATGTGAATAAAGAAGACTACAGATGGGAGAAAATCTATGCCACCTGCACCTCGGGTAGAATGTTAATCTCTAGGACATATAAAGAACTCAAAAAACTTAACATCAAAAAACAAATAACCTAATCAATAAAAGGGTGAAGGAACTGAACAGATACTTCACGGAAGAATGACAAGTATTTAACAAATAGATGAAAAAATGTTCAGAATCTCCAGCAATTAGAGAAATGCAAATTAAAACTACACTGAAACTTCATCTCACCCCAGTGACAATGGCAATTTTCAAAGAATACAAGTAAATGGGCATGGTGGCCCATGCCTGTAAACCCAGCAGGTTGGGAGGCTGAGATAGGAGGATCACAAGTTCAAAACCAGTCTCAGCAACAGTGAAGTGCCAAGTAACTCAGACACTCTCTCTAAAAATCTATTAAAAAAAAATAAGGCTGGGGATTTGGCTCAGTGGTCAAGTGCTCCTTAGTTCAATCCCCTGTACCAGAAAAAAATAAAAATAATACAAGTAACAATAAATGTTGGTGAAGATGTGAGGGAAAAGGTACACTCATACATTGCTGGTGGGGCTGCAAATTGGTGCAACCACTCTGGAAAGCAGTATGGAGATTCCTCAGAAAACCTAGAATGGAACCACCATTTGACCCAGTTTTCCCACTCTTCTCTATATACCAAAGGACTTAAAATCAGCATATTTAGTGATGTGGCCACATTAATGTTTACAGCAGCTCAACTCACAATTGCTAAGCTATGGAAACAACCTAGGTGCCCTTCAACAGATAAATAGATAAAGAAAACATTATATACATACATATATACATACACATAATAAGGCAATATTACTTAGAATAAAGAAGAATGAAATCATTGCATTTGCCAGTAAATGGGTGGAACTAAAGACTATCATGATAGGTGAAATAAGCCAATCCCCCCAAAATAAAGGTCAAATGTTCTCTCTGATATGCAGATACTAACACACAGTAATATGAGTGAAGGAAGACTAGAAGTTCATTGGATTAGACAAAGGGGAATGAAGGGAAAGGAGGGGGTTAGTGAACAGGAAAGATAGTAGAATGAGTCAGACATAATTTTCCTATATTTATATATGAATACACAATCAGTGTAACACCACATCATGTACAACCACAAGGATAGGGAGTTATACTCCATGTAAGTATAATGTCAAAATGTATTCTACTATGTATTTTGTTTTTATGTATAAAAACAAATTAAAAATCTTTTTTTTTAAAAAATTCTTTAGAGCAAAGGTTTTAGGTTTTGATAAAGTCCAACATATCAAACTTTCATTTTATGGGCTGTTAAAGTTTTGCTTAGCCATAGATCCTAAGACTATTTTCTATTTTCTCCTAAAAGTTGTGTGGTTCTATGCATCCACTTTGAAGTTCTAATTTTTACATAAGATGTTAGGGTTACGTTGCAGATTATTTACTTATTTTCACCCTAGTATGTCTAATTGTTCTAGCACCATTCCTTGAAAAGACCACGTTCATACATTTCATTTCTTTTTTACCACTGTCAAAAAAGTGTATTGGCCAAACTTGTGTGGGGTTCTCCTGGGTTCTCTGTTTTGTTCAACTGACACGCATATCCATTCTTGATCACATAGATATATAAATCTTGAAATTAATTCCTCTTGCTGTCTTTTTATTTTAGCTATTCTAGTTTCTTTGCTCTTCCACATAAACGTTATAATAATCATTTTATATCTATTAAAAAAAACTTGCTTGAATTTTGATATGAATTGCATTTAAACCTGTACGTCAATTTGGGGAGAGTTAACCTGCTTACTATTTTTATAAACCTATTCTGTGCATAACGCAATTGAAGATCCTGTGAGACTGCAGTGTTGTTCATGATATAACTTTATTTTTTTACATTTAATAAACCCACAATCTAGTTGATAGTTAAAAAGATAACAAAATATGAGTTAATTAGTCACATGCTAGAATATTTAGAGTTCAGGGTAAGTTTCTGATGCTTGATACAGAAAATCAAGAGTTCTCCATACTTCAACTCATTCCTCCTTGGTTTCATTGCCGTCTCTTCTTTCCATGAAAATGCCAGATTGTTTCCTGTCCAAGGGCATTTGTATTTGTTACTCCTTGAAAAACTGAGGTCCTTGAGTGGTTGGCTCTTCTTGCAATCGGTCTTCAATTCAAATGACACTTTCTCAATGAGGTCCTCCTTGATTACCCAATCTCTGCAACCCACCCACTCACCATAACACCACTCCTTTATTTCCTTCACAGTATTTATCATATCTCTTATTAAATTTGTAGTAGTACATCTACTGTCCTCCTAAGTTAGTCACTAGGAGAGACCAACTCTTAGAGGGGAGAGACCATGTTGCTCTACACTCATTGCCTAGCACAGCCTAACACTCAGCAGGTACTAAATATATTTTGTTGAATAAATGGAGAATAGTTTGTTTAAGGCAAGGAAGACAGAAGGCAATTTGAAGACAGTATGGCTTAATCAAAAGCTTGAAAGCAAGAATAATGCTTTGAGCTCCAGTGAGCAAAGCAGGATAAGAAAGAAAAGAGTTTTTAATGGGAACATTGTGCTTGATGGTGGAGGGTTTTGAACCTCTAGAGTAGGTGATTTTATTTTAGCCTGAAGGTAATGGGAATGCTTTTAACAAGGTTGACATAATAACATGCTATTTTAAGAAAATTCAGTGGGAATAATACAACAAATTAGGGTGAGGGTTGGGGAGCTCAAGTAAAAGTAGGATAACATTTGGGAATAATAATTGTGATGATACTTCTGTGAGGTGAGAAGACCTGGATGGTATTGATAGTCATCATGGAAAAGAGGCTCAGCTTGAAGAAGTCTTGAGTTCAGTCTTCTGCTGGGCTTGCTTACCTGTCCCTCCAGTTTGAAACAATAATATTGCTGAACCTTGGGGATAATCTTCTTTCATTTTGCCTTCATTTTTGTTAGCAAATACATTACTTCTGTCTTGAGAAATTTGTACAGGTAGAATCATTCTACCTGACTGCTAATGAGCCTGATTTCTTCCAGCTTCCTTGTGTATTAAGTCATTTACTTGATAGTACAACTGTTCCCCCATTTTAGCACTGTAGATTGTTTGTCAAATTGACCTGGAAAAGGCTATTTATTTGAAATAGAAGCAAATTCATGTAAACCTTATTTACTTCTCCATACACTGGTATGTCACACTGAGCTTGCTTTGTACATTTAGGCCTTATTCTATTTTAGTATATCATTTGATTTAAAATGGGGAATAATGCTCCCTGGGGTCTCTGATCTTCTATCCCAGGAGGTTTTGTGGTTCATTGTTCGTTTTGCTCAGTTTGTGCTCCTGCGGGTGTCAATGGCAGGCTTATAAAGTGGGGGTCAGCCCAGGACAGCAACAAAGGATTTTTCTTATGAAGGGCTACTCCTGGCTCACCTGTTTTACCCACACCCCAAACAAAAATTCCAAAACTATTCACTGGCATCAGGATTTCTAGGCCAGCGTCTTTCTTTGCTGTGAATAATTGCCATGATTTTCAAGGACTGTTTTCTATTCTTTTCAGTCGATTCTTAAACTGGGCAGAATACTGCATTTTGATACTGAGTACCAAGAAGCAGTTGCTGCAGGAAAACCAAACAGTCCTGACATTTCTACTTACCAGGTTTCACTTACAGTTCATTTCAGAGTGTGACAATTAAAAGAAACAAGGAAGGGCCTTGTTTTGTTTTTTTGTTTTTTGTTTTTTTTTTCCCAGACTCTTTTCAAGGAACACTACACACAGCCTGCCTGCACGGTTGTTTGGTTAAAGAAAATGTTTCCACTCATCTTACAGCTGCATTGTAATGGAAAATAGCTCCAGGTGCCAAACCCACCAAGAATGCTCACATCACCAAAGAAGACCTCTGCACTTGACTACTGTGCATTTTGCCTTACTTCAATAGTTCAGCCACAAGTTATTAAGTGTCACAGGCCTCGAAGTAGGACAAAAGCAGTCAACCTCAATTTATCTCCAGTATCTATTGATAAGCAAAAAGATGTTTTCTGAAATGTAAGGTAAAGAGTTTCACATTGGAATGAAGCAAGGTAATTCTTTCAGAATTTGGCCTGCTGGCCTCAGAGCCTCACCTCTGCACTGAGACCTGCTCTGTGGAGGATTTGTGATGGTTATTAAAGATGACTTAGAGGGTTAAAAAGACCAACAGGCACATTGCATCTTTCAAGACTGTTTGACAACCCTTGCTAGAGTTTCTTATAAGGTCATATTAGGGATATGATTACTGGTACATATTATTGTTAGTTAAATTACAGTATACCTCTCACTCAATTTCACACTGCAGAAAAGTGAAAATTTCTACAAGACAAGGAAATTATTATGTTGGGACTTGTGTGGTACAAACGAATTCAATAAATGTGTGATTCATCTTCGGTATTCATGAGAGACACCACATTATTAGTCTAATACATAAATAACAGAAATGAATGGTCTCGTTTCTATATGTAGCTTTATCTGGATATATCAGTCCCTGGGACTCTATTTATGAATTCATGGGCATAATGTAATTATAAAATATTCATTATGGTTTCATTGTACAAAAATGTAGAAATTACCTCCATACTCAAAATTTAAAGGTGAAAGCCCCAGTCCAATAAGAGGGTTTTGGCTTTTCCTTTTAGAGGGATTTACAGTACTCATCAGTGGGGATAGTTCACATTAGCATCCAGTGACATTGCTTTGTCTGTATATATTTCTAGCTGTCAACAGAATGTCCTGAGGCAATTGCATCCTGATTCTATAGCTATCTTCTATTCTTTTATAATACACAAGGGTCTAATTTTCCATCAGCAAAGCATGAAATCATGTAAGAATGCCACATAACCAGCATGTGCAAACAAGTAGCACTTTTTCTACACATAAAAATGCTTCATAAAATAACAGATAAATTAAATCTTCTTGTTCAAGTAAAGAGCTGGGAAATCAAGACCATTTATAAAAAAAAATTAGAGTTTTCTGCAAAGAGCTGACAGCATCATGTAATTCAACAAAATTTGTTCACCACCTTACATGTTAATATGTGTGACCATATCATTTTTCCTTGATTTACAGTGGAACTGTTTTAAATCAGGAATGTTTTATGGTTATAGATAACAGGCACGTTAACTTCATTAAGATCAGTATTTAGCCATTATCAAATTAACAAAGTGGTGACCGGAGGATACGACTTGCATCCAACTATATTAGCTTTAACACTCGTTCTACGCTATGTAGTGAAAGGACACAGAAACCAAGTGTTCTTCTTTATTTATTCATAGTTTTGGTACAGTGGGACAGGCAGTCAAAGTAAACATGAATCCTCAAAAAATGACATTATAAAATATACTAAATGATGCATTCAAGATTTCCCTTCCCTCTCTGGAACATATCTAAGTTTGACAAACTGTTTGAAATTATCAATTCAATGATGCCCTTAAAAGGGTTAGCTTTGGCGTATATTTAAAATACATTCAAGACATATGTCTCCTCTGCTGCGAGAACTACAGAAAGCTCAGTTTAACATCAGTGAGATGACTGAAACTGCTTAAATTATCATTCTCTATGTGCATCTCATATTTCTACAACTTCAGGGTATTTTTAAACATTCTTTCTACATAATGTACAATTTACTTAGCACGTGGCATTCATATGTCTAGCCGTAAAATAACTTGTTGTAATTTAAGCAAACATGTTTTAAATAAAAGGTAGCTAAGGCTTCTAATCTCTGATGTATTGCATGCAGTGAAAGCTTCCATAAAAATGGATTTCCCAGGCAGCCAAAGACCATAGAGGCTCTCCTTAAGAAATATATTAATCTATGATTTGCCCTCATGCATTTCACTAAATCTGACAATTTTCACCAATGATATGATGCTATTGACAAATTGGACTAAAAACAGAGGAGCAAAGAAGAAGAACATATTCATTTTTTTCTGCAAAATTATTTTTATATATTTGTGATTTTCATACACTATCAATCAATGTAACGAAAATATTACACTGTATTTTGTAAGATTAAAAAAATGGATTCAGTGAATTTCAATTGACGTACAATACATTGCATGTTTCTAAGGGGCACAATTTGATAAGTTTGGACACAAATATAGATAGGTAAAACTATCATCAAAATCAAGACAATGAAAATATTCATCTCCCCCAAATTTTCCTCGTATCCCTTACAATTCTCCTCTCCCCATCCTCCCTTCAGACTCTACCCTGTCCCAGGTGTCAAAATGTAGCAAAAATATTTTACAAACACATCTCTTAGATGGCATAAATACAATGCTTTGCACAGATATCAGTTTTCTGAACCTATATGTTAGTTTGTATGTCCTGGAACTTTATATAAATGGAATCATATATTATGTAGGATCTTTGGGCTGGCCTCTTTCACCACATATAATGATTTTGAGATGCACTAATGTTGTAGCTCATATCAATAGTTTATTACTTTCTTCCATGTGTAGGATTCCATTGCATGGACATAGCACAGTTTGCTAACCCACTCAACTACAGATGAACATTTGGGTTTTTCCCACTATGGAGTTGCTAAATAAAGCTGCAGTGAGCATTTGTGCATAAATCTTTATACAACAAGTGCTTTCATTTCCATTGGGTAATTGATTAAGCATGTAATAGCTAGATTGTGCACTAAATGTATGGCTAACTTTTTTTTTTTCTAAAGAGAGAGAGAGAGAATTTTTTTAATATTTATTTTTTAGTTTTCAGCGGACACAACATCTTTGTTTGTATGTGGTGCTGAGGATCGGATCGAACCCGGGCTGCACGCATGCCAGGCGAGCGGGCTAACGCTTGAGCCACATCCCCAGCCCCAATGTATGGCTAACTTTTAAAGAAGATACCAAGTTATTTTCCATAGGGTTAAGTCACTCCACATTTTGTGCCCCTTGGTCCCCTCCCTTGAAACGAGAGAGAGGTTGAGCTCCTCTACAGCCTCACCAACACTTGGTGTGGCCAGATTTTTTCCTTTTTGACATTTTAGTAGGCATATAATGGTATACCATTGCGGGTTTATTTGACATTGTTATGATATCTCTTTACATTTTATGGGCACTTTTTTTTTTATTAGTTACACATGACAGTACAATGATCTTGACATATCATACATTTGAATTGAATGGGCACGTTTTTCCATCTGCTTCTTTGCTATATATATATATATATATCTTTTAACGAAATATCTTTACCAATTCTTTGTCCTTTTCAAGGTTGTTTTCCTAAAATAACATTTTAAAAGTCTTTTAGAAATCTGGATGTAAATGTTTATATCAAAGGTATTGTTTATTACTATTTTTCCCAGTCTGTGGTAATAAAGAAAGCTTTAGCCCAAAGGAGTCACTGATGTAATTCAGGAATGCTTTGGAATGTTGTGTCCTTAGCACTTACATTCAAATTTCAATTCAAAAACCTCTACAAATGAGCCAAGAACCCCTTCCTGGAAAGAGACCTGAATGGCACAAATTATTTCTTCATCTTTAATTTTTGTTCTTCATTATTATACCAAGATGGAATAAGTTGAAGTTTTCCTTTTATTTTCCCACCAAATGCCATGTGTATATTTGTTAAAATTTCCCATGTGAATGCAATTGCTTGCCTCTACCTCCACAGCCTTGGTGGTGTTCCTTGGGGCAGATGGCACTTTTTTAACTTCTCCATGATCTAACATAATACTTGGTGCAGGCAGTACAGGAAATACATAATTAGTGAATTAAAAGGTCACTTTCCTGCATTGCCAATGCACATGGCAAAAATCAATTGTCACCGACTTCTTTATTTGTTCCCCTAAGCAGTACCTAGTTGAGTCTGTCCCAGCCAGAGTGATAACCCCAGAGAAAGAAGTCACCTAAAACACAGAAGTGGCCTTTGCCATAACTGTCACTAAATAAAGAAAACTTAGATCTCCTCTTAAATGAGGACTGAAATCGAAAATAAAGTGCTATAAATGCTTTTGCATTCTGAATACCAGAACTGGGCTGGTCTGCTTCAAAGAATTAATAAGGTTATTCCCCAGGGAGGAAAAACAAGCCATGAAAGATTACAAAAATTATCTTTCATAATGTCAAGGAATTCTGGCAACCATCTTCCTTTATTATAGCCAGATTCTTTCTAGTATGCTGCTTTTAATTTATTTTTTCTCTTTTCTTTTTGGTGTAGGATTTGTTCCCCTGAAACACAAGCCTACTAGTCTATCCTTTTGACCAAGGAAGGATGTGGTGATTTGACTGATGTTGACTGCTATGATCTCTTCTTTATATTTTATGGGTCATAATCTTCTTAGAGTAGAAAAAACTGTGAAGTGATTGCAAGGGATTCACTTAGCAAAGGCCTCTCATATGAACCACTGATAATAAAATAAGTTTGTATATCCAGAATTTAAATATACATACTCAAATAACTATGTGTACATATATATATTCAAATATATAAACATATTCAAAATGCCATTGGAATAATAAAATTGAATTTTTTTAATTTAAGGCCTTTTTGTGATCACACTCACTTTTTAAACAATACAAACAGAAAAATGTAATGACTAACATAAGGCCCTTCATTTTTTCCCCTTTAAAATAAATTCCTATCTCTAAAAATGATGGAAAAAAATATTCGTGGACCTATTTAAACCTACATTTTCTTTAGGTTTTATTATACATAAAAGTGTCTCAAGGGTTAGATGAAATCAAAGAAATAGGCGTGTAAACAAATTTGGTTGGAATCAAATTTGGCATAAATACTGTGAGACATAAATATTTCTCTGGGGAAAGAATACAGCATTAAAGAAGATTAAGAAACAGGGTTTAAACAATTTAAAGAGTTGAGAGTTGATTCATCAGTTGATGAAATCATCAAACTACATATTGTTGGAAAACATTAACTTAGAAACCTATATTATAAGCCTTGAACAACAACAAAACCTTGCAGGTTTGAAGTTCTGCTTTCCCCGTTTATTTGTAGCAATGTTAAGTGCACTCCTGTGGCTACTACATATATAGGAAAACACCAAAGAGAGAGTTTGCTCAGAAGTGACTGTAAAACCATGGTTTTTAAAATTATAAAAACTTTAATTTTTTTTAATTTGTAGTTGGACTCAATACTTTATTTTATTTCTTCATTTTTATGTGGTGCTGAGGATAGAACCCAGTGCCTCCCATGTGCTAGGCAAGCGCTCTAACGCTGAGCTACAACCCCAGCCTAGGAAACCTTTAAGTAATTCTAAAAAGTTCAAGTCATTTCATGAACAGGACAAAACTTAAGTCACTGATAAGATCCAAAAATTTTCCTTCATGAATTTTGAGATAACTCCACCAAAAATTTTCACTTCTATTAACTTATAGAGTAAAAATAGAAATCTGAACTATGGTGAAAATTATGCACCAGGAGAATGCCCTCTGGAGGTGCTTGTAGTATGCAAAGGTAACACGTCAGCATACCTCACTAGGTTTTTCCACAAAATTCTATTAGTAAAAGTAAACACAAGGTATTTTTTAAAGCAGATTACTGATATTAAAAAAATCATATCAACCAAATAACAGTAGAAATGAAATTTGGATGAAAGCATGACAAATTTATTTAAAAGAATTTATATTCACTTGGTCAGTAAATTGCGTCTAAAATCATTCATTCTTCTTGGTTTTTAACTTGTAGGTAAATGCTACTGCCTAAATTTTGGTCTCTGTAATCACATGTTTATGAATTCCAAACTTTTTCTTCATGTCAGAGAAGCATAGAAAAAGAGATGCCCATTTGCAGCCTATAGAAGGAAAACCATTACAGACACTAGATAAAAGCATTTGGTGGAAAGCAAGCCTGAGGTCAACGGCAGTCCTCCATCTTTTCATTTGGAAAAAAAAGAAACCTTGGGAATTTTCAGAATGCCCCTTTAGTCCTGCATTTGCAATGTCATGCCTGCCAACAGATTAAAGCTCAAACATAGATGCCATTAGGCCTCTGATTTTCTGAGGAGAGGTTTCCATTCAGGAGATGGCTGTAGAATTATCATAAAAACTCCTCAATTTCAAGTGTATACCCAATGCTATGTGTAGTCAAATTAATTATTTCAATGAAAAATGGGTGCTTAGCCTCAGAAAGATCAGAAACCCTTATCAGTTGATGTATACTTCGTTTCATGTATTTATCCTTGTGGACAGATGACCTACTCTATTTAATAGATACTGTGGACCTTCTGAGGACAAAACGATGAATTGGACATGATCCCTGCCCACCAGGGATTCCAGTCTCTCTGGTGGACTGCAAGTCCTGCCATGTCTTTTCTTATGAATCTTTCATTTAAGAATTAATGTCTCTTGGCATTCTATACTTCTTTATCTCCTGATTTTCTCCCTATACTTCTAAGGCAGAAACCTTCATGTCCCACATATATAAATTCTGGGTTTTGTAACTAGCAAAGAATTCTCTCATGATTACAGTAAATTAAAATAATTCAACAATGTTTATTATCTTGCTATTGGAAAACAGAGCAAACTCTTTCTTGTTGTTGTAATTTGTTTTTTTATCCACACAGGATCTTATTCTGCAAAATTGTTACATTTCAGAAGATGTTTTTGAACTGCAGAACACTAACATTCTGTGAGCATCCACTTTGTTACATGAAAGTCCAATGAACCATTTCTAGATATTAGACTATTCTACCACCGTATAGGTATCATTAACTGAAGAGAACAACTGTACTTTCAGAAACTCCAATACAAAAAATTCAAAGTGTCCCTAAGAAGTTTTACTAATTCTAACATAGGCAGCAAATTTGTGTCTTATATCAGCCCCTCATGTTTTAGCTAATCATCTTCCTTCTGACCATATGGACTCTAAGAAAACAATCACTCTCTGTAATATGTCCTTAAAAACAATATTTAATCGAAGCTACATGAAATGTAATAATACTTAATGTGTTGCAATACCAAGTGCAATGATAAGTAGTATCTCTCTAGTAGTCCAAATAACGTGAAATTACCTCAGAATTCAAGTATATTCCTTCACCAGTTGAACATTTTACTTTCAGTGGAGATGGAGTAAGTCTTTTTTTCGTAAAACAAAACAAAAAAGAGCAATTCAAATGCCTAGATAATTTCTATGATTCCTAGAAGACATTTCTCAAATTTTCATATATAATATTAGTACTAGGAAACTGAAGCTTTTATATCTTGTATTGTGAATAAAATGGTAATTGCAACTTTTTAAAAATGGTTCAGTTTCACCCTCTAGATTAAAAAAATGCAAAATAACTTGTTTAAAAAGGCATCTATCCTAATGCTCAAGGAATTTATTCCAAAAATAATTCAGGTGACTTAAAATATATATTCTTTCTCAATTTTTGAGTGGAGATAGTTCTGATTAAAAAGCCTTACATTCATTATGTGAATTGTTTATTTTGGAAAAACAAAAACATGGTTCTAATGTAAGTACAAACAGAGCCCAGGAAAAACTGATTCTTCATACAGCTATCTTTTTAAAGCTACCTTAATGATTGCTTTGCAAAGTTGATTGTTATCGTCATTCCCAAGAAGGAGGCTGACATTTTATCAATATCACAGCATTTTCAAGGAACATAGGAAATAGCAGTGTGCCACTTTCAAGAATTTTTATTAAGCAGAGAATAAAACTGACATCAACAACATAAGCAGATGCTCATATTATGCTGGGTTTGGTCAAACTCTTCTGAGTGTTTATAAACTGTTGATTTAGAGCATATGTACACGGAGTTTCATAATTTACCATTTAAGAGACTATGCGCTTTTCTTCTTTACGTTCTAAAATCTCATGGCAGGATTTTTATTATATGCAAATTAGCAGCATTTGATTAGGTCCTGAGGCAGCTTCACCTGGGTGTTCAGAGGAATAGCAATGGGAAGTGAGGAAGAATATTTCATCACTGAAGTGTGTTTTCCCTTGGGGGACACCACCATTTGATTTTGACATTTATTTGTCCTGTGCTATAAAGGACAAAACTACAATTACTTTTTTTTTTTTTATATATACCATGCAGTGGGCACAGTGTCAGGAAAAATTAAATCAAAGATAGTGTGTTTTCTCACAAAACAATTTCCAAAACATAACTTATTAAACAAATCCCTGGTCAAAATCATAGTGCATTAAAAATACTCTTTGGCTAACTTTGGCTAATAACAATGTTAAGAACACATAGATGGCATCCATGAGAAATCAGCCTGGAAGAAAAGCAATGCATCTATATAGCTTCCTGGTGTTCTCAAAAAAAAAAAAAAAATGTAGGTTCAAAACTTGATTACTAATTTTCTATTTGTCATAGCAATTTTAAAATCCTGAACACAGGTATTCCCTGACAGTTAATTTGGTTATTATAACAATGACTAAATATTTGCAAAATATATTTTATGGCACTTAAAATATTTTACAATTTTAAAATTGAAATTATCACTTTACTTTTCTCAGTACTGAAAAATTTTCAACCATATGAATACTTAAACTTACCTTTTTCACAATGGAATTTATTTATTTCATGTGCAGTCTGAAAATCTATTTAATTTGTCCGTCTATCAAAATACAAGCACCTTTATAAATGATTATCTTACCCTGAGTAAGAAATATATGACTGAGGCTAGCCAATGATAACTATAACTTTTCTTAAAAAGGAGATAAATTCATGCTGTAATTATTCTTATATCTAGTAATTACAAAAAATTCAGGGATGTATCAACAAATTAAAACTTTCCTAGAATTATTCTAAAATGCATGTCTTACAAAATACGTGTTTCTTTCTCAAGTATCTCCTTGAATAGTCACAAAGCACTTTGCACTTTTTATAACCACATATCAAATAAAATAAAAATTACTAAGACCTCCAAATATCCTATAATGGATGCATTTCTATGGATTTCAGGAAAAAGTACGTTTTCCTTTAAGTTTTATATATCCACACAGTGTGGTTTTTCTAAAGCTCATAAATTCAAATATAAATAATAACTATGTATCTGGCATGTAAAAAGATGGCTATGATGTCATTAGTGCCAAAAACTAAACTGAAACATTAGTATGTGTTAATAGTGAAAAGTAAAATGAAATAAAATTTTTTCTAATTAACACAATCTTAAATCATGAATGATGTAGCTATCATAAATTATTAAGAATGGTTCCAGTAATTTAACTAAAAATAATCCTTTTATTATATTCCCAAAAGTCAAGTAGTCTAATAATTTAAAGATTTGAAATCTTTCCTTTACTTTGAAGGGAAGCAAAATTGAATTATCTTTTAAAAGACCAAATGTTGAACGATAAACTCCTTTTTCTGACCCTACAACTATCCCTTGTTTAGTTTAAATTGAAAATATTTGTAACAAAATTTAAAATCATTCATATGATTAAAAGGAATGTTTTAGGTAATGAATTAAACAGGAAGCCAGACAACGCTTTTACTTTCTTCATTTGCTTATTTCCCCTTCTGCTGGAGTAAGCCAATTCATCATGCATTTGTCTCTGAAAAGGGAAAAACAAAGAAGGAAGAATTAAAGGATAATGGATCCAACATTTTACAGATCAGTTTATAAATGGACAAAGTTTTCTAAGCTCAACTCATGTAGCCAAAATCCAACTATCACGAAACTACTGCTTCACAACAAAATAGAGCTCTCTTTTTCTACAAAAGCATGTTTTGTTTTGTTTTGTTCAGTATATCTTGGTGCAACTTAACTTGCAGAAGTTGTGTCTGATGAGTTTAGAAACTGATTTTTGTGAATGAGGCCAAAGAGTTCATAGCCTGTGAAATACTGAAAGGATCAATTGAGATCATGAATAAGATAAAGCTTTATCCACAGGCAAGTACAATACCAGCACAGATGTTGTTTGTATTACAAATTTAAGAGATCCAAGAGATGCCAGGGAGAGGTTGGAAGTCAAGAGGAAGGAAATCCATGCTAGACAACTAGTGAATATGCATAATTCAAACTATATCTCCCCATGAAGCTATAAAGTTCTTATGACTGAGAATGTCTCAGTCTCCCACCCCCTACAGTGATACAGAGCATGCAGCGCAGTGATAACTCATCCATGGCCTGGGCCACTCCGAGCTCTTCAGAGCATCCTGCTTAGGAAGCCCTTGATACAAGCTTCAAGAAAACATATAAAAATTTTTTAAAAAATTATGTTAATACTGTGACTTGAATCTTGCAGTACCTTATGCTTTGGAAAACTGAAAAATATTATGATGTAGGGAAACATATGCTGACAATATAACAAACTAATGTGATGGACAAAGGGAAATTGAATGGGCTAAAATAGTATGAAGACCCATGGCTAGGGCCTTTTCCTCAATGCCGCCTTTCCTTGCTTGGGCATTTTACCTTTCATCAGATTCTCCACAGTTGACATGGAGAGCACTCACTAAATTCTGGCTGAAGAAAATTGATCAAGCACACAAATGCCCTTTATTCCGGACCAGGTGTATTTAATGTGTTTATTCAAGAGTCAGGCAATTTCCTTAAGGAAATCATGCACATTCCACACTAATCCCAGTCCTAGCCCACCTTAGGCTGGGTGATGGGGCCCTGACTTACAGAGGGAAAGCCACCAAGCAGCTACCCTGTGTCAACATCAAGTGTATCCGGTCCTGATCTCCACCTCCTCCCCAACCCAGGACCTCCCAACCAAGTCTCAGCCAGGGATATGTCAGTACCCAGACTGAGGCTATCCAAATGAGGGCTCTGGAATAGCAAGTATTTCATCTGCACTCCCTATAAAGACTTGAGGAAAGAACTGGAAGTTAACTGTTAAAGTGTGTAACACAACAAGAATCAATCTAAGTGTCTTTAAAAGCTTGTAATAATTTGTCGTTTTAAAAACTTAAAAGGTATTTTTTTTTCAAGGAAACCATCTTTTTTGGAAATTGACCAATAGTTTTCCACATTCACCCATTCCATTTCCTATTTCCACCATATCTCAAGAAAATACAATCTGTCAACTATAATCAAAACTATGTTCCCAAGTGACTCAAACTTTGAATAGTGATAAAATATTTTCAGATTAAAAACAGAGCAAAGAAACATAAAGGGTCTTTTCCTTTCTATCTTGCTGGAGTTACATTATATAATACAGACCTGTACAGAAAAATGAAGGGATTTAGTTAATCAAGTTTAAAACATTAAACATGAATGCCTCTCTTCTCTTTAAGTCTTTAATAATAAAAACAGACAAAAGATATTAATTATTGGTTAGCCCTGAAAAGCAGTATGATGAAAAGATTGAAAGAATGTTAGGTATTGCAAATGAGAAATTTGTAAAACAGAAAAGAAAAATTTGTAAAATAGAAAAGAAAAAATTGATTAAATATTTGTTGAGCTCCAATAATATGGTAGGCATTGCAGAGCATTTAAATGTGGTTCCTGCCCTTGTTTTTTCCTTTTCTTTTTTTTTTTCTTCTTTTTTAACTACTTTAGGTTTTTTGTTAACAGATCTGGCTAGCTCCTGCAGCTTTGAAAAAGAATTTAAAGCCCATAAATTTCACAAATCCGAAGAAAGAGGCATGTATTAGTTCTTCAAAGCATATTGATATTTTTTAACTGCGGATTTTAGCTTTCATGTGATAAAACTTTTAGTGATTTCCTTACCATGTCTTGTTAAGGCTTAAGTTCCTCATTTACATATTTGATGTCTCTCAGGAGACAGACAAGCTTCAAGTTAATTATCTATGTAGCTGTAAGAACTCTTGTTTCCTGGTTAAGAACTCTTCAAAAGAAAACTAATAGTTATTAAATGTTACACTGAGTCACCAAAAGTAATCAGGATACACAATGAGAGGCACTAAACAGACACTTAAATTTAATAAAAACCTCAACTTTTTGCAAGATAAATGAAATATAAATCAATTAAATCTCTTACAGTAATTTTCAGGGAAAACAGCCAGCAGAAACCAAACAGCTAAAATCTCTGCTCTAGAAAGTGATTAGGCACTGCTGGAGGCTTGAAGAAATTATTTTAAAATTTGTGAAATAGACCCCGTGAACTCAGACCCATAATAGACCTGTAACTAAAGAAGTGCCATGTCAAAAGGAATCCTGGTATCTTCTCCACTGAATGTGTGTTAGCATGTGTGTGTACATATATAACATAGAATTTTTTTTAAAAAATGCCATTTGCTGTTCTTAGATACATACTTCATTTATGTAATGAAAAGATAATATACATGGAGAGAAATTATAATCATTGAATCTGCAAGTCTGTTAAAGATCAGTTTTATAGAATGATAAGAAAGGGAAGAAAGAAGGGCAACCATAAGATACACTTGCGTTGCAGTTGGGAAATTGGAACCACAGCTATCAGGTGAGTTAATTAATCTGGGTATCGTTCAGTAAATGAAAGTGTGCCATCTATTTCACAAGGGTCCATTGTGTCTTGCATGTGAAACAAATTTACCCTGTTTGATTAAGGATTACTGATTGCCTCCAATTTATTATATGTATCCTATAATTAAGTCACAATGAGTTCGAATGAAATGGGGATGGTCTCCTCCACAAAGAAGACAACATGCTCATTCTGGGAAGACCTTGGGGGTCATTCAAGAAGCAATTAAATGTTCTCCAGGGTGCATTAAAAGGAAAAGAGCTCGATGGGCTGACAGCCTTTCCTTATATTCATCCTTCTCAATATTATCCTGCTCTCATGGAGACAAATGAAACCATGTCATAAAATAACTCTAGGCACTAGCATCGAGGAAAACAATGCTGTCTTCTCTTATATACTAAGAAAAAGGCCACTGAGAAAATAATCCATACTACACTGAAGGTAAAGAGCATTTTCCTAAGTGATAAGCAATTTCAGAATCTGAGAGGATCCAGACAGATTGACAAGCCCTGAAAGGAATCAGGAGTGTCTGATCTCTGAGAATCATACTATTTTTTTCTTCTACTATTTTTTTCTTCTGTGTTCACATAGCAAATCCTACAATAAATGCATTTAGGTAAATGAAATAAAAAGAACAACAATCAGTATCAATGTTGTGCCCACATAAATTTCTCTGCATTTTAATAAATATCTGTATAAGAGGGCACCATGCAAGAAAAATAGTACCAAATATTTGTTACAAAACAACAAAGAAGATTTTATTCAATATTACAGAAATAGGAGGGAAAGATGCAATTCAACTCCATTGGAAAAAAAATGGGAACATTTTTAAGCGCTGGAATAATTGGGTGGGAAAGTATTGGAGGACTTTAAAGGGGATATTTGTCCATCTGATTAGGCCATCTGTGTTTGCTAACTGGCTCATATGGAAACCAGGCTGCTAACTTCTCACAGAGACTGGGAAATAAGGACCCCATCTTTTTGATGATTATATTTCTGGGAGATTTACATTTCAAAGGGGCAGAGAAAGAATTTACAATTGCAAGGTGTCTTTAAAGTAAATGCTCTAAGAAGAGTGAGGTCAGGAGCCATAGTCAGAAACTTGTTTAAAGTTTAGTCAAGTTTTAGGCTAACGGTTAAATATGCAGAGATTAATGTGGCCTCACACAGAAATGGACACATCCTGCTGGAACTATACCTTTATAAATGTACCTCTTTGGGAAACATATGTCCTAAAATATGCCAATCTGTAAAGATTTGATATGAAAATTTTGATGACTGAGGTAACTAGCATAGAAAATTTAGAAGATTAGTTTTTACAAGTTAAAGAAACAGCTAATTTTGTTTGCACATAAATCAACTTGTGAAAACCTTATCAAGTAATATGTAACCCAGAAATTATTTACAAAGACTTCTTGTTTCCTGCAAAGTCTCAGAATGAGCACATTTATACAAAGAATTACACATGTTATTTGCAATGGAAAAAATAAATTTCAAAAGGAATCAGAAGAGCCTGGCCCAAATTTGAGCCACATAAATCATTTGATCCATATGTTGGGGAATGTTGTTTACTCAATCTGAGCTTATTTTCCTCATGTTTAAAGAAGACAGAACCTTCCCTGCTTACCTCACTGCAGACCAGAGAATGGTGGAAAAACACTAAAAAATGTGTAGTCAGAGGTGATAACAGAGACAAGCAGAGGTCAGGTCAGAGTGGACCTAAAAGCTGTATGGAGGAATTTTCTCCTGAAATCTGAAAGAAACAAGAAGCCATTGAATAATTTTAAAAAACAAGAAAATAGCAAGTTGTCATTTTTCATGCACGAAAAATTCTTCTACTGGCTATAAGTGTGAGGATAGCCCCATACAAACCAAGAGAATGTGAAGGCCAGGGCAGATCCAGGTGTGGAGACTACTGAAGCTTAGATGATTGTCTCTGTAACACAAAAATAAAAAAGTTTAAGATCAGGGCATTTGGCAATACACACTAAAGCTAAACTTCAGAAGCCTAGCAATAAATTGGCCTGTGAAGAGGCTGTTAAAGACCAAAGTGGACTTGATATTGCTAAACTGACCCAGAGTAGTTGAAGTGGGTTGAGGAGACTGGAGAGACTTTAAAAATAACCAGGGGTAGATCCAGTAGGACTCCATGCTGGAATATGTCCAGGTGAGAGGAGGAGGAGGGTTTCTGGTTGGGAAGATTCAGGGATGTGAGTGACAGGATTAGCCTCAGAGGAAAGGGTTCCTGATAAAATCCCTGTGGATAGGTAGTTAGTGGGCTAATCCCAAAGTCATTTATATCATTTCCAGTAGGAAGGAAAGCATAAAGCAAGAAGTTAAAGAAACAAATCAGATTTCTAGGAAAAGAAGATGACAGGGAATCAAAAACAGATCTGATGAGTTCACAGTTTTGTTTAGGAGGATCACTGGTTGTCTTCTATACACAGACTTCGTTAGTTCCTTTCAGAGTTCAGATAATAAAAAGAATGATTCTCTTTGATTTATGTGTATATTTTAAAAATCAGGCTTTTCATGCATTAGATCTAAAACAGATGACGGGAGAAGTCCATTCCTCTGACCTGGCACCACAAGTACTGGTCTTCCATAGCATCCTTTGGCTGTCAGCGACCTCTTAGCAAACTCCACCATTCCACTTACTCCAGAGCACATTATTCATTTTGTTCATTTTGTGCCTCTCTTTCTTTGTTCCTTATCTAGAATTTTTTTTTTTTTTTTGGTCTCTGTTTGTCCAAGCCCTACTTGCCTTCAGGGTCAGCTTCTAGTGTTTAGTCATTTCTAAATCCTTCCCTAGGACTCAGCCTGTGGAGACTCAACTCCTATAAATGGAATGATTTACGCAGATGCAGTGAGTTATAGAAGTAAATGTAATGATCCACATAGATGCTCTCTTGCCTGGTTGTTTGAACTTCATTGCATATGTCCTTCCTCTCTAAACAGACTGTAAACCCTCCAAGGACAGGAATCCTTTTCTATTTCCATTTGCATCCTTAGTTCACAGCATGGTACTCTGTCATAGCAGGGTTGGAATAAGATGACTATCTTGTAAGACAAACTATATGTGAATTGTGTTGGAAAGAATTCTAGAAAAAAAAGAAGTTCCACCCCAGGAGAAATTTTAGGTTCCATAACAAGCTGGTGAAGTATTTATGAAGAGAATGACCTTTCTATACCCTTTAATTATAAAAGTTAGTTATGAGACCAGCCCTGGCAGAAAGAAAATTACTTTTAAATGTATATTTAAAATAAGAAGAGTTAAGATATTCTGAAAATTTAGCTTTAAAAGAGTCTCACTCACAGTATCCCTATGAGAAATTATCCAAATAAGTATTGGAGGATTTTTTTTGAGTGATGCCATTAATATTTACTAAGTTAATAATATCTGAAGAATCAATCATAATGACTGCATAAAAGTTGCTTTTCATCCCAGGATGTCCTTTGAACAGCTGCCTCACATCTGAGCACACATCTGTGCTTACAAAAGGAAAAAAAATAAGAGAGAATACAAGTAAAGAGGCCACCTGCCTGAGCCAGTCTGGACATGAGCCACTCTGTGCTGAGCAGCTGCTACAGCGCTTCTTCCTCACAGCTGGAAAATGACTGTAGATTAAGGGGGTGATCACACAGCTGTCTCGGCAGGTTGCCCTATCAGAACCCCTATTCCTTTCGCTGGCTCTGCTCACTCAGCTCTGGCTGTACCAGGAATAGCAGGTGTATGAGAGAATCAAACTCCCTGGAAGACAATGGTCAAACCAACTAGAAGCATTTTCTGTATATACATACATTTGGTGCACTTTTATTCACTATTAGCACAGGCCAATATTCTTAGTAAATACTCTTTCCAGGCCTCACTTCCAAGGTGAGATATGGGATAAAAGATAAATAAAATATAAAATTAAGACCCAAGAAATTTAGTAGTGATTTAACATCTAAAATTGGGAAATAGGTTGTTTCCTCTGAGGCCATATCCTCTGAGTTTTTGACACAAATTTCAGGCAATAGAAAATAAATGGAAACTAATAGATCCCAGTTTATAAATTAGGTTAATTTAAGAACTGAAAAGGACAACAAATGCATTTTAAAAAATCAAAATGAGGAGCAAAAAATATGCTCAATTTCCAGGAAGCCACAAATTTAATGCTGTAAAAACTCTGAAATGTTCAGTTCTCCTCTTTGAAAGGCATGAGATGAAGTTGGCTGGAAAGGTATGGAAAATGTTTGAATAAAAAATGTAATTTACATGGCATTGAATTGACCTGAATTCCTACAACATAATGTGATTTATATTATCCAAGCAAAGACAACTATTTACCTCTTTGCTATGGGGCTATCTGTTTGTACCACTTACCATCTACTGTCTCATGGCTCCTGGCACAGAATCAGATCAAGAATTATAAGCATTTATAATTTTTCATCCCTGGTTTTAGAGAGAGTGCAGATATTTTAAAATTTCTCCCTTACATTTTATTTTTTTTTTCAATCTAAATTCAACTTTGACATGAAGCACTGGCTTGTTCCCAGAATATACTTTCTGCCCAAATGCTGAAGTTGGTTTACTATGTCACAGAGGTGTATGGAACACCTACTTGGAGGAAAGAATACAGTTGTCTCTGGAGTCCAATAAAAAATATTTTCCATGTGAAAAATTAGTGCAGGAAATGTAAAGCTAATAAAAATCAATTGTAGGTAACAATCCTTGTAACATTGGAATGAGGAAGGGATTTCAAATATAAATAGAAGGACTTTCAAAACAGTTAGTAAGGTGAAGACTAAACCAAAATTTAGAATGTCTATTCATCAAAGTTACTATAGACTAATGACTAATGACCTGACAGTCTAGGTAGGTGAAAGATATCTCCAAAAAAAAATTAATTAGAGATTAATATATACACTTTGAAAAACACTCTTTAAAAATACAATGAAAAGAATAAAAATATGAGAGAAAACAAATGAACAAATGACAGAAAGAGAAGTTCACAGATGGACACAAATAACCTAGCAAGTATTTGAAGAGATGTTCAAACTTACCAATAATTTTAAAAAAGGCAAATTAAAATCTATCAGATTCACAAAAAGAAGGAAATTGGTTAATGCCAAGAGTGAGCCAAAAATGTGAAAATAAAACTAATATAGTTATTCTGGAGAACAAATCTCCCAGTACATAGTGAAAACTAGAGTGGTATAACGAATGACCCAGCATCCCCAGAGATGCTCGCACACAGTTGCTTAAGGGGACATCAGTAAAATGTGGTGAATGCATTATAAAATATGATTCTTTGCTTAGAAACAGTGAACTAGAAATGAAAATAACGAATATGGATCTTAAAAACACAGTATTAAAAAAAATAAAAAGGGAACAACACAATACCTAGCATATCATATCATTTTTACAAGTTAAACTGCATAAATACATAAAATACAGTGTAGAGGAGACAAATGAAGCCTATGGGGACAAACAAATGACTTTAAAAAATAGATATCTAAGTCCTGGGGCTTAAATATTGCAAATTATAATTAAGTTACTCTCACATTTAATCTTATAACATACAGTAATTACTAGGTTGAATAGCAACATTTTCTTCTTTATAGCTGAAAGAAGAGAGGTAAACCATCAGTTCATAGGGTGCTTTCCATCTAAAGGGAAGAGCCAGCTCTGAACACCAGGATTCCGTGGTCCTACTCTTCTCCATTTGCTGCAAGAAAAGGAAAGCTAGAAGTGGTCAGAGTCAGGGGCAGACTCTAAGGGTTGGACAGAACTGTTATCTCAGCTTCCTGCCAAAATTTATAACTCTGACACTTTGGTTAATGGTAGTAAAACTTATTAAATACCATCATAAATAGAGTCTGTAAAATAAGAGTTTCATCACATTATCAAAAATATCTCTGATCACAGAGCAGCTTTTTTACATCTAATAGCTAATTATATAAAATAATTCTATGAAAATTTCTTAAAAATTGATTAAAATAATCCAACATTGTCTATATTGTAAGCTGACATGCCACACATTAGAAAGCTGAAATGAAATCGAGGAAATTAAATATACAAGAGAGCACATCTGCAGAAAGCATTTAGAGAAGGGCAATATCATCCAGTAATGCATGCAGTATGTAGGAGTCTGATTGCATTGTTGACCACAATGCAGTGAAGCTCCTACACATCAATTACCTACATAGAGATAAGCTGCATTTATCATTCTACCCTCTATGTTATGTACAAGAGACACTTCAGCTTAAGAAAGAAGTCTAAAGCACTGTTCCAATTCATTCACAGGATATTACATAAAAATCACTATACATTTGGAAAATAAGCATGACAAAATTTAATAAGAAATTTCCCTTGAATATTGGGCTTAGGGTAAATGAAATTAATATTTTAATTATAAGAGGAAGAGACAAGAGAAGATGTCATTCTAGATCCAGAAGAGGATTCAAGATATTTTAAGAATAGATGCCATTGCTTCATGATATTTTCTAATGTAATGACAAAAGTTTAAGGTTGATTTTGATTTAATGAAGACATATAATTAACTATAACCATATACTCACTTGACTTGACCAGGACCATATGGGATTCCCACCTAGCAAAAGGAAAAGAAAAGTAAGATAGATGAGGCCTTTCAGTGACAATAACTGAGAAAAATTCAAAGGGCGGGGGAATGGAGAGATTGAAAGTACTAAAGAAGAGCTTATAAAGAAGAAAATGGACCAGGGAAAAGGAAGAGGGATGAAATGTGGACATATTGGGGAATGAAATTGGCCAAATTGTTATTGCATGTATGAATATGTCAAAAGGAACCCCACTATTCTGAATATATTTAATGCACAAATAACTAATTAAAGAAAAAGTTGTAATGCATTTTGCTATGGTTTATTTAAAAAATGAAAAAAAGAAAAAGTGCATATAAAGTTTTAGAAAGCAGATACTGCCTGAGTCACCCTCAACCTCCCGCCTTTATTTTCTGTGGTTAAAATTTGTCTAGTTCTTTAACCCCCTATGCGTAGTCCCACAGCTTCTGTTTCTGGAAGATGGAAATGGGTTGGCAAGAGAATTTTCTTTTCTCTTCTTCTATTCTGTATTATTAATTTATTAATACAGTAAGCACATTGTATTGAATCAATGTATTTACTTTAAAATCAATTTATTTACTATAAAATAAATAAGAAGAAACAAGAAAAATAGGCAGCCAGCAATTAGGACAAAATTACACTAAAAAAATGTTTGATGAACATACAAAATTGGCTTGGAGGATATTGTCTTTTAGTGTTTTGTCACTCATGATTTTACATGGAGGAGAGAAAACACAACTGCACAAAGACTCGTGGTCAAGGCAACAAGGGATCTTAATACAGCCCAGATTCCCCTGGCCAAATTTATCATACTACTCAAGGGATCTCCATTTTTTCATTCATTCAAAGGAGTCACAGAGTGCAAGATATGTCATGCAAAATACAGTGCAATTGTCCTGTTTCTCATCTAAATTTCAGAAGTGTTTCTAAACTTTTCTTTTTCATTAAAAGCTAAAACCAGAAAATGTCTTATCCTGCAAAGAGTGCATACATTAAATCTGAGAATTGAGTAGATTTCTACTATAGTTACTATGAAAAAAATTGACATGAGCTTTCCTGCATTTTCAGATGCTTCAGTACAAAACTGCATCTGCACACTGTGGTCTCAGTTTCACTGTTGTCTACAGGTCACTAATGGTAACTTAAACTCTGTGTGAGAAAGAACGGCTGCTACTTTCACCTGTTGGAAGATGACTCTGAAATTGAATTAATCCAAAGAGAGATTCTCTTTCCACCCCAAGTTGCCAGAAGTTTCAAAATTAATATCAATTCTGTTTGATAGCTAATACAATTCATCAAGTGAATGTAACTTTCATCTCTCAGTATTTTGAATGCTTGTTGGGCCTTGAGACCAAGTAAACTCAGAATATAGCCTCCTGTTGATCAGAACAATGAATCCAAGTTCAGTGATCTTTTAAATCAACCTAAATCAAATAATAAATTTTGGTGGGGGATTTTCAAGATGGCAGAAAAGAGGAGATCACTTCTCTGGCTGCTACATAGGGCAAAACCAAGAAAGCAAACAGGCAACTAGCAAGGTGGGTGAACAAAAAAAGACAGGAGAGGGCTTTACTGGAATTTAAAACTGAACATTCAAGGCAGATTGGAGACACAGGAGGCTGAATTTTTTTATAAAGTAAGGAAGAAATCCCCAGAGGCACAGTCATTGGTGCAGCCAGGCTGGAAGTACCAGCCAGAGTGGTCCCTCCAGGAGCAAAGTTAAGAGATAAGGGAAATAAAGGGACCCACATTTTTAGGAGGCCTGAGGCATGTCCAGGTACTCAGAGTTTAGAGATCAAGCACATTGCATGAATAAACTGAAAGGTACACTGCACAATATCCTTGTGCAGAAAAGAAGCTATCATGTCTCCTAGTAGCATGCAGAGGACAAAGAAAGTAATCATTTGCAGTTATGGTGAAGGGGGCCTGCAACTGAGAGAGCTGATTCCTGGCAAACTAAAATTTGGCCTGAAATACAGACTCAGTAAACACACACTACTTGATATAGAATGTGCTTAAGTGACCAGAGATGTTTACATATGGGACCACTGGTCATGGAAACCCACTAACCATAAATCTCCCCTTTCAACCAGGCTGTTTGCAGGACCTGCTAGGAGAGAGGCATATGACTGGGAATTTGGAAGGGGAGAGGCTGGAGAGATTTAGTTTGGAGACTGAATCCAAGACCAAGAAATGTGAGGTCCACAGGTAATTTAGGGGACTAAGAATTGGCTCATCCACCGGAGGAGTGGAACCCACAGGAGATCCCTGGGGTACAGTCTTCTAGCATGGACCAGCAATCACTTGGCACTAGAGATGCATTGATTTAAAATCTCCCAACCAACTGGCATTCAGCAAAGAGCCCTGAGCACACATAAGCCTAAACCCCACCTGCAGGAATTCTGCCTACAGGAATTCTCTCCCACTCCAGAAATCCAGAGGGTGAAGCATCATGCTCCAGATGCCTCCCCTAAAACTGCTGAGAAGAGAAGCTGAGAATATTTTGAACTCCAACAGAAAGAATTCTTTACTTGTTTATAGAGTTTTTTTTTCTTTTCTTCATTTTTTGTTTTCTCTGTTTAATTGTGAACTTAATGGATCATTGACATTTGCACATTCTCATATTTGCTTTTTTGTCTTATTTCTAGCATTTTTAAAGGCAGCTAATTTACATGAATCAGTTTTTTGATTAATATGTTATTTGATTAGTATATTTTAGTTTTGTATTCTTTTAAATTTATTTTTAATTTTTAAAATTTTTACTTTGTATGTATATTTTTCTCTTACCTGTTTCCCTTGATTCTCTTTCTCTCTTTTCTTCCACTAACAGCAAATCTCTGTTGTTCTCTCTTTCACTCTTCCTTTAATTTTTTAATTTGATTTTCTCTCCTCCCTCATAATCATCACATCAAATATCACTTCAGCTTACTCCCTGTCCACCACTTAAAATTATAAACCCTTTTGCAAACTTGCTGTTTATATTAGGAAATAAGTGAACATAACATTTCTGTTTATTGTGATAATTAAACTTATAGACATTATAGTTGGAACTATTTAGTTTGATGCTGTATATTGTTTGTATTGGTTGTTGTTATTATTTGTCTCCCCCTAAACAATGAGGTACTGGAAACCTTCAGGGACACTTTAATTCCACAAGGTAGAAACTCTACTGCGTCAGTTCCATGATGTTAGATAGGTGGATACACAAACAACATGGAAAAGCAAGAGAGCAAATCACCACAAACAAACCAAGATACTCCAATAACAGAATCCAGCAACACCACAGTGGAAGAAAATCTCAAAGAAGAAGTTTAGAATGTACACAGTTAAACTGAACCTGTGAAGAAAAAGACTGTATAAGGAGTGGAATCAAAGAGAAGATAAAGGACACAAAACATCACTTAAATAAAGAGTTAGAAATTCTGGGGGAAAAAAAAAACACAGAAGTCCTCATAATGAAGGAATCAATAAACCAAATTAAAAATTCAATTAAAAGCATCACCAACACACTGGATTACCTGGATGACAGTTTAAGGCAATAAAGACAAAATATATAATTTTGAAAATAGAGTTAACTCTTAAAAAATATGTTAAGAAACCATGAACAGAACTTGCAAGAAATATGGGATAACCTGAAAATACCAAATTTGAGACTTATTAAGATACATAAGGGTTAGAGATACAAAGGAAAGGAATAGAGAATATTTTCAATGAACTAATAAGAAAAAAATTCCCAAATCTAAAGAATAAAATATAAAATTAAATACAGGATCAAATATATACAAAATTACAACAGACCAACAGTGAATCACATTATCATGAAAATGTCTGAAATATGGGGAAAAAAGACAATTTTAAAGTCTTCTAGAGAAAACCAATAGGTAACATTAGAGGAAAACCAATCTGGAGCTCAGCTGAACTCTCAACCAGACCTTCAAATCCGGGAGGTCTTGGAACAATATATACCAAGCTCTGAAAGAGAATGCATGCCAGCCAAGAATACTATACCCAGCAAAATTTAACTTCAGGATTTATGATGAAATAATAACCTTCCATGATAAACAAAATTTAAAATAATTCACAACTAGAAAGCCTCCACTACAAAACATACTCAGTAAAATATTTCATGAAGAAGAAATAAAAATTAAAAGTGAAAACCAACAAAGGGTTTTCTACAATAAAGAACAGTTAATCAATAGAGAAACTAATTCATTTTTTTAAAAAAAGAAATAAATAAAAATGACAGGGAATAAAAATCATATTTTAATAGTAATATTGAATGTAAATGGCCTAATTCATCAATCAAAAGATATACACTGGCAGATTGGATTGAAAAACAAGACCCAACGATACGATGTCTTCAAGAGATTTACCTTATAGGCAAAGACATCCAGAGACTGAAGCCCTAGAAAAAGAAAAACAAATCAACACCAAAAGCACTAGAAGACAGGAAGTAATTAAAATCAGAGCTAAAATCAATGAAATTGAAACAAAAGAAATAATTAAATAATTGATAAAACAAAAAGTCGGCTCTTTGAAAAAGCAATAAAATTGATAAACCCTTAACCAAGCTAACAAAGAGAGAAACTCAAATTATTAAAATTTGTAATGTAAAAGGAAATAGCACAAGGGATATTACTGAAATATAGATAAAATATAGAACCTAATTGGAAAATGTATACTTTTATAAAATAGAAAATCTTGAAGACTTTAACAGTTTCTAGAGACATATGACCTGCCTGAATTGAATCAGGAACATAGAAAATTTAAACAGATCAATTTAAAGTAATGAAAATGAAGATGCCATCAAAGGCCTCTCAAGAAAGAAAACCCCAGGACCAGAAAGATTTTCACTGAGTTCTACCAGACCTTCAAAGAACAACTAACACAAATCCTTTTCAAATTATTTATGAAATAGAAAAGGGGAGAATGCTTCCAAACTCATTCTATGAAGCTAATATCACCCTATAAAGATACATCAAGGAAAAATATTTCAAACTAATATCCCTGACGAACATAGATGCAAAAATTCTAATGGAATACTGGAAAATCACATTAAAGAAACATATTAAAAAGTTAGTGCATCATGATCAAATTAGTATCATCCCAGGGATAAAAGTTTGTTTCAACTAATGGAAATCAATAAACATAACTTATTGATCGCATCAATAGACATAAAGACAGGAACCACATGATTATCTCAATAGATGCAGAAAAGCATTTGACAAAATACAGCATCCATTCATGTTCAAAACACCAGAAAAACTAATAGTATTAGGAAAACGTGTCAACATTGTAAAATCTATATATGATAAACCCAAGGTCAACATCATTCTAAATGGAGAAAAATTGAAAGCATTCCCTCTAAAAACTGGAACAAGACAGGGAAGCCCTCTTTTACCATTTTTATTCAAAATAGGCCTGGAAACTCTGGTCATAGCAATTAGATAGTAGAAAGAAATTAAAGGGATAGAAATAGGAAAATAAGAATTCAAATATTAAAAAAAATAAGAACTCAGGATATAAAATTAACATCCATAAATTAATTGCATTCCTATACATCAGTGATGAATCAACTAAAAGAGAAATTAGGAAAAGTATTCCCTTCCCAATAGCCCCAAAGAAAATGAAAAATTGAGGAATCATCTAATAAATTAGGTGGAAGACAACGAAAACTAGAGAACACTAAAGAAAGACATGGGAGAAGATGGAATGATCTTTCAAATATTCTTGGATAGGCTGATTTAATATTGTCAAAATGTGCATACCACCAAAAGTGCTATACAGATTTAATGCAAGTCCTATTGATTTTCCAATGATGTACTTCATAGAAACAGAAGTCCAGTCATGAACTTCATTTGAAAAATAAAGGCCAAGAATACCAAAGCAATCCTCAGCAAGGAAAGTGACGCAGGAGACATCACAATACCAGACCTTAAATTATACTACAGACCTATAGTAACAAAAAATGGCATGGTATTGGCACCAAAACAGACATGAAGATCAATGGTATAGAATAGGTGACTCAGAGACAAACCCACATAAATACAGTTATCTCCTACTGGACAATGGGGCCATGGACATAAACTGGAGAAAAGATAGCCTCTTCAAAAAATGATGCTGGGAAAACCGGAAATCCATATGGATGTAGAACTGTATTTTTACATTATCATATTTAGGTATCTCTATCAATCAATGTCTAATACATGTAATAGTGTTTTTAATAACTGCATTATAGCTATTTTTATTCACTTATTTTATGTGGTGCTGAGGTTTGAACACAGGGCCTTACACATGCCAGGCAAGTGCTCTACTACTGAGCCACAACCCAGCCCCACATGTAATAGTTTTAAGCAGAATATTTAATCAACCCAAATATACCAATTCATCCTAGAATCTTAGATAATACATTGGTATTGAATTTTTTTATTCCCTTCTTTTTTTTTTTTTTCTAATGAAAGCTTTCAGTTGTTAAAAACTGATTTTCCCTCGATGCTTCTTAAGTATGGCTCAGCAAGAAGCCCATCACAAATGGTTTATTACTGCATAACAAAATGGTTAATAGCAGTGGATTCTTTGGACCCAGAGAAGCCTTTGTACATAACAGTTTGGAAACTTAATTGAATCAGTAAGTTAATTAATTTTTGTAAGCCTCAGTTTCCTTTCTTCTAAAATGGAAGAAATAAACTATAGGGCTTGTTAGCCAAACTCCTGGACACAGTTTGTGCTGTTTTGACACAAGAGGCAAATGCCCTAACAGGGACAAAGACAAAGGGTAGTGGCACTGGGAACAATGGTAGAACCAAATTTTTTTTTATCCTCAATAATTTGCATTCAGCAAATTGACTTTGTTTTGTTTTGTTAGCAAATTAGCTTTAGGTAAATTAGTCATTCGGCAAACTGGCTTTCAGCAAAAGAGTTGTCAGTTAATTGGCTTTCTGTAAGTTCTTTTATATACATTAGTCTATTTCTCTTCCAAACTAGTGTTTAGAATTAGTGGACATTTATTCTTTCAAAAGAAATAATCAGTGGCCACAAAAAGGTAAAATAGATTAAAATAATACATGTCAATATTTACAGCTCCCTAGTGCTGTCACAAAAGAAACAAGAAGTATATCTGTTTCATTATTTTAAGGGGAAGTTTCCCTCTTCTATATTTAAATGCTGGACCTTAATGGGAGAATGTTCTTGGAGATCCCTTTCCCCAGATTATCTGTATAAAAGCCCTCCCTGGGGTCCCATGTCTCCGGACAAGGTAGCATCAGCTTCACACCTTCAGTGATTCAGGTCATATTATGATTATTCTCTAATGTAGGCCACCTAATCCCTCAATGTCCCTCCCAACATCAAATGAATCATGTTATGACATATAACAATTATTCAACGATCAAAATAAATGTTATCTATATCTCTCCAACAAAAATAGTCAGTTTATGTCCATTTTCATTCATGATTTTTGCATCTATTCTGTTATCAAACTAGCTATTTTAGATAACTAATCAATTTCTGAGTTTAAAGGGTTGAAGTTGGGGGAAACTGAGGGAGAAAATTTAATCTTTGGGTAAACAAATATTTAGATTCTACTCTAAGGAGTTCTGGTTTTGCTTTCTGAAGAGATATCTCACTCACTGTGGTAGCATCCTATAAACTCTTCTGAAATAAACACATCTTGGTATCACATTTCCTTTATTTTCTCAAAAAAAGTTCTCAGATCCAATTGTTCATTTGTAATTTTAACAAGGCAAACTGAAAAATATATATATCACTACCACCATCAAGAGAGAAACCCAAGGTTCAGAAAAGAAAAAAAAAATGGAAGAAACATCCATTCATTTTTCTACAGAGAAGACATATTTAGCTCAGGTGGCGGCTCTTTGAAATGACTACGGTCAAGAATGGAACACGTAGATTTTCAATAAGATGATACCAGAGATAACATTTCAAATGAAATGGTGCCAAAGTAATGTTGCCTTGTTATAAGGAGGAGTACACATTCCTGATGTGAGAATATATTCATGAAAAGCGTGTTTGCCCCTAGGTAAACTCCAAAGAAGACAGACTTCAACCCTCACTACCAAGAAAGATGTAACAGGTTGTATGCACAGCCTATAGAAAGAATAGTCATAAACATGACAGCTATTTATTTTGTTTTGTTGTCAGCTAGCATTTCTTATCCCAGCCCCCCCCACCCCCACCTTTTGGTCCTAAAGCCCTCTCCCACATCTTTGGGACTAACCCTCAACAGTGATTGCTCCAAAGTTTTTTTTGAAGGGACAGATGAGGCAAGGCACCAAAGATAGCAGGAAACAGTTTTATTTGCCTGCAGCCAGGTTCAGAGGGCACAGCTTTTGCTATAATCAGTCAATCCCCTGAACCCTGAGTTCAGGTAGTTTCAGAATTTTATACCCAGCAAGTAAGGGGAGGGCTCAGAAGTTCAAAGTCTGTAGAAGTTCACATAAAAGCAGTTTTTTTTTTTTTCTTTCACTGTTCTGGGCAAGTTAACCCTTCAAGGACAACACCTGAGAAGGGGAGAGCTTCTTCTCCCCTTTCTTTCCTCCCACTGTCAGCTGTTACCATGGAGCCCAATTGTTAACTTCTCTTATCTTAGAAATGTAGACATCTCTGTGAAGCTCCAGCTCAAGGCCAGAAGCCTTGTTTACACATTTCTATAAACTACTATATTGGATACATGTTTGTGAAAGACTAATAAGGGTTGTCCAGCACCTGCAGTGCTAATTTCTTTCCAGCCAGTGGCCAAGTAAAACACGGCAACATGAAAATAGAAAGTTCATCTACATTGAACTCTTTTTAGAGACTCTTTTGCTGACAGTCCTAAAATCAGCCATGGTGAAGATTTCTGGAGAAGCCCAGTTAAGACTTTTTGTGGAGGAGGGGGTGCCACTACAGTTTGAGCCTGGTATGAAGCCAACCCAAGAGACCAGTTTTAAAAGAAGTAAAGAGATGATGCCATGATTTGAATATGTTTGTTCCTTCCAAAATGTGTGTTGAAATGTAACCTTTATTTTGAGCTATTAAGAGGATGAAACAGATGGGACATTTAAGAAGTAATTAGGCTTCTTCCTCACAAACATGATTAATGTATCAATTTATCAGTGGGTTGCTGGTCATATTGAGGGTGAGACTGTTGTCAAAGACAATGTGGCTATGTCTCTTATACACTCCCTGTCTCTCACCATGTGATACCCTATGCTGCATTGGATTCTGCTAGCAAGAAGGATTCAGATGTGGCCCCTTGACCATTGACAAGAACCATGAGCCAAAATAACCTTTTTTTTATAATGTACCATCTGTGATATTGTGTTATTAGCAAAAGAAGAGACTGACACATTGTATCCTTTGCAGATCTGTAAATCAATGGACTCCATGTTCTTAAGTGGCAGTGGATACCTTATTAATATAGAGTATCTTTACCTAAGGGAAGGGAGCCTCCTCAAAAGCAAAACCACTATCAACCACAGGGCAGAGAGTAGAGGAAGCACCTTCATTAGTGGGCAGGGACTTGGAAAAGGGAGAGTTGGTACTGAGTACAGAGTTCCATGGTCTAGAACGGATCAGAGATAACTACGTTGCATAGCTCTATAAATATTTTGTCAAAATCTTTTGCTAATTAGCCTTTGATTCAGGCCAAAACATTTTCCCTTCACAAATGTGAAATTCATCCTCTTTCTTCCAAGACAAGCAAGTATATAGGAAAGAACTAGTGGGCTTACTTCTATGGGAAGCTGATGTCTTCCCTGAGAGATTGTTCTGTTAACCAATCACTCAGAGAAGACGTAAGTCTTTGAACAAGAAGGGAAAGAGAGGCAAGTGTATCTCTTCCTCTGAATCTTCCTGTTGACTTTGACAGTTCTAGATGATCATAATGGTGTTTCTAAGGGGGCAGTGGTCGAACATGTCATCTGTTATTTAAGGACAATCATATGAGGGTCTAGAAAAGAGTTGTTGTATGTCATAATAAAATTCTGCTAAAATTATGCTCTGTCCCATAATCCAATCAGTCTAGCTTGTACTCTTTCCGTTTTGTTATTCTTTAATAAAGTCCTGTCTGAATGCCCCATTTCAACCACACTGAAGCTTATAAAGGTAAACTCCACACACCTATAGTTGTATTAAGTGGAATAGCCAGAAATACACCATAACTGCCTTTCAGGACAAAAGTAGGACTGGGGTTAGATTTGGGATTAAATGTAGTAATATCCCCCATGCTCAAAAAGTCACATAAAATGTACCTACTCTATTCAGCAACTGTATCAGTTTCCTTACATCAACCTGGAAAATCTTGGTTTTCTTTAATATAAAAGAAAAAAAAACTTTCTAACTATTAATTCTGGAGACAAAATACCATGCAAGTTTACAATTATGGAAATTTCTTAAACAAAAACATAGAGCACTGTAATTCAATATATTTCCAGTTTATTTGGACACATACAGTGACATAATTCAAGAACAACTCCACTTCTATTTATTACTCTATAAAGTAGCAACGAAAATAATGGCTAAAATTTTGTTCAAAACACAGTAATTATTTTAAATATTATAAAATAACAAATAAAAAGCTTTTTAATGAATTCATCATGTTTGGGGGTATGTTAAATGTTATTTTTCAATTATGCGATTATAATAAAAAATCAAGTTTCAATGCAGTTACTGCATTATTATAAATGAGAACTGGAGCTACCATTGGCTTTGGCTAAGTTCTCTTCGAAAATAATCTTCTAATGCATTATAAATTACAGTAAATTCCTCTATAATTAATACTTGAGGATGCAAAATTGTATGCATTTATATTTGAGGAAATTATGGTATATTATGTATAAATTTCCTTTTCTGTTATTGTTTTTGAAAGAGAAGAAAATCAGCTAGTCTTGCTACACTGGATTTCTAACTGTACCTGCTATGCAAACATGCACAGATATTTTTTTTTTTTAAAAATGAAATGAAAACAAAATGGGCATTTTCTGGTCTAATGAGCTATTTCCATCAAAATAAATTCTCCAAATGGAAGTATTACATGGCTCATGCTAAGCATAACAATAATGCTTTATGTATTTCAGAGGCATTGCAATATCCCAGTAATATATGAACTTTGAGAGCCAAGCATACAGCTGCAGCAAATGTTCCAACAACTGTATTCTTCACTTCTAATCAGAGCAGCACCCAGGAGCCCTCAAAACAAGCAACATGAATACAGGCTGGAGGGGAGAGAGAAGTTCAACAATAGTTGAGTCTCCCACTGCTCAAAATAACAGCCTCTCAGTGGGCTTGGTTTTATTATCTGTTATATAATGTCTCAAGTTTAGTTATTTCAGTAAGATTGGAGGATTTTTCAGGCGGATTTTGTTTGGGTTATTCACAAAATACTCTTTCCAATTTATGGAATGTCACCTGGAAGGCAATGAAAGATGGCATTGAATAAAGAGGTATTGTTCATCTGATTGACTACCCAGCCCTACCTATCTCTTCATGATGTAACAATTGAATGAGGCAACATAAACTTAGTAAACATGAACATGCTCAAAACGAGGCCCAGTTAGACATCAGGGCAGTGTTGCTGGGGGAGGGGGGCATACCAGGCATTCTGGCAAGATCATAACAAAATAATTCAGTGAGGTGTAGGGATCAGGGTATAGCTCAGGGGTACAGTACTTGTCTAGCATACAAGGGGCCTTTAGGATCCATCCCCAGCACCACAAAAAGAAAAAAAAAAGTATACATATATCAGTGGGGTATAGATGAATATGTGCACATTTTATGTATAGTATTTCTCAATAGAAATTTTCTAAAAATATGGTCACTGGCATGAGCTCATCTTGTTCAATTGTGTCAAACACAAATGCCCACAGGGGCTAGTCAGGATGCGAAAATGAACACGCAGGATGGGCTGGCCTCCTTGGAATGGATGAGCTAATGTCCTGTTTGAAAGGGCACAATTGTTCAGCTCCATTCTCTAGTGGCATGGGACTCACAGGGACTTTGGATTCAGATTTCTGAAGGAAGTATCGAAATTTAGATTTTTCCAGACTTCTCAAGAAAGTATTCAAATTTAGATTTTACACTGTGAGCACTAAGGGGTAAGGAAACTTGCCACTCTTGATCTTAGTGTTCTCAACAGTAAGAATCATCCCAGGGTGCCGGTGTGAAGTTCCATCAAGGGTCAACTGGTAAAGATGGGAGAGCCATAGGCAATAGCCCTCACTGATGAATCACAGAACAATGAATTTCCTGGAGAAGAGGTGCCTAATATCTCTGACAGTTGTTCTGCCAATATTGTGATAACTGGCCAACCTCTGGATCTGAGCTTTTGTGCTACTACAGGACAAGAAGATGTGACAGGTGACACTAGAGGGCACCCCATGCTGCCTGCAAAGAGGTGAATTTTTGACTTGCTTTTCTTCTTAATCTCAGGTCCTTTGGAAATATCACGCAAAGGAATATCTTACAAAGGATATTATGAAGTGTGACATCATTGTCCTAAACCTCAATTCATTCTTATGGGACATAATTTTGTGTTTGATATGATAAGGATGTGAAAAAAGAGGTAGGAGGAGGGAAGGAAGGGAGGAAGGGAGGGAGGAAGGGGAACGAAAAGAGAAATAAAAGGAAAAGCTGACTCTACTTAAGTAAGTTTGGAGTTTGGTTATGGCAAAGGAGTTGAGTGGCACTTTAGGCCCTCACACAGGGAGATCCCATCCACATGATTGAAGAACCTGAAGACCAAATCTTGGCCACCTCTGTGGAGATGAGGAAGACAGTTGTCTATAGTTGTTACTGTTGAAGTTTCCCCCTTCCCTCCTACGTACCTACCCCTCCCCCAGGTCCTCAAAAAAGATGCAAATTCATGCATTCAGTGCCAATTTTTTATTAGATTGGTTTACCATAAATTCATTTGGGTAGTAACTAGTAATATTCAGGTTTTATTTGTTTAAGGTGTGAGAGTTTGAATTTTTAAACTATATCAAGCAATCATTTGAAGATAAGACTCAATGTAAAAAATGTAATTTATAAAGGGCAAATAAAATGAACCCACTGTGTTGATGCTAATTATTGTAGTCTCTTTGAGAAGATACAAGTGGTCCAGGCTCCCCTTCTCAAAGTATCCACTTTTCCTTTTCCCTACTCTTAAAAATGTGGGGATGACTATAAAAATCTATTCAAGTTAACAGTTTCTCCTACTTTTAAGACTAAAGTGACCATCACTATATTTCATAAATATACCACTACCATTGAATAAAATAATATTAAATGCTTGTGTAAATAAGAAATATTGTTATTTATGGCATCTTCCAAAACAGAGCTACCCTCCCACCCTAACAATATGTTTCATTTATGACAAATCTTTCATTTTGTTCTCTCATCTCTAAAATTTTTTAAATAAGTTCATTTGAATTTGTGTTTATTTTTAAACCATAGTTAATCATCCCCAGACCTAATTTTTATTAATTTTTGTTCTAGTTTGGTATATAAGACAGAAGAATGCATTACAATTCATATTATACATATATAGCACAATTTTTCATCTCTGTACACAAATTAAAGTCACACCATTTGTGTTTTCATACATGTAGTTAGGGTAATAATGTCCATCTCATTCCACCATCGTTCCTACCCCATGTCCTCTACCTTCCCCTCTCTCCCCTTTGCTGTATTTAGAGTTTGTCTAATCCTCCCATGATCCCCTCCCCAACCCCATTATGAATCAGCCTCCTTATATCAGAGAAAACATTCTGCATTTTTGGGGGGGGCGGGGGAGATTGGCTAAATTCACTCAGCATTATCTTCTCCAACTCCATCTATTTACCTGCAAATGCCATTATTTTATAGTTTTCATTTGCATTTTCCTACTTGCTATAGATGTTGAACATTCTAAAAGAAGTCATGAGATTCATCTGGAAAACTAAGAGACTCAGAATAGCTATAGCAATTCTTAGCAAGAAGAATGAAGTAGGTGGCATCACTATACCAGACCTTAGACTATACCACAGAGCAAAAGTAACAAAAACAGCATGATATTGGCACCAAAATAAACTTGTAGACCAGTGGTACAGAACAGAAGACATAAAGACGAACACACATAACTACAATTATTTTCTATAAGGCAAAAAAACATACATTGGAGAAAAGATAGCCTCTTCAACAAATGGGACTGGAAAAACTGGAAATCCATATGCCACAAAATGAAATTAAACCTCTATCTCTCACTATACACAAAACTCAACTCAAAGTGGATCAAGGACTTGGGAATTAAACCAGAGACACTGCATCCATTAGAAGAAAAAGTAAGCCCAAATCTTCATCATGTCAGATTAGGCACTGACTTCCTTAAAAAGACTCCTATAGTGCAAGAATTAAACTAAAGTGCAAGAATTAAACTAAAGAATCAATAAATGGGATGAATTCAAACTCAAAAGCTTTTTCTCAGCAAAAGAAACAATCAGTGAGGTGAATAGAGAGCAAATTTGGGGAGCAAATTTGGCCACATGCACATTAGATAGAGCACTAATCTCTAGGATACATAAGAACTCAAAAATCTTAACACCAAACAAACAAACAAAAAAAACTAATAAATAAATGGGCCAAGAAACTGAACAGACACTTCTCAGAAGATGATACACAACCATGCAACAAATATATGAAAAAAAATGTTTGACAGCCCCAGCCCTATTCTATATTTTATTTAGAGACAGGGTCTCACTGATTTGCTTAGCGCCTCGCTGTTGCTGAGGCTGGTTTTGAACTCAGGATCCTCCTATTTCAGTTTCTTGAGCCACTGGGACTACAGGTGTGTGTGACCATGCCCGACTGCCCCAAATTGTTGATGTGTGACTTTTTTAGCAATGTCTATTCCAAAATGAAAAAACAGGAAGTATTTTAAAACCATAGTTTGACTGAGGGGAGGGGAGTTGAATTTCCAGAGGGGAGCTGACTTTCTCCTGGTTCTGTTCAGCAGCATTTCTTTCCTTTTCAAAATAGAGGATTTTCTAGGTGAAGGGTTGATGACAATTCTTCCCAAGCCGTAGAATCAGTAAAGAGGGCTGTGTTGGCCATTAGAAGCATACAAGTACCAATGGCATTTGGCCATGCAAGAGCCAAAGTAGTTGAATATGTGCAGAAGAATCTATCATGAGATTCTCTTTGAAAACAGCAGCAATGAAATTTTAAAGTAGAAAAAAAAACCCTAGAAAATAGTGAAACATGGGTGTTTGGGCATTTTCAGGAAGAATAGTATTAAATAAATGTTGAGTTACTGATAAAGTCAGGAAGGCTCTGAACATGCAAAGCAAAATCAACAGAACTGTTCCTGGGAAGAACAACTGCTAAGAGCAGAGAGAAAGACAGCATGGAGCACTTTAGAAGGTGACAAACAACAAGAACACAAAGGTTGGAGGAAATCAGAGACAGGAATGGAACAAAGTAAGAAGACATCCATTAGAAAAAAATCATTTTTATACTTTCTATATATGATTGTGTTATTTCAAAAATCAGATCTGGTGATACTGGAATTCAACATATACTTATAAATTTTACCAGTCATTAATAATTTGTTGTACATTTTAAATTTGAATGAAAAACTGGTTAAAATCTTTATACACACTTAGGTAGTTTTTTGGTCATTTATTTCTGTTTAAATAGTCTGGGAAACTTGAATGTGAAATAGTAACAGTGAACAGACTCATTGAGCTTTATTGGGGATGAGACAAAATTACCCAAAGACAGTGTCATCAGGTGCAATTGGTATAGACAATAGCACACACACACACACACAAAAAAAAAATGCACCTGAATATCTTGACTCCATTACTAAGAAGTGTTGTTAAAATAGATAGGACATTATGTCTCTGAAGAACTTATTTCCTCACTGTTAAATGGGATAAAGGAATACTACTTGTAATAAATATCTCACAGTTGTGTTATTTAAGAACAAATAAGAAAATATACAATAAAAGTGCTATAGAAAGGTTATTGGTGCCTACTGTTAAAAATGTTCATTAGTACTTGTTTGTGCAGGATACTCATCCCAATTCAATCATTTTCTGTATAGTTTGTTTGGCATATAAGTACTTGCATATTTAATTTCTTTGTAATGATCTTCTGAGATAGAAATTATTTACTCTCTACATAGAGAAACACTAAGGCAGAAAAATGTTATGTAATTTGACCATAGCTAATAGTCTTATATCCCAAATATTGATGTTGGTCAAGTTCTGTGACTATATTAGTCAGCTTTTTGTGGCTGTGACAAAATACCTGAGATAATGAACTCATAAAGAGAAAAGATTTATTTTGGCTCCCAGTTTCAGAGGCTTCAGCCCATGGTTTCTTGACTCATCCTATGGCCATCTAGTGAGGCAGAACATCACAGTGGGGAGCATGTGGCAGAGAAGAGCTGTTTGCTTCATGATGGCCAGGCAGCAAAGAGAGAAAGAGCTTGCTTTGATAGCAAAACCCCTCTCCCAAACCCATTGAGCTATGACTCCATATATAGAAAATCCATTCATGAGGTCAGACTCTTCATGATCCAATCACCTTCCAAAGTCCCCACTTCTGAATACTGCTGCATTGGGGACACTTCTGTTTGAAGTTGTGAACTGTGGAAACGAATAGAGGCTTTTGATCAAACTGTCTGGGTCACTTGTGTGGAAACCTAGAGTAAGTGCCAGTTCTCTGAGAGATCTGAGTGGCATCAAGCAGCTGACAGAGTCTGAACCACTCAGATCTCCATGTGCTGCCTGGACCATCATCTTAATGGAAGCACACTCATGGTTATAAACCAGGCACGAAGTAAAGTACTCCATGTCTCAGTCAGAGATAACCCAACCTCATGCCAGAGTTATGACTCCCACCAAAAGTTGACCTGTCTGTCTCACAATGAAGGACACATTGCCAGAAGCATTGTTCCCTCTCACTCCCAGCTTGACAACAATATCAGAATTTTGACCACCCCTTGGGATTTTGGGTGGATCCATGCTGTTATTGACATTTTTTCAGGTTACAGCACTGATGTGCTTGTTGGATCAGCTGTCTCTGGCTGTCCCTTGAAATGACCTGTGTTATGTTTTTGGCTTTTCAAATAATTTACATTATGGGAATGTTCCACCTTTTATTGGAAAAAACACTCAACAGTGAGTTTATATTTCAGATATAAGTCAAAGACTTTCCATGCATCCACAGGAATCTGATATGACTGCACATTGGAAATGCCCCGCCTCCACCCCGCACAAGGAAAAAAGAGAGAAACGTTTCCTAAGGAATCAAATCAAAATCATTTCTGTCTTTACTTCTCTTTTCTGCTACTGATCCAAGATGTTACCAAGGCTATGTGGTCTCTGAAGGGGGTTGTTTCCAGAAAGAACTTCTTCCCTTTTACCTTCTTCCTGGGTAATGAGCAGGTCAAAAAAGCTGGGGTCTATATAGATCTATTTTGAAAAAAAAAATTGGCATTCTTCCCAGACTTTTCCTAGACATGATGCATCTTTCTTTAACATTAACCTCAGACAGGCCTCCTTTCTATACTCATTGTGCAGTATCCCCATTAAAAGGGGGTCTAGGGAGCTCGAACTTCATTGCGGTCAACAACCTGGATTCTCTTATTGGATTTATGTTTCTATATTATAAGGATAAGTTAATATTTGCATATGCATACTGCTAGCCAGGTAGCTTCTGGTAGCCCACCTAAGCAAAAGAGGGTAAGATAATGTGTCTCTCGAGTTTTGTAATATTTTGTAGTATTTGTGAGTTTTATTATATTTAATACTTCCACAGGATGATCTAGATGCAAATAGGGGATGACTGGAAAACAAAAGGTATGACAGCTATGGGAATTGGAAATGCTGATTTTGTCACAGTGGGGAGAAAGTAATGACTTTGGCACTTACAGAATCAAGGAGATGAGGATGGATGAGAAACTTAGCGGGGAGCTAGGGATGTTAAGACCTGTTGTTTGTCAGAGCTACCCTGGAGTCTTCCTCTTGAATGAAAACACCTTAGTGCAAGTTTCCCAGAGTGTTGCAAGAGTCATATTTAACTGACTGCCTAGGTCACCCATTACCCAGAAGATTGCTATTGCCATGAATTGTACACCATTCCCCTTAACCTTACATATATATCTATTGTCAAGGACACAAAGGTACCAGCTCCTGTTCCTCACACACAAATCACCATGCACCACCCTCATTAGCATAACCTAGGTTTAACCACTTCCTAAAGCAGATGAATGGGATGAGCGTGGTGGCAAGGAGAAACAGAACAAATTGGGAAGATTTCCTCAGGTTTTCCCTCCAAGCACAAGGACTAGTCACCAACCATTTGACCTAAGTTGGGAAAAACGATGCTGACCTCCTAGCCTAGAGGCTCTGTCAACCTATGCCTTCCAACTGATGTAGGTCCCACATAGGCAGCCTAAAAATTATGAATAGCATTCTCTCCAGAGGACTGCACCACCCCAGGAGTGTACTTCTTGGGTGAAATCCAGGCATTAACTTATTTCCCTCCTGAAAAGAGTGATACATATCTTTGAGTATTCATAAAAGACTTTCAGGTGTGTAAAGAAATATAACACCTGGATCAAGAAAACCTCAGATAATTGAGGGAGTTTCTGCCAAATTAAGGTACCTCAAAATTGGGCTACTCAAGAGTACTTCCAAGAGGGTACTACCTAAGTAGTTGTTGTTGGCAATTATCCTTAGGATCAAAGCTATCCAATTAGAAAAAGTGATAAAGAAATTGTCTCTGAGTTTAGCAATAGTGGAGCTTCCAGTGGAGCTCATGGGAAAATCTGCCAGATGCCCAGACAGTATAGAAATAAGAATTGCATATAAGTGGAACAGGAGTCTATAAGTCCTTCAAGTATCTGCCCAGTCTGGGAGCAAAGGCACAGCCCTTGTGATGCCTTTGTTCTGATTATCCTTTAAAGGATATTTATTTAGCAAACAGCCTTGGAATATGGAGAGGTACATCTTTGCAGGTATGTTTATTGTCTTCTAAAAAGGTAAGCATACTTACTGTCCAATAATATAATGTGTCACTCCAGAGAAAAAGTTGGTCTGCATGCTGTCTGTTATAAAATTCTAAGTAGTCTAAACTCAAGGTTTCTCTTCTGTCGTGCACCCCACTGCGATCATAGGTGTCATCTACCACCTTAGATTTAAATCCCTTACCCGAGTTCACAACCTGCAGCATTCCTTCAGTCTTAATATCTTTCTTATTTCCCAATCAGACTTGATAGCTTAGTCTTCATGACTTTTTCTAACCATCTTTAAATGCCTTCCTCATGCCATGATTCCATGGGCAACTCTGTTTAGTTTTCTCTAGAATTCTCCATCCCCCCACCCCCTCTCTCTCATAATGGGAAGATGCTTCTGAGTCTGACTTCTCTCATTTTGAACCAAAACAAACCTGGGGATGTGGAATGGGGACCAGTAATATTAATGCTGAGAAATTGGGAAGTGTTTTGATAAATGTTTCAGGCAACTTTACATGGGTGTGACCAATATACCTCACAAGAACAACTTAGAGAAGGAAAACTTTATATTCACTTTACATTCTTGCATTGTTTTGTACATGAACTTTCGGGAGACACTTCATATTCAAACCATAATAGCCAACATTTTATTTGTGGGACTTTTGTTTTCCATTTGATTGGGTAGTATTAGAATAGAGATAATGACAAACAATTGTGAGTCTTTTTTGCAAAGGGAGGTGATGACTATAAGAAAAGAACTTAATATTAAGCTCCCTGTGTGGCTCCATAAAGCCCACAATTTAGATCACAGGTAAACAGGAGAGTTGGCAGCAAAGTATTATGCTATGGAAACTGTGTCCTTAGCCACTATAACTTAGAGAGGTGCAGTCTGGTATTGTGATTAAAATCAGGGCTTGAGATCAAGTAGGCCAGGTTTCCATTACTAGCACTGTCATTTACAAGCTGTGTAACCTTGGACAAATTACTGAAATCTCTTTAAGCCTCAATCTCCCAACCCACAAAGAAAAAATGAAAAAGGTTTCCATGTTAGGGGTCATTGGGAGAATTAAACTGAATAAACCATGAGTAGTTCAATAGCTGCCAGTCATATGTGCTCAATAAACATTGGGTATTCTGATATGTCCTCTGTATAGGTAGAAAGCCGACTCAGAGTTGAGTCCAGTCATGTGAGTCAGTGTTTACAAAAATATAACCTACAAGAAGTAATCCCTAACTAGGAAATGATTTTTATTTGTATGGCTATTGTAAGCAAAGAATGTCATAATATTAAATTACAACATTAAAAGTGTTATAAAAATATGACATTATTAGCCAATTTGTAAGTAAACAAATAACAGATGTGGTTATAAATCTCAGACCAAACGTTTCTGTTATTCAAAACACTTTTATAACACATAGTTGTGGATTGTAAAAGACAAAAACTTTGCTTAGAGAATGTTAGAAATTAGACATCTTATAAAAGCTTTCATATTGATAGTTTTGCTTGAGGGACAAACTGTAAAAGACATTCACAGCTGTTACACTTCTAGAAAATGTTCAGATTTACAATGTAGTCTTTCGCAATGTATGTCATTTCCCACGTACTTAGATTTTAATCTGACTTGGGAGTATCAACTTTTAAAATGAATATTATAAAAACCCTAAAAACCAACTATCAAACCAGATAAAAACAAAGTACCTGTAATAAAAGTCGCATAAACTTCTGTAGTACACTGGGTTGGTATTTTATATACTCTACAGACAGTAAATGCTCTGCTTAATCATATAAATTCATGTGTAGCTACTCCATATAAATCAGAAATCTGATAAAATATAATGTTCTACCCTGTATTTACAGGGTATTTTCTGAGTCATGCTTTGTTGAACTTATCATCATATGTGTTTATCAAACACATTTGCAGATCCTACTTTGTAAAATAAATATTTATGGACTCTTATTGCCAAAATTTAACTAGGTGTGGTTAAAGCATTGTAGAAGCATCAGCATATTTCCACATAATCTATGTCCATGTGCAATCATGGAGTCATCAAATCAAACTTTTCACAAGTGTATGTATTTTCCCCCAGCCTCCTTTACACTTGATTTCTTCTCATAGATTTAAAAAATTCCTTAGCCATTCATTCCAGTGTAGTGGTGACTATATCAGAAAATGGATTAACAATGTTCATGTGTTGTAGGGACAAAAGAACAGTGAAAACAGTTGGATTCTGAATTGATTTATGATCACAGGGATATCTTTTAAAAAGTATACTCTAAATATTTTTTTTTGCCATATATTTGGAGTAGAGATTGAGAATTTCACAAGGAAAAGAGGGAAAGTGTCCATTGCTCTGGATCATTCACAAATATGTAGCTCATTGTCTCCTCCTAGTCCAGCCTGCTTTCATAGATACACACCCCATTCAATAAAACCAAAGTCCCACCGAGACTAAACCAACTGCCTATAAGAGGTTACCATATTTGATTATGTCCTCCAGCATATAACAAATTTATTTCTCTTCCCCATAGAATATTATCTATGAGAAGAAACGTGGAAATACCATTTTCACCATGCTGTTATGTTTACAGAGATATTTTTTGTGCCCTAATAGTGTTTTGGCACATCTTAAAGATCAGTTCTCTAGCCAATTTCCTGATGAACCCCCTCTTTCATTCTGCTTTAAATACTGAGAATTCAGTAATAAAAACATAATTTCTCCTATTCATGGACATAATAATCTTACTGATTTCTTCACAGGATTAAATAATATGAAATTTAGCAGCAACTTTTAAAAAAGAAACTTTTACTTCAGCAGTCTGTTGGATGTTTTCCCCATTTTTAGTTTTATTTTGAATTTCGAGTGCAGTCTCTTTTCTACTACAGTAGCAAAATATCTATTATTTGTAAAGAAGAGAGGTTCATCATAATTTTGAAGGCTGAAAGTTCAAACAGCATGGCCCTGGTTCTGGTGAGGACTTCATGACGAAGGACATGATGCAGGAACATGTCTGAGAAGGTAGATCAAATGGTAGTAGAGAAAACCAGAATACTGATTCTGGGGTCAGGGTCAGGTTTTTATAGCAACTCACTCTCATGAATCAGCCAGAGTCCCATAGGGACTCTATCAATTATTTCAGAAGGTGGGAACCTCAATTATCCAAGGACCTCTTACTAGGTCTCATCTCTTAAAGATACCCATCTTTTAACACCACCACATTGGGTACCAGGCTTCCAACCTATGAACCCTTAGGAGAGCATATTCAAATCATATCCAAACTGCAGCAGTGAGTTCACTTTTTTCTTTCTAATCCTTATCAATTTAACTCTACATGCAATTCCCATTTTCTTTCCCTTTAAACAACTAATAAAACTACATAAATGCTGAATAATTAAAATTTTACTTGTCCCCAAAACTCACTTTATTCCTAAATAAAATTGGAGCACACACTCACAAACGTCATCCAGCTAAGACATGCAAGAATATTGAATCAGTCAACCTTATTTTTCCATTAAAAGACGTACAGTATATTTTACTCAACCCTTATACATCCTCATATACCAAAATTGATAAGAGAATTTATTTATCACAAAGGATATGAAAAGGCCCAGATTATTTTCTCCAGAAAAACTTGATTATTTTTATTTTTGGTACCTACCATGATGATAAATTTCTGTAAAATTAAATAGCTAATCACCATCTATATATTTTGCAGTCTATGTTGTTTATGCTTTACAATATAGAAAATACTGCTAACAACCTAATCAATTATACTGAGTTTGAGTCTTTTTATTACAGACAAATTCAATGGAATGCAGTCTGGCCAAAATAAAGGAGCTTCACACATATGCACACATTCTCACAAATCTATATATAAATATATAGATAGATATGAGCATTGATCATATTGTCATTCCATAAAACAATTCAAGAATCTTTAAGCAAATTTCTCCATTTTTCTGATTTCTTGATAGTTTTCCTTCATTTTTGCTTCATTGTTTCTAACTCATTTCCAAGTCATTGGTGGCTCTTTCATGCCATGTATAGTATTATGTGACAAGCTCACTGCCAATCTCCAAGTATAAAAGGTGACTATATTATATGAGTACTAGCATTCATTGCTGTATCACAAATTGTTGAGTACTAAGAAGGAGAAACACAAACATGTCAAAATAACAGAAGTACATGATGTAAATATTTATGATAGTGAAAATTTGGGACAGTGTAAATGTCCAAAACAGGATATTAATTAGAAAAAAAATTTAACGTATCATGATTAATGTATGGATGAAATAAGTGTTGTAATTTGTAAAGCTTTAAAGAGCCTATTTCCAAAGACAACCAGATGGTATATTCACTTAAAATGTCATTTATTGAAATTTTGTTATATTCTATATTCTAATGATAAGTATAAGATGACTTGTAATAACCCTGTAACAAATTATTTTTCCCATTTTACAAATTTGTTATTAATTAAGATCTTTTTTGTTTCTGTGTATGTATATGAAAACATAAATAAAAACAAGCAGAGTCAGTTTTTTTGGTTTACAATGTTTTTACCAATTGAGAAAAATGTTTGTCAAACATCTTCTATATGTCATCACTATGTACTGTTCTGGACATTTGGTGCACATTAATGAACAAAACAAAGTACCCTATATTTATAGAATTTACATTCTTATGAACAGAAATTAACAAAACACAAATACATAAGGGTAATAATTGAACTTTATTATATTATCATGGTTATGTTATAGTAAGAAAAATATGGTTTTGTAATGATAAAAAAGTAGAATATATTAAGAGGGGACGGGAGTGAGAGGTACTTTCAATTTTTCATATATAGGAAGTATAGACCCAACTGAGGTGTCATTTAATTAAGGTTACTTGGAGGAGATGTGGTAGGTGACAACATTCTCTCTGGAATCAGAAAGCTCCAGGTAGAGAAAACAAGTGCGAGGGAAAAAAAGGAGGGGGGGGCAGTCTGATTGGAATCAAGGGGTAGAAGAATAAATAGATTAAATAGGGGAAATTTTCTAAATGGTCTTAAATAATTCCTTTTTGTTTAAATATTATTTAGCTCTTAACACAATGCAAAACTGCTTGTGGGGAACAAGAGTCAGTCATAGACCAAAAGATTTACATCCTTTGCAAAGATTCACTTCTAATGGAAAAATAAGGTTGACTGATTCAATATTGTTGCATGTCTTAGCTCTGATATGCTAAAAACAAAACAAAACAAAACATGATTTCATACAACCTACTAAACTGGTCACATTTATATTATTTAACTCTTACCCTACATCTCGGACAGAGTAGCTGCCATAATAAAACCACAGTCTGGGTGGCTCAAATAATGTACATTTATTTCTCTTAGTTCAGGGAGTCTCTGGGGTTTCTACAGGACTGAGATGAGGGTGCCAGCAAAGTCAGGTTCTGGTGAGAGTGCCCTTCTTGAACTGGAGATCGCTGCCTTCTCCTTGTGTTCTCTCATGGTGAAGAGAAAGCAAGCAACTTCTCTGGTGTCACTTCTTTTAAGAGCACTGAACCTTTTATGGGAGTCCCACCTTCATGATCATCTAAATCCCATCACCTCTCACCGCCAAATTCTATCACACAGGGATTAAGCCTTCAGCATACAACTCTGAGAGAGACACGGTTCAATCAATAGCTCTCCACCACTGAGCAATAAAACAGTGATTTTTTTTAATGCTATAAATAATCCAGAGAAGAAATAAACAGTATAAAACTAGGAACTAAAAAACACTGTTTTTTAAAATGCCATAAAGGATTATAGACATGCTATTTATTAGAATGCCCTAATCACCAATCCTTAAAAAATAAGATATTTTTAGTATTAATATTTTGTAATGATCAGTCTTCCTACCAAATCTTAAAGCCAACTGAAATTGTTTTGGATTATATTTTTCTTTAACATATTTCCTTTTGAAAAATTTCTTTCTGTCAAATCATGGGTTACATTTTTCTGTTGTTAATGTGGCCTGCATAGGAATAATGCCAAGTAAGATGGGGAATCAAGATGTATTACCATGAAACTGTGGCTTTGATGACCTAAATTATTTTTCTGGCTTAAATAAGGTAAATAGAGCCCAGTATCAATTAAAGTTGAGAAGTGACTTCTTTAAGCCAAGTATTTAGCAAGGACATTTGTTAAGTTTATTGAGTATACCTAATAAACACTTGTTGATTGATTGGTTAGCACAGATAAGAAGACATGGAATTAAACAGAAATGATGTTATTCCTAGTCATCGACCAAAGCTTTGTTTTATCTTGAAAAATGTATTGGCAAACGACAGCATGCAACAGCCGCAACACATATAAAGTAAATCAACAGATTCAAGAAGTTTTAGGCATTATTGTTCTGGTCAGACTTATCAATAGGAAACTGACAATAATATTACTGCTATTTACATATTGGTACCACACTGGCATGGATTTGCATAATGTATTGAGGCTGTATGCTCTAGAGAGTTGCATTGTAACATATTGGTGCTTAATGAACTCTGAAAAAATTGATTTTCCACAGAGTAAATTAAGGAATGCATTATAGCTGTTAAAGCAATCTTAAGGGAAATCCGAAGCTTCCACTGCAGCACCATGCTTAGTAAGTAATAAATTACATGTTATACTTATTTGCCTTAATTCATGCTAATTTTGTCCAATTAATGTATCACAGTAATTCAGAAGCCTGTCACAGGAGAGCTAATTATTTATTGGATTTTTGTGTTCAGCTCCCTAGGAGTCTACTAGCAAACAAACTTGCGACTGTCTTTCTCTTAGGTCCACGGTGACATTCTTATGTCTTACTGTGGGGAAGTAAGATTTTTTTGCTCCTGTTTCAAGTTTTTAAAAATGAATTATGAGGTATCTAAGTCATATTCTTGTTTTTTTTGATTGGTAAAATAGTGTGACAGGCTGACACTCTGCCAGGGTAAGACTGACTGTCTTCCTTTCAAACTCTTTTCTCTTATAAATCTGTATATTGCAAAACTGTCATAAGAAAAAAGATACATTAAAATTTTTATGCACCAAAAGGTTCTATGTATTGTGAATGTTTTTATCTATGCATCCAAAATGAGTTAAAAAATTGAACTGATTATTTGGATAATTCACAACAAAAATCCCCACTCATTGCCTCAATTCTCTGAGCTTTCCAATGGATTCTCTTATATTCTTCACCTCATTTGGGGTAATATTGATTCTAAAACACAAAAAAAGTTACATGCATCATCCTAAAAGAATTGTTTGAAAAAAAATCAAATCATATTCACAATAACAATTGGTATCTGCTTTATAAAAAATATATTTTTATTTTACAATGGAGCATGTTAAATCTCAACACCCAAAATTAATTATTTTTGAGATAAATAAATAATGAGGCAATTGCTAAATTTTCATATTGTAATAAGATGCAACTTCCACAGTTCCAAAATGTTCACTATCTTCAGAGAAGCTGACAGACCCATGTTTTTGCAGAGGTATTTATAGAGGATAAAGTAACATTTGATCTAGTTTGGTCTCTCCTATGAATACCAGGAGACTACAAGTCTGCTGCTTACCATAAGCTAGCCAAAGGAAAATTAGGTAATGTCTCTTTGAATCCATAAAGCACTGATGTTTATCAGCATGTGCTATCAAGGTGATTCCGTGTAGCAGTAGGTAAAGCATACCACTATTTGTGTCACAGACATAAAAAGAAAAAAGTGTACTTTCACAACCCTCTTTAATTTGATGCGAGAAAATAATGACATCTTTTTATTCAGCCACTTTATACCAGCCTGTTTGCCATAACCAGTCAAGTATCTGAGAATCAGCAAACTTTTCCATGCTACGTCCAATTTTACACCTTAATATATCATTACTTCAAAGGAAACTGCCACCTACTGTATAATCTTATGCTCCCTTCCTTCCAATTGTTCTTATTACCTATTCAAAAGTGGAAATAAAAGTTTCTTTTCTTACCCATTTGCTCACTTTTCCATATGGCATTAAGGTTTCAGCCACTTTGTCTTTCTTTTAACTATAACTCAGAAGGTTAAAATTACCATGTCACTTCCTGGTTCCTTTCCTAATAAACAGTGGTGTTATGAATGACATTACTTCTTGAGAAAATGAATTTGCAATGGCAGCTTCAGCCTTTCTAAGCTTTGACAAGTTAAAAAAAAAGTAAAATAAAATAAAGTAGCTGGCTTGTTACTGAAGTCTTCCAAGGAAAATGCAGAAGAAAACCTGTTAGTTATTTCTTCACCTTTCTGAGGTCTAAACTCTTCAACCTATAGTTTCAAAGCCCAGCACTATCTTTTTTTTTTTTTTAATGAAAGATTTAAACTCTTACCCTCCAAGTTCATTCTTTGCATACACTTTCTTTCCCTCAATTTTTACAGGACCATGACACTAAAATCCTGAGTCCTGACTGAATGCTAACTGAGATAATTAAAGTTGAACCTCATCTGCTCTGTGCACTTTAGAGTCGATTAGTTTTATTTCTGGATTCCTAAAGATCTTAGGACATTACTAAGCTATGCCAAGCCAAGCTAATCCAGAGCATCTGTATTTGACTCAGCCCAGGCATCACAAAACCTGGCACACATCAGCTTTGCACTTCAGGTATCTTCAACAAAGATACATCAAAACAGATAAATAAGCCCTTGACAGTGTTGTCAGATTCCCTGCCTTCCAGAGTTTTCACTTGGCCCATTGAACTTGCTGGGAAGACCATCTCTTTCGAGTCCTGTGGGAACACAGGACATGACTGGAAGCAGATTCAGCAACAACCGCATTAGACTAAGGTTGATTGTCAGACTCTTGGCCCTGAACTGCTTCACCTTTAAAACAGAGTCAGGCAGAGCAGATGACCACTGAACTTTCATATGATAGGCCTTAACAGGCAATAGTAGGACTTCCTGTCTTATAGTCATTCAGGTCCAACAAAGGATGAATAATATCTTGTAAGACATTTTTCTCCCTTCACCCTCTTAAATATGCAGAAAAGTTCCTTCAAGTATATTTGAAATATTTGGCCAAGTCTTGTTCCTTTTTTGATCAAGTTGCCCAAGGCGCTAGATTATCACCTGCTCTAATTCTAGTAGTATTTTCGACTTTCGAATTTTAACACTTTTGTGAAGCATAGTCCAAGATGCCCCCTGCCCACCTCTACTCAGCAGGTCTGAGTTCTATATCTCCACCTCGTGAAGGCAGGGTTAGGTAAGCCACCTTTTAATTCTGCATTCTCTAGGAGGAATCCTAAATAACCGGCATGGGGCTGACACTTTCTTTTTGTAGAAAGGCTCACACACTCCCCATAAAAGTCAATCAGGAGTCATAGCAAAGTCAGATTCAACTAAATTTATTTTTGAATGAAAAAAGAGAATCTTGTATCAAAACTAAAAATAATATGTCTATTTGGGGCAGGATCATCTGCTTTCTGTTCTTTCGTGTAAACCTAAGCTTTTCATCATACAGTATGTTGTCATTATTTTTCTATCTCATTAAATCTACTGTGACAACAATATTTTCAATCTCTGTGCATTGTAAGTCATACTCTAATTATTATTTATTTTTTAGCACTTTTTAAAACCATTTATAAAATTTATCAGCATTTGGAATAAAAGGTTGTCTATAAATGACCACCTTCTACCCAGACCATGGCACAACCACCTCTGAATATAGTATTTAAATGTGTCTCCGGGTGATTTTAACAAATACCCAGGGCTGAGAGTCTATCAGCTAGGAAAAAACAGAGGCTGTAAAAGACTTGACTACTTCGACCTTAGATTTTGACTCTTTAAATGATCATAATACTTCTTTTTGGGAGTTTGGGGTTATTCTTGTTGCTATTTAGAGTAAAATCCCTTTTGTATGAGAATATAGCAATTCTCTCATTAGTCTACATATTCATGACTTAATTGTCAGATAAAGATGAAGGATATGATTCTACAAGACTATAGTTCAATTGTCCACTTACCCCTTCTTATAAATACCTTAGAGACACATAATGCTAGAGGAGTAGTACAATAAACAGGAAGAGTCGAGCAACTTTTCATAGTCTTTTACTACAAAGAAATGAATGACTAATGTTCACATATCTTATGACACAAATTATAGGTTCCTTCAAGAGGCAACTGGACAAGTGATGGTCATGATATTAACATTCTCCCATTGCTTCTTTTAGGATGGGGCATTAGGATCCTTTGATGGGAACTCTTTAATAATATGCAAAAGAAAAATAATGCACAAACTGTAAGGCAAAACAAGCAAATTTAACAAGCATTAATTAGTCCAGCAAAGTTCCATCAATTTATGCCTTAATTAAAACATTCATTGAGTAATATTAAGAATCATATGCTTTTCTATTTTCTGACGCTACCATAGTAAATGGGACAGCTGTGGTTTATGCTCTCTTGGAATTTACACTGTAGAAGTGCAAGAGGACCAAAGGAAGGAATCAAAAGAGGGACCAAGGTAGGTAGGAAATGTCAGCTGGTTGTGGGTCCCAAGCTGAAAGTTAAAGAAATATTATGGGGAGGATATAAAATAATCGATTTCTCTATATTGTGTTGTTAGGGAAAACTTCTTAGCAGAAATAATATTTACAGTAAGATCTGGTTGGCATGAAGGACCGGCAGTCATCCATGGGATGTCCAGGGATTAAGGACATTGTAAATAGAGGAAAAAGCTACAGCAAAGGGTCTAAGATTAAAATAAAACAAAATGAAATGAAAAAAAATAGTACATAATCTATGAATGCTAAAATATACATTATAAAAGATCATAACTGTAGCAGTAGCTCTCACAAATTAGTGGATCACATTTACTAACAAATCCTCTATGGCTGATATAAGCACCATACTTCCTGATAGCAAACCAGGAGTGACAGCTACAATCTACATCAACCTCAGGGTCTAACCACAATAAAATTGTCAATGGTCCTAACTTGTTGATGCTCAAGCTCCTGTCTTAGGATCCAAATTCTTGGCTTTGTGCGCTCCTCCACCCTACCCCTTTTGCACCTACCTTGTTCTGCCTCTAGTCTTTCTGACTCCCCACTGGGCAGCTTAGACTTTGTTTAGATCTTAGTTTGGTCCATACCCAGGGCTGGCTTAGCAAATGCATTGCTCAGGTAGATTCTTCTTTTGCCCAGCCCTCAACACAGTCCTCCCATCTCTTTGATTGACCTTACAAAGTAGTCTACCCATTCTGTTCTTCTACCCAACCCGCATCCTCTTCCTACAGCAAAGGCAAATAAATATATATTAAAATGTAAGAAGGTTCTGAAGTGATCATTGACCTTCCATAAACACAGTACTTCTCAAAACACACACATGTACAAAACCCAGCAAGAATTTCTCTGAGGCTGTGTTCCCATCCAATGGGTGGTAGGAGAGAAGAGTAGGAACTTGTAAACTGCATGATGTGTCGTCAGTCACTTGGTTTTGTTTGCACTGAATGTTTATTTGGCATAGTCTGATAATTACAACTGTCAAGAGTGAGCTAGTAAATTTAGAAGGCTTTTCTTTTCTCTGCTCTTCAGAAGTTCCTATTTTATTAGATGTCAAAATTGGTAGTGGAAAAAAAAACTCTCACTTCTAGTTACGGGAAGGGTATTAAGCTGTGCTTTTTCAGATTGTCTACTTTCTGAAGTTCTGCTAAACTGCATAACCAGATGTTCTGGGCATTGGGCCTGCTTGCTCTGTTACAAGTTGAAGCTGAAGTACCAGGCTCACATCAACCACAATATAATGACAAAGCATAAATGGCATTTTGATGATAAACGTAACCCACATCTGAGTCCATGATTTTACAAAATAAGGCTTAGGCCTATGCAAGCTTATTTGACAGTTCTATGTGCTCTCATTTTATGAAATTCATTGTGTGCCAACATCAAAACTAACTCTAAAATCCAATTCATCTTTTAATGCAATTGTCAACATGACATGAACTGGCACTGAGTACTGGATTTGGAGTACTCTACTTGATAAAGGTTTCCAGATGATTTTTTTTCTCTTGCATAGATCTTGCTCTTAATCTGAAGCCATAAATGTTATCCAATTTACACTTGAGTATTCCTTTAGGCACCTCACACCTAGCTAAACAAGAAGCAAAGGGTTGGGATTGTGACTCAACAGTAGAGTGCTTGCCTAGCACGTGCGAGGCCCTGGGTTCAATCTCCAGAGAGAGAGAGAGAGAGAGAGAGAGAGAAGTATTAAGCAAATTTTCAATCTCAGTTTCTTTGATCTAAAATGTCTATAATAATTGAACCTACTTTCTGGGATGTTATGAACATTAAATAGATAAAACAGTGTGTGTAAGTCACATAGTATGATGTGAGATGGTTGTACACAGTCTAATAAATGTTAGGCAGATGCTTCACTTCTTCTTCTGTAAAATGAACATAGTAGGGAGTTGAATGGTTGCTTTCTAAAAGATATGGCTACATCCCAATCCTAAGAACTGTAAATGCTATCTTAGTTGAGAACAGGGATATTCTTTACAGATGTAGTTAAGTTAAAGATCTTGAGATGAGGAGAGCATCTTGGACCAGCTTGATGGGCCCTAAACTTAATGAAAAGGGTCCTTATAAGAGATACACTCAGGAGACAAACAGGAGAGGAAGCAGAGATTTAACCATGCAGAGATTAGGGTGATACATGGCCACAAGTCAAGGAATGTCTACAACCACTACAAGATGGAGCAAAGGATGGATTCTCCCCCAGAGCCTTTGTAAGCAATGTGTCTTTTCTGGATTTCGGATTTTTAGCATCCATGAATGTGGAAGAATAAATTTTTGTTGTTTTTGTCCTCCAAATTTTTGGTAATTTGTTATGACAACCCTAAGAAACTAATATAGTATATCATGAAATCGTGAGGATTGAGAAAGTTAATGTATGCTAAACTCTTGGCGCCTGTACATACTGCATTAAATAAAGATCAGTTGTCATTGTTGTTGTTATTACTAGCCAAATTCTAACTTAGTTATAAACCTGGAGTCACAAGTCCTCTGACTTGGAGTATATTGTGAAATAAAATAAATAAAGCCTCCATGGTTGATTTATTTCCTCTAAACTTTAAGCTGATTTGTTTTGCTTCCATTTGTCTATAATAATTTCTGTAGGAAGTCTATTGCTCTGTTGCTAATTTTAACTGTATTTGTTATTAAATGCTCTAGGATTGCAGAACAAAGGGCAATATAGCAATGTGAGAATGTATTGTTTCTGTGATATTCCAAAAGAATGTGTTAATGACAGAGATTTATAGCTAAACTCATCATTTCTAGGCTTTTGTTATTTTGAATTTCCAGTGTACCTGCTCTTTTAAAAGAACAGATTTCTTTCTTACAAATTTGAATCTAGTTTGACACAGTAATATTTTGGAAGCATTTCATTTAAACCTCTTCTCATATGGTAAATCTGAATAATAAATTTAAAGCAGGAATGCTGTACTTTAACACTGTGCAATAGCAAAGCCAGATGACATTAGGTTTCGGTATTTTCTAGGATGCATAATAATTAAGATGCTGTTCTACATTTTTCTGTAAATAATTTAGTTTATCCTTACACATATCACCATTTTCTCCTGTCAGTTCAGGACAATGGTTTGCCTTTTAGCTAAGTACCCAATTAATTCATTAAAAAGAACAAACTGTTTGACTGGCTGATGCCACAGTTCAGCCACTGTGGGGGAGCTGCCGATGGAGCTGTACCCAGGAAAAAGTGCTGCACTGAGCATCTGCTCTGCCTGAGTCCTGAAGCACCAAGGCTATCTCTCCATCCATCCCCATCCAGCTTTTGCACATGATGGTGGAGGTGGGGGGCACAAGGAGGAGGTACAAGGAGCAAATCACTGACCTCCAAATTCCCAAGAGACCAGGATTATGGTAAGAGCAAATCAATCAGGGTGTTTCTCTATTTCTATTTCCTTATTAGAAAAAGACCACACAGAGTGAGCATCAGTAACCAAATACAACTGTGAAAACAAGATTTTGGCAGGAAAAAGAGGTGTGAGCAGGAAGGTGAGAAGAGTAACTTTGGAAGCATTCCACTTCATTTTCTCTGGGAATAGTTGGTGAGCCAATAACATAAATCAAGAAAAATGCTTAAAAAACATTCATTATCTTTGAAGATCATTTATTACGTATGTACGAGGTCAACTTGGTGCTCTATGAAAGAGCAAGTAAATGTGTAGCAAGTGTGCTTGGATTATTAAGAAATGAAATAATGTGTTTATTCTTTTTTTCCTAAAAGAGAAAAATAGCCACTATTGAGTAATGTATTTCAAAACCCATTTGAGTAAATAAAATTCCAGAAGGCTTTTGTTGTTTCTTGACTGTTTTAAAACTGAGAACAAAAGAATCTGCTTTCTGAATACATCATTAGACTGTATTTAGAAAACAAAACTTGTTTTATTTTTAAATTAATTATCTTTCAATAGTGTAAGATTTTTCCACATCTGTACAAATGCAGGTACAGTAGGTGCACGCTAAAATTATATGAATATAATTTATTCCCTATCACTGTGTTCTGGTGATTTGTTTCATAAACATATTTGATACAGAACTCAGTGAGAGTAATGATGGTGAATATCTATGTAATGTGGGCAAAATACCACTTCTCAAGTACTAAATGAGAACTTCTGGAACGCCAGACTTCAGATGAAAGTAATGTCTATTAGAAAAGGTAAACATTAGCTTTGGAAGGGCAAACGGAATGTTTCTTAACAGGTTTGGCAAGATGAGTGGAAAGTATTACTCACACTCATATTTTTTTTTCTGAACAAGGGATAATTTGTGAAGGGATAAATTAGTGTTGGAAAAACAAATAGAGATAGACTGTAAGCAACAGGGTAATGAAGAAACCATCCATAGATTCCCAGAAGCTGTTTTTGACACTGAGAAGAACTGTCACTAAATATATGGTAGAGATTACCTTGAAAACCTCATGAAACTCAAAAACATACAGATCATTATCCATTAAGTTATATTTCTGGGTCTTTTTGAATGTGTACAAAATTAGCCCCAAACTTCGACACTATAATTTTCTTTTGATCAAGTACATGGATTATCAGTGTGTTTGGTTTTTACAAACATTCATTAGCAGCTATAATTCAGAAAGGAGCATATTTCAAAATAGTAGAAATTTCCAACTATTAAGTGGAATAAATTGGTAATAGAAACTTAAACACTTATCACATGTCTGGCATCAGACTAGACAGTAATAGAAATGTGAAATGGTACTATCCTCAAGAAGTTTACTGATTTCTTTCAAAAATCAGAAATAATACACAAGATACCAATATGTAGATAATAAATGAAAATGTGACAATTTAAGGGACATAGGTGTTCAAATTAGGGAGAACAGTGAAAGACAAAATTAGGGAAGGCTGACTGACTTATAGATACTGGAGAGGAGTTTAGGACTTAACCATGTCTGTGATTTTCAAGAGAGCAAACACATCTATTTTTTTTAAGTAGAGATAAAGGGCATTGTTTAAAGGAATACATATTCTCTATTATAATTTCATATTTAAAATATGACCTGAGCCAAGGAGTTTTGCTCTTACAGTACAAATAAAGGACAGCAGAGCTTTACTAATCCCTGGCTGATGTTATAAACAAAACTATTGGTCTTAATAAGTAAAGGAATAATGGCCATATCAGAATCTGTGAGAATCACAAAAATATTTATTTACTAAAGCTGAGAAATACAAAAGGAAGTAGCATGAGGATGGGAAAAAGCACAAAAGAGGATGGAAGGAAGTGGTAAATACTGTGATGTGAAGAATAAGGTAAAGATATGGGATTAGAAGAGGTGCTGGTCTCCAGGGAGAATGTTTAAAGATAAAGTGCTGACTGAACAAGACTGGGCTTATTGGGTGGACAGCAAAGAGTTGTCTTGTGATGCTTGAGAATTGGAGTCCTGAGGTGGGCAGGATTTAAGATAGTTAGTCTATCTGATATTGGTAGATAGAATGGAGAAAAAATTGAGAGAAGAAAATGGAAGAAGACATGAGTTAGAGGAAAAATTCAGCTGTGATGCACCAGGGTTGGGGATCAAGTGAGGCTAATAGACTCTCTACTGCCCTAAAGGAAGTGGAAAGCTATGACTTCAGGTCTGGCAAAATAAAATAGATTTTATTGTAATCATGCCCACTCTCTCCGGAACTTGCCTCTTCAGAGTGTGTTTGAAAGCATGCTCACACATTAAAGGACAGTCAGCTGGAAAACAAAGTTGGTAGTTTAGGGTGGGGCCTAATTTCAAGGGCTCAGTATATCCCACACCTTGGTGTAGTTTATCCCTTTGAACAGGCATTCTCCTGTGTTCCATGGGTAAAAATAGTGCTAAATTATAGATACAAAACTCAATTTCTCTTTGAAGTTGGGCTTATGATAGACATGTATATTCAAGAATGGTTGAATGAAATGTTTTTGGCCACAGCTATAAAGAATGCAAATAACTAATTTTTTTTTCACTTTTCATTTGTGTGCCTCTTCCAGCATTTGACCTTTCTTGGCTGGTAATGAAGTGAGAGTTATATTTCAAACATTGTGGTCAAGTGGTATTGCATTGTCCCTTCCCAATGTGGGTTCCCACTTTTTTCTCTGTGGTTCTGAAAGTTCATCCACAAAATCTGTGTTGCCTGGTATACGGAGAACTCACCAACTGTGGATCTAAAATTATCTATCTTGAAGAGGACAAAACGTGCAGTGAATATTTTTCCTGCCTTGACCATAAATAAGAGTTGCTGCACCATATAGAGTTGGAATGAAAAGTAGGCAGAAAAACTGAAAAATGTATGGTTTCTGTCTCACTCCTCTTTCCACAGTATTTCTTAATCAAAGTCAGATCTGTTATCCTGGGTTATTTTTACCTTGGCATGGTGAGGTATGATTTTAAGTTCCAGTAATATGATTGTTTCTAAAGTCTTGTGACATTTTTCTTAAATAAAAGGAAAATGTGGGGCCATCCCAAGGACTCTGTACTGTCAGTGTCAGTTTTAGTGGTGTCAAAAAACGAACTGCCATGAGCCAGCTATCCCTCTCCTCGTTATATACCCAAAGGACTTAAAAACAGCACACTACAGGGTCACACCCACATCAATGTTTACAGCAGCACAATTCACAATAACCAATCTGTGGAACCAACCTAGATGCCCTTCAGTATATGAATGGATTAAAAAATGTGGCATATGTACACAATGAAATATTACTCAGCAATAAAAGAGAATGAAATCAAGGCATTCGAGGTAAATGGTTGGAGTTGGAGGAGATAATGTTAAGTGAAGTTAGCCTATCCCCAAAAAAACAAATACTGAGTATTTTCTCTGATATAAGGAGGCTGATTCATAGTGAGGTAGAGAAGCGGAACATGGGAGGAACAGATGAACTCTAGATAGGGCAGAGGGGTGGGAGGGGAAGGGAGGGGGGATGGGGTTAGAAATGATGGTGGAATGTGATGATCATCATCATCCAAAGTACATGTATAAAGTGTGAATACACTTTGTATACAACCAGATATATGAGAAATTGTGTTCTATATGTGTAATATGAATTGTAATGCATTCTGCTGTCATATATATTGTTTAAAAATTATTTTTAATTTTTTTTAAAAAAAATGAACTGCTAGTTTTGAAAAAAAAAAAAGATATGTCTACAAATATATCACCATTGCTGCCCAAGTCACCAGGGAATATGGTAGTATTGGAAGGGCTAGGTGTAAATTATTTAGTGCTTATTGTGCCTTTGGGTTTGACATGCCACATCCTGGATAATATGGTTTAACTCTATAGAAAAGAACAGGACTATTCATAAAGATGGAATGCACACAGTACCCAGACGCCAGTGATTTTTTTGGATTTGGATAAAGTTTGAGTTGGAAGTTGTGAATTTGAAGAAAGCAACAAAAAATAGGAGAGAATGACAGATAAAGAAGGAAGAAAAGCCAAAAGGATGGGAGGTGATGATGTCTTTAACAATTTAGTTTCCACAGCCTCAAATGAAGACAATGCCAGAAAAAATAAAAGTCAACCTGGATGGAACAGTACTTTGAATGTAATAATCCTTTGCAAAAAAAAAAAAAAAAGAAAATAAATTGCTAAAAATAAACATGTGTAATTCAAAGGAACAGAGTGAAGATTACTTAATAAAGTCACACAAGGAAAATTTGTCAAGGCTCAACAGCAGCAGAAAGGGAAATTGTGACTCTTTGGGTAGAGAACCCTAATAGTAGGTCCCACCATGTCTGTGGCTTCACTTTCTGTGTTTGAAGTTACCTGTGGTCAGCTCACACCATCATGGCTCAATGGTTGTCTTTCTAGCGTATCACCAGAAAGTTAAGAATAGCTAAGAATAGTTAAGAATATCCTATGACATAGGCATTGTGTCATCTCCTATCATCACAGGAAGAAGGATAAGTACAGTGCAAGAAGATAGTTTGAGAAAGGTTAAATTCACATAATAACTATTATTAGTAGCATATGATTATAAATTACCTTATTTTATGATAGTGATTATTGTTATTTTTAGTATACATAAAAGAAAAATTAAGCTTTAGAAAAATTGAACTTTTTGAAATTGAATTTTATCAGAGGAGTGTATATATAGGAAAAAGAATCATAGTATGTATAAAGTTTTATATTCACAGCTTCAGATATGCACTAAGGGTCCTAGGACACATCAACCCTCAGGTAAGTGGGGGACTCCTATGGAAGAATACCAGAGATGGGCAAATCCAATCTGGGTCACAAGAGCAGAGTCTAGCCACAACCATTCTCAGGTTAAGTCCTCCTCAGAATGCTAAGGGCAAGAGTGTGGCCTTTACAGGCACACCTAGGGCTGTGTTCCCAAGCATGACAAAGTTGTTTCTTCTTTATTGTCCTTCATCACTTCCCCCCAAAGATAGCACAGCTAAAAGGTGGAAGAAGAGATGAGGAGAAGTGGGTAGGGTTAGAAAATGTCTGAGAACCAGAAAATTGCCCTTCCCTGCCCATCTGCAGTCTGTTTTGTCAGGAAGAAAGGAGAATAGCCTTGGGCTGGGGATATATCTCAGTTGGCAGAGTGCTTGCTTTACATGTATAAGGCTCTGAGTTCAATCCCCAGCACCACACAAGAAGAATAGCCTTGCATTGAATATGAAATTTAAAATGTAAACCATAAAAACTATGCTTGAATACAAAAAATAAGCTATTCAAACACCAAAAATTTTGCAGAAAAGTAGAATTTATCCAAGATAGTTGCAAGGGAAGAAAAGAGCAAGTACAGCTCAATATAGAACAGTTAATATTTACTTTTATTTCAAAAGATAAAATCTTTTGTTGTCGATATACCTCACTAATGCAGTTATACAGATTTGGCAATGAACCTATTTCTTCACATCTTTTTTATCAGTTAGAAATGTTGTATTTGATCCTGATGGTCCACACAAATAAATCTAGACCCCATTCCCAAAACCTGCTGTCCCTATCTACATTCAGAGCTACTTCTTCCACGAACATTCTTTTTTTTTTTTTAAAGAAAGAGTGTGTGTGTGGGGAGAGAGAGAGAGAGAGAGAGAGAGAAAGAGAGACAGAGAGAGAGAGAGAGAGAGAATTTTTTAATATTTATTTTTTAGTTCTCTGTGGACACAACATCTTTGTTGGTATGTGGTGCTGAGGATCGAACTCGGCAGGCAAGCGCACTACCGCTTGAGCCACATCCCCAGCCCCCCACGAACATTCTTAAACAGCTTTATTGATATATAATTTACATGGTATCTAATTCATCCATTTAAAATATATAAATCAATGGTTTTTGGTATACAGTAGTGTAACCATCAGCACGATCAGTTTTATATCATTTTCATGCTCCAGAAGGAAATCCCATTTCCCATCTCTCCCCTCAACCTCCACAAGCCAGCAAACACTAATCTACTTTTCTGTCTCTTAGATGTCCTTATTTTGGACATTTCTAATATATGGACTCATATTTCTTTGTGAATTTTTATTTAATGTAATGCTTGAAGTTATAATATGAACCAGAACTTCATTTTTTCTTATGGCCATATAAGATTGCATGGTAAAAATACAACACATTTTTTAGTCCATTCCTCAATTGATGAACATTTCAGTTGTTTCCATTTGGGAGCTATTATGAATAATGCTGCTATGAACATTTGTATAGAAGTTTTTGTGTGGACATATGTTTTGATTTCTTATAGGTATATACCTATTTGTGGAAATGCTTTGTTGAATGTTAACTGTTTAATGTTAACTGCTTTGTTGAATGTTAACTGTATAATTGGAATCCCAATTCTCCAAACTAACTCTACCATCTATTGCTGTGTAACCATCAACACTTATTATTATATTTGTTTTTATTTTAGCCATTCTAATTATGTGAGTGGTAGCCCATTGTCATTTTGATTTGCTGTTCCATGATGGTTAATCATGTGAGCATTTTCTCATGTGACTATCAGTCATTTGTATCTCCTCTTTGGAAAATGTCTACTCACTTTTTTTCCTTATTTTAATTCAGTGAATTCTTTTTTAGCTTTTATTGATGGCTTCCTTTAAACTACAAGAAAAATTTGATGTTTGTCTCATCTTTCTATTTAGTTGTTGTTGTTTTGTGTTTTTACTGTTATATCTAAGAGACTGTTGTCTAATCCAGAGTCACGAAAATTTATAACTGTGACCTCTTCTATGGATTTAATGTTTAGCTTGTATATTCAGAAACTTAATCTATTTTGAGTTATTTTTTATGTTATATGATGTGGAGATTCAACTTCATATTTTTTTGCCTATAGATATTCAATTGTCCCAGCTCCATTCTTTGAATCTCTTCTTTCCCTGTGAATTAATTATCTTGGCACCAACTAGATTTTAATGATATTTCTATATTTTGTCTCCATAATATATTTTTCACATACCATTTGTTACTATGAAATGTGGTACCCAGATTTTGGAAGTAAATTTCTACTAGCCTAGTACTAGCTACTGGCTTGTATTGGTGGCCTCTCCTCAGCTCCTCATCACCACCCACCATAACCATCACAGCTCTGGTATGGAGTAACCTCTAGGTAATAGTTGGGTTCACTCCTGATACAACCCACAGGAAATGATTATAAATCCAATTTCTTCAAAATTTTTCTCTATGAAAATTATTATGTGTTTTTTTCTAATCCCAGCCCTTCTCTCTGTTTCAAGGCCTAAATTTCTAGTACCCTATTGGGATCTTCATATAGATGTTCTATAGCCACCACAAAGTCCAGCATATAAAATGTGTGACATCGTAAAGTTGTTCCAACTCCAGCATTCTATTTTCTAGCTAGGGAAATGATCCTCCTTTTAATCAGCAGACGTGCAACTTCAGAGTCCTTTCCAACACTATTTGCTGACTCCTATAGTCCTGTAGCTAATTTTTGGTTCATTTGATCCATGAACAAAATCAGAATTAATTTCTTGGAGAGTTGACTCTTAAGCAAAGACCATATTAGTCTGTTAGGGCCACCATAAGAAAAAAAAAAAAAAAGCACAAATTGAGGTGGCTTACACAAAAGAAATGCATTGTGTCACAGTACTGAAGACTTGAAATCTGAAATCTGAGATGACAGGATTAGTTGCTTCTAAGGGACTTGAGTGGGAAGTCCATCCCATGGCTTTCTCCCAGATTTTGGTGCTTGTTATCGATTTTTGGTGTTCCTTAGTTTCTGCCACATCATTCTTGTCTTTACCTTCACTGTCACATGGCATTCTGTGATTATGAGTGCATATATGTCAATTTCCCTTATGTATAAAAACAGTTATATTGGATTAGGGGTCTGTCATACCCACTATGACTACATCTAACTAATTATATATGCAGAGACCCTACTTCCTAAAGTCACACTCTGAGGTTATAGGTTTTAGAACTACATGTATTTTAGAGGACACAGTTTAACTCATAGGAAACACAGAAGACGAAAGAAAGTTAGGGAAACCTAAACAGGCAATCTCCTCTTTCCTACTGTTGAGAATTGAAGAGCTTATGTAATTTCTATACTTTCTAAATGTTCATTATGTTCATAGGTCCGGGTTCCCCAGAAAACAGGTTTGGAGCCTGAGATTTGCATGTTTGGGAAGTTTGTTGAGGAATTTTAAAGTTTTCCCATGTATAAATATTTGAAGGACTCACAGATTCCACAAAGCACACTTATGTAAAGTGTTTAATTAATGGGAAAAGATGGTTTTAAAAAGAAAGCAAGTACAGGTAACACTGGGGTCAGAAAGACAACTAGATGCTAGCTTCCAAGAGCCCTTATACACACAAGGATCATGCTTCATATCTGGATTAATCCAAGATTTATGTAAGAAATCTTTGGGAGAGCAGAAGCTTCAATAAAAATTTTTATGCCTCTCCAATCATGCTGTCAAACCAGGCTGTTTAACCAGTTAAACCATTTGGAAATCATCAGTAAAAGAAAATGACCCTGGGGGCTGGAACTGAAGTTTCAGACTTTTCACAACATGTGATAAATCTCACTGCCCTTGTCTTGGCCAAGAGTCAATGTCAGGCATCCAAATATCACCAGAAGTTAAATTAGGGTTCTTCCAGTAAAGCAGCAGATCAATTCTATCCTCCAAAAGATTGTTCTTGGGATCACCACCTACAAGTAAGAGAGAGAAATCTAGCAAATTGGAAACAGAGGCTGGGTTGCAATGTCAGAGTTCTCAGCCAATGCTGTGGGGACTCTGGAGGTAGGAAGGCCTTTCAAAGGTGTCCCAGATTGAGGCAAGGAGCAGAGAGGAAAATCGATGTTGCCTCATCAAGCTGTTATGCATGGCAATTGAACATGGTTGAACATGTTAAGCTATATGTAGCCTTAATCAAGGACTTAGCCCTGGGAAGGCAGCTGTCTTCAGTCATGTTCAGTTCAGGGGGGTAGAAAGTAGAGAGCTGAAAACTTCCAACATATCCAGCAGCTAAGGATTGAGAACCTGAATCCTGAAAGTCCAGGGGCCAAGTACAACAGGTATACAGTTCTTCCGTTGTATTTATTACTCCAAGTTGCTTCCCACAAGTTCCTTTTTTCACATAAATTTTCAAAGTTGGTTTATGTCACTAATAATTAGTTGAAATTTTACTGATATTATGCCCTTTTAAAATCAGTTCCCAAACTTTTTTCCATATTTAAATTTTGGTTCTATTTATCTCTTGGCTGAGGTGACGTAATTGTCATAAATACTGCCTTCCAATCTTTTTTTGTAGTTCACCCTCTTACAAAACGAGTCTATATTTATCTTTATATTCTCAATTTTGTCTACCACAGGGTTGTGAACATAAAAGGTCCGTAGTAAAATTTGACCTCTGGTCAGCTGAACAATAGTCCTCTTGGGGTTATCTAGGCCATGGGAGCATGGGGGACAGAGAAATATTTCATATAAACTTACCCAAAAGTGAAGGGCATGAATCCAGGCAACAAATACCCAGAGTCTTATTCCAAAAATAGAGACAGTTATAAAATTCTCAAAGACCCAGAAGCATAGGAGTACGTGCCAATATGAAGAAAGCAGTCAGCATCATCAATCCCAGATGAGACAGAAGATTGCCAGCAGGTTTATAGTTCACAATAACAAAGAAAACCAGGATGCATGGTGCTGCAAGCCTGGGGCAGGTGCCCAGGCAGGCAGCAAGCAGCATTCATGTTTTGGGGAAACAGGACTTGGCCTCTGCGTTGGTGTTTATATATAAAGCACTGTTTCAGGAGTAGAAGACTATACTGTGATTTGAAGTTTCATTTAGAGCCCTTGTTCAGCATACATAAGGTCCTGGGTTCAATCCCTAGAATTCATTGGGGGAAAAAAAAGTATATTGAGTTCACATAAAGATGGCAAGTTTTTAGGCTGAGGTTTAGAGAAGAACTCTGTCTTTGAACATAAAGGGTAATTTGACCAAATATGAGAGTGAAGGTCAAGGCAAAATCTCAGTGTCAGTAGATGAAGCCAGCACAAAGGAGATAGAAAGAACCGTGACTCGAAGCAACAGATACCTAGTCACTGAGATGCAAGAAACCCTATCCCAGACATTGGCTGGGAGAGAATGTACAAACCATGCAAAACTAGGTAAAATTGTAGTATTTGTGAGGACATTTCTGGTTTTGCTTATGATTCCAAAATCCTGTTCCATTTAACATGTGCCCCAGACAAAATCTGAGTTTGAATGGCATATTATGTGGTCACTCTACATGGTATATACTCTAGGGAATAGGAAGGCCAATGAATATGGAGTCCTAATTTTTACAACCTCTGCTTCAGTCTAGGGACTGCAGGTAAGACACTGAGAGCAGAAGAAAGGAAGCAGAGGTGCACAGACTGATGGAATGAGGTGACAAAGGAAGAAATAATCAAAGACCACCTACCTAGGCAGAGAAGCAAATGCACTCTGTATCCAAATATAGCTTTTGTCCCCCCTCTGTGTGCATGTTTTTATTTTTATTTTTTTTAAAGAGAGAGTGAGAGAGGGGAGAGAGAGAGAGAGAGAGAGAGAGAGAGAGAGAGAATTTTTTAATATTTATTTTTTAGTTTTCGGTGGACACAACATCCTTGTTTGTATGTGGTGCTGAGGATCGAACCCGGGCCGCACGCATGCCAGGTGAGCGCGCTACCTTTTGAGCCACATCCCCAGCCCTTGTGTTTTTATTTTTAACAGTATCAATACAAATGAATTGCTAAATTATTTGTGCCCCTCATAGATATGCTTTTCTCTTTAATTTTTTGTTTTGTTTTTTCATTGGCAACTGACCCTATTGCTTTCCCCAAAAAGCAGTGGGATTTGGCTTGCATTAATTTAGTTGAAACTCCTATGGTAATGCAAAAAAAAAAAAAAAAGAAAGAAAGAAAGAGAAAAGAAAAATTGATATAAGCAACTTTCAGTTAACATAAAGAAAATGATTGTGTGACTATAGCATAAAGGACACATGCAATTGCATATATCTAAATCGCTACCAAAACAAAGCTGTAGAAATCTAGTAAAATTATACATTTTACTAATTTGCTTTAATTCAAGTGAATTCTATAGCTTAAATTTAACATTCTTACTCCTGGGAAACCAAATTCTTTAGAGATTGAATATAAATCCTTAGGCCAAGACAGAGTCTTTAATTGAAAAGTAATCTTATTCTTTCTTTTCTGTTTCAAGGGGTAAAAAAAAAAAAAAAAAAAAATTAAAATCACTATATATTTTTTTTCCTTTTGGTCCTAAGAGAGGTTTCCCCATTCATGACATAATTGAAGTTTTCAAACCAAAAACACCTTTAAATCAGGAACAAATCAGGGCCAAATAGGATTCCTAAGTTTTGAAGAACAGGTTCCATGAAGCTCTCAAAGGACTCAAAGTAGGACAGTGTAGTAAGAAATGAGGCTAGAAATAAGGGCAGGTACCAATGGGGGAAAGGGCTTAGCAAATAATTGTCTTAAGAAAACATTCAACAAAATCTGGAAATCTTATAATCAGCGTGGCCACCAATATTGTTAGATTTTATCTCAGTTGCAATATAAACAAATGACTAAGAAGAAACAAATTCTCTAAAGTATTGTTTCCTGTATTTAATTCATTTCAAGGTAACACAGTGTAGTGGCTAAGAATAAAGCTTGAAAAATCAGTCTATCTGGACCCAGCTCTTAGCTCTATCTCCTACAAGGTAGGTTACCCTGGGCACCTTATATAACCTTTAATTCTCAGTTTCATCACCAGTAAAATGAGACTGACCAAAATACTGTGTCACAGACTTATGAGAATGTGTCCAATTAATGTAGTCTCTTAAAGTACTTAAAATTATTTTCCTTAATCCTTTTTTCATTCTGCCAGCCAAAGTCAGAAGAAATTTTAATGACTTCTCATCTGGGAACTGGATATTTAGGTTTCCCACTGACTGAGATGGTTTTATTCATTCAGGTTTCTGTATATAATCACCTCCGGAACTCCTTTTAAACTCTGTCGGTTCAAATAATTGTTGACTTCTGCACATATGGGATTATTTATCCATAAAGTCTAGACAACAAATTTTCTTTGGAAGACTGGTGCTTCTGTTTCTAATGTACTTTTAGAATCCAAAGTATGTTTATCATCCTGAGGCATAGCCACATACCACGTGCTTGTAACAAATAAAATAATCAAAGCCACCTATAAAATATTGGAAGAACATAGGTGCTATCACTTAATGCCTAAGTTTTAAAAAAGCCACACAAACAATTTTAGTCCTTATATAATTTTTATAACTATAAACATAAACATGATGGAGCTTCCATAAGTACTATTCTTAATATTGAAATATATTGAATAATAGAATCACATTGAATGAGTTGGAGGAATTACTACAAATAAACTTCCCCTTTTCCCCTTGATTTGCAGGTGCACATATAAATTCTAATATTTGTCCAGAGGGTATAATTACTTTGCCAAAAGACAGGACTTTTAGTAACTTCCTCAATGCTCTTATTTCCTCAGGTGAATGGAAAGAAAACAAACTTGCCTATACATGATAGTTGCAACAAGGATTGAATAAAATAATGATTTTATAGCATAAATAACATGGTGCCTGATGTATGGCAGGTGCTACCCAGATTATGCATATCATCTAAGAAATCATTAATTGTTTGTATGTCAGAGTATATTTTTACACCAAGTACAAAATTCTTAAAATTTAAAATCTTAGAAGTCAGGCAGCTAGAAAAGTAAATCATCCATGTAAGCTGCTCGTTAAGCAATGGTACATTTGGTTCTGGGGATGTGAAATATTCCCTATCCCTCACCAAATTTTTGTTGTTATTTTTCTTATTATTAATCATATTTTAAATCTATTTTAGTTCAGCAAAAATTTGAAGCTGAAACATAAGAAAGCACCCTCATGAGTCTATGATATCTCAGGAAAAAAAAAAGTTTGCTATAAAATGCATTATTTAATGTTCGTGAACTGGAATAGGACTTTCCATTTCCTTCTTGCTACTTAAATATTTTCTTTCAAAGTAATTTAAAACATATAGCTGTAAATATTACATATGTTCAATAGGAAAATACCAGTCAGCAAGAAAAAGAAGGAAATAAAAAATTGTGTGTGTAATTATCAGCTTCAGACAGAACAGAGGAACTGGTACTGAACAAGTTCTGCCCCCAAAACAACAGTGAAACTGGAAAACTGTGTGAAGGAGCTCATTCAGTAGACAGCACAAGAGCATGACTTCCAAAGGTAGGGTGTCCCAGCTCTCTTACTGGGGATAATTCCCCAGCTTCCCAGCATAGGGAGCTGGATGACAGGCACAACATGATGAGTCTTCCAGGAGGAAGGGGCAGGAATACAACTTGGAGGCTGGAATCTTGAGAAGGGAACAAAGAGGTGGGAGGTGCACAAAGCTGGGGAGTGGGGGTAGGTAGGGGAAGCTCCTTTAGGGATTTCCTGTGAATCCTTGGCTGAGGAATCCTGCGCATGCGCAGAACCAAACAACTTCCAAAGTGGCTGCTAGGGGTTTGAAAAAGAGAGACCTATAGCTCTAACAGTGCTCGGAAGTGAAGTTGCAGCCTGATTTCAAAACAATGATCAAGTTGAAAAGTAGAAAGTCCTCTCCTGAGGAGTAAAGATCACACTCTAAAGGAAGGCCAATTATAGACATTCTTTCGGAGCATAAGCAGGTCTAAGCATTCTCTAAAGGGTCTCAGAACATGCAGTATTTGGAGTTTGGTCCTTGACATTTTAGGTCTTGAGAAAAACCGTTAGCTTTTCACAAAATGGGCCCACCAAAGCATAAAACCAAACCAATATATGGTCACTGCAATCAGCCAGTTACTGACTTGCCTATAAGAAAAAAAAAAAAAAAAAATATATATATATATATATATAGTTCTTCAGAGATAGATAGCAGACTCCAGAATTGCTACAATGTCTCATGCTGATATTCAGTTTAAAATAAGTGAGTATGTAAGCAAAGAAACAGAAAAATGTGGTCCCTAGTCATGAAATAAAAGCAGTTAATAATTGACCCCAAAGGGCTCAGATGTTGGAGTTAACAGGAAATAGAAAATGAATGCCCAAAAGAGATCCACAAAGCCAATTTTTTTTAATTTTAGGAATTAGAGGGTGTATTGATGTCTTCCATTGCTTAATTATCTGAATATATCTGTTTTATGTGTAAAAATATAGAAACTATTAATATTATGAATTTATATATGATTTGGATCATATTATAAGTACATACTGGTATTAAAACCTATCCATATTCATTGGCTTATAAAGATCAATGAAACTATCATTTTAATTTTTAATTAAACTGTTCACAAGATAAAGTGACCTGTTCAATTTAGCATATTGGACTTACAGTGTAATATTAACACATGTTCAGGTTTGGATTGTACTTGCCTGATGGAGTTTAAGTATTGTGTTATTTAAATTCTTGAGTTTATATTTTAAAATGTCTTGAGAACAATATGTAATTGAAATTAATTTTTAATATGTAATTCCATTCCAACATGATACTAAGTACTGTATTAAAGTTTAGTCAGGAACATAGAAAACATAGTAGTAATTTTCACTGAAAGGATTTAATACAGAAAACAGCAGTTAAACAGTCACTGAAGGACTAAAAGAACAATCAAGAGCATTGAGGCAAACATGAATTGTACTTAAAAGAAACATAACAAGAGAGGGATGTTGGGGACATCTGAACTGGCAGAGCTAGAACTCTGACCTTGGAGGAGATGGCTTTTCTGTCCCTTCTACTGCACTATTTTTTCAGAGGAGGGATTCACCAAGAGGGGAATACCCAGAGAGGGGATCCCTGGGAAGCACAGGCTGGTCTGGGAACCTGGAAAGAAGCTGGAAACCAGAACCAACTGCACTTCAAGAGGTAAAAGAATGTTTCTAAGAGGTGGCACCAGGCACCACAGGCAAGCAGAAAGAAGCCAGTCCTTGTCTCTTGTCCCCCCCCCCCCCCCGCCGTGTGTCCCTTGAGTACTTCTCATTGGTATTACCTGTCTGGAAACATCCAACAAAGAAAATGAAGCTTGTATGGAAAGTTGGTTCTAGAGCCAAAAGACAAGCTTATTAGTCAGCACACCATATCTTCACAATCTTTAAGCTCAATTTTAATTCATCCCTTAGTCAATTTGAATAAATCTTCCTATGATTTCAATGCCATGATTTTACACATTTTTTGTGTGTGAATTTAAAACTAGAGTATTATTTTCTTTTCTTTGCCAATAAATGAAATTCATCCTTTACAAAAATCTTGGTGTGTGTGTGTGTGTGTGTGTGTGTGTGTGTGTATTTTTTTTAAACCAGGGAGAGAACTCAGGGACACTGAACTACTGAGCCACATTCCCACCCCTTTTTATAAGACAGGGTCTCACTAAATGGCTGATAGCCATGCTAAGTTGCTGAGGCTGACTTTGAACTTGTGATTCTCCTGCCTCAGCCCCCTGAGCTGGGATTTACAGGTGTGCACCATTGTACCCAGTGACAATTGGTTTTCATGCTTAAAATTTCTTAGATATTATTCTATAATATCCAGGAATTTAGTGTGGCAGAGGAGAGGTTGAACACTACATTATTTTGTTTCCTTTGTGGTTAATCCATTTTCTTCTTGGTATTCACCAAAACAGTAATTGAGACATGTCCAAGGTTCTCTGCAAAAGAATAACTAAGACATGGCCAAGGCTCTCTGCATTTGTGTGGTTTGATAGAGTGACTTTCCTTTGTATCATGGTCTGTCTTTGGCTTTGAGATACGGTTACATATTTTATCATTGACTACTGCATCATTTCCATTGGTTCTATTTTTTCCTTCATGCATAGAATTTTCTGTATGTTGACTTTTGAGTCTTATTCCTAGATATGTATTATTTCATTTCTTATTATTTTATTATTTTTCCTTTTCCTTTGATGGCCAGAAAAGCTATTCAAATATATCCTTTATATCCCTGATTCAGTTTTCTGCAATATCACTTCCGTTCAGAACTGCTATTGCATTTCAATTTTTTGTAATTCTTTCTTATCATATCTTCTTTCCCTCACATGCTGTTGCTTTTTAATATTTTTAAATAAATCCTAACTGCTATTAGTAAATACCATGACTCCTTGAAATCTATTGCAGAATTTTCTAAAAATTTCTGCTAGATCACTTACTAGATAATGTTCAGAAGTATTTTCAGCTTCCAAGTCTTAAGTCCCATTCTCATAACCACTTTCAGTCTGTGGCCCTGACAATGGGAAATTTTGTCTTTTAAGATATATCTCCAAATGGTCTACTGTATTCAATTTAAATGGTTCTCATCATAGAGGGTGTAGATATGGGGAAGTTTTGTTTTCTCTGACAAATATCATTATCTAGTCTACATTTCAAGAGCAAGTTTGTTTGCTCAGTTCCCAGTTCAATTCTTTTTCCCAAAAGATTTCAAGTCATTGCCTTCTGAGATGAAATCCTTTACTATATCTACTTCATGTTTTCTGACATCCTGAACACAAAGTGTACATGAAACCTTAGCATTTCCAGCATGCTCTAGCATTAGAGTTATTCATGCTTTCTTTCCCATCTTTACAAGTTTACTTGTGATAATTTTGTCATCTTGCATCCAGTGTACTCCTGAAGGTTCTTCTCACCCTCTTTCTATCTTTCACACTTCTCCAGATGTTTTCACTGATTTGGGTCCTCTTTCTCCCCACTCTCTGCAAAATGTATAGTCAGAGGCTAGATGTGGTGGCTAATATATAAGCAAAATACTTGCCAAATTATGGCATTTCCTTAGTGAAAGGAAAGCGAGGAACTAGGAGATGGGTGAGCGAGAAATGAAAGACAGAGACCAGGCTGAGATACACATGAGAGTTTATTTGTCATCTCTCTATAAATGGAAAGAGACAATACAGGTTTGAGTTTTGGGATTTTTATGAGGCAGGCCATGGATTAGAGCCCCAAGGGTCCTAACACAGGTGGTTAAGGGTTGGGTTGGTGTGAAGGGAGAGGTGAACCTTTCTCAAAAACACCCTTCGGTGGGAAAGCGAAACTTTTTCTTAAGATAGAGGCTGTCACTTAAGATGGCCATCCAGATGCTAAGCAAGGACCTTCAATTAGGGATTCTATTGTCCCCTGAAAATTTGAATCTGGATTTTTTCTATTTGGAAAAGAAAGAAAAGGATAGCTTCGTAATATGAAGCCAGAGACATTGAATGGTCTTGCTTTTTATCACTTCAGCTTCATTAATGCCCCTGCTTCACTGCCAGCTGTGGTCCATTTGAAGATCCCACATCAGTCATCTCTGCTGGGAAGGTTGAAAGACCCAGATGAACTGTAAAGAGAAACATCCTTAGAGAAGTCCACTGGATTAAGGAAGAAGGTGAATTTATTTACAAGCCCTTTCTGTCTCTTGCTTCCCATTGGACAAAGTTAACTCATGGGGAAGTGAACTTTGTCACTCTTCCAGGTTCCACCATCTGGTGTTTTGTTTTGTTTTGTTTTGTTTTGTTTGTAGCTGTTCAGGATGCCAGAATTATGGTCTGAAGTGTATATTTTGCTTGGGACAAGGAAGGGCAAAAAAAAAAAAAAAAACCTTAAAAGCCCAAGCATTTAAAACTGGTCAGCCTGGTTGCACTGAAGTGGCCAAAAGATTCTTGGCACTTGCAGGGCCAAGAATTTATTGGCTGCTGCCAGGTGGAAACAAAGTGGTCCAGGAAGAGCAAGGGCCAAAAAAATCCGGGTAATTAATACAATAGGCATGATGCAATATGACTTATAATTAATAAAGAATTGTTAATTCTTGTATGACAGCACCAATCGGACATTCTTCTCAAAATTGTTATTACTTTTTGGCAATGTTGTCATTACATTTTGACAACTGAGCTCTTAAATTTCAGTGTGAGTCTAGTGGGAAGTTGATAACTAGTGCTAATGGCCAGATGTGAGATTCACTTTTCAGATTTTCATGAATACTTCAGAGAAAAGTAAGTTTGTTCTCTCTACCTAGTTTAACATGTAACTAATAATTATCAGTAAGTCAATTTGTAAAATTATTCTAGCTGATTTATTTTTAATGAAAGGTGAACTCTCATTTAGTAGTTGACATTGTTTAATTCCTTTTCAAATTAAAAAGGATTCATTCTCTACTGGAATGCCTAGTATTTGACATGTCACATCTTCTGTTTATATTTTCTTTTGAGGGATTTAGCTGATTTAGATGAAAGTCTGAAAGCTAGTAAGAAGTATAAAGATAAAGCATGAAATTATTTTGTTGTTCTGACTGCTTTCTCGAAAAAATGAATAGCAACTTTTCACATTAATATAAAACCCATGATTGTAGAAATCATGATTTATATTTAATCACTAGATAAACCAAAATGTACTGTCTATTAAAATATTTTAATATATCATCATAACAAGTTTCTACCATTTTGAGTAATATTAGTAAGTAAAGTAGTTCTGTAATTCCCTCTCTTCACTGATTTATGTCATTTTGTACAAAAAGGATATGTTGCTGATCTGCCAAGAATAGGAAAATGGTCCTGAGATAGTTTTCTAGAGGGCAGAAGTGATTTTTTCAAATAAAGTTTTACACTATGATCATACCTGCAGTCATTTGAAGTACGTCTTTATAAAGAAATTATTAGTTTCTTTATTCAGTATTCCAATGGGGAGAAATAAAATGAGATATGTGCACTGTGTCCCAAAACACATAAATAGACAGTTCTCTGGATTTAAGACAGTAAAATAACTTTATTGCTTAGAAAAGTATGTCTCTTAAATACAAATACGAAAAATAAAAAGAAATTCTTTCCTAGTCAGTTTTAACCTTGTGTTCATTTAGGTAATTGGGCGGATGGAAAGAATTAAAGGATAGAAAAACAGCAGAAAGAACACATGGCTGAGGAGAAGATGAAATGAATAGTGAAAGGAAAGTTAATGAGAAAGGTACACAAAATTTATCTGTCAAGTATTAGAAATCAGCATTAAAAATTAGAAGTACGTGAACTAAAACCTTCATTATTTCACATAAACAGAAGAACTTTGTTGCATTATTTTTAATTTTTTAAAAATCAAGATATTCTAAATGCATTTTTTCTAAATAAGTGATTCATATTATAATAATCAAATTAAGTAACACATAAACTCTAAGTTCATAGAAACTTGTACTTTTCATTATAAACAAAAGTAATTTTTTAACCCAAAATGTATATACCTTAGCAGTATATTATCTACCTCAGCACAGTTCTACAGTGTATAATATAGAGTGTATGGAGAAGTTACTCTGTACGTTTCCTCTCAGAATCTGACTGTACAATGTGACCTTTAGTGGAAGCTGGCATTATGTACAGATATTTTGATATCTCAATTGCATGAAAACATTCCTTAACAAATTGAAAGCAGTGACCTGTCTCCCTCTCTATATAAAGTAGAGAGTAGAATCTTTCAAGCCGACTGAAGGAAAAAGGTGGAAGAAGGGTCATCAAATAGTGTTAGAGCAGCTTCATTGAACAGCAGAGCAAGAATGAAACAATCAACCCTTCTCATTCTGTGATGAAGTCTTTTAATAGATAAGACAGAAATAATGAATAGCTTCATTTCTTAAATTTGGATTTCTTTTTAAAAATGTTTTAGCTGAACTTCAATTCACACACCTGAGTGGGCATAAATGCCTTCATGGAGGAATATTTGCCTTCCAGCATCAGCTTTTAGGAAATCTACCAGGACAACTCACATGAAAAATGTATATTCTTATAAAGAAACTTTTTAAAAACCAAATGACTTGTTTCACTTGTTAAAAAAAAAACTAACAGGCTTTTCCATTTTTTTAATATTTCTGGTAGCAGAAAGAGGTTTTCAGTTACTCGACAGCTACACCTTATCTCACACTGCAATTCTCTCAGGCAATGCAAACGCATTTTTGTGTCCTTTCACAGTGCAGTTCACTTGGAGACAAAAGCAAGAAGAATTTGTTTCACTTGAGCTATTCCCTTTTAACATATGCTTTCCGGCTGACTAAAGTTATCTTTAAAATTGTAACAGTCAAAAGGGCATCAGCCATAACCATCAAAATGGTTATGAATTATTTTAGTGTTACAATGTTCAATAAAGGACAAGATATTGGTTATAATTTGTTCATTATTGTTCTAGCATTCATAGTTTATGGTGCACATATATAGTTCTGCAATTACTTACAAATTAACAGTATTAAAAAAAAATACCTGATTTTAAAATATCATGTTCAAAAACTACCACTTATGAAATCTGACCACTGGAGAAAAAAGAATTCTTGTGTTGCCATTCTAAATAAGAATATCTCATTGGCCTTGCTGTTAAAAGAACAATAGAAGACTAATTAGCTCAACTATGTATTAGTCCCAGCGAGGGAACCCCAAAGCCCACAGTAATTTTGACACAGATGTATGCCACATGATACCTTTATTATATGCTAATGATATTTGACCAGGAAACATAATAAAAACTTTTTAAAAAAAATCAATTAGAACAATTCCATTATAATAGGAAAGAAAAGGTTTATGTTCGCTGTAAGTTCTTAGGATTTTTGCTAATTTAATTATATTCGGTACAACACCGTTGTATGGATCAATCTAATGTACTTGACAGCTGAAATAATGGTTTGAATATCTCTAAATAATCATTTACAAGTTGTTAATGAACATGGAAATGTACACAGTAAGCTAACAAGTAATTTTGTTTTGTATGGTGGGACTTCTTTTTCCATGATTTTTGCTGCATTGAATAAAATCACATCGTATCTTTTCTTATTGAAACAAAAATTTCATCAGTAAGTACAAATTTATTTAGTGTATTAGGCAGGAGGGATTTTTGTTATTGTTGATAGTGGTGGTGGTGCTGTTGGTTAGTTTTGGTTTAAACCAAAAAATGCAGCTTAGATATTTTAAAATATGTATCTAAGTCCACAGATGTTGGGATTAACTAATAACACCCTGAGTCTTCTCTATTTTTCCTACTCTGCTACACTAATGTTCTCTGGGGCCAGAGTTCTTTCTAGTTTGTTTACCAAAGTATGCTTGGCATCTAGCACTATAGACTTAGATAGTATTTATTGAATTTACTTATTATTGAATAAAGGAAGAATTGAATGCTAAAATTCTCCATTATGAGGAGTTGCAAAGCAGGAATCCATTTTGTGATATTTTCCTTGTTTGCCATGTACTAATGCCTTGTGTAATTAAACACCAAAGAAAATTTAGATGCCGCTGATGGTGAAAAATGATAATAATAATGATTATTTGAAAGTATTTTTGTAAATGGTGGCTTTGCTTTGAAATCACCTGGGAAGTTTGGGGTTTTTTTTTGTTTGTTTGTTTGTTTTTGCTGTTGTTTTGTTTTGTTTTTTAAATACTGTTACCTGATTTTCCTCTCAATAAATCTGTTTCGAGAGGTCTGATATGTAGCGAAGGGCAATGGGATTATTTAAATCTTTCCAGTTAGTTCAAAACATACAGCTAAGACTGAGAACTAGTGTTCCATATGATCCTATCATGATGAGTATGATGAAGGGAAATTTCAGGACACTTACCTTATAATTTTAATTTATGAAAATAAAAGAAGTTTGGGACTGGGGTTGTGGCTCAGCAGTAGAGCACTCACCTAGCACGTGCGAGTCACTGGGTTTGAGCCTCAGCAGCACATAAAAATAAATAAATAAAATAAGGTACTGTGTCCAACTACAACTAAAAAAAAAATTTAAAAAAGATAAAATAAGTTGTTGTTTTTTTAAAGCCAATTTTAGGTAATATAATAAATGTATTCCGCTTCTGCTAGACATGCCAGCACACCAATCAAATTATATCTTCAAACACTGTTCTCAGCCGTTTTGCTTATAGTTCAAGGAGGAAAGTTACATAAACAAAGACTTATCATGAGTTAAAGTGGCTCTAGTCCTGGAATAATAACAATGCAATTATGTGAAAAATTTGAAGTTTGGGGAAGGGAAGAGAAAGTGGGGAAAGGTTATGATTCCAAACCAAATAATCTATTTCCATCAGTATCAAAGCATCAGAAGATGCAAATACATTCACATGCTTTCCTTCTCAACTGTCACTGGTGATAGTCACACTATAATTTATGGATCTACAAATAGTATGCTAGAGCTATAATTGTGAAAGCTGTATTTTCTAAGCTATAAATTGGGATACACCTTGAGGGTATCTGGCAGCAGAAGATACTTGATGCTAACCTCAGTAAATTCAAAAATAACTAAAGCAGTCTTTCCAAAAGTACTCCTTAATGGTCATTCAGACCAGGTAGCCCTTGAGGGTGTTCTTGTTCCTACTACTGGAATTTTTAATGCATCTCAGATCAGGGAAGAACATTTGAATCCTGATACCAAAAAAATGTTTAGAGAGAAAGAGAGAGAGAGAGAGAGAGAGGAAAAAAAAACTACTCAGGAAAAAGGAAATAGTTAAAACAGTGTTTATACTATAATCTTTCCATTTATTGACTGTGTGGAAGTGGAAATTTTTCTTTCTTTATAGAATTGCTTTCTCATCTATAAATTGAGAAGAATAATCCTGATTTGGCAGCACTGTTAGGAGAATTAGATGACGTACCAAAGAAATATGTATGAAAATGTAGTTCCTATCATAATAATTATAGTTGTTGTTAAGAATAAAAATTATATTCCAAGTTTCTTCAAAAGTGCATGAACATTTTGTTGATTTCTTTGCAAAGAACCTTATTCATAAGTCTAAAATCTTCCACTAGTAGTTAATTGTTGGTGGAAATATAGATTACCACTTTCGTAGCTAATCCACTAATGAGATGATGCCCCAGAAATGTAATAGAAAGTATTACTTTCTGGAAAAGAAAGGAGAGCTAACAAGATGTTTTCACCTGTTTTAAGCTAATTTTTTAAATACTTATGTACCACAGCAGGATCGTTTCACTTCCAACAGCTCTTCAGATGCAACTACCAGCCAGGTTGAGAGTTTAGTGCATAGTTATTATGACATGATTTTTTGACAAGAGCAATCAGCTATTGTTAGCAAGTGAAAGTTGAAACGGTTGGATTGGTCAAATAATAGCACTTTAGGGCAGGAATGCAATTGAGAAAAGGCAACAGTCAAAACACTGCCAGAGTGATTCATGATGTTGGAATGTCATCTGGATTGGGTCAGAGGAAATGGAGTGGTATCTTGGTTTACAGCTCAACTTCAAATATAGATTCTGATAACCTCTTGGCTTAGAATTGTGATCAGAGTCAGTCTTCCCATCCCTGTTCCCCCATGTTTGACCTTGTCCTACTCCCAATAGGGAAATAAGATTGCAATGTGGACACCAACCCAGTCTTCCACATGAAAGACCCCTGCTTTCATGAAGCTTAGAGATCTGGGATATAGAAAAGTGAAACTTCTGGATTAGCCCTCTAAAGGCAGGCCTTTTGTACTAACCCAGATGTGATTTCCTTGTGTGTAGGAAAAAAGGAAGCCACACATATTCTGCCTGGCTAGAATATGTGTGGCTTCCTTTGATTTGATTGAAACAAATCAAATAGTGCCAGAAGGGCTAGAACAGACTTGTTCAAGGCTGTTTACCATTCCATCTGGAAGGGTCAGGGATTAAATTCATTCTTTCCACTGCTATCCCCTCCTGATAGGCAAAGAGGAAGAAAAGAAAGTTTCCCCCTCCTTCTTTCTGTGCAAATGTCAAGAATGGGTTTGTAAGCATTATCTTAACAATAATTTGATTGGTTTGACAAACAGGATTGTATGAAAAATATGACAAGAAAAGTGTTGGTAGATATTCTAAATAGGAAACTAAAGCATCCAAGACTGGAGTGTAAGACATGAAGAAGGATGGAAGCTAAGAAAGGGAGGAAGGAGAGGGCTCTGAGCATGGAAGAGTAAGCAGATACTCACATTCATGGTTCAGAGCCTCAGGGATTTGGATTCAGCATGCTTGAAACAGCAGGGGCATGGGCATCATGGGATCTACTTGGTTTAATGTTCCAGATAAGGACCGTGTAATTCTGATCTCTAAACCCTCCGTCAAAATCCTCGGCTTCTGCGTGATGAGGAAACTCTAAAGAATTTAAAGCAAATTTAGAAGCAAGCATATAAAACAAGGATTACAGTGGAAGAGAAAAGAACTAATGCTACCCTCATTGTATCCTGCAAATTGAGGAACTCGATCTTCATTTAGAAGCTTCCCTGGAACACATGATTGAGTACTGCACAGAAGGAGAATGGGCACTGATGGAGTTCATAAAATCTATGGGTGAGTTTCCCATTAGGTGCAGAGGAAGCACACAAGACCAACACTCCCCATGGTACAAATGAGACAGACTACACACAAGCACCCAAAGGATAAAAGCATGCAGAAGCTGAAGTTCAGCCTCACTTTGCCCCTCCCTGGCATGAGACTACCTCCAGAGTAGTGCCTCTTTCTTATTTGTCCATAGTTACATCTGGCCTAGAGGTGGCCCTTAGACCACCAGGTATCCAGGTGAGCCTTATTTACTGTTTAGAGCTTTACTTATTCTGGAACCTATCTTACATAAAAATAATTACATTGATAGTAAATTGCTTTCATTTAGTCTTCAGCACCCAGTTCTGTTAGATCAACAGTTTGGGGATAAGGAGGAGGCATTCACTATTTTTTGCTACAGATAAGTAGAAGATGATTTTGTCATTAAAGGAGTTTATAATCTAGCAGATTAGAAAAGAGACACACAAATAACTAATCAAGACATGAGCTTAAGGAAGCACAAAGTCTATCATAAAAACTAGAAGGAGATTCCTTCTGACAGAGAAAACTAAAATAATCCAGGAAATAGTAATATTTAAGCAGCTGTTGCAAGGTGGGCAGAATTTTAACAGCAGATGAGAGAGCTCTGTGTACACCACAAACTCAGCCCAGAGGCAAGATGGTCAGCAAGGATGGAGACAGAGGGAAATCATTGTGCTTTCAGGGAGAGTGGAAAATTTTCAAGAAGAATGAGTAAAAGCAATGAGAAATAATACTGTCAAGCTATAATTAAAGGAGAAGGGCTATGTACTTCATACAATGTAGTCTTTTGCAGAACTGGCTACATGTCCACTCTGGCCTTTTCCAGTGAATGAACTCCACATTTATCTGTTTTACATAATCATGTCAGAAGCTAAAAAGAAATATAAAGTGAAGTCCACTCATCTAATATGACTTCATTATTCAGATGAAAAAATGATGCCAAGAAAGACACAGAAAGCCCAGCCAGCATCACAAAACAAATTAATGGCAGGCCTGAAATAGAACTCAAGGCTTTCACTCTTTACCAGCTCCTCATACTGGAATGCTAGTATACCCAGATACACAGGATAGCATACTAGAACATAAGTGCAGCTACAGAGTTAGCATGGTACTAATCTTAGGACATGGATTTAATTCAATAGTGAGCAAGTAAAAGTATTTTCTTCTATAAAAGCGAAATGCACAAATTTTTAAACATGCAAGCTATTACATTAGGTATTCCAAATTCCTGGAATATAGCATGACTCTTGCTGGCAATAGAGGTATTTGGATGGAACATTTTAAGAAGCACTTCATTATAATGAGCCTGGAAAAGGAGGTTGTTGCCAAATTTGGAGGTCCTTAAACATCACTTTCAGCAGTTGGATTCAATTCAATGGGCAGTGCATAACTCCCTAACTTTTTAAACTGTGGAAGAAAATTATTTGACCTAATTTATGTTTTAATTGCCTTACTTTAATGCTCCTAATGTTTGTGTCTTTTAACTGGCATGCAAGATTTCTCTTTGTCTTTGTGATTGATACTGTATACCTGGAGCCAAATTGACAGTTTAGGTAGCTGGCTTGGTTCTATTTTGCTTCCTGTGTTTTCCTAATTTATAGGTCCTTTGAAATTGTTTGGGAATCGATCTGAGACACAAGCACTAGAGCAGCACAGAACCTCCAAAGACTTCACCCCACCAAGTATGAGAAATAGAAAATACGATGGCTGAAGGAGGCACTCCTGTTGAACAGGTCTTTTGATTCCAGTTCTTATACTAGGGGTGGTTTACAAAGTCAAAGAGTCCCTGAGAATAAATGAACTTGACTTGCCTTAGAAGGTTTAATAATGGTACATGGTACATGGTCCAGCACAGTGTATCCCACATTATAATTTAAATTTAAAATGTTTTTTAAGTCTCTGTTGTTGTGTCTAGGAAAACTTCCAAGTCCATGGTCTTCTTTACTTCAAAAAGCTAGATCAAAAAATTTTAAAATATCAGTCAGTTTTCTGTTTATAAGTTAACAATGTCAGAATGCACACTAGAGCAAAGAAGTCAACAAAATTCAACACTACCTTTATTACAGTTATGTAGCCCTTTGGTCTCCTGGATTATCTATCTTATATATTTTCTCTCAGAAGCAAGGACAAAACCAAGAAACCCTAGCTGGAATTGAAAGTGATTTTTTTTCTTCTTTTTAAAAGAAAAAAAAAAAAAAAATATATATATATATATATATATATATATATATATATATATATATATATATATATATATACCACAGTTTTAGTCAGCTTTTTCATCACTGTGACAAAAATACCTGACAAGAGCAACTCGGAAGAGAGAAAGTTTATTGGGGGCTTATCGGTGCAGAAGTTTCAGGCAATAGATGACTAATTTTATTGCTCTGGGCCCAAGGTAATGCAGCACATCATGGGGGAAAGACCCAGCAGAGGAAAGCTTCTCCCCTCACGGCAACCAAAACACAGGGAAAGACAGAGAGAAAAACAAAAGAAGGGGCCACAGGAAGAACAACCTCTCCAAGAAACTCCCCAGAGGCCCATTCCTCCAAACATATCCCACCTGCCTACAGTTACCACCCAGTCATTCCATTCAAACTCATGTTGACAGATTGGATTATAGCTCTCATAACATAACCATTCTACCTCTGAACATTCCTGCATTATCAGGAGTTTTTGTAGGACACCTCATCTCTAAACCATAACAATCATAGTATGTACATTGGGACTGTGAACAGCAAGAAGTAACTTGTAAGGTTAGGTCATTGTTCAACATTAAATATTGTGTGATTGCAAGGAAATATAAGTTTAACTTACTTTGTAGAATTGTTTCTGAAATGCTTACAGTCTAAAATGTTTAAAATTTCTGGGAATCCATACAAATGGAATGCAAAGGTTGTTATTACAGTGCCAAAATCCAAGAGTCCTTTTACTCCATGAATTGTTTTTGAAAATACAGCATCTACTTTACAAAGCATGTTCTATTGCATCACTCAGGGTCACTTTAAACCAATGGATTTTTTTAAACATTATTAAAAACTCTAAATTTTTATTTCTCTTACTTTTCAAATGTCATTCATATTTTTGGTGCTTCTTTATTAATGCTATTGTTTTAAAATGAGGTCCAGAGACTCCTGATCTCAGCAAATAACTTGGTGAATATACTGTTGCTTTGGGGCAAGAATAACTTAATATTCATAACCCTTGGAATTGAAGAAGCAGAAAGTGAAAAGAATCATTGTGATTCCCAAGCTTTAGGTATTGGGGCTAAATAGCTGATGTGAACAACTTATCAGGGGATTGGCAACATTATTAAAGTATCATGTAAAAGCCAAGATCACTCTGAGTTTCAAAAATCTAGGGAAGGAAAAACTCCAGTACTAGTTGACATTTCAATAAAATGTGGCTAAGAAGAAAATGCCTCGTATCAAGAGATCTTGATGGGCTAGCTTTGAGCAAAACAATAAAGCAGAGACAAAGCAGTAAGATACAAATATATCCTCATGATAACACACAAAATCTGAAAATCAATTAAGGCCCTTTCAAAATAACATAGAATTAAGCAATTTTATGAGAAATTTAAAGGAGTGAAATGGCTGTGTGTACTAGTACTCTGGTAGCAGAGATGTACTGCTCTCTACTCACGGCATTACAAATGTCATTTCAAGCCCCTCAAAATGTTCAAACTTAATTTTTCTATTTCATGCAATTAATATTATATAGAATACACCCCAGTGTGTAGCAAAAGTAGAAAGTATAAAGAACTGTTAGATTTTTAGGGATATGAGTAATTTTATTTTTCTGGAGACATCCAAAATTTTCCCTACTTTTAAGTAAGAATGTTTCACTGAAAATCAAAAAATATAAAATGATATCATATATGTGATATCATATGTGTGTTTTTTGCTTCTATTCACTTATTGTTTTTGGTCCTTACTTTTTTTGCATTTTAGGTAATATCCAATGGCTGAGTACCACTCTAAAAATTTATTCATATGCTATTTGTAAATTTATACATACGCTATTTGTAAATTGCATATCAAAAAAAATGTGACAAATAAATAGATGGGTTATGCTGGAAAACTGAATTCTGAAATAGGTCTATCAGTATTTATAGAAAAAGATAGCTTTAAATTTTCTAAGAATATTCCCTAGTACCATACAGCTTGCCCAAATTTTGAGAAATTTAGAATGAAAATGAATAGTCAGACAACCCAGGCTTTCAATTGGAGCTTAGAGGAAAAAAATTACAAAGTCCCAGGTAAAAGAGAAATAAACAATAGAGAATAAAGGATCTGGTAGGGGGCCTTGTGTGAAGCATGCAAAAAAAAAACAAACTAGAAATAAATGGCATTGCAACTATTTTAAAAACCTGTATACAAGGAGAATGCTAGAAAAGAATAAGGAAATGAAAAATCTATTGTGGAAAGAAGCAACCTAAATAAGGAAATGAAAAATCTATTGTGGAAAGAAGCAACCTAAATAAGGAAATGAAAAATCTATTGTGGAAAGAAGCAACCTAACATCATAAGCATATTTCCCATGAAGAATTGACTTCTCTTCTGAAGGAGATTCAAAGAAGCCAACTTGTGGAGTAAAATCCACTATGGCAGAACTAATAATTTAGACACTGTTATACACAACAAGAGACAAAACAGACACTATAAAAATATAAAACTATTAGGAAAAGGGGTATAGTTATGGTGACTGCACAAGAAGAAGAGTACTGAGATTAGTGACTAGGGGGATAATAGATAGAAATAAGGTTTTTTAAAAAATATGCATCATAAAAGAAACAAACAAACAAACAAAAAAATCAATGTACCTAACTTAGGATGGTCAACAAAGACAATCGAAAAGAGGCCTCAAAGCACAGGCAAAATAAAAAAAAATTGGATTGCAGATCCAACAGATTTATTATAGTCTTAGAAAAACTTTTTACTGAAATCTACACAGAGAAAAATCTTGATAAAGTTTTAAACTTTGAAGGATACGGAAGAATTCTTCAGTCAGGAAACAAAAGTGAATTGTGTGGGTATGTATATTTGTGCAGGTATATAAATATATAAATAGTAAAAGGTGAAGTATCAGTCTAATCTCAGGCTTTTACTAAACCAGATTTAATGTCAGAGGACATAACAGCACAAGGGAACAAGTGTTCCAACATTCAGTTGGAAAGAGCTACTCAAGATTCCTGCATAAACCAAGTAGTTACAAATATGAAAGCAACAGGAAGATAGTTTATAGAAGAAAAAACGGCAACACCAAAAATTATTCAGGGAAAATCCAACTCATGATCCCTTCCTTCCTTAACAACAACAACAAAAAAAAAATAAAATAAAATAAAAAGGAAAGAAAATAATTAATGTTTAAAATCCACCAACTAATGATATGTGATTGGAGATGCTGGAGTGAAAGAAAGTTCAACATCCAAAGACATTGAAGCAATAACAACAAAGCAGTAAGGTAAGGAGGCGAAGGAAAGAATGCTCAGCTACATCACTATCCAAGGATAAAAGCCAACACAAAGCCATCTCATTTTTAGAAGAAGTGGCCACTTCCTGGGAAACAGAAAACAAACAAACAAAACTACTTAATGAAATCTTGTCCCAAGAGACGAATGAATTCTTTTTAGGTTCAGAACTGAGAAAAAAATTATAAAAGAACTGAAAGTGAGTTTTGAATCCACTAACATAAAAGCAAATAAACAAAAATGTAGAATTTGAAGGAAATTTATATTATGCACTGGGATAACTTGTGTACAAAAGTATGGCTTTAAAATATAGAGGGAATTGATGCTCTGGGAAACTGCAATCAAGCTAACCTGACAAGCGACTTCCCTGTATGAAAAAGGAATTTTCACTCACCACCCTCCCAAAACACCTTCCTATGCAGAAGTCATCGACACTATGTAGTTCAAAATAGGCTGTTGCTGGTTGTTAAATAATATATAGCCAGAAAGAAAATGTGGGAACCCTTCAGGATACTTATTACTCATCCTTTAGCAGAATTCACCCCAGAAGAGGAAAAAGTTGAAACATACTTTAAAATTTTATTTCATAATCTTATTGTTTTCATCATATTTTTCTTAACTTCAGGCAGATCTTTGGCAAATTATATTAATAGTGAAAATAAAATTTTATGTAGAGTTCAGAAATTCTATCAGTTTCATTTCAGTTTTAAAATTCTTCATAAAGACAATCCAATTTAAAATCAATATTTTTAATTTAAAGATAGCACACTATTGTTATGAAATCATCTATTTATCCATCTTTCTACATATGCATATGCCCTATCTTCAAGAATATTCAATTTTACTAAGAATTACTTCTGATGAATTTTGATTGAATGTCAATTTTGGCTGATTGCTGCATTTTTATTTTATTCTGCTTGGTGTTGAACCCACACATGCCCAACCACTGAGCTACATGTTATGCCTCTCGAGAGGCTGAAGCAGGAGGATTACAAATTCAAGACCAGTACTAGCAATTTAGTGAACCTTGTGTCAAAAAAAAAAAAAAAAATGGGTTCAATGCCCAGTACAAAAACAAAAACAACAACTAAGAAAAACCAATAACATAATTTTTAAAAATAAAAAAATTGAAGTTTAAAATGTAATATTTCAAGTGGATAACATTATAATTGTTACCAAGGTACAAAAGACCATTATTTTCATTCTATAACTAAAATTGCTTAAAATTATTAACAATATATCATTTCTTAATAACAATATCTACAGTGAGACTTTTGACTTCCTACATGTTTCAACTCATATGTAGGATTTTAAAGTCTTAAACATGAATATTTCATATTTGAATCAGAGCTGTGACATCTAAACATCTATCAGACAGTAATTTCATTTGTCTGACACCAAATTCTTTTTCAATTAATAAAGTCACTCAAGATTTATTATTTTAATCTCACAACACTTGTTACTTGTTATTGACCTGAAATTTCACATTTTCAGCCTACTCTTTGAAAAATCAACATATCTTATGCTCCCAACATCAAAACATGTCCAAAAAAAAAAAATCTCATCTAGGATAAAAATGTTCTTGTCAGGTAAACTATGCTTTAGAGCACACCCGAAGTCCCCTGCCATTAGCATACAAATGTCAATTTCTTAAGTCTATCTCATACCAATCACTGGGTAGGAAAGAGAGTTTAGACACATAGAATAAGTTGCAGTCTGTATGTGACACCATGTAGACAAGGGCATGTACTATGGAAGCAGACTGCCTGGATTTGAAATCTAGCTCTATGATTCACCAGCTTTGTACCTTGGACAAGTGTTTTAGTCAGCTTTTTTGCTACTGTAACTAAAGGACCCAACTAGAACAGCTAATAGTCAGGAATAGTTTATTTGTAGGCTTACAGTTTCAGAGTTCTCAATCCATAGACAGCAGACTATTCCTCAAGGCTCATGGAAGAAGAGTGTGGCAGAGAGAAGCACCTCACATGTTAAGCAGAAAGCAGAAAGAAGTCTCCACTTGCCAGATATCCTACAGGGGCTGGGGTTGTGGCTGTGGCTCAGTGGTAGAGCGCTTGCCTAGCATGCGGGAGGCACTGGGTTTGAAGCTCAGCACCACATAAAAATAAACAAATAAAATAAAGGCATTCTATCCATCTACAAATGCAAAAAATAAAAACAACAAAAAAAGAACAAAAAGTGAGTTTTGAATCCACTAACATAAAAATACATTAGCAATTCATAATTCATTCCACAAGTATTTATGGAATGCTTATTTTGAGGATACGGTTTTTAACTAGAGGACAAATTCTTTACTCATGGAGCTTATCTTTTTTGAGGAAAAACATAGAATTAACAAGTCTCTAGAATAATATTTGACACATAGTAGGCATGCAATAATTTGTAATAATTTTTTAAAAATAAAATATAATTAACTTTAATAAATGCTCTGAGAAAGTGAAATGATAAGACAGAGTACCTCAATTTTTTTAAAACAATAAGATGGTCCCCAAATGGCCCTGAGTGTGCAGTCTGGTACCTGGATTTGCACAAGAGATCTAGGACCTGCCCCAACCCTCACTCTCTAGCTCTTCGAAGTACAGGGTCTGCCTCCAAATTCAGCTATACAAGGAACCAGTCTTCTTCTCCACCTGGGCCCCAACATCTCTAGAGTCCAGGCTGTCTGATGTCCTTCATAAATAAAGTCACCCAAATGCCTGACCTATTAAAATGGATAGAAATGAGTGGGCAAAATTTGTCTACTACAGTAAGGATCCATGCTGCTTTTTCAGCAGAGTTCCATGACTTAGCATTTCTCTGTCCAGGAAGCTCTGGGTGATGGAAGAGCCAAGTGGACCATGCCTTCTCTCTTGAAGAAGCTGACCTTGAACTTTAGTATTGTATCCTAAAGGTAATGAGAAACCAATGAAAACTTTAAAGCCATGAAATGAGATAGTCTGATTTGACTTAAGAAGATTAGATTTAAGATGATTATTCTTATGACTGTATGGACAGTGGATTGGAAAGGAACAAGAATAAACTTAGGAAGATAAGTTAATAAGTTACTGCCAGTGACTGAAAGAGTCAGTGCCACCTGGACCAGCACGATGGCAGTGGAACCTGAAAGAAGTGGAATGATTTGAGATATATTTTGCAAGACTTGTAGATGAATTCAATGTCAAAGGTGGGAAGATGAGAAGAGTCCAAATAACTTCTGTTTTATTTTCTTGGAGTCGCTGAATAGATAGGGTAATATTTCATGAAAAGAGTAGGTTACCTGGGTTAAATCAAGAGTTTTTCTCTGGATATATTATGTTGGAGATGCCTATTAGACATTCAAGTAAGAACAGTAAGGAGACAGAAATATAAGACTTAGGTGGAGAGCTCCTAGTCATGGTAGTGGATATAAAATGTAATACGGGGCTGATCCTTAGGAACCACAGGTACCCTGGAGGTTTGGACCTCTGGAGGCAGTGGTAAAAATCTGGAACATGAGGCAGGGTGGAACAAGTGCTAAGCATCTCCTATAAGAGGAGTGAACAAGCCAAGTTGTTTCCCCCACTAATCTATGATGGTCTAGGTCTTTTCCCCTTCTTGGGGCATTTACTGGTATGCAGGAGTGAGAGGAGATACCAATCTGGATGGTGCTGTGCCTTACAGTAGTTCGCCATTCAGTGGTAGTAATTATCCCATAAAACATAAATGGAAAGCTTTGGTAGAATTGGCATAAAAAATGGGTTGGTAATATAGCTGAGAATTTGAATGTGAATGGTGGGAATATTGAAACCTAAGCTCCAGGATTAGGGCCACACAGTGACCACATGGTCACCAGCATTCACTTTTTCAACAGGAACTGTGTCAGCAGAATTTCAAAACAGAAACAAGAGTCTAGGCCATTGTTTCTGTTTATTTCATTATTCCTTGAGTCTTTTTTTATTTAATTCTAGCTTTTCTCATTCAATTTCCATAATACATAACCTAATTTTTGAATATTTTAATAAGAATTGTACATCTCAAAGGTGTCCAACATGATGGTTTAATATACACAGACATAGTAAAATAGTTACTATAGTCAAGGATAATTGACATACCCATTGTCTTACATATTTACTCCTCTTTTTTATTTTTGATACTGACAATACCCAAAATCTCTTTAGCAAATTTCCAGCATACATAAAGCATCATGCCATACATGAGATCTCTATACAGTTCATACTACACAACTGCAATGTGACAACTTACTGCCTGCATTTTCCCAGTCTGTGCCACCCACAAGCCCCAGATAACCACTGTTATATTCTCTGTTTCTATATTTTCAATTCTTTTTGTTTCCACATGAAAGTAATGTCATGAAGTATTTTCCTTTTTATGTCTGGTTTAGTTCATTTCACCAGTTTTTAAAAATGATTCTTTGGTCTTTAAGTTCTTACGTAGTCACTAAACCTCTGTTTCTTCCTCCCAGGCAGTGTGAGATGATCCAGCTATAGGAAAAAGATTCACCCTTCAGGGAGAAGCATTTGGGCCTCAACTTCCTGAATGCTTGTCTTATTAAAAGCAAACTCTCTCTTCTCCCCTACAATATTATACATAATCTATACGTTAAATTTTTTACATCTTTCCTAAGTATGATTTGACATGACAATTATTTGAATTTAAGATCAGACAGTTACTAGCAAGCTAAATGCTTTTATAGCTTTCAAATATGATGCAATATTGGCAAAACATAATGAAGGACTTGAGGTAGAAAAGGGGGACATTACTTAAAAAACAGAATTCTGTAGATATTTATTTATTTTCCCCATATGTTTCTCTACATTGCATTTGGTATCATTAAATGTGACATTTCACCTACTATCTTTTAAGCTTCTTCAGGGTAAAGAAAAAAAATACAGCAGTTTTTTCTCTTTAAGAGTAAAGGATGAATGTTATGTTGTTATGGTTACCAAAGCTGTAAAGTACTTAGAGAAAGATAGTTCTTCAAAAGTTGCCATAACTTGGTAATAGTGTACAAAAAAAATGCATTTATGTGAAATGCATTCATTGTTACAGTATTATAATTGTCCCCAGGATGCTCCAAAGGATTTTTGAAGAATGACTTCCTCAATGCCTTTTAAAAATTAACAAGCTAAATATTTATTACTTTATTAAGAAAATTGTTCTCAGCATTTCTCTGAATTGTGTATATTTAAATTCATACCTAAATGTATTTAACAGTAATTTATGCATGTCTAGAAATTTTATTGAGAAAAGACATGAATCACTTACAGCTAGGCCAGTGTCTATAAAATATTTATCAGCTGTGCTTATACCTGTTAATTGAAAGAAGGGGAAATCAATATTTTAGGTGACTCTTACTCTATATTGCCTACTTGATATCACCAATATAGGATATAATTTTAATGGATAAAATTTAATTCATGTGTCACATTACATATGCATGTTAATATTTAGCTGTCAATTAGTCATTTCATTCTATTTCTAAATGTAATATAACAAGGCTAAACTTAGTCTTGTGATACTTATTTTTATGTTCTGTTTCTTTAGTATGCCTAAAACTTCTAACTACAGAATAGAGACAATATCACTATATGATATGGAGGTTTGATAGAAATATTTATACCTTTTCCCAATATTTGTTGCAAAACACCATGAAATATCCCAAAGACTAATTAAATTAGTTCTTAGGTGTACATATGGATCTTAGCTTCACAGTCCTGTAGATCCTGATTGATCAGGTTTGGGATGATTTTCTGATATCTCTGCTTTTAAAATTCTAAAGGTGGCTCTATGTAGCATCAGGAGTTTTTGAGAGCCTTTGGATTAAAGAAAAGCATCTTTGTAAAGACTGAACATTGCAAAGAACCGTGAAATTGGAACATGGAAGAACATTCTAAATCTTGTACTAGACCTTTATTATTTCTAAATTCTTAACAATACTTTAAATTAAACCTGAAACGGTATTGTCCATTCAGCAAAGTTTGTCAATAACTTTTGGCTGAAGGTTGTTCTGAGATCAGTGGGGCAAGATGATGACTTTAGCTAAATTGGATCTAAGCCTTGCTGTTTGGGTCTACCAGGTTTTGATTTTAATTGAGCTAAATGTTTTACAAATTTTTAGAATTCAACTTTAACCAAGGCTTGCCTTGTAGAATCAGAAGTTCTGGCTACATGGACCCTACTTTTCTATCAGACTAAACTATGCTGCCTCTTCAGAAGCAGCTGTATGATCCAGGTTGCCATGGCCCACATCTCTCAAATCCTGTGATGCTGGTGATGGTAATAGAGGCAATACATATGTCCCTCTTTGCCAGGGCTGGCTTCCTGAGTGTGAGACCTTTCTAAGCATGTGGTAGCAGGTTCTGCCACTCAAATCAGGGGCTTACCTATTATATCTACACAATTTGGATTTGCACTTATCTACCCATCCTTTTCTTTTTCTACCTAACTCTTCATGATTCAGCTTAACTATTTACCCCCAGTAAATTCTATCAAAAACCTCCAAACTATTTCAAGTGTTTATTTTTTCTGAGTTCCCAATACTCCAGATCTTTTTTTGTCCCCTCTGAAACAAAATGCTCACATTATTCATGCTATTGAAAATATGTGTGTACTTCCTGCCCCTAAAACCAAATGTAGGAGTAAGTTGCACATGTGAGCAGTATATAGGAAAAGAAGGTGCCAAGAGCACTTAGCACGTAAGTCTTATGAGGGCAGGAGGGTGCCTTGTGACATTCATTTAGCCAGACATGCATGCACAAAAAGTCACATAAAGTTCCCACTCCTGACTGTATTACATCTGTGGAATTTCCTGAATATCACAAGGGTGATGGAGATAAAGTCCCTGACCTCAAAGAGCTTTCATGTTAGCTCCCAGAATACTAGGTGTAATAGGATCAACAGTTTTTTAATTCAACTCTTGAAATCCAAAGCAAAACACCTGAAAGATGAGAATGTGTAATTCCTGTGTTTTGTTTTCCTTCCTGTTTCTGTAAGCTCTCATCACCTGATTGTTTTCTAACTAGATGTTAAAAGTCCAAGGAAAATGTTAGGCAGCAAATGGGATCTAAAAGGTGCCTCATTTAGGAGTGAGGAGAGCGACAGAGTGGAAGAGGAGAAAAGATGAATGAGAACATAACCACAATTAATGAGGAAGAAATAAGCCTGGAAGATTTGGGTGGAGAAATGGAGTGCTAGAAGGGCATTGTCTGTATGAACTCCCTTAATATCCCCCAACAACCAGAGCAGCAACAAAGGATAAACACAAGAGGAAAGCACCACAGGTAAGGCAGGATGAAAGGTTAGTCAAAGTGATGACAACTTTCAAGCTTCTGCAAGAAATATATGTTGAGCTCTTCTTAGTTAAGATCACAGGAACAATCCCCTGTTTATTCATGCAGAGACAAAAATCTTGGAATGTGGAGTTTTGTTTTCTTTTTCTTTTTCTCCTTTCTTTTATTTTTCAAAGAAATAAGGTAAAAAAATACTTTAAAAATAAAAGTGGGTCAAGCAGAACTTTACCTGGAGCAGTTACTGTCTAAATAGAGCCTATTTTCATTTTTAGAGCTATCCATCCCTGTGACAGCCACCAAAACAATTCTAAGGATAGATCTGCTTTTAGGGTGGTATTAATACTCCATAAAAATGCTAGTTTCAGAACTCTCCCTCTCTGGATGCTGGTTGCCTATATGCACATAATTAGGAATACATCGGTGTTAGAAACACTTTTACATATCTATCAGTTTGTTCCCAAAGAGATGCTCCAGTTATACCTGTTATTTTAAAATTCAGAAAAGTAAATCAGTAAGCTATAAGTTGAACTGTAAGCATTAATATATTTTCTTGGTTTAAAAATGGTCCATACTCAATATGAAAAGTATGCCAGGCAGAAGAAATGATGCAAATTTAATGTTTATTAATTCTATTCTGCTATCAAAAAAGCATCAAAATAGCTGTTCATATTTTGGTGTTTGGTTTTCCAGACTTTAATTGCAGAAGTTTTATAACTATTTTTTTTTCTTTTTAATATCTATTACTTATATCAACAACTTACAATGCACAAATTTCATTTTTTTATATTAGATGATTTACTTAACCAATTTCTTACCCTTGAGCATTAGCCAGCTATAAATTTATCAATAATGCAAACTTGTCCTATGCATCTTCCTTTCTTTATGTGCAACTCTAAATATTTGGGGGAGATATTTTCATAGGAATCTACCTCTTTTCTGGGCTTGATTCAGTTTTTTCAATTTTTTAAGAGAAATTTGGATTTACAATCCACACCTTGAATGAGACAATTTTTTAAAGAGAGAGAGAGAGAGAGAGAGAGAGAGAGAGAGAGAGAGAGAAGAGAATTTTTAATATTTATTTATTTTTTTAGTTTTCGGTGGACAAAACATCTTTGTATGTGGTGCTGAGGATTGAACCCGGGCTGCACGCATGCTTGAGCCACATCCCCAGCCCCAAGACAACTTTTATCTACATATTTCAACCAACAATCAAAGAGCATTGTTCTTTTTTATTGTGTACCAATTTTGTTTCAAATAACAAATTTTGTAGTTTAAATTTATATTATTTTTAGTTATTACTGATATTGCCTTATGAAAAGCTGCTTATATTCATTTTGGATGTTTTTATTTATGCTTTTATCCATTTTCTATCATAGTGTTTGTTTTTTATATTATTTGGCAGGAATATCTTCAAAATAAACATTAATCCTTTGTTATGTGTACTTTGTCCCAAGCTTGTCAAATTTCTATATGATAATTTTGAATTTCAGAAGATGGTGTTTGTTTTTAATATGGCTTAACATAATAATAGCATTTAATAAATAATTTCTGAGATCATACTCGGCTAAAGATTATAAGTTCAAAAATGGTAAAATTCACACGATAATCTCATTAGACACTCTTATTATCTCCATTTATAAAGCAAAAACAAAGAGAAGAGGTAACAGAAGAAGGTGTTTTAGAATTCAAAAATCATATCCATCAGGCTGGAATGAGAACCAAAGGAAGGGTTACCCATGAGAGCTGAGATCACAGATAGTAGGGCTGCCCAGAGAAGCTGGAGCCCTGAAAGACAGGGTCTGTGGAGCCGAGATGGGGAAGATAATGAATGTGCTGGAGGTGGCTCCTGCCATCTTTATTCAAACTACCTTCCAATCTCCTCCTGCTCGTGTCTCCATTGGAAGATAGCTAATAGGAAACGTGCAGAAGAGTGGAAAGGCAGAGAGAGGATACTGAGCCAATAGATGAATGATCAGCATACATGCATGCTATCAAATATTAAGTCTCTCTGTTTACACAGTCAGCTTTTTCACTGCTTTTACCGAAAGACCTGATGAAAAATTTCAGAGGAGGAAAAATTTACTTTGAGGTTCATGGTTTCAGAGGCCTCAGTTTATAGATGACAGGCTCCATTTTTCAGGGCTTCAGGTAAGGCAGACCATAGTGGCAGAAGAGTGTGGGTGGGGAAAGCAGATAAGAACATGGCCACCAAGAAACAGAGAGAGAAACTCCACTTGCCAGATACAGAATACATACTCTAAAGGCATGCCCCCAAAGACCCACTTCCTGCAGCCACACCATACCTGCCTTCAGTTACCACTCAGTTAATTCCTATCAGGGAATTAATCCAAAACACTGTTACTGAATTTTTTTCTTGGGGTTGGGTGGTATTCTTGCATTGGTAAAATAATATTTAGTTGTTCTTGTTTTACATTTTAATATTAGTATATATTAAAGTTCTTCTATATTTTGTTGTTTTTCAAATTCATTCTTGGCAAAATCTGCCTATTTATTTTTCTAATGAAATCCAGAATCACTTTTTTCAAGGTCCTAAAAAATTTTTAATTAAATTCCAAGATTAAGTTCTGAAGAATAGGAGCAATTTAGAGGGAAGAAGTATGGATAACCTACAGAACTCTATTAATAAGACTTAAATAAATTTCCCTGTATAAACAGAGTATAAAGATGTTGGTTCTAGCCAAGTCTATAAATTTAATACAACTCTAAATTTTTTTAAGTTACCTTTGAAAATATTTCAAAATGATTCTGAAATTATGGAGGAAAATTACAGTTAAGACATTTAAAAGAAAAAAAATAATATAGACTTGAATTTCAATGTGTTAAGCTTAATTGAAAAACTATATTAAGGAAAATGATGTCAAAAGACCCCTTAATATTTTGCCCTATCGCTTTTCATTGCTAAGGTGATATGTCTATGCTTTCTCATTTTAATTTCTAACATAAATACCTTACTCTTTTCACTATATTGTTTCTTATACTTTTATTTTTTTCATGATTATTGGCAATTAATTTTTACTCCTTTTGAATTTATTTTGTCAAATCATATTTTTTGAGAAAAACAACAATTTTACTGAGATTTATCTTTGTATAATTTTAGGAATTTAATTTTAAAAATCTCTTGCATGTCTGTGGTGTTATCACTCCATCTTATTCCTAAATTAGTTATATGCTAATAATTAAAATGCTTTTGTTTCAAGTAACAGAAAACTGAGCTCAAGTCGACTTACTGAAAATGTAGTTAAATCTCACTTTAGGCATTACTGAATACAGGAACTCAAAATATGTATAGGAAAAATTAACTTTCCCCATTCATATCTACAGCCTCTCTTTTACCTGCAGTTTCAATTATGTCTTATGTCTCATACATCCCCCAAGATCAGATATTTCTGCATTTCTTCATAAGCTTGCCTTGATGATTGTCTTTGTTATTGCAGGATTTTTTTCATGGACTAAGTGCTTAGATTCACTTTAAAAACTTATTGTTCTCAAAAACATGAATTTCCGTGATGTTTAACTTAATAATCTAAAGGTGTTTAGAATCACCAACTGAAGTTCCTTTTGGCATAACACAAGGTAGGTTTCAAAGTGAGACTAACAGGAGTAATAGACATAGAATCTCTTCATTGAAATAGGGCCATAATGAGACTAATAATTTTATTTATGTAGGCATGTATTAAATTATTTAGCATTCAATTCGTCAACTAGAATTCTATGGCACTGTATATGCCTCTGTGTTTGGGATGAGACTTATATGTGCTAAACACTCCCCAGCTTCCCCTTAGGTAAAAGAAAAAAAAATAAAGCAATTCTTAATACTTTTCCTCAGGCTTTTAATTTAACTAACAACAAGGATGCCCTTTTGGCCGAGGACAACATGTTGTTTTCATGGAAATAACAACATAAAAGTCCTAAATGGCACATGCTTTCTGAATAACTCTGACATAATTCTACTGAATATCTTGAGCATTTTCTCTACGTTATGTTGTCAAACATCCCTGTGTCTTGTTGTGCTTTTGTACCCCCAAAGTTTGTATAACCACATTTCATTCTCCTGAAAATGAAGTAATTGCGGAGCAGTATCAGTTCCCATAGAGAAGTAAGCCACCAGGACACAGCTGGCCTTGCCTGGGAGTAAATGAGGAAGACTCAAGATGAAAAACCTTTCACTTCCCCGTGCGGTCTGACTGGAGCATGGAGGCTAATTTACAAAACAGCATGATAGCTGACCTGACACTGCTGCAGCTCATTAATCTTGTGTCTAAGTGGCAGATGTGGAAGACCTAGCCTCATCCACCTTATGCAAACACTCTACATAAACAAACATGAGGTAAAATTTAAAAATTAGATCCAACTGTCTGTCTGTATAGTGGTTAGGTGCAGAACTGGCAGAACCAGATTTCAGAGTTCAAGACTTCCCTCTGCTCTAAGGGGCTCTGGGACCTCAGGTAGTTTTTACCTCTCGATGCCTCAGTTTCTGCACTTGTACAATGGGAATGAATAATAATAGCTACTTCATAAACTTACAAAGAAGACCGATTGAGTTCATGTGTCTAAAGTTCTTTCAACCACATCTGCTCAGAGTAAGGGCTGCCATGTTTTCCTTTTCTAGGAAAGGCTGCTCTCATGTGTTATGTATTTTTGACAGATGATTTGGGCCCCTGTGCAGTTATAATATATGATACCCAGATATTTATTTTTTCTAATTTTTTTTATTTTGTTTATTTATTTATTTTTTTATTGGATGTTCACAACATTACAAAGCTCTTGATAAATCATATTTCTTGCATTAGAATCAAGTGGGTTATGAACTCCCATTTTTACACCAAATACAGATTGCAGAATCACATCGGTTACACATCACATTTTAAAAATGTGATACCCAGATATTTAAATCACTGAATCCTGGGTCTTGAAAGGACATTCATATGCCAATCAAAAAAAGCAAAAAAAAAAAAAAAAAGTGTTAGAGCATCTGTGAATTGGGCAACCCCTCTGGAGTCAAAGGAATGCATCAGAGATAACAATGGTTTGGTGACTGATCCCGCAGGGGTTCAGATTTTCTTAATCCTCTATAGCTAGAGAAGGTGACGCCCAAAAGCAATGCGTCTTGAGAGAATAGTGATTCCTGAGGGACCAGATTCCTAAGGGGACATGACTTCCTGGTCCAAGACAGATTGCTGCACAGGCTATGGGATTCTCAGAACCACTACTCTGAATTCCTATCCTCTCCTGGTTTCTCTTATCCATGATCTCAGAGCTCTGATACTTTATCCTCTCAACACCAATGCACACTGGCTTCAGAGTAGCAGAACCATTCAGGCTAACCTTGCCGTTTTCTTGCCCATAATGTATGACAACTGAGCAATCCTGAAGAAGCATGCAACATATAATCATGGACATGAATTCTTCAGCAAAAATCCTGCGAGCATAGAGTCCATGACTCTTCCACAAACATCCGGAAAGAAAGCCTTGGAGTTTCTGTAGCACACTCTCTAGATATTTTCTCTGCTAAAAGCCCAAAAGCATCTGACTTCAAAGAAACATCTTTTTTTTTTTTTTTGTACTAGATATTAAACCAAGGGCAATTTCCCATTGAGCCTCATTCCCAGAGCTCCCTCACCCCCTTTTTTTATATTTTATTTAGAGATAGAGTCTCGCTAAATTGCTTAAGGCCCGCTAAGTTGCTGAGGCTGGTTTCAACTCATAATACTCCTGCCTCAGCTTCCCCAGCTGCTGGGATTACAGGCGTGTGCCACTATGCCCAGCCAAAGAAACTTCACAGTTCAATTTTAGCCTTCAGATTAGAAAGAGGCAAATCAGTGGCCAACAAGTTAAGATATTGGCACATTGCCAGATAGGTGACCAGTTTTCCATAAATTATAACTGTTGTTTTATCATCACTATAATGATTGAACAGATAGAGAAGGACAGAAGAAAGTAATTGCAGAGAATTTTTTAAATGCACTAGAGAAATCAAATATTAAAAATAGCACTATATATTATATTATTGACAAAAATTGTTTGTACTTACAGTGAATAAAACAACTCCATAAAATTGGACCACTTTGCATAGCAAGAAGATTTTCACTGTCTAGTCAATTCCTTAGACTCATTTCCACTTTTGACCCCAGTGACTTTGCTCCTTGACTTATGGGATTTCTCTTGTTGATAGTCATAGTTCCAGCCCTGCTTAGCTTAGAATCTTCATTCAAACCCTCATCTTATTTCATTTGGACTTTTGAACAAGGATCCAAATTGTCTGCTCCAAGAATAGGATATAAAGTACAAAGCACCCTACTACTAGGAATTGTCCCCAGTATTGCCTCCACAGACCTAAGCAGGTCCTTAGAATTCCACCACAATAAACTAAATATGGCCTGAGGGGGAGGGGAGGGAAATTGCGTCTCTGCACTAACATTGTGGACATCCAAGTGAGGATTACCAATATCTGGGAAATTTATAAGGCTGAGAATTCTATGTGGACTCAAACAGAGATTCTGCTCTAGAAACAATGGACTCTGTTTTTAGCCATCTCCAGTCAGGGAGGTTTAGATACATCATGACAACCTCATTGTACGGTATTAACAATGGATAATTTTGAGTTCACTCATTCTAGTTGCTCTCAAAAGAGTCCAGAAGAATGACTTGAATTTGACTACTTCATTAGGAAGTATATGTGTAAAGCAGAAAATCAATGAAGCCAAATCCTTTACTTAATGCTACCAAACAAGAATTTTCACACCAAATAACACACCAAATACACACCAAATAACAAGCCCTTCAGGAATCTAAGGTTACCCTCTACTGGCATGGCCCATTTTGGTGATTTTTACAAAATGGAAACCCATATCATCTAGAAAGCAAGAATCATGACTTACGCTTACAATAGTTCCCCCTTATTGATAGGGTCTACAGTCCAATACCCCTAGCAGGGCCTGAGACAGCTGTTAGCACTCGATTTTATAGTTACTATGTCTTTGCATAGACATATATACCTATGACAAAGTTTAATTTATAAATTAGACATAGTAAGAAATTTACAAGAAGGATAAAAAAAGAACAAATTATAACAAGGTACTATAATAGAAATCATGTGGTCTCTTGCTCACTGGCTCGCTCTCTCTCTCTCTCTCTCTCTCTCTCTCTCTCTCTCTCTCTCTTTCTCTCTCTCCTCTACGAGAATGTGTTCTTTCAACCCTCTCTGTCCTGAGATTTGTGATGACACAGTGCTGCAGTTGACTGGGGATAACTGAAATGGAGGAAAGAGAAACCACAGAAAAGAGAGGACAACTGTGTTATTCTTATTAGAGTGCGCATACCCACCCCAAATTTTTTAGTGCAATATTAATTATTTCCTTCATGGTTTTCACAGTAATTTTTAGTTATCTTTTTACTTCATGCGATGTTTTTGTGCTCTGAAAGTTGGTTAGAACATAGACTCAGTTTTCAACTTTAAATACAGAGCCAAATACACAGAAAAGGCTGTGTTAACATTAGTTAAAAAAATGAACCTGGTCCAATTCCTTCATGTTGCATTAACAGATGAGGAAATGAGGTTTAGTGGTCTCATTTGATGTACTGGAGACAGTGCTTTTGTTCAGTGGCAAAAAACAGAAGTGAATACTAACGTCCTTACTCTTAGGAGTTGTTATTTCCCCATCTACAACAATTTGTTTCTTTTAATAAGTTAAAAAAGTGATTCTCAGCCCTAAGTGCACATTAGAATCACCCAGAGAGGTTTACAAGATCCCAATACCCAGGCCATACTCGTCATCAATTATTCAGAATCCATATGCTTAGAGTTCTCTGGCAAACTCCAAAGTACACTAAAATTGGGAACTGTTGTGTATTTATGTGTGCACATACAGTTGTGCAAGAGAAGGTCCACAATTTAAAATTCATTGAAGAGCAAATTAAGAAGCAAAACCATGTTTTGAGAAGGCTTCCTTGGCAGCAGTATGGTTTTTGCAGAGAGGTCATTTGATAATACAAAGACAAGTTACTTGTCCAGTTTCCTAAATAAGAGATAAGAAAGACCTTAAAGCAGGTGGTAGTAATGGTAATATCACTGGAAGCATAAGAAGGATGTATGAGATGCTTGCAGAAATAGCTCCACGAGATTTGGGAACTGATTGGATGTGAACGATACAGAGAGAAAAACACCAGGGCCTTGACAAGTGTGCCTAGCCTGATTCCAGGAATAATTTGTTACCCACATGTGGTAAATTAACACTTTGAATGACAGTGTACCAATTTGCAAATTACTTCTTTCAGGGCATTAATGACTGAAGAGTATAATCACCATGGCATTATTTTTATTGGCATTAGCATTAATAAATATTTCATGAACAACCAAATATTACAGTGCCTATACTTTGAAGAATAGATATTGTTCCAAAATATGAAATCCAGACCTTACACTATTACCAGTGCCAAAATTTCTCTAAATATTTATAAATAAAATAACAATTCTTTTGAGTAGAAGATTAATTGAGATGGGTTGCAATTATGCTTAATGTTAAGTAGTTTTGTTTATGTAATTATAAATTGGAAGGCTTGAAGAATTGAGCAGCATGAATTCTAGCAATAATTCAACTATAATATTGGGGATTTCATAAATTCTCAAGGTCTCAGTTGCCTTATCTGCAAACTGTAGAAAATTATACTTTATCCACCTCACAGCAATGGTCTGAACCAGATATTTCCCCTTTACTATAGGTTTCCGTGATGATAGAGTTTAGAAAGGGTGCTGAACAGGGAGTCTATTGTCCGACTGTATTCCTCACGGTGTATATCATGCTCTGAATGTTGTGTCCTCAAAAAATTTGTGCTAAAATCCTAACATCCAATGTTAGGATACCACACATTATTAGGCTGTGGGGCCTTTTCCCTTGTGAATGGGATTCATAAAATAGGCCACAGTGAGCTCCTTTGTCATTTCCATCATGTGGGGAGACAGCAATAAGGTGTCATATATGAAATCAGGAAACAGGCCTCATCAGACAATCTACCAGATTTCCCAGTCTCTAGAACTGATAGAAATAAATTTTGACCCAATATATATAGTATTTTGTTATAACCTCACAGACAATGTCCGAAATACATTGGTAGTTTCTGATTTTCTTTCTAGCTCCAGAGTTCAACATTAAATATTACAGAATATAATGCTTTCAGGAGGATGGGTATAACAAGATATCAAAGAAAACTAGCACGCTAAATTTCCAGCAAAATGAGAAGATGATGGCCCCACTCTTGGCGAAAAAAGAGGAGGAGTCCTAGAATTGTCCTTGGGCTTTTCCTTACTCACTGATTGCACGTAAGTCCCTGAAGCTTTGAGGTGCTAATGCAAGGCCTTTCTATACTGTTTTTAAAAATATGTATTGATATGAGTGATTTTGTTACCATTTTAAAATTTGGTAGTCCAGGCCTTTGATATGAATATTTTAGAGAATTTATAAGAGAAGTTGACTTTACTCAACTGTGAGGTATGCAGAGGAGAAGACACTTTATTTTGTGGCATTTTTGGCAGATCCCTTTCTCAACCTGCCTGCGTAGGCAGAACACCAGCCTATTAGGAGGCTGTAGCACTATAGAAGAGGGCAGCATGACTCTGATGAAGAAGTGTTCTGATTTCACTATTTAACAAAGGGAAATGGGTTTTGTGGTATGTTATCTAGATTTGCTTCCCCGGGTTGAGTCATATCCAAGGGCAAAGATAATATGGTGGGTTTTGGAAGAGAAAATGAACAGCCAAGCCTGGATATTTTGCTCTTTTCTGTTAAAATATCTCCTTCAAAAATAGACAGCAGAATACATCAGTCACTAGAAAGGCAATTTGTAAATCAATGGAAATGTAACTGATGTGACACAGCAATCTGTATACGGGGTAAAAATGGGAGTTCATAACCCACTTGAATCAATCTGTGAAATATGGTATGTTAAGAACTATGTAATGTTATGAACAACCAACAATAAAATAATTAAAAAAAAAAAAAAGTCCATCCATTTCTTAAATTCAGGTATTTTCTTTACCCTCTGACACTGAAGTCATATTGCTGTTCCCTTCCTCTAGCTTAAGCTGACATTCCTTGCCTCTAAATACCTGCCAGTTTCCACTTGGTCATGTGTTATTTCGCCAAATCAGTATTTCCAAAATTTATCCTGTCAGCACCCAATTTAATTGTCTCAGTCATGAGTCCAGAAGTCTGTCAACCACTCTGGCTTGAAACCAGAAGCCTCTCTGATGCATAGCTCTTTATCCCATATATATTGGCAATCTTTGAAAGGTTTTAATGATTCCCTCAAAACATCTCTTACACAAATTATGTCCTCTCTCTCTTGCCCCCACCAACTAAACAAAGTACCTCTCATCCTTATATTACTGGAATAGTTTACCAAGAATTTCCACCCCCACATCATCTCCCAACTCACCTAAGACCCATAAACACTATTTTATTGACATGTAAAACATTTCAAACATCCATAGTTCATTAACTACTATCTAAATAAAATGGATTATTAAGTATGCAAATATTATTTACACTGTTTAAAAAAAGAAAAAAGTCCATAGTTTTGATTATATGAAAATTAACATTGTTTATTAAAATATAGTGACTCAAAGGATAATCAAACCTGGAAGAATGTACAATTGTTTTCAAATAATTGTTGGAAAAATCATCTGTGATGACATTCATTGTCAGTGAAGTATTGATTGAAGATGCAATGAGTTGTCTTTTTGCAAAACAATCTGATAAAACTTATTAATAAGTCTTGAAAACGTCTCTTTGGCAATATAATTTAAGCTTTATTTGTTGTCTTCAGGAGGATGAATGTAGAGTTTACAAAACGTTTTTCAAAGAAATAGTAACAAAATAAAGATTGGGAAATTACCCAAATACTCAAAAATAGGTCTTTTATTAAAAATGTAATGTAACCAGTGATTGATTATTATAGAACCACTAAATACATAGTTTCTGAAGGATATTTAAAACCATAGGGAAATAGTTGTTTAAGATAATATTCATGAAACATAAAATTACAAATAATGTATATGTTAGATTCCTATTGCTGCTGTAACAAAATATCATATACAGCCACTTATAACGATATTAATTTATTATTCAATTGTTCTGGAACTCAGGAGTCTGAAATGAGTCTCACTGGTTAAAATCAAGGGGTTGGTGAGACTACATTTTTCTTTTTCTTTCTTTTTTTTTTTTTTTTGGAAGCTCTAAAGAAGAATATGGTTTTATGCCTCTTCAGGTTCCTTGGGACTGCCCATGTTCTTTTGTTCATACCCTCCTTTCTCTTCAAAAGCCATGATGGCTTATTTAGTTTCTATGACATTTCATTATTGTCATAGTGACTTCTCTCTTTCAAATTTAAAGGGCCCTGTGATGATGTTGAGTAAACCCAAATAATCCAGAGTGATCCAAGTTATAACGATAACAAAAAATAATCTAAATAATCCAGGATAGTCACCTTATTTCCCAGTCAGCTGACTAGCAAGAGGTACACCTGCATCCTTAGTTTCTCTGTGCCATGTACCATAGCCATATATAGCCCAACATATTCATAGGTTCTAGTGATTAGACATAGACATCTTTAGGGGTCAATTTTTGGTTACCACAGCATAATTTAAAATTTTATAATCTATAGATACTTTTTGTACATATAAAATTATTTGAAGTAACAAAATATCAATGGTCAGTCCCTGTGGTTGGATAATAAGTACTTTTTAAAAAAAAATACTCTTGGGCTGGGGATGTGGCTCAACCAATAATGCGCTTGCCTGGCATGCGTGGGGCACTGGGTTCGATCCTCAGCACCATATAAAATAAAGATGTTGTGTCCACCAAAAAACTTAAAAATAAATATTAAAAAATTCTCTCTCTCTCTCTCTCTCTCTCTCTCTCTCTCTCTCTCTCTCTCAAAAAAAAAATATTCTTTTGTATCTTCCATATTTAATGTAATGAATTTAATGGTAATTAAAAAGAAAGGAATAAATGTTATTTAATGTCTTTATTTTTGCTCCTAGATCAGTTTAAACTCCTTTCCATGATTTTCAAGGCCAATATTTTCCAAGTCATTTCAATCTGTCACTGATACATTTGCACCTCTGATCTTGCCCTCCTGTTGTTCTTTTACCAGTTTCCCTTTATAAATACCAGCCATCCTTCAAGGCATACAGTGTTAACAAAAACTCCTTCCTTGAATTATGATATCTCTTCCTCATCTAAAGTTGTACAACACAGTCTGTATCATGAAATTCAACCAACTGCTCACCACTTCGTTTTGGAAGCTAATATCTGATGCTTCTGAAGAAATGTGGCTTATGCTAGTAACACTAAGTCCTGGGTTGCTATCTTCTTCATTGTTCTTTGAGACTTGCTAAGAATATAGTGTGCACTTAAAAACATTTGTTGAATTATTCTTCTAACATTTTAGAGTGCTATCTCTTGGTTTCTAAAATCAAATCGTTGCTTAAAGAAAATTATTTGCACATAAAAAACATTTTTTTTTTTTATTTCCTGGCCACTAAATTCTTACAGCCATTACTTTTGTCCCTCTTAAACTCTCTCTTGTAATTTTCTTTCCCTCTTTACTGACCCTATTCCCCAGATTATAAATGGGGTTAAGTCCCCTACAAAAAAACAGACAAACAAACAAACAAACAAACAACAATAAAAAACCACTCTGCATTCTCTTCCATCCATTTCTCTCTATCGTTCTATTAACAACCAAGCACTGTAAACTCCATTTTCCCCTTTTTGGCTCCTTCTGCTTTCTCCCAGTTGTTTCTGTGGCCTTCGGCACTGCATGAAACCTCTTCTAACAGATGACCAATGAGCTCTTTGACCAATGAGCCAAACAGGTGGTCTCCTTTTAATCTTCACCATATATAGCTGCTCAGCAGCACTTAACAATGGTGGTCATTACCTGCTGCCTGACCCTCTTCTTTGACTTCTAATGCCTTCTCACTGGACTCTAGTCTTTTTCTCATGCAATGTGACCTTCATGCTTACAGCCAGCATGCTCTTGCTAAAACATGGTTCTCAATGGTGCTTTCTACAATGGTGGGAAGATTTTGTATCTGCAATTAACAAAGGTACGACTAGACACATGACAGTTGGGAACATAAAAATATGTCTAGAGCAACAGAGAGATCAAACTTGTATCTATTTGATTTTCATTTACTAGCCACTTGTGGCTAAATCTTGGACATTACATTTCTAAAGCATAGTTTATTTGATAGCCTCCTAGTAACAAGAAGTTCTCTCACAAGCCTGAGGATCATCTAAAAATCTTATTAAAAATGTTGATTCCAGAGTTTTGTTTCATTTACTGGTTTATAAAGCCAAGGACTTGCTGACCTGATAGTGGTTTTTCTCTCAGAGATTAAAAAGGTTAGATATATGATCACTTTTCTTCTTCTTTACAGATGGACAGAGGTATAAGACAACAGAAATTATCTTGACCTAAGCTCAGAAGACTAGTTGACACTTGGTTGAGCCAACTACCAGTAACCCCAAATTCAGAAGCTCATTGATTTATTTTAAACAAAGTGTTTTCTGGACTTTCTTGTTTCTAAAGCTTTAGATGTTAAAATTCAGATCTAGGAATGAAGACCCTTCCCTACTAATAATGTCAAGGGTAGAACTCAATATGACACATAATAAAAACAAATTGTCAACTCTTTTGCATGAACTATTCTTTTAAGTCACATGGGTAGGCCAGATCTCTGCAAGTACAGCCAGGTATGTGTATTCTAAATCTCAGGTGATTCTGATGGTAACTCAAGCATTAAATTTAAAGTATAAATTCCTTGCCATGTTCTAGAAAAACTTGCTCTACTTTTCCAATTTCATCTTATGTACTGCAATCACATTCTCCTCACCATCATTTATCTTATTATGCCAAGCCATAATAAACTACTTGATACATAGAAAGTGTTCCCATTCCTTGAGAGCTTTTTATTTATTCATTTATTCATTTTTTTAATTTATAGCACTAAGAATTGAACCCAAAGATACTACATCCCTGAGCTACATTCCCAGCCTTTTTAATTATTATTATTAATTAATTAATTAATTTATTTATTTATTTTGAGACAGGGTCTGGCCAAATTGCCCAGGTTGGCCTCAAACTTGCAATCTTCCTGCCTCTACCTTTCAAATTGCTGTCAAATTTCACCTGACCATTGATAACTTCTTAGTTACCAGGCACCTGTCATGTGTCATGTCTTTGTTAATTTCATTTTTAAACAACTTTTGAAGTAAGCATATCATCCACTCTTTCATTGATAAAGAAATTGAACCTTAGTTTAAGCAAATTCCTCACTATAATATAACCAGTAATTTGTTCCTAGTAACCGTGTTTCTAGGAACTGCATACAGGAGCTCTGGATTAGATATGCACAAAGAAACATGACTAATTAGGAAAAACTTGATCTAATCAGATCAAGTTTCCAATATACAGCATCATTCACTACATGGAAAAACAACATGCAAAAAATTCAATAAGACACATTTAACAGAAGATATTCCAAGATGACTGGGTGGGGAACGAGAATGGAGTATCTGCATGAAAGAATATAAATAAAGGAATAAAACGAAGGAGGGGCCTCGGTTCAGCCAATTATATGCTATGACCTGGAGAGACAAACACTAACATTGGAACATATTAATAAGCAATTGCAAATTGCCCTCCGATGTTTTTAAATATTAAACTAAATCACTTTGTGTACATTACTGAATGAAGACAGGAGGTGTCAGAAGTTGAGTTTTTAGAAACACCCCCCTTATTGCACATAAAAGCACTCATGTTTCACTAGAGAGCTGGGAGGGCAGTTTATTGTGTCAGTTCATGGTTGGCTCATTGTTGTTGTTTTTTTTCCCAGTTGTCTTAAGTGCTTATTTTTAAGCCTTGTTTCTCTTAGAATCAAAATACCTGAAAAGGAAAGTTGTCAGTACTGAATTTGTTTAGTACATTACTTAATTTTATTTATTGGACAAAAATCATGTCTGTATCTTTGTGTCCTAGACATATGTATCAGAAACTGTGCTAAGTTCTTTAATGAATATAAAATATTTCTGATAATTATGAATATGAAGTAGATGGCCTCCTATGGTCTGATTATTTACCATCAAAGCTTATCATGTTAGTATTGAATTTAGTCCTTATGTCTAGAGCAATCAAATTTATGTGGGCACATGCAGATTGTTTTAATTATAGAACCTCAGCCAGTCATTCCAGGAAAAACTATCAAAGAAAGATTAAGCTGTAGTGCTGTAGTGTCAGAAAATGACAACAGAATGATACTATATGTAAGATATTTTATCCATATTTGATTGTTCTTTAATATAATTGTCAATATTTTACTTTCCTTGGTGTTCCTCTCACTATATTTTTCTCACCAAAATGACAGTCATGAGGAGAATATTTTAAAAGTAATATCTAGTACAGAAAAACCCACCATTCTTTTTCTCTGTTGTTGTTGACTGACTAAGTCTGGTTCTAATACTGAGTGGAATTTCCAAACATGACCCTGGGGCAAATCAGAAAGCATAAGTCAACATATTTCCCAAGGTATTAAAACTATCAGAAGGAAGTTCTAGTGTTTCCTTAAACACACACAATGCAAAATGAATCAAGATATGATGTCATGCTTTATTGAAGTATTTATTTTCATTACAATCCACACAGTTCTTCAAGGTCAGAATGACACTGGTCTTACTAGAAAATATGGGATTCGAGTTACATAAATCCTTCTCTACTGTTTAGAAAACAAACCATGAATTTTCATGAATTTGGGACACAATTCTACGGACTAGATGGTATCAAAATTCAAAGATAAGTGACAATATTTCTTTTTTAAAGGCTTCATTGGAAAAAAAGTTAACTTTTGTGGTTATGTTGAAAAAAAAAATGCAAAGACCAGTACAGCCTATCCTTTTTTTCTTTAGAAGTTGCAGAGGTCTTTTTTTCAGCAGTGTGATTCCCTGACATCCCCCTACTCTGCCATTCTACTAAATTTCCTCTCACATCTTCTATACAGCCCCCTCCCACATACACAGGACAGAAGTGGAACAAGTGGAGAAGAAAATGATGAGAGTAATGCCGAGGGAAGACAGCAGCGTGTTTAACATCACAAGATCAGAGGGAGCCCAGAAGCAGAACCTAGAAAAATCCTTTCACAGCATGCAATATAGAACAAAAATCCCCAGAAAACTCAAATACTACTATTATCATGTTTCAAAACAAGAAAGCTAAGAAAGGTGACAAAAGGACCCAAGAAAGGCTAGCACATACTTTCAGCCACCTGTGTGTCAGGTGGAAAGTTTTCATCAGAAGGCTTTAATTCTTTCCTTTGATGTCTCAGCCCAATCAAGACAATAATATGTCCTTGAACCAAAATGATTCCTCTCTGATAGACTATACTCTGGGTGATAAACAAAGCTTTTAAAGACATAAACTAGCTCTGTAGGTGGCCTTCACTCACTCCAAGGAAGCTTTTGATTAAAATAAAAAATGTATGTAGGAGCAAAGTTGAATGAAGGCATACAGAAAGTTTTATTTCATTTGGAAAAAAAAATAAACATGAAAATGAGACCTCTCCATACCTCTACAAGGGAAGACGAATTGATCAAACAAGCCAGTAGGAAAAAAGGAGAAAGAACATCTTCCCTTCAATGGCCTCTAGATTTTTACTTTTAGGAGAATAATCATCGAGTGTTGAACTACTCCTAAATAATTCTTTTCTACAATGTTCTCTACTTGCTCAACAACAAATACGGACATCCGTTCAATGGGCTTAGGTGAGAAGGCTGAAAATCAAACTCACTTAAAGGAAGCTTTGTGACTCCTGACCTAATGGTGGTCTATTTTGAGGCAGCCTCCTCAGATGAAGAGATGAATGCTGGGGCAAACCATGGGGAAAGAAGTCAAAAAGCAGGTGAGAAATGGAAGAACAAGGGGAAGTAAAGGGAAGAAAATGGGGCTGGATTTCAGCCTGAAGAGAAGACATTCTAATAGAAAGGAATTTCTTCTGGCTCATCACTGCAGACAGCTGTGATAAAAAATGGAATCTTGCTACCCAGTAAAAATTGAAATATGAAAACATTAGTCATTGGGTAATTGACAAAGAAAAACAAGTATTATGAATTGCAAATGTATTCACTTAGAATATTCTATTGGAACTGTAAACACATTTTTTTTTTTTCTGAAGACAACTCTCACAAAGAGATTTCATGGGCACAATCGCTAGAAGCACAATTCTTGGTTAGAATTCAGGGCTGAAATTTCCCCATAAGAGAAATTCAGAATTGTACTATTTAATTTCTCATAGTATCAGAGTACTAGAGGTACAAGATAGTGCCAGTCATTCACTTCAGTCTCTCCCAAAGAATATCTTTCAAACATCCACAGCTTTTCAGGGAAGAGAGGTTGAATTTGGTGAAATTTGTTTTCCTAGGAAAACTGAAAGAAATGAAAATCATACATATATTTTAATCTGACACATGTTCTGCTGGCAGATTTGACAGTTTGTAGAGCAAAACATGTTTGTGGAATTCACTGCAGAAGAAATAGAAAATAAGCTGCTTCCTTTTTCACCTTAAACTTAGCTCTTAATTTTTTTAATTGTTAAAATTTATAGCAATGTTGCCATGTAAATAAGACAGAATTTTTAAATTGAATTAAATTTTTTTCTTCTTGTGTATCATCTTTCACTGAAATAAAAATGAATATAATAAAAAAAACACACAAAAAGAATTTATCCTTCTATGATTCAAACTATTGGGTCAATTCCTCAAATCATATGCAATCAGAAATTAATAATTTTGATTTATGTTAATAATAGGAGACTGGGAAAGAAAGAATAACTTACATCACTATTCATTAACACAAATTTATTTTTTATTTTTTTAATTTTTTTTATTTTTTTTATTTTTTTTTAATTTGTTTTTATTGGTTGTTCACAACATTACAAAGCTCTTGACATATCATATTTCATACATTAGATTGAAGTGGGTTATGAACCCCCAATTTTACCCCAAATGCAGATTGCAGAATCACGTCGGTTACACAACCACAATTTTACATAATGCCCTATTAGTAATTGTTGTATTCTGCTACCTTTCCTAATAAACACAAATTTATTTGAAACAACGGTTTTTATTTTTCTCATGTCAAATAATACTTATTTTTAAAATCAGTCCTTCTAGTAACCACAGACACATATAAGTACACTAACAAAATGGTATTCTGTGGTTTTGAAGGTTATATGTAATATACTCATTGTTGAAAGTGTTCTAAATGCTTGGGGTGAACATCCAAATATCTATAATTATTAATATCCATAAGATAACCATGCAATTAAGTTACCTAAACTGATTTATTTAAATAATTATAAAGGCTCTGGATGATTGTGTTTTGGTTTTACATAGGAAAGATATCAATCTAAATTAATCATTAATTTAAAAAATAGCTTTAAAAATATTTGACCTTTTAACATTTGTAGCAATTTTTTTTCCTGGCATAAAGTATAGAAATTTGGAAAATACAGATTATATAAATAACAAAAAGCATACTTAAAAGTATCCCAATCTCACCAACTAAAACTTAAGTACTAGTGTATTTCCCTCAGAAGAAAAGAGAAAGCAAAAGAAATAGGAGAAACGTATAAAATTGGAGATTAATGATTTATAAAAAAAGTAATGTTACTCTAATATGAAAGATATGCCTTAACTCTTGATATTTGTTGTAGCAATTTTCTCAGTTAATCACTTTGCTTTTTTGTGTTTTTGAGTTGTAGTCATTTAATACTTTACGAATTTACATGAATTACTCTTTCTTCTTAATGATTTCTTCCATTGCTTTGACACCTATAAAGTCCTTAATTATACAAAATGCAATGGCATGATCAGAGACATTTATTTTCCTTTGGAGCACCAATTCTCAAATGAGAATTTCTGGTTTGCTTAATGCTCTGAAAAAAATCAGTGAGAACTCCAAAAAGCTTTTGTTGTTATTGGTTATATCTGTCTATACAATTCCTCTATAAGAAGTCAAAGCCAAAAATTTTAAAAACTGTTCTTATTTACTCATTCAAAAATAAATATAATAAACTCATTATATTAACACCAATAGTATGTTTGGTGAAAAATAATGTTTTCCTAAACAAAAATGTTTAATAAGAAAAGTTTCATTATTTTATATTGTTTGCAAATTCTTTCATATCTGGCTTCATCAATCTAACATCTTTTTTGTCTTCAGTTTCTTGCATTATGTTGTTGTATTTGAAATACAGAAGAAAATAAGCTCCACATGAATATATCAAAAGAAAAATAGTATTAAAACAGTCTTTTCAAGTAATTATGAACATTCTTTGATGCTCCAAACACAATGAAAAATTATACATTTTTCCTTAATTATTAATTCCAACTAGGAATCTGAAACCATGTCTATAATTTGTTGTATACTGTTGCATTAAAATGCACTGACCTATTGTATTAGTCAGTTTTTCATCATGGTGATAAAATACATGAGAAAAACAACTTAAAGGACAGAGGATTTAATTTGGCTAATGGGTTCAGAGATTTCAATCCAAAATCAACTGGCTATATTGCTACAGGCCTGAGGTGACACCAAACATCATGGTGGGACGGTGTGGCAAAGGAAATCTGTTTACCTTATGGTAGCCTTAAAAAGGTGGGTGGATGGACCTGGGACAAGAAATGCCCTTGCAGGGCATGTACCCAGTAACCTACTCTCCAACTGGAGCCCTACATCCTACAGTTTCTACCACCTCCCAATAATGTCCTTGAATTATGAACCCCCCAACAGATTAATCCACTGATAAGATTAGGGCCGTCATGATCCAATCACCCTCTCAAACGCCCCAGTCTGAACACTGGTGCATTAGGAAATACGTCTTTGACACATGAGCCTTTGGACATCATTGCAGATTCAAATGATAACACTTCTAAGTGCTCTTTTACCTTTACATGGTTTTATAACATCATTGACTGGTCTTTTGGGAAACTTGGTTCTCAGAGTAATACAGATCTTCCAAATGTTGACACATTTCATTATACAATATTCTCTAAATTGCATTCATTGATATCATTGCCAATTTTTTTCAAAGAGGATTTTGAGTAGTGGCTACAAGTTTTCAAAGATTCTAATTTTCACTTGAAAGCTCACTATTTATTATTTTCAATAAATACTGACAGTTGTTTTCCTTGAAGTGGCAAACTTACTTAAGCCATTCTCAAGATAATGTCTGTCAAGTAACCAAGTCTGTATAACCATAGTTTGTCTATTAGCAATTCTTTTAAATAAAAACGATGCACCATGAAAAAAAGTAGCTTGTTCAACTCACGATTCAACCACACATGTGTTTCTTTTGGAGATAATCAATCAATTGCAGCATGTAGAAATGTTCTTCTGCATCTGTATAATGGAAAGTTTTGTGCCTAAGGATCAAGGCCAATATGCTTCTTCAGAAAAGATATTCATAAATGAAACTGGCACTTTCTTTCAACACAAGCTTGGGCCAGTGCAGAAAACAATAGCTACTTGTGCAGTTGTGGTCCAATGTCCTGCTCTGTGCTAAGAAGCAGACATTTTTACTCATGTTGCTACTCCGCTAAAAATCCAGTTGTTATCTATGTCACCCAAAGTTAAAGCAAAACTGCTTAAAATACCTACATAAACTGGCTGGACATAAACGTTCTAATGTCATTTCCTGGTAGCACTGCCTTCATTCACTTTACTCTAGCAATGCAGGGCTCTGGACTGCTTTTCTACTACATCAAAGCATGTGTCTGTCTCAGGGCCTTTGCACTTGCTTTTCCCTCTGCCAGGAACACTCTTCTCCAGAGAGCAGAATGATATATTCCCTCACTTTCTTCAGGTTCCTCCTAATAGCAAGGCCTTCATCGACCATGATAAATAATCATCAAACATTTTACTCTGGCAGTCCTCATTCCATTTACTCAGCTTTATTTTCCTCTCCCTTTAATATCACCAGGTAACACATGTCCCCTCATTTGTTGTCTCTTCCTCCTAGAACATAATCTGAAAAGTTGAGACTTTGTTTCAGCATCATGTCTTTTTTTAACATTATTTTTGATTAATTTTACCATGTGCATTAAAAAGTCTTTTAATGATTTTAATTTAAACTAGAGTTTAAATTAATATCATTAATATTAAAACATTAAAATAAAATAAATATTAAAATAAAAACAGTTTTTTTTAAATGTATTTTCTTAGCAAAACAAAACAGTTGCAGATTCTATGTACATACTCAAAATTGTTTCTTGCTTTTTTACTGGTGTTTAGAAATCCAAAAGTTTGCTTTAAAATTTCTATATAGTATGAGATTCTAGAGAGATTCAGGAAAAAATGGACTAAATACCTAAATTGATCTATATTTTAAGGGTTACCTTCATTAATTTAAATATTACTAATATGAAATAACAGTTTGAATTTTATATCTTATAAAATTTATATCTTATAAAAATGTCTGTCAATAACCTCAGTTATAAACACTCTCAATAAATCTTATCATCAGAAGGACATTGTTTTTATGCATGTGTAAAACACAAAAACAGTCTGGAAAGAGATTCTGGGACTTATTTCAAGATAAAGATTTAGCTAAAGGTATTTTTTAAATTTTTATATAATTTTTTTTTTGTATCTGAGTATGTTGGTCTGCCATTTTTAAATACACACACACACACACACGCACACACACTCACACATATTCTTTATTCTAGTTCATATTACCTGATAAGTGACAATCTATGTAAAAAGTATACAATATTAGAAAAGAAAGTCCTTCACAGTCTGATTGCATTGTCCTTCACTAATTGTGCTTAACAATTTATTCAAACTTTGAAACCTTTTTTTAAAATCATGCTTTACATCATTTATAAATAAAAATAGAAAATTAAAGGCTATATATGGTATTTGAGTGACTGTATTTCTTTTTTTTTTTTTAAGAGAGAGTGAGAGAGGGGGGAGAGAGAGAGAGAGAGAGAGAGAGAGAGAGAGAGAGAGAGAGAGAGAGAGAATTTTTTATTAATATTTATTTTTTAAGTTCTCGGCGGACACAACATCTTTGTTGGTATGTGGTGCTGAGGATCGAACCCGGGCCCCACGCATGCCAGGCGAGCACGCTACCGCTTGAGCCACATCCCCGCCCATGACTGTATTTCTTAAAAGACAAATGATTTTCTTTATAGGTTTCCAGAATTCTCAATGATAAAAAAAAAATTCATTGAATTTTGAACTGCATCTAAATGCTATTTTGTATTTTAGAATTATTGAAATTGAGATATACAGATAGTATGATTAGCCTGAAAAAATGTATTTAATTTTTAATATTAACAGGCTGATACAATTAAAACTAACCTTATTGATTTCTGTCCTCCTGCTTCCACTGTCTAGGAATTGTGTCTGGATTCTGCCTAATTGTGACTCAGTAGACCTGGCAATACTATTTGCTATATGGCAAGTATATAAGAATTTTAAAGTCATCAAAATGTTAGGGCATGAAAGAAAGTTCTGAGATTGGAAATACAGTGTATAGTTTCATAAAAGCAATATTACTTCCAAATAGAAATGAAGAACTCCATTGATCTAAACCAGCTCAAAAATAATTCTAAACTTTAGGTGTCATTGTACTTCTTTGTGAAAGAATTTCTTCCCATGAGTTTTAACAGTTCTGTTAAATTTGCTTTTATTATTTTATGTTTGCTTCTGGGGGAGGTAGCATTATAAGTCCATTCCTTGCGCTCCGCCTCTGATTTCAACACATAGCAATGTGGAAAACAAAATATGAAAGAGAGGGAGGAAAAAGAAAGTGAGATCTGATGTCAAAACAAGCTATATGACTCTGTGGAAGATGCTGGCACTCATATGCCAAATTGTAAATGAAAGTGAGATTGTGGTCTCACTGTCTTAAGACGCAGATCCCAGATGCAGGTCAGGATAGCAGAAAATTTGTTTTAAAGATTCCATATGACGTAGGGAACCTATCCAAGCTAACCTTTATTTCTTTATTTTTCTGGTACTGGGGATTGAACCCAGGGGCACTTGACCAATGAGCCACATGGCCAACCTTTTTATTTTTTTATTTTGAGACAGGGTCTCACTAAGTTTCTTAGGGCCTCAAAAATTGCTGAGGCTAGTTTCAAACTTGCAATCCTCCCGAGTCTAGCATTGCCCTCAAGAGCATAGGTCATGTTTGCTCCTCCACTAAGATGAAAGTAATATCTTCTTCATGGCAGAAGTATATCATGCTTGATTACTGCCAATAGAAAAGTTTCAGACTCCCTAAACTTGGCTAACAACATCTTCATTGGCAGGCATTGTCTGTCTCTGTGTTGCCCTGTGGGAACTGGGGCTCAGGGAACTGGTACAAATGCTCATACTCCTGATATTGCTAGTGCTGTTAGTAATTAAGTTCTTTCTCTCTAACACAAGAGTCGTGGGTCTTCTGCCAGCATCCATGAAATCGTGGTAGGTTAATTTGAATTTGCAGGTGAGTAAATTCTCATACCCTTTACAACTGTTAACATTGTTAAAAGACTGAGGTGAATCTCCATGAAATTATGCAGAAATATCTTTAAGACATACACTATTAAGGAAAAGAAATCTCACAATAATGTGTGTATACATGAATACATACATATGATGTTTGTACACATTCACATGTATGGATGAATATATATAATATAAACCCATTTTTGACCCAGAGTACACAAATGAGTTTGTAAATAAGGCTCTGGAAGTCTATAAAGCAATAATTGATTTTGAAGATGATTACTTATCAATACAGATGATTACTTATCAATCTAAAGAGAAAGGTGATTGGACATTTGGATTAGGGGCATATGGGGGTAGTTAATAGGCTATTGAGGAAAAAAAAGAGAGTAATCAATTGGTTCATGGTCCATTCAGTCTCTTTGCTGGTGGGAAGCACACCTGAGTGAAAGAAAAAAAGGAGAAGCAAATTAGTCTAATCTCTGTCAGCTTCGTCAACTGGACTTTCATGGTCTGAGAAAGAAACCTTAACTGCAGAATTATCTTAGCAGTATTTCCCCAAGCAAAAGAATGCTGCTTGTAAGTAAATCCAGAATCTATGGATTTATGAGAAATGGATGCTTGAAAAATGTATCATGAATGATAAAACTCTCCTGGGTTAAAAATGGACATGTTTCATCACTTAAATACCCCCAACTTTGTAAGGCAAGGTTGCAAGTCATTATTTGGAGGCCTCATATATGGTTTGCGGGCAGACCTAACATGCATGATGCAGAAGAAAAGACCTGGAGACCCAGATGGATGTCCCAGAGGCCCCTCCACTTCCTCAGTGCTTCTTGAATGAGGGTTTCCTCAGCAAAGCTTTATGCCGAGTGTGACATCTGATTCTATGAGTCTGCTTTGGCAATCTGGCACTTTACTTCTTCCTGCATTACTCTCCTGACCTTTGCTACCCAATCAATACATGTTGATTATTCTTGAACAAGTCATTAAAAATTGGACGAACTCTGTTCAACATGTCTTTACTGTTTGCCTGATTAGTATGATCCTTTTTTGATGTGTTTATTTTTTTTTATTCCCTTTTTCTATTTCTACCTGGACATCTTTATTCCTTTCTGACAACTCTTCCCTTAACAAGCATGTACTTTATCCTAGATATTTTGCACACAGTTCCTGTTTTATACTCACAACCCCACTGTGACATGTGTCGTTATCACTGTTTTATTTTACAGATGAATATAATGTGGCTCAGAGAATGAAATAACTTGTTCAAATCACACAAACGAGTTAAGGAGTCCTTAGATACCTTTTTTGATTCCAAAGCCCTTACTTCTCTCCCTATCTTCTCCTTTCTGACTCTTAGATGTTATTTTCCCCAAACTTCTTTTCTTATACTCCTATTCTTCCCCCAAAATTGTGTTTCTTAAACTTTTCTGGGGCTGGGATGTGGCTCAAATGGTAGCGCGCTCGCCTGGCATGCGTGCGGCCCGGGTTCGATCCTCAGCACCACATACCAAAAAAGATGTTGTGTCCGCCGAGAACTAAAAAATAAATATTAAAAATTCTCTCTCTCTCTCTCTCTCTCTCTCTCTCTCTCTCTCTCTCTCCTCTCTCACTCTCTCTTTAAAAAAAAACTTTTCTGGATCAAGAAAGCAAACAAAGAAATAAATACAAACTTATTTCATACTTTCTATGGATTTACATTGAAATCTGGCCATGTTCAAAGGTGCTGGTCTACAAGTTCACTTCAGTGATCTCATCAAGTCTAGGGACTTTCAACAAGCCCCTGTTTGTGGTTGCCTCTTAGAGCAAACTCATCTGGTGCTGATTCACATCTTCAAAGTACCAACTCTGTGTTCACCGGAGGGCTTCTGCCTATTTCATGCTGATCAGATCTAGCATTAATAGATTTTGCACCAGGGATTCTAGCTCAAATTACTGTGAGAACTTGGTTGGCCAGATGAAGTACAGTTTGACTGTTTGTGACAACACCCTTTGAGTAGTTTTGGCCAATGAAGTATGAATTAAAAATGACCTTGCCTCTTCTCTTCCAAGGTGTACATTTCTGTGAAGTGTAATGCACCCTACTCAGCAGGTACTGATAGAACTGAGACCTACTGCCCAGACGGACAACTTCGAAGATGCTCTCTTGGAAGAGCTTTCCCTCCCTGCCAATCTCCCTCAGTCCTGCTCACAGGACTTCTTTCACCTAACCTCCACATAAGTTTTTCCAAGTTGAAGCAACTCTCAGATTTTCTTTTCTAATCCTAACTTTTTTTTTGAGATCCCATCCTGCATGTCACATTGTCTGAATAATTTAACTTCCACATTGAAAGGGGCCTGCATTCTTAGCACATTCCATTTATCTAATGTTCCTTATCTTAATTAACGACATTATCATGAGAGAATTCTTCAAGATAAAAAAACTTTGGTGTCATCCTTGACTCTTTCCTTTCTCCTGCTCATATCCTATTACTATGTCCTATTGATCATTACTTCATCTCCTAAATGTTGCATACCCCCCTCCCCTTCTCAAGCCCCACTGCCACATCCTTGGTAGCCTTGGGGTCTAGACTGTCGCTTCCTACTCTACTGTAATAGTCATCTCTGGTCTGACTTTCTGCCTTCTATCTTCCTCATTTCTGATATCTTTTATTCTATTTGCCTAAATGATCCCTCTGAAATACAAATCTGAAACTGTCACTTCCTCCTTTAAATTACTGTATGAGGAATACTTGGTATAATATCAGAAAACCAACAAAAACAAAAATTAAACTTCCAGTTTATATTTTCAGTCCCTTCTTCCACATTTCATCCTCCCTCTGAGCAGATGTTTACCAGCCACATGGAACACTCCGTGGTCTTAGGATCTACCATACTTGTGACCACTGTGTGGATTTGTGGATGCTATCCTTCTGCCTGAATGGCCCTCTCTCCTTTCTCTTGTCCTCCTTAAATCATCTTTCAAGAATCTTCTCAAATGACATTTCCATTATAATTCTTGTTCTTCCAAAGGCTTGCTCTTCGGCAATCCTATTCCATTTCCCCTTTTCTCAAGTGGTCTCACAATGTCGTGTAGTGATTCAGTTTTTATCTCCCTATGTGTGCTCCATGAATGCAGGAGGTAATTCTAATTTTGTTTTCCCAGTGCCTAGAAAACACTGGCCAATTATAACGTTTGTGGCCAAGCTGAATTCATTGGTCCTGAGGATGTCAAAAAGGAAGCAGATGTTGAACAAAGGCATAGGGAAGAGAAGGTGATGGATAGAGGAAATCATATTTATAAACAGGTAATTCAGGAAAAGTTAAGAGTGATGAATAAAAAATGGAACTCAAATCTAACAGCAAAGCCAGAGTCAGAAGAAGAAAAATATTCATAGACAGAATGCAAAGAGAAGGGTAATAAAGATGACATGGATATATGTTCAAGTTCACGGATGTTGCTAGGACTAAAATAAATAAATAAATAAAAAGAAAATAGTGTTCTATGTTGATTAGTGGTGAATTTCCAAAGGACTGCTGCTGTTTCTCCAAACCACTGCATTCTCACGATAAATTTGATTCATATTTCAATTTGTTCTCTAAAACTTATTGTGAAAATAAAGGCAACATGTACACAATAATGTTCTGTGATTTAAATGTTATTCTATATTTTAGGAGTGTTTTATAAACTGCCATTTCCCTTTGGAGAAGATTGGTGCTCTGGTTTTGTATCTCAGGAAGAATGTTGAACATCAGTTTCTGAGTTTCTCATATTTTACCTGATTGAAAAGCCAGAGGTGGAGCCCCATGACTAGTGGAATTAGGCTGCCAAAAAGTCTCTGAAACTTTCACAAATAAAAAATTCAACAAGCTTCATCACATAAGTAACTTCAGAGGAAATAGTTTTGATTTTTACTATTAATTCCTTTTGCCGAACTATAGTAGGCAAATAGAAAAGATTTGAAATCCTTTTTCATTTTAATGTAGAAGGTATTTTGGAGAGGTACTAGGCTTGTTATGATGTCCTAGCTTCCTGAATTCATATGAGAAAGGATTCCCATAGTTCCAATAAAAAGAATATTTCCCCAATAGTGTAGTCCTGAGTGTAGTGTTTCTTTTTTCCTTTTGGGGCTTTTCTGCATTGATACGATATTCTGTTGTGCCATAATTTTATGCTGTATGAATACTTCTTTTTCCTATATGCTGCCAATTGTCTCTACTAATGTTTGCTTATGCAGCACAATTATATTTATCTGTTATTTACCTGTCAATGTTTTCTGTTTGAGTTAGTTTTCCATGGAACTCTTCTCTTAGGAAGAGACAACTAGAATTCTCATGTCAATATAATCAGAGTTTGCTACAGAAATGTCAGCAAACTTCTTCAACATCAGTTATAGGTAGTTATAATCAAACATACTTGCAAAAACACAACCTACACACACACACACACACACACACACGCATTTAGTTTACCAGAATTTCATAGAAATCTCTATCTCCAGCTGAGTTACGAGTAACTGGAAGATACAGAATGCAAATTGGAAACTGACGTAAATTTAATTTTTAGATCAAGTGAATAATAATGTTGCCATGTTGCAAATCTCTTAGAAAGTGGTTGTAGAATTTTTACTCTTATTCCTTGATGAAGTTCAATATATGATATTAATATTTCTTTTGTTAGTATATACATATACTATATGAATATACACAGACACACACCACTTTCTCCCATTACCTTGTAGGAGTTCCTGGACCATAAACTATTCCTGAGAATTGATTCCACACTCTCTCAAATATAACTTTTCATAAGCCAAGTCCTTTAAAAATACAACATTTCATATATTTCTCAGACTACATGTCAAATCAGTCTCATGCAAACATAATACTTTTACTACTTTCTTAGAGCAAGGTGTTGAGAGGGAAAAAATTTAATATATCTGTGCGACATCTACATTAATGCAATGGTGGAATATTGAAACTGCTTTTATCTGCCATATTTCTCAAATGAAAGCGGCAGCTAATTTTTATGGTAGTTAAACTGTGAACCCTGCTCACAATCTTGCCTGTGTGGATGTGCCCCTTTGGTATTATTAAGGCAGTAGTCTTTATTCCGCATCTTAGACTTTAAAAGTTGCTATGGATATAAGAAGCCTATCATGTGGTCATGTCTACACCGTAAAATCTTTCCAAAGTGTGCAGCAAATTCTTGATAGAACTCACAGGCCTTTCAAGAAATTACAGTTAAATTTCCTGGCATTTCCAATGTATACGATGGAGGCGACTCTGTACTAGCTAGGCTCCCAAAGACACTGGAAATGAACGTGTCAGTGGTTTCTGAGTGAGTGTGCAACAATCTGCCTGTTGTTTGCATCTCCTGCTATCTATATTATCATAACTTTGTACCTCAAACACAAGGAAAGCATAAATTTTACTATTTGAACAAAGGCTGTAATTCAGCATTTTGAGGCAAATACCACAAAGAGTTAGGCTAAATCTTTCAGAGAAGTTTACCATTAGCAACAAAAGGGCTGCAGATAAGTAACTTCTCATGTGAATATATTTAAGTGGCTTGGAAAGGGATTATGTTTTAAATATCCTTATACTTTTATGTAAATTGAGTGTGCTAGAATCCTTGCTGTGATGCTGATAAACTCCTTGTATCACCCACAGTCAACAATATCTTTTCTTTAGCTGTCCTGATTAAATGAATGACATTTGCTATTGGTAAATCCCCTACAGAGTAACTTGAGCTCACATGTGCCTAGCCACAATACCAGTAATGACATGATCCTGAGGGGATTTGAAACCCTACCTCAACAAATTTATTTCTGTTTTTCAACATATATTCAAAGCAATACTTTGGCATTGTAATGTGATTCTTGACAGGGCTAAGGTAAATTCATCATGCTAAACTGAAATGTTTCTGGCAGATGTCTACTCTGTAACAATCAAATTGTGTGTACTGTAATACATGATAACTATAGTGCTACTTTCTAGTTGTAAAACTTACAAGTCTGATACTTTATTAATGCACACCTGGAATGTAATAATGGGTTACCCCACCTTATTTTTTTTTTATTTAAGAAAACTTTCTGAAGCCAGTTTGCCAACAATAGAAAATTTTAATGAATATAGAAAAAAATATAACCTTTTTTTTTTGCTACAAAGATATTCAATCATTTTGGTACTTTTCAAAATTATCTGCCTGTTGAAATTTAAGAAAGCCTAAAAGTGAAATATTTTCTTTATCAATTATTAACTGTCTTCCCCGTGAAAAAAGCCATTTGTCCTAGGTGAATGTTTCTTTAAAGAAGAAATGATTGAAATATCAACAGTAAGCACTGAAGTATTTTTTTTAAATCATGTTTGTGATAACTTCTGCCTAAGTATCTTCATCTGTATATTCTGGTACAATTTATAATATTCTAGGTCTAAAACTTAAAAAAAAAAAAAGTTTTGCTTGAAAGACAATGTAATCCAAATGAATGGTAACTTCTTGACTTCCTAATAAATGGAAAACCACAGCATGTGACTTCTACTCTGTGATATACCAAAACCAAACACTCATGGAATCCAGAGACATAGGTTCTTAGGAATCAGGCAGATTTAAACTTTCACATTATGGTGTGGATTCCCATTGCTTTCCCCTTTCATACTTTCAATAATTATTTCAAAATAAATATTTGCAAGAACAAATAAAAGCCTTCAGTTTCTATGTGATGATCCAATTGCCAGATGTAAATGGAATTTCTGCCCAGGGATCAGCATTCCAATTGCCTTCAAGTCAGTTTCTCCCATTAGGGGCAGAAAGAACCCAAGTGGCTGGGCTTTTGCCCTGGTGGCTCTCTTATTATTCTAAGTAATATTCTTTAAAGGCCTGCTTAAAATTTCATTGGCATCCTCAATGTGAATTAAATATTTACATTTGAATGTAATTATTTTAAAAAGCAGAATATTATTCCATGACCCTTTTGCAACTTATTATGAAAATAGTTAAAAGAGATTTGGGTTATATTATTAGGATTAAGGAAACAATGTGTGATGCTCAGAACTAAAATCAAATTATACAACCTCTCAGGGCTAGTAAACACCCTCCTGGGCTAATGCAAAAATTGGAGCATGCCCAGTTGAAGATTTGAATCAGGTTGTGCAAAATGACAAAGGTTGGCAAGAATGTAACTTTAGGAATTTTACTTACTAATTTCAGAGTTGCTGGAGGCCAACAGAAGAGTTTGAGTCCAATAGTACCCAAGACTTAGTACTGAAACTAGATTTATTCATTTAGCCAGTTACAAAATTACTCATTTAACTGATCAATTAGCAACCAATCTAGTTCCAGTGGGAGAACCAGTAAAATAGGTGATCCAAAGTAAAATTCAACTGTAAAATACTCCCAGCGAGTACTGCTAGTACTGCATATGAACCAGAGTGGATAAGGGCAGTGTGAGCAGGGAAAAGTGAAAGGAAGGCAAGGATCAGGGGATCACAAAAATATGCAGAGTGCCTGCAGGTAAGACATGTTCAAGTACATGTTCACTGATCTTTAAATGAATTCATTAATGAATATATGCAGATGGATCAATAATGGGATATGTAGTACTAGGGACCACACAGGTTGAGGCAAGCTTAATAAAGAAGAGAGGGAAAAAATTACAGGGTTATAGACACCCTCTGGCTTACCCTTTTTAAACTAAATCAACAAATCACTAACCATTTCTTGGTTGCTAATTGATCAGTTAAATGAGTAATTTTGTAACTGGCTTAATGAATAAATCTAGTTGACTCTCCAAGAGAAACTTATTACTCATAAGAGTTATACCTTTCTCTATTCTAACTCTAATTTTGTAAAATTAATGTGCATTCTGTCTCTTGAAACTGAGACTTTGCTGACAAACACCATTTCATGTTTACTCATACCACAGGGTCTGGACACAAACGTGACCAATAGAGGGGCTGGGATTGTGGCTCAGTGGTAGATCACTTGCCTATCACAAGTGAGGCACTGGGTTTGATCCTCAGCACCACATAAGAATGAATAAATAAAATAAAGATGTGTATATAAAAAAAAGGTGACCAATAGATGCTCCTTGGCTAACTGGATGAATATTTGAGGCATCTATTAAGCTGTTATGGGTTGACTACGTTGGGGTTGATTTAATGCCTATGGCTTGATAAGGACCTGCTTTACCTTAGATGTGTTTGTCACTAAAGGCATACAGATGTCGTTATTAATTTGTTTCATTACCACTGGGTACCATTATACAGTATCCATAATAGGACATTTCTGTAGAGATTAATTTCCAGGCTAGGATTTCTGCTGTGGGTCTGTTTGTGTTGATGGAGATATTGAGTCATTTCAAGTTGTAGGGAACAAAGGAAAACATCATCGCCTCTGAGGATCTTACATCTTTCTATGTAAACTCAGTCATAATCTCTGGATCTTTCATGGCAATGACACCCTCTTAATTTTTCTCTCCCACCACAGCTTGTTATGGTGTGAAATGATTTCAAGGGAGGTGGGTGGTCACTGAAACAAAATCATGGAGGAAATTTCTGGAGTGTCCAGTGCAGTTCTTGATGTATTTTATTTGACACTAACTGCCCATGTTAAAGTGACACAAACATCTAGGAGACCTGAAGTATTTACATTGTTTTGATAAATCTTAGAAATACACAATAACAAGATTGGATTCAGACAACCTGTGCATTTGCACACACAGAAACTAACTCTTCCTTGCTACCTCATTAGTCAGAATACTGGCAGGAAACAGATGGCTCACTCAGAGGGCTTAATTGAAGGGAGTTTAATAAAAGAGACTGTTTGCAAAAGAACAATCAGTTGTAAGGAAACCAACAAGGGAGTTTGAAGTGTCAGAAACTAGCAACAATGGGAAACCATTACTTTCCCAGGCCCAAATAGGCAGGGGAGAGGGCAGCAGCTGTGGGAGAGGAACTACCACATAGGAACCCCATATTCAGAGGCACAGGGCAACTGGTAAACCACTACACAGCAGTCAGGGGATCACGGAGCAGGGTGGAAATTTTACCTCGACCTCTTTTTTCTCCCACCTTCTGAGTTCCCTCCGATGCCTACCATTAAGTGAAGCCCACTGAAAATCAGAAAGAAAGCACAGGAAAGGCAGCAGAGGCAGGAAACAGATCTAAAGGGGCAAGTGGTAAATGAGTTACATTTTGTCTTACAAAGAATTAAAGGACATTAGTGATAAATAATAACATATTGTGGGTTAACTGAGTTTGGGATCAATGTATATCATGAAAGATAAGTAGCAAAAGTAGCTGCAATTTTCAATTTTTTCCTAAGAATCCAAGCCAGGACACCCATTTTAAGTAAGAAAAGAACAAGACAAGAAATGGGGTAGGCAAAATTTCATATTCCCGTGTCCCTGTCCCTGCTTCAAGTAGAACAGTTGGATTATACCAATTTATTATATTAAGTAATATATAAGATTTCATAAGAAATGGACGTACCTGAAGGAAAAGATCCAGGAATAGAAATTGGGTTTCCTAGTTCTATCAGTAACTAACAATGTTGCTTTAGTAAGTACACTTAAGTAATTTGTCCCAGTTTTTTCATCTGTAAAATGGAAGTGAAAAGTATATCCTCGAAGAGTCATAGTGTTTGTGAAGATCAAATGAGAAAATGGATATGGATCCCTTTTGAAAAGTTAAACAAGCTCTACAAATGTCAGGCCCTATCACTTTTGGATGCTATCTTATAAAGCTTGTCCCTGGGTATGTGCTTGCCAATCATCGCATCCTCTCTTTTTGACTATCTTTCCTCTACACATGGAGCATTTCAGTCAACTTCAACTTAAACATCACATACAAAGGAAAGATAAGCAGTAAGAAAATCCAAATGCATAGGCAACACCACTGCATGTTAAAAAGAAAGAACTAGCTTCACGTTGAACTTCATTTTCGTGGTGCATAACTCCCCTTTCCATAGGTCCTATTAACTTCAAAGGGAGCTCTGTGCATGTAAATGATTATATTTATTGGATGCGCCAACTCCTTCTTATCCTCCGGGCACAATTAGAAATATCATAGAAAAATGAATGTCAGAGACTAGGATCCATATTTGATATTCTATAGGAAATTTCCCATAGTTACAGATGTTAAAAATCCTGCCCAATGGTCCCGCTATGAATTTGTAGCAATTCCTCTTCTATATCCTTGGAATATTTTTTCTCTGATTTTAGAATATTCTTATATTAAAGGAAACATATTCTCTTTAGATCTAGTAAACTAGTGATGAAATCTAGGCTTTTATACAACCTGGTATAATAAATATCTAGACTATATATCCTCCCTCTTGGAAGGAACTGTTAGTACTTTCCTGAGATTATCCCATTAATACTTATATAGCAACCCTGTTCCTACTTCAAGTTCACTAAGGGAACTGCGATTAGAAACAGTGTCTAGGAACTAAATTCCTGGATGCTCATTTTATTATTATATCAACTAAACCACACTGTAATTTCAGGATTCATTGAAAATTCAGGCCTTTATCAATATTCTTTCTAGGTAGCTAGATTTCTCCTGTTGAAATTTCCACAATCATTGAAATTATGTGGTAGGTATACAAAGCCATGAACTTTTATACCAGTGTGTTGTTTACTAACAGTAACAAACCACTTACTATCCCCACTCTGTGCTATTAGTATGTATAAAGGCCTTGCAAGTGTTAGAGATGGCACCTCAGCAATAGTGAGTGTGGGTATGTGTGTGTGTGCATGTGCGGGCGAGGTACTGTGCTTATGTATATTAATCCACCTATTAGGGCATGTTAACTCTTTAACGGCATGTTTTTTGAAGTGGCAATCCGGGGGGGAAAAGAAGAAAATCTCAAATTAAGTGTTTAGAATTATTATGAGAGAGATGTTATAATTAAATGATAAAAACCTTTATGGATACATATCAACACGCAATGGGAGGTTTAAAAGGTACAAACATTTTTAATAATGTTGTGATGAGCAATGTTTTTTTTAAATATTCATTCCAACTAGTGTTATAGACAAATAAAACCAAACCAAAGTCATTTGGATCTATTTTGAATTATTCGTAGGAGGTAAATAAGTAAGGCAGGCTAATTTTAGTAAATATTTATAGAGCAAAACAAACCAAAGTATATATAACAATCAAATTTCTAGTGAAAATGTGTGTAAGTAGGTTTATTTTGAAAGGAAAAGTCCTACTCCCAGTGTCATAACCAATTAAATTCTCCAGGTAATGACCCCATTTGCATAGTGAGCGGAACCCACAAGTGGGAATTTTAATGGGTACACCACCTGAGTACAGTAATTGAGAGTGACACAACTTGAACTAGTTTTGTGCTTACCCCACTGAAAATTCTACTCATATTATTTTTAATGTCAAGCTACAAGTCAAATTTCAAGATGATGGATTTGTTCTTTTTTAAGCACCGAGTTTGAATAAAAGAAATGCTTTAATTCTGTTATGCATTGCATATCTTTGCTTTAACTAATCTGTAGTTCCGATTCTCACCATTTCTTCATTTTCTTCAGTGATTGGAATTTAATTTTATTCATTAATTTGTGAATAATTAGATAAAAAATAATGTCCTCAGAGGCTAAATTGCTTTTGGATTGCAATTTAATGTACTTTTATCAGAATATGTATTATAGTTAAGCGGGCATAATAGTTTACTAAAATGTAATTGTGTAAATATGTCCAATTATTCTTTCTGATGATCTAACAAAGTCTAATATGTATTCTTTAATATTTCACTCTTCCTTCACTCTAGCACCAATAAAACAGTTTCTGCAGAGCTGATCAGAGATACCTTGTCATCTGAAGGTGTTACTTTTAAAAGATACTCTCCTCATCTCTCAGGCACTATTCATGTTCTTAAAAGAAAGGTGCATTCTGATTAAGGGATCATACAATGTCCAAACTAAATTATATAATAAAGGCGATTTCAAAACTTTAAGAGTCAGACACACATGATGAACTGTGCTCTCTAGGTTTTGAGGTGACATTTCAAAACTTCTTTTGTTTCACTCTAAGATTGCTTGCGATACTAACTGTTTGTAGGTGTTTGACACCACTCTGCCACATCTGTAATTGGCATAGCATCCAGCAGACAGGCTCTGTACATCTTTACGCTGCAACCTACCAAGTTAAGAAATGTATTGGTTCAATATAAAACAGCAGGCTGTTTTTAGACATAGTTACTAGTGCACAAGCTTTAATATGGCTTGGCTTCATCCTATAATGAGATCTTTTGGTTCCCTGCTCAACAGGCTTTTATTCCTTTGCAAAAGGCTATGAACTATGTCAAGTGGATCAGCTGCTTTTGTACACCCTCTTTCTTGGCTTTGGAATGTAATTCCTTTGCTTCTACCCCTTTATGCATCAGACAGAACTTAAGAACCTTTTCAGTTTTTCAAGCTAGACTTGGAATTTGTTTGAATTTGCTTTGCACCACTTTCTTAATAATTACGTTTTCAACTAAACCTCACAAAAAGACCTGCCTGCAAGTGAGCACCTAATTGCAGAGCTATTCTTTGTCTTTAACACATATATCTATACCCCATGTTGGCAATGTGTCAAAAGACAGTTTCCTAAAGTGATTTCTTCACAGTCACCTCACAACTAAATTAATGACTTTTTTTTAGCAAGCCCTAAGAGGGATGAGGTGAAGGATCTAAGGTATAAATAATGGACAAACAAACAATAGAACCAGAACTACTAGTCACAGTTCAATGTGAAGGCAGGAAAGTACTTATATTGACATCTGGCTGCTTCAGAGCTATACTCATGGCCCTAGTGGAAAATGTCATGCTCTGTCCCAGCTGGATGGAAAATAGGGTGGTGCAGATTTCAGCGTGAATGGAGACTACTTTCCTGGTGGGGCTTAGCCATAGCTTTGCTTATAATACTTTTCACCTCCTGATTGCCTATTACCTTCCTTAAAATCTGATCAAATTTTGAATCACAGACTTTTAAAGTAAAGACAGCAGTCAGTGTTCTTTGGGAATTTTGCAATGGAAAAAATATATGGTGGATTTAGTTACCAATGACAGTTTTTGCAAACTGCCCCCTTGCCCCCCCCCACCACCACCCAAATCAGGGCTACATCACAAAGTTATGCCCTCTCCAGGACCCAATCCATCTTAAACAAAACTTCTGAATGTAATCTTAACTAAGGGAACAGCAGTAGTTCACTGTTGGAGCTAAACAGTTTCTGGCTGGCAGGTGGTGGTGAGGGGAGTTTGCAAAGTACTATCTTGGACTGAAATTTCCTGAGGGTTATGTGACTTCCTTGAGGGGCCTACTAGTGAACCAAGCAGATAAAACACTGTAAATTTATTGCTTATAGGGACACACAGAGAAGACTGATGAAAGATCTTCCTTGAAACACCCAAGGCTTGATGGAAAACACAAACAGTAATTGTGCAATAAACCCTATGGAAAGATGAACCAGTGTTTAAAACACAATGGTATGTTCTACTGCATTGGTGTAAATGGAAGAGAAAAATGGGCATTACAGTATTGGTTGAAATTTTATTTTGCCTCTCAGATTAGATGCATTATGCAGTAACTATATAGCCTACAAATCACAAGTGAATGGATGGACCGTAGAGGTTTTAAATAATTTGAAAAATAATCCTATCAATTAATGAACTATTCATTAGGGAGATGGGTAAACCTAAGCATTTAACTTGCATTCAAGAAGGCAAAATACAGAGTCACTGGACTTGAATCACAGTTATGTTACGCAGTGACATTTAATGTTTATAACATCATAATCTAGGGCAGTGATAGTATTTATATGGATGAAGAATAGAAAGTTATTACATAAGGTTGCCTTAGTTACTCCTTGAACTGCTCAGAAAACACTAACTTCTCAGGTAAGGAAGATGGATAAAGCTGATATGCTATAAGAACACAAAAATAAAATGTATTACTGTGCTAAATAAAAATCCTTCTCCTAAATGGTTATACTATCTTGTCTTAGTTAAATACTAACTCTAAAACATTTTAAAAAATTGTGCCACTAAAAAATCTTAAATGAAAATACTTTTGATGGTATATTTTTATGTGAAATTCATAAATCTTATATGCAATTCCATAAATCTATTGAGTATCTTTAGTTTGCTCTTCAATCTCAGCATCTATTAAAAAATCCTTAATTTTATAGGTTGAGATATAATTCCCAAAGTAAATAAATGATATTAATCTACTAAAAAAGTACAAATTTTGTTTTTGATGTGAATTTTGAAAAGACCACTATTTTGATATTATATATCTAACTATGACTTGCAATATAAAATGTTCTCTATCTTCCATGGCTCATTTATGGGCATGAATCATGAATGATTTACATAAGGAGATGAGGCAATCTTCTGAAAGGGATGTAACAAGATAAAGAGAAGCTTCAGGCTTAAATTATAATTGAATTCATTCAAATATAAACCAATTAATACATTAATTAGATATGAAAGTATTCTATAGAACAATAAAGAAGTCATTTTTTTAAATTTTAAAATATTATATTCAGGATAGTACAGGTCCAGTTTAAAAAGATTAAGTTTTCACACTTAAAAAAGAAACCAATCTATAACTATAAAATATAGGACTTAGTCATGATAGTCATACAATTAAACAAAACATTTTACATACAGAAATTCTAAAATATATTGAAACTATTTCACATTTTCCTGCTATTCTTTTTTATGTTTTTTTTTAATTTTAATTGTATAAGATAATTTATGGAATGACTGCTTGGCATAGAGAACTGAGGAAAAGTACTACACACATAGTTAGGAAAATAAAATTCTGGTATCCATTCATGTTCTCTGTTACAGAGAAACATTATTTGAAATTTGCTAATATTCCATCACAAATAGTAGCAGGACATAGTTAAGTAGCAGATTCAAACCACTTGTTTGAAAAATTTTGCTGCATAAAAATCAAATGTTCAAACAATTCCAGATCATTAAGAGGCTTTATATATTTACAAACAGATGCTATTCTTACATCCTAATATATAAGCCTAAGTTAATTTGGGTATACGTAAATATTCCGATTCTGATTATATTTGATGTAACAAATGTGAGACACTCTTTAGAAGAGGAAGAAGAAGATAGCTATTTACGAATTATATTTAAACCCCCCAAATGTAAAGGGTTTGTGTTTGCATGTGTGTGTAAATGGCACTAAAAAGAAGAGTTTGCTAATGCATTTTTAAGCCCTTTAATAATAACATAATTAGAAATTAGGTTTCATCTCAAAGGAAAACCATAGGTGACATTTCTGAGCTTCAGGTTAAAAACTCTCTTATAAAAGTCCTAGGTTTGCTGAAAGCTTCCTAAAAATATGCTCTTGTGGTTACTATCAATGTGATGCTCAGTCAGAAGTACTGACGGTAACTGTTAATCCCAAAGTACACTTTCCAAACTATCCACAAGGAATTATATTGAATTAAACTCAACTACAAATTTTGGGCAGATCAAGCTCGTAGGAAAGCACATAGTATGAAAATTCACTCTCCCTCTCATCTGAGCTGCTCAGATTCCTCCTGGTCAATAATTGCACAATGGGTCTTTGTTTCTTTACACATAGAGATCCTTATAACCTTCGTAAATCCTGAAATTTGGTCACAGTAGTGTGTGTTCAGGTTCCTCTCACATTGGAAAGAATGGTTTGGCATCTAAAATGAACTGTGAACTATAAAACTGGTTAAGAAATAAATGGAAAGAGAACCCACCACCCCCCCAACCAAAAGACATAAGGCTCTCAAAAGAAAACCTTTGAAAAAATCAATGTCACAGGTTGAGATTTTAGTATTAAAAAAAATCTAACTTAAATGAAATTAGTCCAAGGGTTTCTTTTTTGTAAAATACTGCTATTTTAATAAGGTACTGTTTTTATCAGAATTTTATCATAACATTTAAACTATGGGTAAGAAAATGCATACTTTTAGTTCATTTAAATTTTATAGTTTAAAAAAAGCTATATCCCTACAACTAAGTAGAAAGTGCTAACAGCATTTTGTTTTCTTTTAACTGATTAAGGACACACACAGTTCAGACTGTCCACCTAAAACTTTGTCCTCAATCAAAATAACTCATTCAAGTAGCAGAAGAATCACTCATCGACAGAGGCGTCCTCAAATTCCACATCCTCTTTAAAGCCTTGCTCAATCTTTGGGTAGTTCTTTTCTGTTTATTCCTATGGTCTTTTGCAGGTTCTCTCTCACAATCCCCTCTTCAGTACACCTTATGGTATGGCTCATTTCTTACAGGTCTTTTTCCTTTGCTATACTGCACACAGCTGTGGACAAGAGTGGAATAACATCCACCCTGTGAGGACCAGAAGACAGCAGCCACAGCCAGCGCTGGACATCTAAGAAACAAGTGGGGCCGGGGAAGCTGAGCATGTAAGTCACCACTAGGTCCCAGGTATTGTGCAGGTGTCTCTCCCAAAGTTTACTATAAAGTAAAGATACTTACTTTTAACCTCTAAAGGATAAACATTAAAAATAAGTGGTCCAGTTTAAATAGGCACTGTAAAAGTATTATCCCTAGAATGGTTGGGAAAAAACAGAAAAATTGACAAAAACAAGGAGACATTTAATGTGTGTGTGTGTGTGTGTGTGTGTGTGTGTGTTTCTCAAACTATCCCTCTGTTATTGAAACATTAAGAATTTTCAAAAACTAGTTAAAGTAGTTAAAATTTCACATATTAAACTGTGTGGATTTGGTGAGAGAAAAGGCCTTTCAGAGAATATTTAAAATATGGAGTTAACAGTGTAAGTACTGAGCTGTTTTATGAGAATCTTACCATGTGTTTTCCTTCCCCCTTCCAAAGAAAAGTTTAAAAAAGTTCTCTAGTTTTAACACAAACAAAAGATAAATATTTATGAAGGAAAACAAATTCCACAGCATTCCATACAGATTTCCAAACAGTCCGAGGATTCACAACAGGCATCCATGATGCCACAATCCATGTCGCAAGGGCAGTTACAGTCCTCCCCCATTTCATCGCCACAGCAGCAGCAGCAGGCTTCCGAGGTGCAGATGCCACAAGAAGCTTGTCCCAGGACAATGTTGCAGAGGGTCAGGAATTCACAGAACAAGCATGCCAGGATACAGTGGACACAGCAATCTTCATTTCCAGTCATGAGGAGACCACATAGTGGAGAGAAAGAAGGAACACAAAATAGACATGTCATGAATAGACTGAATAAGAATCTATCAAAGATATAGTCCCAAATGACATGTGGCCCTTGACATTTCTTGAGATCTGGAAGCTCATACAGGGGCTGAAACCTAAATTCCAGATGAGAGGTCTTTAGATGTAGATTCTAATTAGTAAAACAAAAAACAAAACAAAACAAAAAAACAGCAATAACAAAAACCTTGGAGTTGTGCGTATGTGTGTGTCACTTGTGTTATTACCATGGCTCATAGTGCAATGGCCCGTGGTCCTACCTACCACTTCTCTATACTTCTTCCCTGCTTTCCACAGAATACTGGACTGAAACAGTGCCAAGACACTAAGTAGAAGTTTCCTTCAACTGCTCCACGTACATGCTTCAAAATTAGAAGAGAAGCTGGACATAGTGGCACATGCCCATAATTCCAAAAATTTGGGAGCTGAGGCAGGAGGTTTGCAAGTTTGAGACCAGCCTCAGAAACTTAGTAAGGCCCTAAGCAACTTAGCGAGACCTTGTCCCAAAATTTAAAACAAAGGAGGGGGGATTTGAGAATGTGGCTCAGTAGGTGGTGAAGCACCCCTGAATTAAATCCCTAGTACCAAAAAAAAGGAAAAAATAAATATTGGTTGTGTTATTAAATAATAATTTAATCATTAAATCAGAATACATTAGCCTGGATTAACATGTTTTACTTTCCAACAGACTCAAGACACAACTTCAGATTTTTTTTTTTAAATTACAAATGAATTTGAAAAAAAATATTGAGAGTCTCTAGTTGGGTCCAATCATTCTTACTGAAATAGTTCTGCCTATTTCTAACAAAGGGATGCATATGTGTGAATAATGACATAGTAACTTTTCTTTCCCACCTCACTGGGTGGCAAAATACTTTACGAGTCTAGTATTTCCTGATGCCTCTCTGAACAATAATGTTTACCAAATTTCATAAACTGATGAAAGTGAGAAATCAAACAAAACTCAGTCCAATAAGTTTACCATAGCATATTCTAAAATTTCTTTCTTTAATGTTTTGGAGCAATTGGGAGGAGTAAGTGAAGGAAATTTCTATTTCTGGAGGCCTTTTAACACAGATAATAAAATCAGTTAAGACCAATGGTTAAGACATTTGTCCAATATCAGAAACATTTGTGAATTTTTTCCAGGATTATTTCCAATGTATTTTGTGGATATTTTGTTATTTGCTTTTATATTTTGGACAATGTGACTCTAAATATGGGGACCCCATGTCTTACAACAGCAACAAAATACAACCACCCTACCTTCATCACACTCTCACAAGCCCTTTGTGTTTCTGAAACTGGCATTAAAATTGTGTGGCTTTGATGGAGTTTCAGAAAATTGTGTGAAAACCAAAGAATAAAGGAAAGAAACAAAGTCAACAACAAACCACCTTGTTGCTTTAGTAGCTCTGCCATAATTGGGAAGCATGCTGCTCTGTCTGTAATGTCCCCAGCTTCTGTATGGAGATGGTGGAATCCCTTCAGCATCACTGCTATATGTGTTTTAGGTAAGGAAAGCCATTATTGAAAAACCTGTGGCAGTTTCCACCTCCATAGGCCTGCTCCTAGCCATCCATCATAGGTACCCCACTCCTTGAACATCCTCAGTTTTTGTGCAGCCTCTGCCTCTGTTGGGAATTCAGAGGGTGGAAGGGAAAAAAAATGGAAAAGTAGTCCTACTCTATATGTTAAATGGCAAAAAGGGGAGCATCAAGAGACAACAATGAAGGGAAACTCCAGAGGTGCTTGTGAAATTAAATGCTAAAAGAACACACTGATCTTTCCTTTCATTCTTCTTGGTGCCCCGCCCACTCTCCTATATGATGGTCCATGCAGTTACAAAGATTGCAGAGTCATGAGAGTCTCTGGGTCTCTCCATCTTTCCCCAGTGCCGGTTTCTGTCAGTATCCATTCATTTCAGAAGAACCCTGAAATCTACTAACGTGATGCTAAAGTTCATTGATTTGCAAAGTTCTAGGTTTCTAGTAAAGGTTGGTGGTTTCCCTCTGACTACATTCTTTCTATAAATATTTCATGTCAATATCTGTTAGCTCTTTCTCTGTTCAGTTGAGCTTTTCCAGGATTATATTTTCCATCATGGTTTGTAAAATATTTGAAATGTTATAAAGAACTACTTTATAATTATTAAGAAAATCGTGTTGAGCAGCATGCCAGTTCTATTCAATGTGTCTTCACACAAATACTCCTATGAACTGATTCCAACAATATTTCCTTGAGACATTAACTTTCTATTTCACTGTAGTATGCTTAAATTACAAGACTGAGAGAGGAAATCTATAAACATCCACTTGACATTGAAAAACCTTCAACTGCATATTCTTAAAACACTAGTAATAGTTATTGAGCATGTAGAGTCCATATAGTAATCATAAAACACACCATACAGAGAACTATATGTAAAGGATCTATCCATTTAAAGGGGAAAGAATGTCCCACTCGGCCTTAGAAATAAAGGGTTATAATATACATTTCTACACAATCTATCAAAATAGATAAAGGGTTATAATATACATTTCTATACAATGTATCAAAATAGAAATCAAATTGTATAAATTCCTTGAAGTAGCAAATTTTGCTCAATGTCATCTGGTTGGGACTGACCCATGCTGATTCATGTAGCTGTGGATCATTCATTTTCTAGGTGTACAGAACCTTATTGAATTAATATTCATCAATTGATTTGTCTGTTTTATTATTATAAATATTGTGACTGTTTTCCATGTTCTTGCTGTTTCAAACATTGCTTTTTAAAACAAATTATGCAAGTATCCTATAATAAATTTGCTAAATAACTAGCAGAATTATTGGTTCACAGTATTGCATGTTTAATCTTATTGGGTAATATCAAATTTGTTCCCAAAGTGATTACTCCAGAATTTACTCTCACCAAGTCTCAGATTGCTTATTACTCCACAGTCCTTGAAACCATCACACTTTAATATATGCCAATTTGTTGAGTATGAAATGGCATCTCATGGTAGTTTCACATTGCATTTCTTTGTTTATTAATGCATTGACTATGCAACATCTTTCCATGTCTGTTTCTGGCCACTCAAGTTTCCTGTTCTTTGAAATGAGTGTTATTTTATTTTGAGACAAGGTCTTGCTAAGTTTCTGAGTGCCTTGCTTTTAGAGTCTGTAAACAAGTCAGAATGGCGCCTGGCATTTTGCCAGGGGGAGTGGTTTGTGAGGTGGCGCCAGTGAGCCATTAAGTGTGGAGATTTCTTATTGGTTGACTGCTGTATCTACTTTATGTTAATTAAGATAAGCTGTGTGGAATGTATATATACCCCTCCTGTCCTACAATAAACGGTTCCTACTCCAGCTGTATCAATGTACACAAGTTGCTTGTCACCCCCCGGTTATTTTGCTACAGCCGGACTCTGGCACCTTGCTAAGTTGTTGAGACTGGCTTTGAACTTGACTACCTCCTGCCTCAATCTCCAGTGCCCCCTTGGAGTACAGGCATTGCCACCACACCAAGCAGTATTATCTCTTCTTTATCAATGCAGAGACTGACCTACAGAAAAGATGGGAGATTTTATAAAGGCAACACAGGCAGTAAGTAGCAGAGCCAGGATCAGCAACCAGGCATTTCATCCTGGGTTGGTGGTCATTTCTAGCCTTGGGTAATATTCTTGGAGAAAGATCAGTTATGAATCCCAAACTTCCTACTGATTTTTTTTTTCTTTATCATCTACACGTTTTTAGCTTTAATTCATGTTCATTTTCCTTTCTAAAGATTGTTGTGAATTTTAGCTTTAATAAAGAATTGGTAGTATATGTTAACCTTCAACAAGTCGGAGCAAAGTCATTGCTGAGCTGGAGAACTGATAAGCTGCCACATTCTTGAAATAGATAGAAGAGGTTAGGCAGACTAGAGAGAGATGATGTCTCAACTAAAAGAAACAAATATGGAACTCCAAAACATAGAAATCAAGACCAGTAATTATATGAAAAAAAGCAGTTGCAGGCATTACATAGGAACTCTAGCAGTGAAACATATGATAGGTGAGACCTTGAAAGATTAAGCTCTTTACGTAAATATTAAAATTTACAAAAATCAAATATCATCTCAAAACATAGATCTTTAGTGATTTGCTAGAAAAACACTTTGGGCTACTTGGAAAAGCCAAATCTATTAACAAGCATTTCAAGAAGCCACAAACCAAAATGCATTTTAAAGATTGTAGAGATAATAGACAAGATGTATTGTCACACATTCATTTTTCTCTATAAGTGGAGAATTAAGAAACAAAAAATGAATTCCTAAATTCTATCCAATCAATTATACTATATACACAGTCTTGAATTTTATTATTTGTTAAGAAAGTTTTGTTGTTGTTGTTGTTTTCTTTTTTCTTTTCAAAGCTGAGTTCCATAAATGTGCTTAGATTGTGACTCAGGGTAATGATCAGGCTAAAATAACTAAGAAATATCTGTTACAGTTTCTACCCTCACTACAGCCAAGAGGCATCAAGGATCATAAAAAGCATTAAAATGGTGGTTTTATTTGAAGCAAAGAGAAATTATAAAAATGATCATACTCAGGAATATTTGAGTAGAGAAACAAACTTTTAAAAGATGGGTCCACTGTATCCATTGTGGTTCACTGTAAGAAACAATTCTTTTTCCCTCTGTTCTTGAGGCTTTCAGTTTTTATGATTTTCTTTGGTCATGACTTGCTATTTTTGCCAAAAGTGTTTAACCTTTGAGAAGCCAACTGGGTTCTGGGAAGGATGCCTGCCCTAAACTGGGCCAAGCAAGAATTGCACAATTCAGCCTACTGAGAGGAGAACTCAGCACAAGACTGACAGCTACTGTAAATTTAGGAAAAATAAAGGAACACACCAGCAACTAAGCAGCTAGAAAGAAAGCGAAATCTTTAGCACAACATTTGACTTATAAAGCAAACAAAACAAAACCAAAAAAAAAAGGAACTGTTATGAATATTGCAGACACAACCCCAAATAGAACCTTAGAGCCCCATGAAAAGGTGTCACTGTTAAGCCCACGCAGCTGGCATATCGGCAGAGCTGATCGCTCTCAATGCCACTCAGGTGACAACCGAAACTGACTTACACAGCATCTTAGATGACTGCTGAGAAAAGCTGTGACTGATCTAAGGAGCTCTGTTCTCTTTAAAATGAGACTGAAGGCACATTCTTATGAGAACAGTTTACAATGAAATTGTCCAAAATTTATTTACCACTCAGTAGGGAGCCAAAAATATAGCAGGAAATTTTGCAAAAGCAAAAAGAGTCCCGATTAAGAACCATCAAGAAATTAGTCCCATATATGATTTTGGTCAAATTATATTGTTATATTGTGTGCATATGTAACAACGAATCCCATCATTAGGTACAATGCACCAATAAAAAATGTGCAAAGAGAAGAAAAAAAGAAACTATTCATATAATAAACTCAGCTCTGATGTAAACAAGTCTTTTTAATTTCTTTATAGTTTCTTTCTTTCTATATGTGGTATGACAGGTGCTCTGAGTTTCTTGGAACAAAGATACCAAACAGTTGAAGTGGAATACAGGAAAGGACAGGGCAGTGAATTCTGAGAACCACCCACAACCCATTTTCAAGCGAATACAGATTTGTGTGTTTCTTATCTTGACTAATCTCTAATAAACTTTCCTATGACTTAAAATGCTTGAAAATACTTTCTAAATCTAGTTTCCAATACCAAAGCCATATACTGAGAAATAGAGGCTCCTTAACATTCAACAGACCAAAAATATGCCAAAAAAATATGGATTAGAACTTGAGAAGAGCTACATGTGATGCGTGATCAAGAAAAGTGCTTTGAGATCAGGCCTGAATCTGTGTCTTTACCATCGGAGGTACAGAGCACCCAGGGCTGTACCTCACTCTTCAGCTGCTCAGAGGCACATCTGCCCAGGGGTGGTAAGACACCACCAATTGTGCAGGGGCACATCTGGGTGGGGGCATTCCTGTTCTCAGATACTGCTTTACTGTTACTGTTGTTACTCAATAAAAGATCCAAAGGCAGGCTGCAAGTGGGTTTGGCTATTCACAATCACAGCCAAGATGGCTGAGTGTCTAGTCTCTGTGAAAATCCAGCTGTGAGGGAGGAGACACAGACATCTCTAGGGAGTCTTGCTCCTCAAGTGTGTGGGGGCGGGAAATACTTACTAATGCTTCACGGTAGCTTAGTCTCAAGTAGTTCCGTGTCTCCAAGACAGGGGACATGCAGCATTTTTGGCCCAAGGCCCTGGACTGACATCTTGCCTGAATAAACTAGCCTGAAGTGTGCCTCCTACACAACTGTCCCCAGAGGCCATGAGCCATCCCCAGAACATTTTCCTAGTGAGGAGGAAACTGAGGTAGGTCAGGAGGTAAAAAGAAAGCTAGGGAAGAGCTATATTTTCCACTGCAGCACAAAGAAGAGCATACTTTGGCATGCTGAACAATAATCTTTACGACTATCTTTCCTCTCAACGAATTCAAAAGAACCTTGGAAAAAAAACAGTCCCATCCTGCCGCACCCTGGGAAGGGATTTCTCAATAACTTTCCTACTACAAGTCCAAATCCTGAATCCATCCCCATCCTATGGGAGACGCGTTTGCATTTTAAATTACAGCAAGTGAACAGCCCAGATTTTTTGTTTCTCTTACCCATTTGTCCTGTTACCTGATCTGTGGTTGATACATTTAATATTCCAAAGTCTCAGAGAGATTTGGTCCAGTACTTGGTTGTGATTTTACTGTAGCACGGATTCAAGGAGTCTTGTCTAAAGAAGTGCATTTTACAAAGTCTAGGATGATAACACATATATCAGAAAAGGTTTCATTTCCCTGAAATCTTAAGGCAGAAACCCAAAGAGGAGAAACAGTTTTGTTGGTTTGTTTGTAGCAGGGATTGAACCCAGTGGCACGCAACCACTGGGGCACATGTCTCAGCCTTTTTAAATTGAGAGACAGGGTCTTACTATGTTGTTTAGGGCCTCGCTAATTTGCTGAAGTTGGCTTGAACTTGCGATCCTCCTGCCTCCTGCGCCACCATGCCCACCAACAATGTAGTTATCAAAGGTGCTCATTTAAAATGTTTTCCAGATAAAGTACGTACGCAAAGAGGAGCAAAAGAAAGGATAAATAATATTGATGATGTAAATAATACTTGCATTTGTTTACTGAATTTTGCAACCTTGTAATATCACAAATTTGATAGCCAAGGAGAACATTACTGCTCTCTTAGGGTTATAATAAAAAAATAAAAACAGATAATGCAAAACAAGTGCTGAATAAAGGATTTATCAGGTAAGTTCTTACTAAAGATTGTTACTGTGATAGCAATGATGAGGACGGCAAAGTACTATTCTGGGAAGAACGTACCTCTCCTCCTACCCGAGTCCATTCACCTGATGACCACAGCAACACAGGGCCATTCTACTGTAACTGCTGGTTTATAAAAGGCTCCATTTATAGCTTGAACACAAGACAAGAAAAAGAAGCAAGAAGCAACTGTAAAAGACAGAATTAGCAGAAGAGTGAAGCAGAAATCTGCCAGGAAAAATTTAGTAATCTTGTGTTTGGCCACAGCAGAAGACTTAAAAATACCAATCTATTTTTCCATATTTCAATTATTATCCATTTATTTTCTTCAGAAGCTAGAAAGCAAAAACAGAATAAGACCATACTATACTTGAACCTATTCAGTGCTATTTTAAATTGGCCTGTTGAAATATCTCTAGTGCAAGTATAATTAGGAACAAGGTTGAATATAAATTTTGGATAATAAAATTTACTTTAGATCTTAAAAGCTTTTTCCTAGAAAGAGTCAGTGTCCAACAGTCTCCTCAAGTTGGTAACAATATCCTTCATGACTAGGGCAAAATATATGAAAGTAAGATCTTTTACTTTTAATGAAAATGTGTATTTGAAAAAAAATGACTAAAAAAAAATCTTCACCAAGTGCTTGATATTTTTCCTAATTTTATTTTCCCAGTTGTTTATTTCATCTTTTATTTGTCCTTGGTTTAAACACTGTGCAAATTATATTATGAAAATAAGTTATTCTTTTTTAAAACCCTAACACGTCCACTGAGTGATTCTGTAAGACTTTACAATGAAGAGGAGAAGAGGGGCAGGCCACATCCTGGCCTCCTCTGATGCTTCTAGTCACTGATATCAGTTTATTACAGAGACCTAGGAGGTTGGCAGGGTCATCTGTGACCCAAGGTCTTCATAGCAGAGGGAGTAAACAAACACACCAAGAGGGGGCTGACAGCCCTTTGGGTGACAGTTTCACAGGTATGGGATCCTGTGCAGCAATTCTCCAGGCACTTGACCAATCTGGCTCAACAAGAGTCCAAAGGCACCTTTGAAATCCAAAGAGCTGAAAGGTCCCCAGCATGACTGTTCCTGCAGTCCCCAAAGGAGGCAGGGGCAGCATCGTGGCAGGAGGTCCACCACAGGAGGAGCCTCACCTAAAGACAGCTCAGGATGTGCTCCCTAGCCCTGACAGAAGAGACAGGCCCCAACCAAAGAAGCACAGCAGTCTCCCCCACTCACCAGGCAAGATGAAGAGGAACAAGCAGAGTAAAATGTTACAGCGAAATGAGACACCAAAGCACCTTTCAAAGCAGAGCGCAGGGGGCAAATCCTATTATTTATGGAATTAATTTGTGAATCAAAGATGGCATTGTTACATTTTCCACTCCTCTCCCCGCCATCCATGCTACCATTTGATTTTTTTTAAGGCACTAACACAAGCCTTAAATGAATGGGATGGCATGACATTGAAATTTTAAGGTATAAATATTTCCACCTTAATTTAGTGTACAATTAAAAAAAATGTGTAAGCATGCTTGCAAGTAATCTAAAAATGATCAAAGCAGATAAACCTGGTTTTCTCATACAGTAAAATTTTGCAAGTCTGCATATTACTTTAAATTGTTGAAATGATAAAAATAAAAACCCTCTTACTGAGCTGCTTCCCATCTTCTGCCCTCATCCAGGCTACACCCAGCTGAGCATCTCCTGAGTCACATCACAAATGTAATGACCTACCAGGACCATGTAGGCAGGCAAATGCCAAAGTACAAAAGAAATACTGCAAATGCCCACAGTTCTTATCTCTGTCTGTGTTGGGTTTAAATGCAGCTATTTGGCATCAGGAAAAATAGCACATTTAGGGGCACAAAAACAAAGGTGTTTCAGTTAATGATCCTCTTTCCATCTCATCAGTGGCACTGACAGCCAGTTGTTACCCTAGTTATGAGGACTGTGATACTGGGAAATTAAAACCTGTTTTCTAGTCTTGGCTCTGTCACATTAATTGGCTGAGTAATCTTGAACAAGTCATTTCATTGAGTATTGGTTTGCATACAATGGAGGGGAAAATGGTCTCTATGTTCTTTTCAAGTACCAAAATTCCAGAAAGATATAATCTACTATTATTTATAGCCAATAGATTTTTAAGTCTAGCTCACAGTCTTGGCCTTGAGGAAAGTCATTATTGAGCTCAATGCACTATTCAAAGCACATGGAAAGTTAATTAATGCTGAATGCAACTTGACTGTAAACTGGCTAAGCCCCAGGAGCAGATGGTCATACTGTGCAGGAACCATCAGGCCACAGCCCAGAGAGTCTTGCTGCAGATACTGAATGTGGGCCCAGAAAGCAGGCTCTGTGTAAGTAATGGGCAATGGTCAAAGTATGAATGGTGCACTCCGGTCCCTAGGAGAGATTAGAATCACACATATTAGCCACAAAAGACTTTTTGAAAATGGTGAGGTAATAAGAAATGAGGAAAAAAAGTGAATGAATAAATACAATGTTCATTCTTGAGCAGCACATGAATCAAGAGACAAGGCCTTGGTGGTTAAATGTTTATTCAAGAAAACTTTAGTAAGCATTTGCCTACTCGGCCTTAACTGCACAGATAAAAATCAAAGAACACAATATACTACTAAATAAAATCATAGTTACCATGTAGTGTGTTAACTGCTGGGACTCTGATAAACCCAAGATGCTAGTGGAATAGGAATGACCAGAGCTGAGCTGATATCTCCAAGACATCATCTCTTCTTCATAGAGAACCTCATAAGATGCATTTTGATCATTTTCTAGACTAGGAAACTGAGATTCAAAAAGTTTGTGTAACTGGCTCAAGGTTCAAGATACTAAAAGGAAGAGCCAGGATTTAAATACAGGTCTATGGGATTCCAAAGGCTGTTTCTCATCACCAAGATAAATTATCTCCATGTTTTATTTTATTCATTGCCAACCGTTTACATAATGCTTGCTATTTTTCAGGCACAATACAAGTGGCTATAAGTATTTGGTCATTCAACTCTCATAACAATTTTATAAGATAGATGCTATTATTAACCTTATTTTACAGATAAGGAAACAGAGGCACAAATGAATGGAATATTCCATGTTCAATTCAGACTTATAAAATGGAGCTTTAAGGGGTGGAAGTAGAAGTACAGAGCAGAGGGAGAAAGTCAGGGTAATCCCTGCGCTGTCTTGAAGAATGTTCAGCACATGTTAGGTGAGACAAATTAAAAAAATAAAAAAGAGAGAGAGAGAGAGAGAGAAAGAAAAAGAAAGGTTGTTCTAACTAGTAGAAAGGCATAGAAACAAGAATATGACTGTTTGAGAGATGCATGTGGCTCAATATTGTTGAAACTGTAGAAAACAAAACACCTCCAATTTTTCCATATTAAAAATGAGAAGACAATCTTACAGGGTCAGTGGGGTCAGACAGGTGATTTTAAGGAACTATAGGGATAGAGTTAACCTGAGTTGACAAGACACGGTTGAGGCATGGAAGGGAAGAGAAGAGTCAAGTGTAACTCCTGGCTTCTGGAACCATTAGCTAGGAAAAAAAAAATCTAGGCGTAAAAAAACAGTTTGGTTTAAAATTGTACCATATATATTGGTGTTGACTGTGAGGTATGTTAAGTCTGGAGATACTCAAATGGAGATGTTTAAGAAGTGGCTGAGGACTGTCCTGGAGTGTGGGAGGTAGATCTGTCGGTCTGAGACTGGAAGTGAGAGCAGGTTGGTGCATTCATAGTCATTATTGTCATTATTCAGTTACCCAGGGACCAGGTACAGGATAAAGGAGATGAAAGGGAACAACAGCATATGAGGAAAAGACAGAAGAAAGAGCTGGCAAAGGAGGAAAAACTGGAAAAGGGGGTTCCATGCAAGCAAAAAAAACAAACAAACTCTTTGCCTAGAGAAATTTCAGTGATGTAGCAGAAATAGAAGGGAAGAGCTGGGAGACAAAAAAAGTAACCAGAAGGCAAGGAGGCAGAGACCACCCATGCAGACATCCTTTCAAGAACTCTGTCTGTCAAGGGAAGGGAGAAACCTGAGGAAAACTTCAAAGAGGTGCAGAATCCAGACAGGGACACACACACACACACACACACACACACACACACACACACACACACTTTTGCACGCTCAACACACACAGGTTTTCAGATAGGAAAGATGTGCATGTGTTTACCATTCCCTGGAACACAGTCTGAACATTATGGAAAGGGCTCTCAATGGAGTAAGGGGATGGGGGCTCTCCATGTTTGAAATGGAGGTAAAATTAGGCCAGGGTCTGGGTTGGCTTTTAGGTGGTGGGGCCAAGGGTCAGAGACCCTGAGGAAAAGCTGTGGGTCTTTTCTGCCCCTGGAGAACAAGGGAGGCTGCAGAGAGCTTCTTCAATAGGAAAACAAACAAAATGTGATAGTGATTGTGGAAAATGGGAGCAAGCAGGCTATGTCTGATCATCTTTTGAGTTCACTACTTGACTCTGGAACCTAGAAGAGTTTCCACCTCAGAGCACATGCTCAGAACAACATGTTGGGTGACATAGGGACACAGTGAAGCTCTGCTGAGGAATTCAGAGACTCCCTTTGAGACCCAAGAACACACAGGTATAGTGACGGCAAATTTTATGTTGGTCAAGTAGTGTCTGTCACTTTCTGATAGAGACATAGATTGAAAAACAATTTAAATTTCTGGTTCTGAAAGCAGGTGTACTAGAATGCAAGGGTCACAAGCAAGTCAGGAATTTCACCAAGAGATCCAAATCTGGATAAGAAAAAAGTATCTATGTGAGGCCAGTTTTAGATAGACAGAGTTAGACATAGATATAGATATCTTTGTTTTCATGCTCAATTGGAGTTCAAGAGCCACTAGGCTCATACTTGTATTTTTTAAAAGCAACATAAAAAAAGTAAAAGGTACATGATTAAAAGATAAAACCAAAAAAAAAAAAAGAAAAAGAAAAATCCAGTTATACCCACTCCTAGGTGAGCATAGCACAGTATACATACCTGACCATGTTTATAGCAGCACAATTCACAATAGCCTAGTTGTAGAATCAGCCTAGATGCCCATCAAAAACTGAATGGATAAAGAAAACGTGACATATATACACAATGGAATTTTATTCAGTTGTAAAGAAGAATAATTTATGTAATTTGCAGGAAAATGGGTAGAACTGTAAAGGATCATGTTAGGTGAAATAAGCCAGACACAGAAAGTCACTTCCTTCTTATTTATGGAAGCTAGAGGGAAAGGGGAAGGGTAAAAGAGGGTGTCATGAAAGTAGAAGGGAAGCCATTATGTAGAAGAAGAGTTGCAGGGAGAGGGAGAAGGGGAGGGTAAAGGCAGGTGTTGGGAGTAATATTGGCCAAATTATACTACATGTGTATGTTACCATGCCACAATGAAATCCACGATTCTGTATAATTAATATGTACAAATAAATACATATTAAAAAGTAGATAAGGTTTCTCCATAGACTAGCACACAGGCCAGGATATATGTCAAAACCTTAATAAATATCTGTTGACTTGATGAGATTCATTTGTATGGCCTGAGGTAAAGAGATGGCTTCCGCCTTTACTTTGACGTTTCCTGTCACTCCATAAAACACACTTTCTAGGAAATATCTACCACAGTTATTGAAATGTTCTTTCTAAAATAACTACTCTTCTGTCATTCCAAAATGCAATTTCTGCATCGTTCACTGAGCATAATTATTAGGAAAAAAATAAACTTCAACTTCTAGTGTCAACTTTAAATTGTGTTATGCTATGGGGATATTATTCCCCAAGAGGTCCAGTTCCTCCCATTTGATTTCCCAAGAGAAGTCACAGAAGAACTTTAGGCAGATTTAATATGTCTTTGGAAAACTAGTATATTAATCCATTTTGCTCTTTTCTTTCAATTATCTTCACATTCCCCCTAAACTCGGGATTTCTCAATCTTCTAAAGCACAACTACTATTTACATGTATGAATATTTTTCTTCCTTCAAAATGGGGAGGAGGATTAATTTCCCTGAGCAAACTGTTTTATAATTATTCTATTTTATTCTTTTAATTGCCTCCTACATCCACTTGAGAGGATGCCTACCACCTTCCATTTTCCCTTCGGTCAAGTTTACAAGAAGAAGGGAAGCCAGTACAAATTACCAGAGCCCTGTAGTTGGAAGGGAGCCCCAGGCCACACTGTGTTGCATATCAATTCAAATCCCATCAGAAGATCTGCCCAAGAGCCCTGGGAAAAAAATGTATCAGCAGGTTGTTGATTTGAAAAGTTTGCTCTGTTTTCTTGCGCTTATTTATGGAGAGTTATATAAAGATAACCCAAATTGTGTCATACAAAAACCACCAAGTCATTTTTTTCCATTCTTCTGTATATCCTAGTATGCTAACTATACATTGGTAAACATACAGCATTAAAATATAAATACAAAATTGAAAATTACTTAGGAATCTTCTAGTTAGTGTAGTTTTTTAAAAGTGCAAATTCAGATATTTCCTTTATTATCATTTCAATGTAGAGTGAACAAAAAAGGGCTATCCAACAAATAATCTGTGTTCTCTGCATTGTTAAAACTACACAGAAATGTAAATTTTTAAAATAAGTATGTTATAAAAGGAATTATTTTCACTATAAAGGATGTTTAGGATGCAAAGGGACAAGAGCAGGTACTTTTGGACTTTTTGGTGTGCTGTTGACACAAATGTTTTTAAATTTGTAGAATAAAATACACAGGATATTTAAGGTAACCAATTATGTCAAAAATAGTTTTAAGAGTTCAGATTCAGGGCTGAGGTTGTGGCTCAGTGGTTGAGTGCTTGCCTTGCATGTGTGAGGCACTGGGTTTGATCCTCAGCGCCACATAAAAAAATAAAATAAAGATATTGTGTCCATCTACAACTAAAATAAAATATTAAAAAAAGTGTTCAGATTCAATAAATACATGATTCTTTTAAAATACTCTAATAGCAAGAGCAAATAGTAATCTGATAACTAATACATATTTAATGATTAACACAAACAATATTTCATATTTTCTATAACTGTAATATGATATGAAAATATTAGAGACAAAGTCACAGGTACTACTAATGTTACAATAGTTTACTCCCTGCAGGTATAATAGATGGAAGTACTAGATTTCATTTAAGGTTTAATTGTTGGTGAAATTAAGTAGGTTCCCCCCCCACACACACCCATAGACATCCTACTACCACCACCATCACCACCCTTGAGCTAGAAGGTCATAGTGAATCTTTCAAATCACTTCCTACCATGCTTGACTTAAATCTTATATATAGAAAAACAAACATACACACACACACACACACACACACACACACACACACACACACAAGTAAATTCACCTTGCTATTGTGAATTCCCCTTTATCCTATTTCACTCTGTACCAGTTGAGGATTATATAGCTTAATTATAAGAGGTTTTCAAAACTATAATGGTTTAACACTATAAGTATTTTAAAAAGTGAAAACATTTAAAAGAGAGCCTTATATTTCTAGTATTTCAACATTTCTGTTACTTCGATTAGCTTTGGGAGTCAGGTAGGATCATTTGGGAATGTAATAAAAAAAAAAAAACCTAGAAATAGCTAAGTAACCATGTATTTTTGAAAGGAAAGAAATCAATTCAAAAGGCCTAAGAATCTAATTCAATAGAGAAAAAAATTATTGTTGAAAAGCCTTGAATTTTAGATAGGGATTTTGAGAACTATTCTTTCAGGCTTTGTATCCATACTCAGAAATATACAAGCTAAGAATGAAACTATCTGAAATAAGTATTAGCACATTATAATGGAAAATGTCATGAATCACTGCCTTTTGGATTCTACAAATTATGATAAATAACTAAATAAAATCATGAAAAAAATTCAATTGGAACAGGTAAAGAAAAAGGGGGGAGCAAAAGTAAGAAAAAGAAAAAAAAAGAAAGGAAGGTGAGATAACGAAGAGAAGTGGGTAAATACAGACAGAGATACAGAAGGTACATCCTGGACTAACAACCCAAACTGTGGCATGGCAGACCAGGCCTCCATAGATAGATGCTCCTCTTACCATAAACCAAAACATTCTGCACACAATGACATGTTTACTTCTCTTCCTTCAAAATCATCTTTTTAAAAAATTCCATGTTCAAACTTAATTATTGACCATTATTAAATTCTCAATTTTTTAACATTTTATTGTCTATTTAGCCAAGAAAGTACCAGGTCTTTTATAGATACAGAGAGGTATGCTGGGGGGCGGCGGGGGGGGGGGGATGCACAGAAAAAAGGAATTTAAAGAATATAGTAATAAAATTCTGATGGGAAAAACAGGAAACTTCTGAAGATGCAAAAGACAATAATAATTTTAAAATACAGAATACAATAAATATAATATCATAAAGAGAATTTTCATTTTAAAAAAAAGGAACATGAAGAAGTTCACAAGTTACATTTTTTTTTCCTATAGAGTACCAATAGGCAGACCACATGGTCTTTAGACATGAATGAAGGTATGAGTTATGCATCAGTCTATTTCTTTACTTCAACAGATGATTTAAATATACTTAATCCTTCTACCCACAAAAATGCAACTCATTTTTCAGGTAAAATGCATTAGGATAGTGACAAATTTTAAGCTAAAAAAAAAAAATAATACAAAATCGTTTTGATCCTGAGCATTTGAGAGAGTTTTAGATGGTTACCTCAAATATTTGAAAGCAAAATTTGTATTCAATGAACAATACTCTGACACTGTTTTTCTCTAGGTATATTCTTTATAAGCTATAAGACACTTACAAGTCATCAGCCATTTTTTTGTCGGAAAATTCAAAACATCCTACACATCTGTATCTTTTCCTGAAAGCTTCCTCCTTTGAATTGTGATGTTATGCAGTGTCTAGTGCCATTGTTGTAACTAAGAAATATCTTTCTGAAATACTTCTACAATGAATGGAAACTTTTAGCATGTTCAACATCATTCCAAATGGTATAATATTTGCTTGGGGAGAGGGTCTCTAAAATTTAAATATACTATGCCAAATCCTGTCAGTCATTTGAAAGATTTTCTTTTCAATTAAATAAATGGGAAGTGCCTCATCTGTTCTGAACTAAAGTAGGAGATGATGTTCTCAAAACATGACCCTTTTCTTGTAGTAACATAAACTGAGAAGGATAACGCCCCCACTGCTTTCTCTCTCTCACACACACAGGGACACACACACACACACACACAGGCACATGCACAGTGCTTTGTAACAAACAGCCTCCCCTCTTACCTACTCAATGTCATCATTCTGCATCCTCAACATCTCCCCTTTATTAGCTCATTACCAACAACACTCAATCAGTAAATCCAATTTCTAAATTTAAATCCCATTCCTCTTTACTTCCTAGCCCCTCTATTATTCCCCTTCAGGAACACATTAAATGGAGTAACCTAGACTTGCCATCTTCAATTGAATCAGATTCTGTCCCCATCATAGAGCAAAAATATGAAAGTCACCAGTGACCTCCACATGTTGACTTTAGTAACCACTTCTCGTTCATCTCCTGGAACTTCTCACTTGTACTTGACCCATGATCTCTCTCTCCACTTTAAAACTTTCTTTGTTTGTTTTCCAAGCTGCCACTTTCTACTCCTTTTTGATCACTAGCTATTTTCATGATTCTTCTCCATTTGTGACTTCCACATAATTATCACAAGGCTCAGTTCTTGGAATCCTTCTATATTTTATTGGGTTCCTTGGCAATAGTGTACTCACATTAGAATTATACGGGGAATTGTCTAAAGGTGTGATTCCTTGGAGAGTCTCCATTCCAAGACTATCAAAATCATTATCTCTGAAGACCAAGACCACAATTTTACTTTATTCTCTACTCCCTTTTCCCTAAAAAAATTATCCGCAGCACCCAGAAGCCAGGGTTGAAAACCCTAGCCCCAAGTGATCCCAGCCCCTATATATTCTGTACCCTGATGATTCACAAGATAGGTCAGACTGCAGACCTCTTCTGTGAACTCCAGCCTCCCTAGCCACCTATCTCACATAACCAACTGTATAGATAAAGGCAGCTAAAATCCAACCTGTTCAAAACCAAACCTGATCTTCTCCCTAGAACCAAAACCTGTTCTACCCATAGTCTAACATCTTGGTTAATGGCAACTCAATTCTTTCTCGGGCCAAATAAATGAGAATCATTCTTTATTCCTATGAGTTTCTCTTAGAATAAAATCCACTTCTTTAGCAAATCCTGTTCCACCTTCAATAATTACCCATATGTAGCAGCATCTCCTCACCTTCACCGCTGCCACCCTGACCCAGTCCTGTCACCTCCCTCCCGATTTATTACTTTACTCGTAGAATAGGTTGCCCTTCCTTGGTCTTCTCTCTGGACAAATGACAAGAGGATGTTTAAAACTGGTGAGCCAGAGTATGCCAGCCATCTACTCAAAACCTGCACTAGCCTTCTTATCTCAAAATCAAAAACCTTACAGAGGTTCATTAGGCACTACGTTAACTGATCACTTCTTTGAAACATTTGATTCCTTCGATCTGAAAGCACCCAATCTCTTTAGTTAACTTCTAAAAATAAAACAGGTGCTAACAACATTTTCTTTCCTTTCTTGAAAACTTGGGAAACTGTGCAATCCCCAGTGCAACCAGGCTCAGAGATGAAGCTTTTAGGCAATGACTGGAGCTCTGACCTTATCAATGGATTAATTCATTTATAGGATTAATACAATGATAGCTGAATGAACTGTGGGTGATAACTGTAGGTAAATGGGACATGGCTTGAGGAAATAGGGGTATGCCCTTGGGGACTACATCTTATTTCTGGCTCCTTGCACACTATCCCTCTCTCTTCTTCCTCCCCATCATGAATTCAGCAGTTCTCGTCAGCCATGCCCTTCCATGAAGTTCTGCCTCACCTCAGGCCCAGAGAACAAAGTTGGTCAATCGGACTGAGACCTCTGAAATTGTGAGCCAAAATAAATCTTTCTTCCTCTAAGTTGCTCTTATCATACATTTTGATCACAGCAAGAAAAAGCTGGCTAAAATAGGTTCCTTACTCATTGTTTTTATACTTTCATAATCCTATGTGTTTACCTATTAATGTTCTATTTCTGATACTACATTATATACAAAAGCTCTGAGGACTTTATGAATGTAAAAAGTATAAGAAGCTATCAACCTCTATTAATTTGTGGTCCAAAACACAAAACTCAGAAATGAGGAACTTGAGAATCATAAGGCCCTGTCAATGCCTTCCATTCAAAGGCAATTAATGCTCCTGGAATGAGGTGGGAGTAGGGACTTGAGAGCAGCTCTTTAATCCCCAAAGGTTACATTTCCTCATACCAAGTCATTCCATAGAAATTACTCAGAAGTCTTCTAAGATTAATCAACCATAACAATCTATACAGAGCAGAGCAGAGCCACTTAGGTCAACAACTCAGCAAATGCTTCTCTCGTGGCTCAGCTCTGCACATTCACCATAGTTCAGTGTACAGAACTTGAGGTCTAAACTCTAAAGGACCTGTAAACTGGTTTGTCAAAAAGGTCTCATTATTTCTCTCAACCTTTTTCTCTCTCCTGGATCTTTTCCATCCAAATGTAAACAAGCTCAAATCTTTCCCATCTTGAAACAAAATACTATAAACAAACAACAAGAACAACAGCAACGTTTAAAAAAAAAATCAACCTAACACAAGCTCCCTCACTTCTTCCCTGGCATTTGGCATTTCTAGAAGTGTTGTCATCAACATGTTTCCTGACATTCAATAACTCACGTCATTCTGGCTTCTCCAAGAAAATGGTTCTTAATAAGTACACTAACTGATGGCCATGATGTTAAATACAACAGAATTATTTCAGAGCTAATCTTACTGAACCTGTCAACAATATCTTGTGCACTTTAGCACTGTCCCCTTCCTTTCCTTAAAACCTTTTTCCCAAGCCTCCCTGACACCATGCTCAGGTTTGCTTCTCTTTTTACCTTCCTTACTGTTTCCTCTCAGCCAAATAATCTTCCTCCTCTCTTTGCACCCTGACCTCTTCCCAAGGCTACCCTGTCGGTGTGGTCTTACTTAGATTTACTTTCTATCTGACCTCACCTCCTGAGAAAAGCCTGAACTTTATATGGGATTGCCTTCCAAGCCTGCATGTGGGCCCATTCTCCTATCCCACCAAACTGGCTGCCCTCCAATGACCCCTGAGTCACTCAGATCTCAGCCACTTGACCTTTTCTCTTAAATATCTACTTGAGAAATCTTCAGATGTATCATTTAAAATACTTCCTCTTTGAGAACAAATATCAATAAGTATGCTTGGTTCTGAAACTTCTCCCAAGATCTTATAGTATATTTCCAAATGTATTTTGGAGAACTCTTCTTAGACTGTGTTGATCATTTCAAATTAAATAATTCTAAAGCAACTCATGATCAGCTACCAATTTCCTTTAGATGTTCCTCCTGATTTCTTAATTTCCAGTCACTTTCCCACCTAATTTAACTGGAATATTAATGACAGTCTTACTCAATATGCATATCTGACTGCTCTTCCAGTTTTGTCTAGAATTCATGCTGGGCCAGACCCCTCATTCAATTTTCAATTTTCAGGTCCACTACTGACAGTAGGTAGCAACACTTTGGGGACTGAAAGTCAACTTGCTGCTGTACCTACATAGTGCTGTTTGATTAAAAAAAAAAAAAAGCTACAGTTTCCATCACCACTGCATTAAAAAATAGGGTCACAGATTTACTCAATTCTTTCCATTTAGCTTATTAAAACAGTCTCTTCACTGAAGCACCCCACACCCTAAAGCTTCCTGGCCAATCTGTCTGTATCGCCATTGTTTAATTTCCTCCCCACCCATCCCGTGAGTGAATGTTAATTCAAACCATTAGAGCAAGTCTATGACAGCTTGCCTAAAAAACCAAAAATCAAAAGTGCAGCAGGTGGAGTTCATACACAGCTGAACAGCTTCCATCTCTTAAGATGGTCTGCAAAGCCCTTGGCTGTTATAAGAAAAGACCTCTGAGAGTTGAGGCATACTTTGAGTATCTTTATGTTTCAACATTAAATTATATACATTTCAGAGTCTTGTCAATCTTTTCTTTGCTCTTCATCAAATGGATGAGTATGAAAGTCCAAATTACATCATTAAACTATTTTCCTAAACACTAAAGGAAGTGTATTTAAATGTTTACTTTCGACTCTATAGAAACACTTGTGATTTGTAAATACTCCTGATAATTGCTTTAATTTTTTAGGAAAGCTGATTAAATATTTCAAGCAAACAAAAAGCGAAGACTTACATGTGCAGAATGATTTATACTTTGACATTGTCTACTTTGCTTATGTGTACTTCTATACACACACACACACACACACACACACACACACACAAACTTGTTGAATTTTGCCATTCCATCGAGTATGTTGGCTGAACAGTGAAATTTGTTAAACTCTTATTTTCCACAGGACTGGCAAATATTGCATTGGAAAGTATAATTCTTAGCCTTTCTCCCACACCATTATTCTCATGGAATGGAAGACACTGTGCCTGAGAAAACAGAACAGAACAAAACAAAATATCATCCAGACAAATGAACTATTTGGAGGAATGCATTGATATATCTTGCCAAAGTCACTGAAAATTTGCTTCTGAAAGCCCTGATGATAATACTCTGATCATATCATGGAGTCCTACTCTACTTCCACTAAAATACTAGTATTTCTGCAATCATACGCAAAACTGAGGCTTCTTTTTTTTTTAATGGGGCAAAAAGTGAATATAAGATTCTGCTGAAACTAAGGACCACTCAATTTTATACCTTTCTAACTTTGTTTCCCCTGGTTTTATGACTCAAGAATGTGTAGTTGTCTGAATAAAAAGAATAAAGAGATAACCTGACTGGTGTCTACAGGATCATGGCTGCACCCCTCCTACTGGCCCTACCTCTGGTTCACTGTGGAAAACTGCCTGAATGCAAGGAGACATGCACTGAGAGGAGAGGAGGAGGGGCTTAAATAGGAGATGAAATTGAAGAAAGGTCATAGAGGTGAAAAACTAAGAACAGTGTGAGAAAAGACAGCAGAAAGAACCAGCAGAACAAGGACTGGGCTTCAGTCCACCCATAGGTCCATATGCCTCCAGAAGAGCTTGATAGCTCTCCAAGTTCAGCAAGTCTAAATCCAAGTCCTCATTTTACTTATGGTAACAGTTTGTTACTAAAGTATAAGAAGACTGTCAAGGCCATCAGAGTGCAGGTGTTAATAAACCACAGTTTTTTGCTACAAGGAAGAAGGCACCTGGGGTTCTATATAACTGCAATTGTTCTATATGGAATTGCTCTATTATAACTAGAATTGTTATTCTAGTTATTCTATATAACTGGAATTGTTCTATTATGAAAAGAAAAAGACAACATAATTTCTCAAACCAGTGTGTGAGGATATAAAATGATGTCCTTCAGAGAAATTGTGCAGGCCTTGGCTGTCGCTTCAAAACAACACGGCTTCCCTGGCTGCTTATGGACTGACCTTCCTTTCCAAGTCTCATCTCTCCTAATTCAATTTATCAGCAATAACAAACTATTTTAATGGTTTTCCAAAACAAAACATTAATTCTTCAAGCTCTTTTACCCTTGAACACTTCTCTCTACCCTCCACTCCCTATCATAAGCCCTCCTTATTTTACTGGTCCCCATCTGGGCACTGCCTTTTCCAGGAAGCTCACATTTCTGACCCCTCTCTGCTTCTTAATAATGATGATCATAACAGCAGCCAAGACTTCATGAATACTTCAGCTGGGTGAGCATGTGTTCCAAGCACTGCACAGCCTCAATCCAAGTCTTCTTCATAACAACACTATGAGGGAGGTAGGGAAGATATTCCCATGTTACAGTTAAGATACTGAGGCACAGAGAGTTGAATTAAGTAGCCTTCCAGGGACACATCACTGGTCTGTAAAGTCAATATGTGAATCTAAGCAGATTGGTTCTAGAGTGTGTGTTTTAGGGACTAGATCACAGCCTCTATATGACTAAAAATGAGATGACCCCAATCACTGCTACATATAGGGAGCTCTTCACTGTCCAGTTCAGAATTTATGGTCAGCAATATGTTAAAATTGGATACATATTTCTCTTTAAATACTAAATCTAGACTACCAAGTGTGGAGAATAAACTATCAGGGATTCCTGAAAAGTACAAAATCTCTTTGAAAAATATTTTTGTTGAAAGCTAATTTTTACAAAACTATATAGCTATAAATGGCACGCCTAAAACATATTAGGATTTACCATTTCTATGATAAGAAAAATGTCTTAGAGTCTAATGAAAACCCTTGGCAATTTGAATATTATATGATACTAAATTATACTATAATTATTTCAAAGGTCAAGAATCTTACACATTTAGTCTTAAAACTCTCCACCTGGGTGATGCAATCAGAAAATTTAAGTATGTATGAAAATATTTAATTATACAAAACAAGTAGAAATCTACTAATTTAATAACCTTTTAGTAAAATGTGCAGTATTTTCCCACATGAGTATTTTTTTTTCCTCTAGTGCAAAAAAGAAACTTTAAAAAAAATCCAGTGAATATGAGCACATATTTCATTTTCCAGTTCTGGTTTCAAGGAAGAACAGGATAAAGTGGTTTGGAATACAGTATTATATTACTTGTTAACTCATGGGAAACTCTGTGAAGCTATGATACTTGGTGCCACTTTGAAATTAAAAAAAAAAAAAAGAAAAAGAAACGGACTCAGAGACCCAATTCAACATTTTCAGGAATACACAGTCTAGAAAGGAAGAAAAACAATAGAGAATGCAGGTGTGAGAGTTGTTTTTCAAATATTCAGAACAAGAGCTTCAAGAAGGCAGACACAGGGGCTGGGGATATACCTCAGTGGTAAAGTGCTTTCCTCAAATGCATAAGGCCCTGGGTTCAATCCCCAGTATCACACACACAAAAAAAAGAAGGCAAACATATATACATGGTGGCTCCCTTCCTGGTCCACAGCTATATCACCATTAACATCTGATATGACCTTGCCATGGCCAGTACTTTACCTCTCAGATAACTTTAGTAAACCAAATATCATAATGTTAAGGAGCATGGGCTATGGAGACAGAATATCTGCTTTTAAATCACAGTTTTACCTTGTACGAGTTGACTTCAGTGGCTTCCATGAAGCCCTCTGTGCCTCAATTTCCTCACTTATACTTTGATACTTGCATGCAGTTCACAGAATGGCAGTGCTATTGGGAGGATTAAGTGATTCCACATGAGCAAGGCAGGTCGAACCATTTCTGGTACATAGGTGCCATTTTCTAACTACACAGACCAACACAGCTTCCAGAGTCTAACCAAGGGCAAGCATGTTGGCGCCCAGGCCTTAGGTAACCCACAAAGACATACTAAAATATCTCAACAGCTTACACACTCAATTATGTGGCTTGTTCAATCCTTCCCTGTATACAAACAATAGGCCCACACCCTAATAGGGCTTTCCACACTTAGTCAGGGAGGCCACTCTGTTCTTAATGAATCACTTTGAAAGAATTAAATAAGTTTATTCCATCCTCTGAACAAGAAAGATGCCCCTCAAATGGTCAATATTTTTTATATGCAACACAAAATTCATAAGTACCATGTGACCATAAATAAAATATATTGTCAAAGTGGACCTCATTGGTGGGCCACGTTTGATACATTTCTCAGTTAAAATTATTTTGCAATTTGTTTGCTCACTTTGCTTCAAAACAGCAGGAACAGATGATGAAGACTTAAGGAAAAAGTGAAACAGGAAAACACAAAACTGTGAAATGTCTAGCCATTAAATCTTCCCATTGTCATTACATTTTAAAAGGACTCAGAGACCCAATGCAACATTTTCATTTTTACTCATGCAACAAATCAAGCCTGTTCACAACATCCTATTCAGACCCACAGGCCTCCTGAAGTCAGGTACCATTCCAGTTCATCAAAACTGTCTCTGTCATTGCCCCAATCTGCACTGCATGTCTTAGATGGCTTCTCATCGAGGGACTGAATATTCTGTAGAGCAAGAGACCTGTCCCGAGAGCAAAGCACTTTTGCTGTAAAAGAAAAATCACAGAATCCCCAAGCCAAACTTAATTTTAAAAATTATCTAATCAGGGCTGGGGATGTGGCTCACGCGGTATGCGCAGGGCACTGGGTTCCATCCTTAGCACCACAAAAAAATACAATAAAGATACTGTGTCCACCGAAAACTAAAAAATAAATATTAAAAAATTCTCTCTCTCTCTCTCTCTCTCTCTCTCTCTCTCTCTCTCTCTCTCTCTTTAAAAAGAAAAAAAATCTAATCAAAACCCTTTGTTTTATAGAAAAAGCAGGCCCTGAAGAACCAAGTCCTCCCAGCTACTTAGTGATGTGTTTCCTCTTAATATGTCATCTATCAGCTCAGCGAACCATTTATTTATTTGATTACTTTGTTGTTATAGCACATTGACAGAGAACAAATTTAACTTCAAAATTGAAATTCAAAAGAAATAACAAAAATTTAAAGCATAACCTTAAAAATGGCAAAAATCATGAAGATATTTAACTTTGAGAAAATATGAAACAGGCCAATAGAATTTTAGTTGAGATTCAGGTAATCACAAAATAAACTTACAACTGACTAAATTCTATACCCTAACAGTAAAGACCTCGTTTGGACTTTATACAATATATTTAGACACCTTCATTTCTTTTTTCATACTCCTTATACCCCAACTTAATCTGGAATGTTCTTTTGTGATAAGAGCAGATCACAAAGGACTCTCCTTAATCAGATCTTTGTGGTCAGTCATAAGTAAGAGTAAGGGTCAGGGAAAAGGAGAAGAGGGCAAGATGGAGGGTATGGGACAAAAGAGGGAGAGGGAGAGGAAGAGTAAAACTGTATTTTGTTCCTATAATGTTGATTTTCATCCTCCTTCATGTGTCACTTATGAAGCTTCATTCTTACATTAGAAATAAATTCAGACATGATATTAAAAGCAAGCAATAATGAAAAATTCCATAACCCATTTCAAGTTGGACTGATATGCAAATGTTATCATTCTTTAATACTAAAATAAGTAAATATCAAATGGAAAATAAGAGGCTAGGGAGGTAATAAGTAAATTCAAATGTATAAAACAAGTAGATTTCAATTGCATTCAATTATTTCACCCAATCACTGAGAAGTGAAGATCCTCTAAAGAAAATTGCATCGCCTTTCCAACTCCTGGGAGAGCCAGTTTAGTTAACAGCCTACCTATACTTCAGAGATGACCATGCGGCTTACATGTCAAACTCATTTTAAAATGTCAATCATGTCCCTTTCAATCTAATTAGTTTGGAAAGTAGTGTCACTGACCTGGAACTATGCAGACCATTTATTATCATATCATTTGATCAATCTAACACTTTGCCTCAGTTGAGTTTAAGACACCTGTAGCCAAAATGTAATATCCTTTTCTCCCACTTATTACAGGTAACTCTCAATACAATTTTCTATTTACAACTCAATTTATCTCCATGAAAAGGCATGGCCAACTTCACAGAGGAATCTCACAGAATTCTCTTTATTTTGAATTTCATGACAATTAAAATAAAAAAGGTATAGGGAATAAGCATGAACACACAAAAAGGTGCAATGCACATGTGCTCAGACACATACACACATATACATGTATGCCAAATATATATGACAGATTCAAGGTTTTAGATTCCCAAGAACCACTAACAGGAGAAAGGAAGGAAAGCACAAGACCATGGATAACCTGGGAGAAATTTGGTATCTTAATATGGAGAACTTTCTTTGATATGATGCAATGATCCATATAAAAAGTGTGTGCAGGTTAATCATCTTCATATGAATTTGTTCTATAGTAAAGAAAAACTCTCTCAGGAACATAGTATTTAACATGACTTTAACTCAGCCAACGGCAGGATGAGGTAAAGCCAGAGAAGTAATAACTAGCTCTGCAGACCAACAAAAGTGTATCTACATCAGACATCAAAGAGCACAGCCCAAGTATGTAAAAGGGAGGAACTAAGGGAGGAGCACAGTGAGGTTGAATGGGGCAGGGTCAGGAGAGGGAGGAGTGTAAGCAGGGTGATAGCAGCAGGGAGACTGAAGACAGTCAGCAAGGGACATAGATCAGCTGGTCTTCTCCCTGATAAGGGCAAGAAATTACCCAAACTTTTTCTCATTTCAGCTTTGCATATTTAAGAACCAATTTGCAAGACAAAAATACAGGCAGGTAATCTTATCTGTACAGTACAGAATAACATATTGCATCAAGAACGGAAAAAGATACTCACACACACTTATATATGCCACCAAAATGTTATATTCATATTTTTAAATGTGGCATTAAAAAAAAGATAGCAGTTATAGTTAAAGTATTGACTACTCGCTCTAGAAGATGATAGTCTAAAAGCAGGGTTTCAGCTTTCCATTCTTCCTCGTATCCTGTACTTTCCTTTGAAGAACTGAAGTAGCATCTTACCAAATTTGTTGTTTGAGGAATAGACAAGAATTTTCAATCATGATTGCTTGATCACATCAGTACCAGTGAATATGATTTACATGGGGTCAAATGCAGTATGCATCTTTCTCACACTTACCTTCAGGTGAAGAACCTGTCTTTTGGGAAAAGACAGCGTTTACTTTACTCTTCTTACTGATATCATTGTTTACAGACAAGCTGGACTGAATTTTTTTATGCACTTTTTGGGAAACAGGAGCTGAGAGTTTGAGATTATCTGCAGATGTATGTTTGGCCCCATGGTGAATTCCATTTCCGTTGCTCAGACTCGTGTGGCCTCCGTTCTTCATATTGACTATTTCCTCCTCTCTAGGTTCCTGTGCTGAAGCCTGCAGCTGGGGCAAACGTTGAGGTTGGGCTAAATTAAAACACAGGAAAAGTATATCTATATCAGAAAAGAAATTACTATTTTACAATCACAAACATGCATGCACTCATCAAGATTTGAGGTTTTACTCATGATACTAAAACTAAAAACCAAAGAGAGAGAGAAAAAAAGGAGAAGAAAGAAAGATCAATAAAAGGAAAAGTGGGAGCACTTTATACAAGGATATAAAAAGTCAAGCAAAAAAAGCATATTGTTGTTGATATTTCTAGAAGATATTTAAGAAGTCAGAACTATGAAAAAGTAATTCAGGATTCATTCAGCAAAAGTTGAATCTTTTCTAAATGCAGGTCCCTCTTTGGGCACTGTAGACACATTGGTATTATCCAGATACTCCTAATAATGATAAACTATTCAATTATCTATGGAAATGAATGGAACAATGAATTCAGGCATGCAAACCTGAACAATAAAGAGAGGAATATATTCTTCATTTTTTAATTCTAAAACCTTGAGAAGAAAATCTTTTCTATATTTATTCATTAATTTGATTTTAAAATAAACAGTTTATGAAAAGTAAGGGAAACAAGAGAAATCCTTTAAAGTGAAATAACATTGACAGTTAGAAATACTCCCATTCAGGTCAGCACCCAGCTAAGAATGCCCAGTCACCCCTCCTAGGCAACAGGGCACTGAAGTCCCTACATAAGCAATCAATAAGGGGGGAAAATAGGTTTGCATTCTGGAAAGGAAGAAACAATATTGTGGAGATGTGCACAGACTCAAATGTTTGGGAATATTCTTTAAAAACAATACTTTCGAAAAAATTAAGAATTTAGCAAGATTATGCAGTATATAGGATCAACCATATAAAAATCAACAATGTTTCAATATGCCAACAGTAGCCAATCAAGAAATATACAAGAAAATTTACTCTTTACCCTGGCAATAGAAAAAAGAAAAGAAAAAAAGATCCTTTCCTCCACCCTGCAAAAAAAAAGTAAGCCTGTTAAATGTCTATAATTATACTAAGAAAAAGTGGGCAGTGATTTTTATGGTAAAAAAATGACAAAACATTACTGAAAAGCATAAAATAGACCCAAATAAAAGGAGTGAGTATAAGTATGTTAATTCTATTGATATGCTAATTCTTTCCAGTTTATTTAGTTAATGCAATTCCTATTAACATTCCCAACAAGTTTGTTTATGGAAATGGAAAAGCTGATCCAAAAAATAAGGAAGAGGAGTCAAGAACCACCAAGTACATTTTAAGGAAGACAAAGAGGATGGTGGAATTTAATTATTAGATATGAAATCTTGGTATGAAATCATGGTGTGGCGTTTGACCAGGCACAGACAGATAAACCAATGGAACAGTCAACTCCAAACATGCAGGTAGATGCACATTCATGTGCATGGTGCCTCATACACAAAAATTCCAGATACAGTAAATACCAACATATGAAAAGCAGAACATTAAAAGTGAAAATATCAGAGATAGTTTTAATAGCATGACACTAAGAAAGACAAGTGAATTTACTTCTTTGAATAATGAATAGTATAACAAATATGGTGAATATCTGTTTGTGCTACCAGCATTTCTGAACATATAGATTTTGGTAAATTCCTGTATTCCTGTATCGCATCCCATGACACCTCAGTAGCTACAGGCAGATATACAAGCTAGATTATGCATTCAGAAAGCGACCAATGCAAGATGTCAGCCACACAAGGGAAGTGGAGACCCTCCAGTCATTTGAGAGGCAGAGTTTTTTGGCCTTGGCAGGGGGATGCAGGCTCTGGTGTTCACTTCCTAAAAGACCAGTGCAACTGCTAGAAGAAAATGTAGGCCCAACACTCTAACAGGCTGGCTCAGGAAATGACTTCCTTAACAAGACTCCTAAAGTACAAGAAGTAAAATAAAAAATAAATAAGTGATATAGCGTTGAATTAGAAAGTTCTTCATAGCAAAGGAAACAATCAAGAGCTCTGAAGAGAGAGCCTACATAATGAGAAAATGCCTTTGCCTCCTACTCCTCACATAGGGCATTAATATCCAGGATATACAAAGAACTCAAAAACCTTAACACCCCCAAACAAGTAACCCAATCAATAAATGGGCAAAGGAACTAAAAAGACACTTCTCAAAGAAAATACAAATGGTCAACAAATATATGACAAAATATTCAACATCTCTAGCAATTAAACAAATGCAAATTAAAACTACATTGAGACTTCATCTGGCTCCAGTCAGAATGGTGATTATCGAGAATACAAGTAGCAATAAATGTTGGTGAGGATGTGGGGGAAAAGATATACATTGCTGGTGGGTGAAACCACTCCAGAAAGCAGTATGCATATTCCACAAAAAACTAGGAATGGAACCATAATTTGACCTAGCTCTCCTATTCCTTGGTATGTGTGTGTGTGTGTGTGTGTGTGTGTGTGTGTGTGTGTGTGTGTGTGTATATATATATATATATATATATATATTCAAAAGATTTAAAATCAGCATACTATAATGACGCAGTGACATCAATGTTTATAGCAGTGCAATTCACAGTAGCTAAACTGTGGAGGTGTCCTAGGTGCTCTTCAACAGATGAATAGATAAATAAAATGTGGTATATATACACAATGGAGTATTACTCAGCCATAAAGAATAGCATTTTGGCATTTGTAGGTAAATAGGTGGAAGAGGAGTCTATCATGCTAAGTGAAATAAGCCAGTCCCAAAAAGTCAAATTCAAATGTTTTCTCTGATATGTAGAAACTAATCCAAAATAACATGGTGGGATATAAAAAAAGAGAATAGAGGAAAGATTAGTGGAGTAGACAAAGGGGAATTAAGGGAAGGAAGGAAGGATGGAATGAAGAAAGACAGTGGAATGAATCTGATCTAACTTTCCTATGTACATATATGAATATACCACAGGAAATCTTTACATTACAAGACACTAATTTAAAAAACTATAAATAAGTAGCAGAAAGATCAGCAAACTAGAGGAAATGGACTAGGGGAGGGAGGAGAGAAGGGAAAGAGGAAAGATATTGATCAAAAGTTATTATGTTGTGTGCATATACAAATATGTAGCAGCAAATCCCACCATTACATATAATTGTAATGCACCAATTAAAAATATGGAAAAAAAATCAACCTGTAATTTGATTGAGTAGATCTTAAGCAAAGTCATAAATCATAGCTTTTCAACAACAACAACAACAAAAATCAATAAGAACAAAAATATTCAATGTCAACATTTATTATTCCACAATTTCTGGGTATTCCAAAATCCAAAGCTGCTTTTTGAATTAGACTGCTTATGATAATGAACAATTATGAAATGTAAATCACATGTGACAACAAAGAACTACTCAAGTTAGAAAAAGTATCACATGCACAGCTGTCTGATTATTGTCTCGACTAGCTAATTCTTGGTACATATTTTTTGACACACAAGATAAGTATGTACTTGAGCGAGTCTTTGGCACACCATTTTCCCTTCAGTACTTATTCACATATCCTAAGTCTTCATCCTACCCTGAAGAAAAGCGTTTTAACACATCAAAATACTCTACTCACAAATGTGCAATACTTCCAGGAAAAATACATCATTGTTCTTTACCAGAAAAAGCACGCTTTCATACCAAGCCTATTAACCTTAATACCTGATTTATAAAACTAGTATATGAAATCCTCTTATAGTTTTTCAGTTCTATTGTGATAAACAAGGGGAATAATTGTGTAAAAAAGTAAATATTTGAGAATACTCAAAAGTAATGGTCATAAAAGATACCAAAATACTTTTCTCCTAAAATGGAATGAAAAGAAACAGAAGAAAAGCTTGCTTCTCTGTTAAGCCGCTGCATGATCCTTCTCATGACCAAAATCTGCAATCAAGCCTTCTAAAATAGGAGCTCTGTTTCTTACGGATGTGCAATTGTTTGATTTAGAGATTAATTTGCTACTGCTGTAACTTCTTGTATCAACCGGAATGACATCCTAATGACTGCTATTGAACCTAAAGCTAGTTATGCATATGTATTTAAAAGGATGCCAAAGAAGACATTTAAACCTCATTTGGTGTTCTTTTTAGAGCACTTTCCAGTAATCTCCCCAAATATATGAAATGTTTCAGGCCATTTTTTCCCCTCAGAAGAATAATTTAAGTAATCTGAGAACTTGGCTAAGTTAAAATGTCGTTGGTCTATGCTGGGGAGAGTCCTCATCAATCAAAACTGTCCCATCATATTCCATAATCCAAGATAACTCAGAATTATTAGTGTAAGAGTTAAACATTCTCCATAAATAAAAATAAAAGTGGTAAAAGGCAGCTGTGTCTTGCCACCAAATTTTAAAATTGACAAATTTGACCTTTTTCTACTATCAAAATAGACTCCTTTCAAATTACTGAGTATGGCTGAAGTGATAGGTAACATATCCTTAATTATTTACCTACATTTCAATCTTGAAAACAACCTCTATTTCTGTTAGCAGATAAATGATAGTACATGATTTCTGTTTCACTGTCACCTAATTGCTTTTGGTGTGGTTTATCTTATGATAAGGTACCCAAAATTACCTCCTTACTCCATTTTTTTTAACATTAAAACATTTTTTTAGTTGAATAATTTTGCCAGATGTGTGCAGTAAGTGAAATGGAAACTGGATAAATCCTAGTTATATTAGTTGTCTCAACAGACATTAAATTAACTTGGTTGATCATTTTGCATGGTATGATTTCAAGGTAACAGTAAAATTACAATTACAACCATGTAGGAAACATGCTTTCATTTTCAAATAAAGAACAAAACCGTCTGAGCGATTAAACCACAACTATTTGGTTTGAAACTGATTTCTTTTCCTTATTTGTGTAGAAGTTGTGTATGGCTTTAAAAAAAAAAAAGAAAGAAAGAAAGAGAAAAAGCACGTTAATATGGGAATGACACAATGCTTCTTAAAACACAAGTGATGCCTAGGGACCCTCGCTCTCCCTTTAATGATCCACTGCTCTCATTCAGCTGTCTTTCTTTTTTCAAATCTTTACATATGTGACAGCTCTCAAAAGTAGACCATAGACCATCTGGCATTTTCAGAGGTGTAACTTGTGCAAATTCAGCTCTATTGGGAGCGCCTTGCTATCTTCTGCCTGCGTTATAAAGGGACAATAGAATGTAGAACTTATGAGTTGTTTTGAATTATTCATTTTTTTGCCTGTATATTCAAGAAATTTTACAAACTCTGCATTTTGTACTACATAATCACATGCGTTAAAGGTACAAAGAAACTTTTTGACACCTCTTTTCTACAGAAAGCCAGCATTTTGTTTGATATGTGAACATTCAGCATCTGTTATATCACTCTAAACAGGACGGGTGCTTCTACAAAAGACCCCATTTCAAATTTACTCTATACGAGCGAAAAATGTATTCTTGATATTCAGTAACAAATGCAATACACATCAAAATTTCAAATACCAGTTATAAGAACATTCAGCATCTTCAAACCAGGAGAGCATTGGTCACCCGCTTCCCATATGTGTAAAGAGTTTTTTTTTTTTTTTAATCATTGCTCACACAAAACAGTATGATTGTAATTTTAATATCCATGATGAATAGTTACAAATGTCCTAAGAAATGCTGTGCTTTCTAGATTCAAATGTTTTCAATCAGGAAGGAGACCAATAGAATTAGGTCTGGTGATTTTCAATAAGAAGAATAAATATGAGAGTAAATGAGTCAATAGCATGAACTTCTTTTTTATTTTTTTTTTAAATATAGGTGATATTGTAACTAGTAATAACTATACTTGAAACTACAGCCACCGGTATAGCAACACAAAGCAACATTTTGCTTTGGCATATAATCTATTAACCTGTGCAAATCATCTTCAGTCATTAGTCTCTTTATAAAAGTCAGATTTAATAAAATTACAAAAGGATTCTCATGCCATTTTGTAAGCTTAAGTGGTTGATGTACACATAGGAAAAATAAAACTAAATGCCTAGGATTTAAAATTGTCATCAAGAGAATGGGCAATATAGAAAATGAAGAGGGAGATGATTTGGGGTAAATCTAAATTACTTTTTCTAGGGATAGTTACAGAGTTTTTACTGGGTGCCCAGTACTGTGTTACTAATGATTGCTATGGGACAAGCACACATACATATATACATCACATGCACATATACTCCCCACACTCAGAAGAAAGGTAGACATTATATATAAACATATATATGTACGTATATGTAAAAATCACATCTCACGTATACAATGTGGCATATTAAATTTGATATACATTAAAATATGCATGTATATACAACAGCTTTAAAAAGATAAAACATTACTTCAATAGGACTCATATGATAAAACTACATTAGCTTTTTATTGCTCCATATTGTAAATTTAGGCTAAAATCAAATAATATGAATGTGCTAATGTCCCACTTTTTCATCAGTTGGATGCCCAGGGTGAACTTCTATGCTATTACTTAACACAGTCTGCAGGCACCTGGCATTTGCTATAATGTTTCCTTTGTTCCCCTCCCAGGGTCTTCTGAAATTTTTCACTTAACTCTTAAGCTTTTGCACTTTCGTCATATATCCCATTTTCCATCTTCCTTTTATTTAATGGATATATTTAACATAGCAAAATATATTCTGGAATTCTGAGCTTTTCTGCAACAGTGATCAATTTGAGGATCCCAATCAATTCCTGAGAATCAAATCCTCATAGAATGGAGGAAATTTTTCAAGATTTTATCACATCTTACATCATCCTTAACATGAATTCAGTTTACATTATTATCAAAGAAATCACCAGTGGCAAGGGGAGGTACTACTATCTCAGACAAAAAGAGAGAATGTTAAAAGTTGTTTGGAGAGGCAATCGTTTTTCTGCATTTCATAAAAAAAAAAAATTAGAAAATTCTTAAGCGTATTTAAATTATGCCTGCAGGAGAAGACTGGCAAGCTTTTACCAAAATCCATTTCTCCCACTGTCCAGTGCAGATGGCTAATCCTATTTTCCAGTCTTGACATTAGCTTCATGTACCCATGTTCCCTCTGAAGGAATGAGAAATTTATTTCTGCCACTTCTGGGCCTGGGCCTTAAGGTTTGGGTGTGCCTTCTCCATGGCTTTCTTTTTTGTACTTGGCAGCAACCCAGCTTTGACCACAGCTAAGGCAAATTTCTTAAGGGAAGTTGGAGAGACCAAACAGAAGGAATCTGTATAGCAGCAGGGAACAGAGCCTCCCACTGACCCAGAATGCTCATCTCCCATAGTTACATAAGAAGTTAACTCTCATCCTACTGAAGTGACCATGAACACTGAGATACCTTATAAAACATTAGCAGCTTCTACCAAGGCCTGTTAACAGTATGTACAATGAATATCTGTGTAATATATATATATATATATATATATATATATATATATATATATATATATATATTCCATAGCTCAAAGGACTCCAAACACACCAGTTTTCACAATGAAGAAATCTTTAAGTGAAGGTCTGCTAGCAATAGGAATAATCTATCAGTAGCTGTAGAAAGACCCTGTTAAACACATCCCCTGTGACTAATCTTAAAAAGCAATGTTTACAATACAACATGGGACTATTGCTAAGATACAGTAATGTGATCACGTAGTTCTATAGGAAAAGTAGCCTTCTCAGTCTTAGTTTGCCATTTGAAGACAATTACATCAAATCCCATCACATTTTCATAAGGAAGGATGATCAGCCATTCCAGTTTGCACAGGACTAAGAGATGTCTTGGAACAAGGAAATCAGTTTTAAAACCAGATCAGTCCCAGGATACCTGAGATAAGTTGGTCTCTTTTATGGAAGGGCTAATGTTCATGACTGCTAGAGGTTCCCTAAAATAAGATCCTGGTAAAAACAGATCATGGGACATGCATAGACTTCAAACATGACAAACTAGAGTTTGACTTCCAGAGTCAGAATTTTCTAGTTCTTTGGTCTTAAGAGAGTAACTTCACTCCTTAGGGGCATTCTGACCCTTACTTACAAAGTGAGAGAGAGTGATACATCCTGGTGGGTCTTTGGAGAGGTCTGACTTTCCAATCTCAGACCCTTGTTTTTCCCTTCCCTACATAATTTCTTCCCATTTCTTTTTGGTTTACTATTTGGCTTTATTTTTTAAGTCTGTGTTACTGTGTTTCTAATTCTTCATTTTCCTACAAATCAACCTCAAACCTCTTTGCAAATAAAGATGTTTCAAATAAATATGTAACGTTATTTTGCATTTTTCTGAAAAAACCACAACTTGATAGAAAAGAAATTTAAAAATAACAATTTTTAAAGAATACATTGGCATTTCCTTTAAAATGTGTAGGTATTACTAAAAATGCCACAGACCCTATATCAATGAAGATCAAAAACCTCTACTATATTGGCTCTTAGCATAGTTTTATCCCTAATGCTTGCTTTTATCTTCAAATGAATGACAAATTTGGCCTTATGATATATCATGGTTTCTGGCTAACTTATCTGGATAATATGAGTCCATCACTCATGGATTTGAGAACAGAATATATTCAGTTTAAGTAGCAGGTTTCATATGGATAGTCATCTACCAGATATGTGTGTGTGTGTGTGTGTGCCTGTGTTTGTATGTGTGCTAAAAAAGAGAGAGAGAGAGAGAGAGAGAGAGAGAGAGAGAGAGAGAATCTCAAAACATATCATACTGTTTTCTCATATAATCTCATGGTAAGACAGTATTAGGTTCTGTTATCTCATTGCTCTCTGACTCAGAAGGTATTTCCATCATTCGAGTCAACTGATAAAAATGATCTCTGCCTGTAATTACTTGTAATTGTATAATGAATATAACCAAATAAATAAATTCAGATGTGTTTATAAGTATTTTTTCAGAAGAAATAGCCTAGTGTTTCTGTATCATAGAAAACATATTAATTCAATAAAAAATTGGCATGAAGTGTATGATCTTTCTAAAATCCATTTCACATACAGAATTTTTATAAGACATAAGGTTTACAGAGAATAATGCCTTCATTTGGTTATAAGACTCACTGCTAAGTTTTCTAATAGGTCATAATGGGGATATTTGGGCAAATACCTCTGTGATTGTTAAAAAAAAAGGATTTTAAAAAGATATCTCTTTGATTTCTTAAAGAATCGATTCATGGACAAGCGGAAGTTTGAAAAGCCTTACTATTGTTTGAATGTGTCTCAATAAACAGAAGTTTTAATCTGAATTCTAAAAGTAAGAGCAAGGCCATAAGTATAGAACAGATAGCTACTACTTTAGTTGGTCTCCAGACTATCTGAAAAACATTTCTTCAATTTTGTTGATGTTTCACCATAAAGATTTTTTTAATAACTATTTGTATTTATTTTTAAATAATAATTTTAAAAGTCCCTGGAAGTCTATCACAATGGAATAGGATGTATTAAAATATTTTCATCTTAAATAACAATTCAGAAATACTTTTTTTTTTTAACCAGATTCAGCATCTACAAACATCAAGAGGTATACCTTTCAGTAAAATCCGAGCAGATAATAGTTGAAATTGGTGGGAATGATAAAGTATAAACCAAAAACTTCACATATATAAAACTTCAGGATTTACCTGGAGGATTTCCATGCTGATCATGGCATGCAAGGACCACAACAAACGTAAGAAGACCTGCCAACAGGAAGCATGCAGCACATAGGTGTCAATGTTGATATTTGGACCATGCAGAATTGCCTTGTGATATAGGTCCTAGACCCAGCCCACATTTGGGTCTCTTTATCTTCTTTATGCTGTGTAGACCCCCAGACAAGGCAAGGATACAAGCCAAAAAACTTGAAACTAAGAACTCTGAACCAACATCAAAACCTGCATTAAGAGTATATTGTTGAAATGTGAAGTCAGCTAAGAAAAGGCAAGAATGGGGGCAGAAAGAGATCCCTCCATCCTGGCTGAATAATCAATAGTCAATTCCAAATAGTACTAAAGTAGTAGCTGCCATTGGTTCTTAGGATGCAGATCCTGTGTATGTTGAAGATAGAATGTAAGGGTACTTTACAGAAAATGGCTCATGGACTGGTATACTGGACTTCTTACAACCTTCAGTAATCATAACAATAAAACAAAAAACTCTTAATTGTCCAAGGTGAAAGGCAATTAGCAAAAGCAGCCAAATTTATTAAAAGATGTTTCACTTGTAAGCAACACAACTATTGCTAATGACATGCAAATAAGTTTGTTACTGTGTAAATTGAAAACAGCACACCCTTCTACATAGACATAATTCAAAAAGCTACCTAACCCAGAGTGCAAACTCTGGTGAATTCAGACCCAAAATGCCTCTGTGCAATTCACAGATGTACACCCTCCAGCAACAGTCCTGGCAGCTCACAATCTGAGATGGCTAAAATTAATCATGTATGTCAGCTAAATACCAGCAGATTATTTGCTACTGTCTCAATTTAGGTGTGCTAATGAAAGTGCTGTAAAATGGAATAGGGATGTTAGGGAGGAGAAAGAACTGTGGGATCCTAGAACTCCAGGCGGTCTTAAATCCCTCCCTAATCCCTTGCAGATCACTCAGAAGACACAAAGCCCAGGGAAGGAATAACATCTGGGAAAAGCCTCACCACCCACAGAAACAGAGAAGATAACAAAATAACAGGAAAACTTTCAATGGGGACTGAGGGAGTTGGGAGAATCCAGAATTCCAAAGTGGCAAGACAAGGTATAGGAGTCAAAGATCATTAGGGACTCCTTTGGTGACAGTTATCAGAAAATGAAGTCTCTTCCACTGACACCTCCAAAAAAAAAAGTAAATAAATAAATAAATAAAGCAATTGATAAACAAGCAAGAAAAACATTAAATAAATTATATTAAAGACATGTGATTATTCTACCCTGAGATAATGCCTAAGCCTAAGTCCTTGTTACCTACTAGAGGAGAACTGTAGAGGCTCTTTCAAGGGACTCTTCCTTTTCCCAAAGGTGGTCATGAAGGACACCAAACAAGGGAAAGTTTCTTAGCAGAAAGTCCTGCAGACAATAAATCTGCTGGCCACAGAACTCGGGCCAGCATCAGTGAAGAAATTCAACAATGAGAGTATAGGCTGATCATACCATCTTCCACACCATCCTTAACCAGAAGAATATTGTATATTCCCTAAATGAGTGCTTACTTTAGGTTTACACTGTGGTTCTCTTATTACACTATTATACAGATATGCTTTAAGACATATGTTGCAGGAATATGAGGAGTGACATCCAGATATGAGCTAGGGTAGATTTCTGAGTCATTTCAGAGGAGAAATAATACATCACATAGAGGTCTGTGGAACAACATAACACTGTCTCTATATGCATCATCTGGATATGGCTTTGATTTGTCTCTCACTGGGGAAATACAAAGTACATCTATGTTTGTGAGAGAGGTAACTGGATCTCATTAGGTAAAAACAAAGTGAACTCTCAAGTATGGAGAAAAACATCCACTTGTCTACACAGGAATAAACATGTGCTGGTCAGTTAAGGACAGGACCAGATTTATCACCTATGCTTGGTCTATCCAACATTCCTTCCTCCTGGTGGCAATATAGATATTAATGAGAATGCTGTCTTCATTTACCGACAAGAAACGTTTGCAAAAATAAAGAGTTTTTAGTTACAGACATTTTGTACACAGAGCTTGACAACACCATGCATTTGCTGACTTGCCTAATTCATAGCACAGAGAGTTCCTTAAGGACAAGATTCCATATTCTTAGAATTCCATCAACCTTATCAGGCACATACATGCTGACAAAGAGCCTTGTATGATGTTTAGCACCCAGTGGACACCCAGTGAAAATTAACTGATGATGATGAATTATACTAGCTTTTAAGCTGTCACTTGATCCCAGCATATAACAACCTTCCTGAATAAATCAAGCAACAGTTTGGTATTCAGTACCATTATAAACTTCATCCTTCACCTCCATGAGTCTAGGGAATTGCTGTAAAAGCATAATATGAGGATGGTGGAACTGTAGCAAGAATTCAAGAAATTCTTTCTGTTATAACAAGGGAATTAAAGATTCAGTTACTGATATTGTGGGATGTGTAGAGAAATGCATCAAAAAAATAGCTAAGTAACCTTTTTGAAAACAGTATAAAAAAAGTCAGAGCCAAATTATATACCTAAAAGTGATTTTTCTCCTCCTATAATAAAAGCTAATTCAACTTAATGTACAAGCAAAAATGGTGTGTCTTTGAGATTAGGGCAGTAGAAATGCAAATGAAGTTCTAGTTAGGAGAATTGGAATTTGGTAAAGGAACCTATACATTTTTAACTGAACAATTAAGAAGTACATTTTATTTCTGGTGGCTTCCACAAAATAAATCAGGAGAAAACCAAATTCCATTATTATGAACTCTCCAAAATCTTTAATAGAGCTTGAAACTCTTGAAGTTCGTTGGTGAGTAGGGGCTACTAGGAGATCCTCAATAGAATTGCTTAAAACATGGTACGAGACAAGGAAAGCTTTGGGCTTTATTTCCAACAACAGTCTCATTATAAATAATGTTTTCTCTGATACAATTTGAAAATTTAGGACTGAAAGTATAGTTCTAAGAACTGACTCAAAGACCAGCAAAGTCCTAATCCTGCCCAGCCCCTGCAGAAGATCCTGGCAAGTTTCCTTCATAAAGAGGTGATGAACAAGCTGTTTGTTCTACACAGCCTAACAACAACATCCAGAAAAACAGTGCAATGAAGTTTCTCAATCTTGCAGAAGCAGATTCAGGTTTGTGAATTCTAAATTCTCTTTAGCAGATTCTAGCATAAATGTAATAAAAAATTCAATATGTAAATGAAGAAATAAAAATATAATTATTTCCTTATTATTTTCATCTCATCTCCTGAGATTAAAGTCTCACATCCTTTATAGGGCTGCTTTCAATTGGGGGGGTGGCTGATTTAGGGGGGCCTGAATCTTAATTTTAGATTCACATCTTTATCAATATATTGAGAGAATGTTTAATTACTGGATACTCAAAACATTAGCCTTAGCAATTGGCTAATACACAAAGTAACAAAACTAATTGAACATATTAAAGATTCACATTGTTGAGAATATTTATACAGATTTTATTTTTCTAATTTTGTCATTCAAAAATAACTTATTATGTCAAGGTGAAAACTGGCTATAATAAGCAACTTTAAAATATTCATCCTTAAATATTATGGTGCCAGGTACTGTTCCAGGGATAAGGGCTATTACAGGGTACAAACGTACAATGAAAGACCTGTTCTCATAGAGTTTAGGGACATTTATCATCTCAAATAACAAGACAGGGGAGTTCCAGTATTATTAATTTCACGGTTTAATATCACTAAAGTCAAGGTTCCAAAGATATGGAAAATAACTATGATAAAATGGCATCACTCAGTTTGTCCCCCCCCAGCCCCCCGCCGTTAAGACATCAAAATGAGCACAATGCCCGTGAACCCTCCCAATCAAACCAGAGACAATGACACATTATATTTCAGCACAGCCAAGACCAGTAGCACTCAAAAATCACCTCTTAGTTTGGGGAATTTACTTTGAAATACAGAACACTAACATTATCTATGACATTTTGAAGAACTAATTTTGTTGCAACCAATAAATAATATATCCCACTGAAACTGAATTTATTTTCTAACTTTGTTCAAAAGATTGTTTTCATTTATAAAATTCTGGAATTTTATCATCCCTTATTTTCAGTGACTCAGTAACATCTGGTGAAGGTGTAAAACACGAAAGTAACTTTAGATAAATCTACAGACTTTGATCTTAAATATTCTCTTTAAGTAGAGCATCCTTTCAGAGCATGCTTATAGAAAAAAATATTACATGAAGCAACCTTGTACAGAGGTATATTCTTCTTGTTAGCATAGAAAAAGTTTTAATGAAAGTACTCTAAGGAAAAAATAAAAGCAAAACTAAATGTGAAAAAGAAAGGATAAACTGGTGGGAGGGGGACAATAAAATGGAAGATACAACAGAATGAGAGATCAAGAAAAGACAATGTGTGTGAGAGAGAAAGAGAACACATCTGAAAGACAACCCCAGATTACAAATTTTGTTCTTCTCTGCTCATCCCAAACCACCTGTCACCTACTGACTCAGTAAGCTCTTCTACTGTGTGCCTCCCAAATGCCAACTGTGTTCCCTATCCCTCCTCCCTCCCCCATCTCCCTGGTCAGCACTGGTTTAAATTTTTGTTATATCTTACCAGGGTTACCACAGCTCCTAAACAGAGCTTTCTGTCTCTAGATATTCTCCTCCAGCCCATCTTACCCATCACTATACAAAATATTTTTTCTAAAAAATAAAACAAAAGTAGTCTATCTCTTTATATTAATGTCTTATATGAAAGATTTACTACTTATTTAAGCTCCAGGATAAAATCACAACTTCACCAAACCCTTTGCAATATTGTCTCCATCTCACATCCTATCATTTTCTCATATTCCCCATGCTAGGTATATACAATTTCTCCTACAATTTGCATCCTTCAAAGCCGCACAACCATCCCATATGTATTTTGTATCTTGTAAGCCTTACTATGATTTCTAATTCAAATGAATTAGAAAAACAAAGTGTCAAATTTATTCATCTTCATCACCAGGAACTTTATATTAATTTTCATCAATATTAGCATATCACTGTGTATTTCAAGAGTAGACAAGACACAATAAATAATAACTGGAGCCAATAGCAAAACTGAAACCACAAAGATGTTTTAGCCAGAAAGAAAAAGAAAATGGGGAGAAAAAAAAAAGAGAGGGAATTTCTTCTAAATACAGGAAAGATCAACAGAGTAGATGAAGGGGATTGAGGAAAGGAAGAAAGGATTGGAAAAGGAAAAAACAACAGAATGAATCTGACCGAATTTCTGTATGTACATACATGAGTATAGGACGATGAATCCCAACATCAAGTATATCTGCATTACACTAACTTAAAAAAAAAAAAAAAACTATAAATAAATTTCAGAAAGGTCAGTAGAGTAGAGAGAAAGAGAGGAGTATGAGGAAGTAGGAGGGGGTGAGGGAGTGAGGGAACTGAATAAGGCAAATTCTATTGCATATTTTTTGACTACACCAGAATATATTTAATGTTATACCTAACTAAAAAGAACCAACAAAAAAAATTTTTAAAAAAGATAAACACAGAGTGGAAATCCCCATTATAAGCAGAATTGTGTTTTCTTTATGCTATGAAATAATACTCAATTGTATATCTACTATATACCAGACAAAGTTAAACAGAGGTGAAAAAAATACATTGAATATGTAAATAAATAATGAACAAAATATACAGCTTAAAATTATGGTAACTGCTACAAAGGAAAAGTGGTACTGGTAGAAAGAATAACAAGGAAATATATTTTAGTTTGAGGAGCTGCAAGTGGCATTCCAACAGAGACCCAAAGGGGAAGGGACCTCATAAAGCAAAGAAGTAAGGGTTTCAAGCAGAATAAGAGCACAGGCAGTGCCCTGAAGCACAACAGACCTCGGCACCTTTGCACCCCTGAATGGAGCCAGTGTTGCTAAGGAAATCACATACTGTCCTTGAGATTGGATACTTATTGCTTTCTTCAAATTTTAAACATTAAAAAATATACTTGAAAAAAAATCATAGAATGTGTTTCCATAAAACTTCCTGGCAATATTCTTCCAGATATTGTGCTCCTTTACCATATAAGCCATTTCCATAATAAATTATTCATTTACAAGACCAATCTCAGTGTAACTGACCAGAAGTCGGCATAAATACTTAACTTTGATTTGATTCAAGGCACTCCTAATAAAAGCATTCTTATGAAATGACATAAAATGACCATCAGCTGTATATAAATATAAAATACAACTATAATTTGGAATATTAGGAAACATTTATAGAAATTTTATACTTTAAGTACTTTCCAAGAAAGAGAAATGTATCCACTTCTCTGAAATGGATAAACATTTACAATGAAATTCAGTAAAAAAAAAAAAATGTTCTTAGGCTAGAAAGAGGAGCATGAATAATCTGAGGTTCTTTAGTGGTGGAGAAAAGTTATAAGGGAATCATGCTTCTGCTCTTGGGAATCTGCTTAAATTTTAGAAATGAGATGATTACTCTGATTTGTATGCATCTTCATATTTTATTCTAATTTCCTAAGTCAGGTTCCTTTACTCAGTTAAAATATATAAATCTCTAGAAGTAATTTTCTACTTTTTTCCAACTCCACAGAGTTTATTTGAGCAACATATTTGTTAATATCTTGTGTGATTTGAAAAAATACACTTCTTCTCCAGGGATTCTCTTATCTCTTACCTTGAGCACTCCACTGGAGAATCATAATTCTAACACTGGAACCACAGATGGTTAGGATGCTGACCAAGAGTGATTTTTATCATAAAGTCAAACACTCAGGGGACAATGAATGAGCAATTTGACAGTGAATTGAATAAGTTTATCTACCTGGGGTCTTAAAAATTCCTATTAATTTCTAGTAATTATTTTCTATTTATATAGCCTTTCAAATCCCGCATTGTGGTTTACAAATTGGAAGTGGTTACTATATATTCTCATTGATAACCAAAGATCATTTTCAAGAATTACACCTCTGGTTCTGGGTATACCTGGGTATTCTCAGACAAATTCCTTACCTCATTTAGCCTCAGTTTGTCAGCTGATTGAGAAACACATCTTGAACACTCTGATCTTTAAGGCATCTTTCCTGTCTTTAATGTTACAAGTGTATGTCTATGGTTAACATGTAGGTGAATAGTGTGTATATGACATATTATCTAGAAAGCACTCTGGAAGGAATGCATGTTAGGACCCACTTCAGTAGGTCTTTGTAATTTAGATTCTAAGTCATCTAAATAATACCTATTAATATGTTATTAATATTTTTTTCTTTAAAAAAAAAAGAAAGGGGAAAGGCATGTCATCTTAAATAGAAATAGTCTCAGTGAACAAGAATAACTTGCAGTAATGATTGAGCACTTTTCTAACTATATACCACCAACAGTTACTCACTAAACAAGTACCATACCCTCTTTGCTCTTAGTTGGGTGATAGGAGCTAAAGGTTGTACTAGTGATGATGGTCACGACCAACAGGAGGGATGATTAAATCTCTGCCATTTTTTTTTTCCATTTGGAAGACTTTTAAACAAGAGAGAATATAAAAATAAACATTTTTATCTCTATGGTTTATGCTGTTTCTTGACCATTCATGCTTTAGAAGGGAAGGAATTCAGGACTCTGCCCTTGTCATGGAGGAGAAGGGAGGGCATCTCATCATTCAGGTAGCTGATTTTACTGAGCACTTGTGTTCTGTATGAGCCTCTCCCCTGTGCTGCTTTGCCTAATGCTCTGAGATAGGAGGGGTGGTGCAGAGAAGAATCCAATTGTCTCAATCCTGGACACTCTTCATCTCAGAAAAGGCATATATATATTTTTTTTTGCATTACAATTCTTATTACATGTACAGCACAATTTTTCATATCTCTGGTTGTATATAAAGTATGTTGACGCCAATTCATGCTTTCATATGTGTATTTTGGATAACGATGTCTATCACATTCTACCATCCTTGCTAACCCCCTGCCCCCTCCCCTTCCCTCCCACTCCTCTGCCCTATCTAGAGTTCGTCTATTCCACCCATGATCCTCCTCCCTACCCCACTATGAATCAGCCTTGAAAAGGCACAAATTTTATCCCAGTTCACAAGAACCCTGCTATCTCCAAATCTTAAGTCTTCAGGGGTCAGATTGATATTTAAGTGCTGACTTCTCAGTGCTAGCAACTCAGTTATTATTTCTCTCTTTACTATTTTTCAGAAAGTTTTGGACATATCTTATCCACCAATGCATCCTAGTCTATTCTCTCTCTCCTTAAATGTACGCCTGTCTTTAAATGATCAGTAATAGACCATCATTTAAGTGGAATTTCCCCAAAGAAAGAAGTATGTTTAACTTACCATGTTGAACATAACATGTATTATTTCTTCAAAAAAGCAAGCAAACAAACAAAAAAACCTTTTGGTGAAAGGTTAAGCCTTCGATTAATCCTTATTAAATCTGAGTGGCTGGTACATTGGTGTTTGCAATATCCTTTTGTTTTTTCTACTTAATTGAGAAATTTCATGATATTTAAAACTAAAAATTAGTCTTAGGATAAAGAAGCCTCCATTGAATGCAGAGGCTCATTTCCTCACACTTGTGATAACCTGGTCAATATATGTTTTGTAGTATTTTTAAAGATCATATAAAGAGGCCATAGTATGCCTTCTGGTCTCTTCCCCAACTCCTGGATAATCAGTGAGAGAATCCAGAGATCATGATCCACTTTTCTCCCCTGGTTCTCTGCTTAGCATCTCTAGATGGGCCTGAAAACACAGTACAAAGGAGGTTCTATTCTTGCTATGGCATAGCTTGAAATGCCCCTATACATCTTCCTTTAACCCAGTTACTGGCTGTTCTTGTCATTATGTATAATTAATGCCCATCTAGACTTACAAGCTTAACAAAATATTTCCATTTAGCTTTTCATGTTTGTCCCTTCTCCAACTGCAAGAGGCAGTGAGGGTAGGGATTATTTCTGAGTATATTTCAAAGATGCAGAAACTGAAGCTGAAAGTCAAAATGGTTTCCCCAATATTCCATAACAAACGAGTTTTATCCAGGATTAGAGTCCATCTTCAGGACCCCATACCTCATCTTTTCAAGTCCACACAATTTCTCTCCATATACTGATGCTATGTGCTGCCACCCCTTTACCAAATGACACTCCTATCAAAAATAGAGCTGGCTGACAAGTCAAGTTCTTGACCATTATTTAATTTTCACTTTTCCTCCATATGATGTTCTGTGATTAGTACCATTTTGTCTGTTTAGAATACAGGAGTCAAGCTCATTGGATTACAGAATGCATACCTTTCCTCTTTAAAAAAAAAAAAAATCCCATGCTGTGTTTGTATCTGTCATTAGTGATACCTCCAGTTCTTCTAAAGTCTTCATACATACTCATGGGCAGTATGTGAGATTCTAGAAGTTAGTTCTCAAGACACATTGGAGTGGATGCTCCAGGACAGGATAGCTAGAAACTCTTAAACAGCACTTGAAAAGACATAAGATTAAGTCCTCTGGATAGAGAAATTTCTTTGTGACATTTTCCAAAAGATTGAGTTTAACGTTGTGTACTAAAAAATTATGATAAGGATATGTTTAGGATGGAGAAGCACATGGTAATGAGCCTCTCTTCCAAACAAACTACTCACAAATATTGTCCTTTTTGTATTACTAGTCAAAGAGATGAAATTTTACTGTACCTTCAATCAAGAGTGGGGAGAATAAAACCATCTCCAAATGATTTTAAATCATCTTTGTCCCCTGAGAAATGCTTTTCTAGGACAATAAACTACCCATTTTTCAATTTACTATAATTTAGTGTTTCGCACACTACAGCAGACACTAAAATCTGTCATTATTACTGACCAGGCTATAATTGCAGTCCTCAGTCAGGCCAAAGCTGCAGATTCTGACTCTGAGAGCTTAGTTATTCAATTTGTTTTTTAGGCCCAAGAAGTAGTGGTTGGACTTGTTTATTTGTTTTTAGTTTAAAAAATAATTAACCACAGAAAATGAACATGCTCCCACACAGAGATGCTTTTTGCACATTAGGTACTTACTCAACAAACTGTAGTGTTTAAATATTTCTACTTCAACACCATAGATGTCATCAGAAAAACCAACTAAATTGAAGACTTCTTCCCAGGCAGTGTCACAACAAACCCCTCATTTTCTTTAGGCTGGATGAGGTTGAGGCACTGATCATAAACCGAAGGTTTTTCAAAATAAGCAAACCTGAAATGATGCTGATCTTCATCTAAGTGATGGGCTCCATTTCTCAAGAAAAAAAAAAAAAAGAGCTTTGAGCATATTTAAGATAATGATGAAAGCCCATACCAATTTCATAGTTCAGACTCTGTAGAGTTGTACTGTAGATGAGAAGGTACAAATTTAGTTGGTGTGTCTCAAAAAAAAAAAAAAAAAAAAGGAGACAATAAACTGTGCTTGCACATGGTCTTTTCTCTTTATAATGTGTATATCATAGCCTAACTTATTTCTAAGGTCCAGGTCAAATCAAAACCTTTGAAGGAACTTCCTCCAGGTAAAAATGACCAGAGAGTCTACATTGAAAAAAACAATTTAGTTTAGAATATTTATTCCTGGCAGCAAAACAGTTCCTTCCATAGAGGCCATTTCTTCACCCTTTCTTAATAAAATCAGCTTTTTATAAGTTCTATTCCTCTTCTCTCCCTAAATATATTTATTTCACCATTTAAGTTTTCTTACACTGCAAGTGCCAATTTTTCTGCAGTAGGTCCATTGTTCTTTTATAAAAGAGTAATTCTTAATAATTAAATGACCAAGCCCTACTTAATGCTTAAATATTGTGATACAGATTATTCACATACAAGGAAATGATTATTGTTAGTTTATTGGCTACAAACAATGGTGCCAGAAGTTGTACAGAAGTAATGTTTTCCCAGCAGGACTATAAATATTTGCCATTATCATTGTTTTAGTAACTATCCTAAATAAGCAAACTATGAACTTTCATATAATAAGAATGGTTTAAAACTACCCCTAATAAATCTTCTCAGTCTTATGCTATATTTCCATACCATTAAAAGAAATAGCTGATATTGCACAAAGTTTTGAAACACAGTGTTCTCCAAAGTATATGCTTCATCAGCAATTTATTTTAACATCCACATCTCCCTCTCAAAGGGAATTGAAACTAATTATGTATTGTCCCAAATGCCTAGATACCACTGATACCATATGAATTCATATATTATTCAAAAAGCTGATCTTTTTTTTTACTTATTAATATGACTCTTAGGTAAACTGTATCTCTATTATAAGAGACTTTGCTTTACTCCAAGAATAAACTCCAGCTATAACAGTTAGGGAGATATTCTTTCCAGTATACCTACACACACTTGATTAAAAGGACGCTTATTCCAGAAATTTTTAACTGAAAGAGAAAGCTCACTGCAATTCAATACAGAGTATCAAAGGAAGATGAAAGAAGCAGGTATGTGTAATTCTTCAGAAAAATAGATAGAATAGTTTTCATCCTTAAAAACTGTACTCATATATAAGATAAACTTTGATTTTAGTTTAATACATCAAGAATCCTAAGATAATCAAATAATTCCTTATGACTACATCTAAAAGATTCTGAATCCTTTCATTGTGCCATTTAACCAGGAAACACGTGCAAATTAAATTGTTCCTTTCCAATATCATAAAAATTAGATTAAAGTGCTGCATAGTGAAACTAAAAGTAAGAAACACATCTGAACAATGTTAACATCTCTTGAGAAAACAGCTTTGTCAAAGGGCTAAAGACTAAAACAAGAGGCCACTGTGTGGGCTCTCCCAGACAGGCAGCCACACCTAGCAGTTCCTATGGGGTGTCTAGCATATCTACACAAAACTACTTTCAAAAAAACAAAAAAGGGACTTTGAAAGTTTAAATGAGGTAACCAACATTCAGATTATTCTACAAATTGTCTGTTCTAGGGTAGTGTATTCAACAGAAAACCTTAATGGTTCCCAGTCTGCGCTTGTGCTGTACCTACACTGGAATTAACTTGGGAGCTTATGGATGCCTAAGCTCTATTCCCAAGTGATCCTGAATTAATTGGTCTGGGGTGGGTCCTGGATATCAGTAGGATTTTTGAGCTAATGTGAAGAGTAGGGAACCAATGGTTTTCTGCAAAGGGACATAATTATAAATTCATATTCCTGTCCCACCCTGTATCTTCAGTTCTGGTCATCACAATTTCTTCTTGCTGTAGATGAAAAACACCTATCTTCATGCCACAAAAAAATGTCATGTGTTAAATTCTCTATCTCATGAAATGTGATCAAGTTCTAGAGGCAATAAATAGATAGTTCTGAAAACCAAGGAAGCCCTTTTTCTAAGATGTCAAGTTTACATGAAACCCAGGATTGACTTGAATTTATCACCATTTTATCAGAGATGAAATTCTGAAGGAGTATATTTCAGTTTTTTCAACATCTTTTCCTGACCCATTGCAAAGGCAGGATTTAGTCACATCAGTGGTAAAACAGAGCAATAATTTTCAATGAGGGAAGTAGACTAGAATTTGAGGCATGGGATAAGTTTATAATCAGGAAGAGCTGTATCTCTTCCCCAGTAATTTTAATGCAATCTCTAGTGGACCCTAAAGATGACAACACCCTAGACTTCCCTCTGATCTACATCCCATTAAGAATGACTTTAAAGTTTAAGTTGTATAACAGAAATCAAAATGTTAGCTGCAGAGCTCTGGGCAAACTGCATGACTTTTCTGAGATCAGTCTTCTCTCTAGATAATAATATTTACCCTCCCTCCCTGCAAAAGTTTCTGATAGGCCAAATTAGATCACCAAAATGAACGAAAGTCATTAACTGTGCAAAGCTGTGGTAATAACATTAATATTACAAATAAAAAACATCCTTTAATATGCAAGAACTGTAGACTGAGAAAATTCACTCTTTAAGAAAGTCAATCTACATTTTAAGACAAATTACTACAGTTTAACTAATTCAAAGCTGTCAGTCTCCTACAGAGAAGCTAAATGTCCTCCAAAGGTAAAGACTTTCATTTATTTGACAATTAACACAGAAGTACTGGAAACAAACTCTGTGCAGGGCCCTGGGCTAAACACTGTGATGGCTACAAAACTGACTGAGAGGCCAACTCTGCCCTTAATGAGTCTTCAATCCAAAAATGGAAAAGAGGGTCATGCACAAATGGACTGCAATTTTGAAATCAAGAAGTCCTTTAGGGGAGATGCAGATAAACTGTCCTGATGAGAGGGCAATCGCATTAGAATTGCTTGCTGGTGGAGATATGGGGAGGTAATGCAGGGAGAAGGAAAACACTAGGCATGTAGAGAGAAAAGCCGGTGACATATTCTGGCTATGGCAAAAGGTCATGAAAGGAAGAAGTGGGATAAAAAGCAAAATTTGTTGTTGTTTTTTTCCTAGACTCTATCATCCAGTCATTCACTGAAAGTTTATTGTGTTCCTGGAATTATACTAATTGCTGGGGATGCAACTTAGAGCCAGCAGACATTAGACATGTAATTGCACAAATAAATTACAAATGTGGCAGTGGCTAAAAAGGAAAGGGTGCTGGGTTGAATAGGAAAGCCCATTTTAGATGGGGAGGTCTCCAAAGGCTTCAGAACTGACAATTATGCCAGAAGGAAGACCTGGTGTGCAAAAGCCCCGAGGCAGAAAGGAACCCAAAGGCATCAGAGTGAAGAAAAGGAAGCCAGTGTGACAAACAGAGAGAAAGTCGGGGGAAGACTGGGAGAATCTCATGCAGGAAACATGTCCCATGAAATTCTATGGTAAGAATATGGACTGACAAGAGGCTACTAGACTAATTGAGAAAAGTGATCAATCAATACCAAAAGAACTTGTTAGCAGGAATTATTTAACCCTTTCAGGACACAAACCAAGATTGGGTTAAGGCATCATTCAGTAGACCAGAAATATAAGAGCTGGTTTGAATATAAGAGCTGGTGTTTAGCTAAAACCTAAAGTGTGCCAGTGCTGAACTAGGATATTATCTGAGTCATGACAGAACAGAAAATATAGAAAATCAAACAGCAAGAACAGATCAAAAATGGAAATTAACTAGAAATTGACAAGCAAATACACATCAATTGAAATTATGGTACATGCATTCAATATGAGACATTCCATGACATTACACACATCCTCTATGATCCACAGTCCTTAAAACCTGATTGATGTAAGAATACTGATTGTGTCAGCATAAGGCTGGCAGACATGCCACAGGGTCATGGGATTTAAGGGGATAATAAGAGATCATTTGCAAGTTCCAGCTGCCCAAGAAACAATCAGGTAAAGTAAAAGAGGAGATTAGATACTACAGAAGAAAAGAAATAGCAGGTAAGCATAATTAATTTTAAGGTAAAGAGTAGGGAGAAATGGGGAAATAATGAATTTCTGATTTGAAAATGTTAGATGGAACAGATTTTGGTGATAATGAAGTCCATGGTGTGTTCATATTTGTAGGTATGCTAAAGAGAAGAGAAATAGATAAGGTTTATCAAGTTAAAGAAGTCAAAAACTGACTTTATTTCAAAGAAATTAGAAGCAGCTCTAGATCTTTCAAATACTAGAAAATCATGGCCTAGAAGGTCAAATAAGATAATAGCTGAGGATCACACAGGCTGAGCCAGACACAGAGCAGAAGATATGGATAGCCATAGTCATATGGCACTTAATGATTTACTAAGCTTCTGCCACTTGAATTTCAGTGCATAACATGGAAATCCTTTACATGAACTGTTCAAGGACCAGTTAGACAACAAGTCTCAAATTAAATACATAGAAATATGAAGGTTTTATAGCCTTAAATTGTTCAATCTGCGTGAGTCAGCCCAATTTGGACTTCACAGCAAAAGTCAGTATTATTCAAACCCTTTTTAAAAGGAGATGTTTATGATTATACATTTTTATTTCAGTAGGGCATCATCCTTGAAATTTGGTGATTTAAAATGGATTTTGTAGGGTAGTAGAATGAATTGGACATTAATACTCTATGTGCATATATAACTGCATGATGGTTGTGATTCTACATCATGTACAAGAAAAATGAGAAGTTATACTTCATTTATGTATGATGTGTCAAAGTGCATTCTACTATCATGAATAACTAATTAGAATAAATTTTAAAAATGGTAATTAAAAAAGAAATTGATTTTATTATTTAAGAATTAAAAAGGTAAATTCTATACATTTAAGTAAAACAGAGAGAGAGAGACTTTGTTCTGTTTCCTTAAAAAATGCAGAGCCAAACCAAAAATCAGCCACCTTAATTTTGCTGAAATATTAAAAACCTAAATATGTAAGAATATGAGTTTAATTTGATAATTCTTACAGTAAATATTTGTTTACAGAATTATTTGTCTGATAAGACTTTAAAAAATTAGCTGGTTCTGGGAGGATATAAGAGCAAATACAAGAGCCTACCTCACAAGCAATGGTAGAAAAAAGATAATTGCTCCTAATCACACAATTAGTTGGGTGTGTTTGCTGTCACTCACCTTTGTGGTCATGGCAGCACCTTTGTAATTCTGAAGGAATGCTGTGAAAATAATCTACAAAGACAGGCCTCCACATAAATGATACATTCATATCTTTTTCATGAAGACAAGTTATGATGGGCAGCCACAGATATAAGATATATGGTCTTATGATCACCCTGGCATGAATCAATTATTCATGACAATTTGAGATGGTGGGAATATTTTTTCTTTTCTTAAATGTTTTCAATCCAAGTTCTCACAAGTTCTTAAGAACCATGGAAAATGTATTTAATTACATAATGTTCCAAAGCAGAACAAATTTCCCCTCCCACTCTCTCCATTTTTCACTTAATGTAATTTCACCCTCTGACACCATCATCTGAGTGTTTTAAAAGAGCTTTCCCTTGGCTTCTGTGTATCTTGTTGTAGAACCCAAGAAACCTGGGAAGAATCCAGCTTTTGATAGAGAACTAGCTAAAACGAAACATGGGACAAACTGCAGTATGGACTCCTAGCTATGCACAGAGGAAACAGAGCTCCTGAGAGGGGTAGAGAGGGACTTCCACCAATCCCCATTATTCTGATACACCCCTCACCCTCTATACTGAGTCATGGATAAAGCTGGAAGCAGCCCTTCTCCAGGCTGTGGCCGAAAGGCTGAGACCACTGCCTTACACAGCTTGCTCAAGGCAGTTGCTCCTTACAGCCATACAAATTCTCATGCTTATGACTAACAGATCAACTGATTTGTGCAAGCCCAGAAAAATTCCTTCATCCTGAATTTCAGGAAATTGCTGTGAAAAAACACAAAATCAGTATACGGTATAATTTCCATGCTTGTCACTTCTTTAAGGCTTCCAGCCAGACCCATCTTCATTGACTTGTGACCTGTATAGTCTCAGAAAAGTCCAGGACTTAGGAGGGCCCAACATTGGGTTTAATACCATGACACTGTTCTACTGAAATTCACAATAATTATTGAATAAGAGATCCTATGTTCTCCTTTTTCACTGCTCTCCACCTCCAAATATTATAGCTGGTCCTTCTTTTTGAAGAACCTGAAGGAAGCCAAATCTCCTGGCCTACCTGTAAATTGATGCATGTCTTACAGGTGATGGGGTTCTAAAGCAACTTTGGAAGGTGGGACCTTCACTCTAATATTTAGCTATATGGGATAATTTTCTTTTTAAAATGTTATTGCTGTTAATATAATAAAATAATTCATTGAGAATGAAATCAGCAATGAAGAAGAGAATACATAGACTATTAAGTGGAAATCCTCTTAACCCACATGTCCACATTCAATTTCATGTAACTCCCTGAAGGAAGCCACTGGAAAGGGATGGATGTAAATCTAGCAGTAAGCAAAAACAAAACACACACATGTAGTTGAAACACACACACACACACACACAGACACACACACACACACACACACACACACACACACACACACTTGTGTATCTTTTCCAATCCTATGTTTATATATTTACTGGATGAAAAAGATCACTTAGAGTTCTACAATATTGAAGACCATCAGCTCCTAATAATTTGTATTATTTTTCTCTCAATTTCAGGGACTTCAGGTATGAAAATATCAAATTAAAAACAGACTTTAGGAAAAAACTGTAAAGAACCTGAGAAACCAACTGGCTGCAACAACCTAAAACATTTAGGTTCAAAGAGGGACTCAGGAGAAATGTCCAAAATAGATAAAACCCCTGTTTTGCCACTTACTGGAATGTTGATTAGAACAAACACCTGGATCTCTGCTTCCCCACCTGTTTAATAGGACAACTTGTACAAAGTCTCCAAAGTCTCTTCCAAACCCAGCACTGTTGGTTTGGGAGTAACTAATTCAGTCACCCAAACTCATGACCACACTTCAGGCCTTGACCCCACCAGAGATTATTCCACCTCAGAAATCTAAAATTCATATTTTCCATTATCATATTTCATCTTCTATTTCCACATTTCCTATTCAGTTCCAACATCTATTCCAGTTTTTTTTTTTTTCTTAAACACTAAAAACCTTCAAGGACTATTAACCCCTTTGTATTATTTGTCTTTAATTCTTTCCCTTCTATCTATAGCCTATCATTTCAGGCCCTCTTTGAACAAAGTCCCTAAATCTTTTGCCCCATTATCCTTTCATCACGTCTGTCATTTGTCCAAACTAAAATCCCTGGCTGCATTCCCAGCCCCTGTCATTCTCCCACCTACCTGTCTTATGATTCCACTCCATAAAAAGATAAACCCACCTTCTTTCAGTCTTACCTGCCATCACCCCAGTCCAAACCACCTTCCCTTCTCAGCTAGATTAACACAACAAAACAGTCTGCCACAGTATTTTCCAAACTGCAAAAGTAATCTTCCTAAAATATACCCAAATTAAAACACAAACCCAAGTAGGTCCTTACTCCTTCAATATCCTCCATCTTCATTTAACCATTTAACAAATTCTTGTCCTCTCATCTCTCTCCACACCTCATCTCACATGTTATAAACCAACTCAAGCAAAACTTCAGCTTTCCTTAGCCTGGCCATGTCCTCTCCTACCTCTAGATCTGCAAGGTTTTGGAACACTCTGACCTCATCTTCTCCCACAACCTGCTTCAGTGGCTGACCTCCTTCAGGTCATCATAGATACCACTTCCTCTAGAAAGTTCTCTCTTACCCCCTCTCTATGTGAAAATTTGTGCTTCTCCCCTGGGAGCACACAACCTGCCCTTCCCCTGGAGCCCTCATGACACACATTCTAATTTCAAGATAAATTCCTGTCTCTCCAACAAGAATGCAAACTTTGAATGCAGAGAACTCAGCTGTATTATTTAACACTGTTTCATCAACAGTATCAGTAAACTGTAAGCATTCAATCTCAATGAAATTGACATTTTAGTCAGTTTTTCAAAATTATGTTTTGATTCTCATCTCAGAAATTCAATATAAAAACATACAAAAATAATTTATGTATAAGCTCACAGAGTGTTCAGATCCAGGAAGTCTGAGGTCTGAGAACTAAAATTATCTAGACCACAGCATCTGTGGTCTTGATCACTGAATATTATTTATTTCTTCAGTGGTTAGCATTTTTTAAATAATTTCTAAGCTAGTTCCCAGGATTCTGCTCCTCTCTGAAACTTGAAGAACTGGCAAATGAGAAAAAAGTTAGGGGCCCCTCAATGAATCCTCCTCATCTACCACCTGGGCATCAGCAACATCTATTCTCTCCCAGTGAAAATTAAGGGAGTTTAGTAATATCAGGAAGAAACTGAAAATCATGTAAGGAAAAAAAAAAAGAAGGATACAGATTAAAGATCAAATGTAATGGTATGTGATGAGAGTAAAGAGTCAAGTAATAGAATAATATTAATAGTAATAATAATAACAACAATAACAACAAATATATTGCATATGATATACAAAGCACTTTAAATGTACTCTCAATCTTCATGAAAAACAATTCTAATCACTTATCCAGGTGTTATAACAATCTAGAAAAAAGTAGGAGAGACAAAGAGGTATATGTAGAAACATCAATTTCTATAAGTTCTAAGCAATCTCTTTTCACTTTCTGAAAAAAAAAATGATTTATGTACTTCTTGTCACTTCACAACCCATTGAAATTCATAACCATCTTGAGCCCAACACATGTGGGCTCAATTTATGTGGACATAAATACTAAGGATCTCAGCAAAACCATCTACATACGCCTGCCCTTCTGGGCATGCAGTCTAATGAAACCATGATGACTAAGAAAAATGAAGTCTTAACATTGATTCCTGAGCTGAAGGATAATATTAATGCAAACCAACAAACTCATTGAGTATTTACTGATTTAGCTATGTGTGACTTAAGCATGCCATACACATTTTCTTATAAAATCCTCAAAATGACACCATAGGGTAATTAGGGCTAACATCTCTATTTTAAAAATGAAAAACTAGGCCAGGCATGGTGGTGCATACCTAATAATCCCATCACTTTGGGAGGATGAGGCAGGAGAATCCTGAGTTCAAAGCCAGCCTGACCAACTTAATGAGGTCCTAAACAAATTAGCAAGACACTATCTCACAATAAAATATAAAAAAAGGACGGTGGGATGTGATTAAGCGTCACTGGGTTCAATCCTTGGTATATAAATAAATGATAAAATTTAAAAATCAATAAAAATTAGAAATTAGAGCTCATGGAAGTTGGGTAAATTACCCAACCATAAAAGTGATCTAAAACTGGAAATTGGTTTCCATTAACCACCCAACCCCTGACCTTAGGATGCTCAAAATAAAAGATGGAGGGTGGTTCTCCCAGGTTCTTGGGCAGAACACAGGTGAGCACAGATTGATGCATCCTGAGGACGAATCCCATCAGGAAATTTCATATCTGCTCCTGAACACAGCCTAATGTGTGCCATTGACCAAGAGACAAATATAGTAGTCCATTAACAATGACCACTGATTACCCACCAAACTGAAATCAAGCCATTATTTTGATTTTGGAATAATTGACAGTTAAATATTCTTCTTTTAGAGCAATAATCAAACTATATGAACTATAGCATATGGTCAGCATCTTGAAAAGAAAGATTTTATCTGAAAGCCAAATAGAGGAGGAAAAGACACTAGCAAGGCAAAAGTCAGAATGCTTTATTCCTGCAACTGTCCCCAAAAGCAATGAGCATGAAAACTTAGAAGAAAAATATCCCAGATTACCTGAGAAACTCACATCTACCAGTCTTTGCTGGGCAGTACATACCTGTGAGCTTGTTTATGGCTTTTTTTTTTTTTTTTTGAGGTGGGGGGAGAAATTGAGCCCAAGGATGCTTAACCACTGAGCCACTTCCTCAGCTCTTTTCACTTTTTATTTTGAACAAGGCCTTGCTAAATTGCAGCAGCTGGCTTTAAACTCACAATCCTCCTGCCTCAGCCTCCCAAGGCGCTGGGATTACAAGCATGCGCCCATGCACTCCTCCTATGGTCCTTTTTATATAAAGTAAATTTTAAAGAAAATGCCTGTTGAAATGTGCATTCAAACAAAAAAGCCGTGAGAGAAATTTAAAGCTGAACCTCTCTCACTGTTTTTTCTGCAACATCTAAGCAAGAAGTGCTCTAAGTATATAATCATACACCTGAGTATCTGCTTTCTTCTCCGAGTTTTACATAAAGGGCGCCTTCCCCCAAGTATTCAGTAAAGGGTGATCAGCGGTGAGTTGGCAAAGGCTGGGAAAAGAGATAATGGAGTTCCTAATAGCAGAGCCTGTTGATGTGGAGAGGAAATTCAGAGGATGCCAAGAGGAAGGTTTCAAGTGGCAGGATGAGTGAAAAAACAGGAGACGGCAGCTCCATGAGAGTGGGCACGTGTGAACCAGGGAACGGCTGGCATTCCACTGCCAATTAAGTGCTTACTATTATGAGAGCTAAAAACTCTTCAAAATGAATAAATGGGTTAAACAGAATGGGGATTACCATTTAAGTAGAGCATTCTAACTTTACTTCAGATCATGGGAATTCTGTAAAATCACAAAGGAGAGAATTAGCTGAACAAAATAAGTTTAATGGGAAATTTATTTCAGAAGAGAAGCTAAGGAAAATTTCTGGAGTTAAGTAATGACATTTAGAATTAGGAGACATTTATGTAAAAGCAATGTCCAAGGATAAAGTTAAGTAATAAGAATTTTCAGAAAGACCTAGAAAAAATCTGAGATAGATACCTGAGGCACTTTATAAAGAGGAACAAAGAAAAGTGTAAGCTCTTTATAGGAAATAATTAGGATGTAGAATTTGACCTAAATTAAAGCAAAGTATTACATATGCTGGAGTATGTGCACAGGTGTGTGCGGGTGCACAGATGTGTGCGGGTACACATGCGTGCACACACATAGTCCTTCCTACCCCTAAAGACTGAGATCAAAATGTTACTTCAGTTCCTTTTCTAGTCTAATTAGACACAAAAAAAGTTGTCTATTGCCTGTTATCAGTTTATGCATATTCTGGGTTAAAGAGAAAAATTAATATTAATTAGAGGTGTCACTTCATTGAAACGTTTATTTTACCAAGTCAGAGGAAGAGTGTTTGTTAAAACAGGATATAACTTCATATGATATAAAGTATCATATATACTAATATACTAATCTGAAAGGAAATGCCAAAACCTTAGCTAGTTCTCTCATACAAAGAAGTTTTTTTAAACTTCAAAATTTAAGCTCCATTCCAAAAATTAAATTACATACCAAAATATTTTCTCACAATATGAAAGCCTTTCAAACTGTAAAAGAATGAAAAATCATAAAAGAAATTTTTCAATTATACAATTTCCTCCCAAAAACCTCCATTGTGTTTTTAATTCTTAACTAATTTGATTTTTTTTAATTTAACAAACTTAAGTGGCTGGAATTGTCCTGTTTTAATTTGAATTTCATAAGAAAGAGAATCACAAGGCACATTCCCTCACCATATTGTGTGTGGCCTATTTATTCGAAACGTTTGATTCCATATGGATTTCTTCTCTTTTATTTATTACTTCCAGAAAGGATTGTCTCTAATAAGTTAGCAACTCAGGGGCAATCAACTTGAATTCCAAACCCTAAAAGACCACTGTACCCCAGGTCTGCCACCTGCAATATTTTCTAGAAGGACCAGGGAAGTCAAAGTGCAAACTTTTGTGTGGAATGTGAGCCAACCATGAGCTGCTAGCAGGTGGTCTACAGAGGTCAAGGTTAAAGTTCACAGAATAATTTGGAAATTATTCTCAGCTTGGATCTCGTTTATGAAGCCTGAGAATACACCCTTTAATTAGAATGCAATTTCCAAAGTAGCCACTCCCTTGACTTTCCAGAGCTCAGTTATTCTCAGCAAAGTAAAAACAGCCTCAGCACACTGACAGTGAACAGTCCCCTATAAATTACACCTTAAATGTCCAACCAAGAAGGCAGCAGGCATCCAGGCCAACAGAGATGTAAGTTGCCAAGCCTTGGTAACCACTCTTCAGAAGAGATAAAGAAAAAGCAGTCATATTCAACAGTGACTTCTTGCTTAGCAGCTGAGCTGTCCCATGGAAGCTTGGCAAAAAGAATAGGTTGTGCGTTTGAAAATGTTCCCACACCCCAGCGGGCCTCATTTTTCTGATGATCCCTCCATCCAACCAACCTCTCACTACAGTGGGAACACTAACATCAATTCCGTGAGAGCCAGCTGTCCGCCTCCTCCATGGTGCTCAGGGAGCCACACAGGACTCCTGGAACAGGAGCCAGCCCGTCCTGACTCACCACAGATGTTCTCCTCCTCCCCCATGGAGCTCTGAGCCAGAGTCTCCATTTCCAGGGCCTATTGTTATTACAAAAGACTTACTGGGCCTCAAAAATGTGCTAGAAGCTGAAGCAAGAAGAAAACACACATCTCGCCTAACCTCAAGGTAAATGAAGGCAGACATTAAGTTAGACAGAGATGGCCAGGGACTCTGTGGGGAAGGCCAAAGAGGGAAAGTCAGGCAGCTACTTAGACTTCAGTGTCATGGAGTTGGAATAGCAAGCACTATCATAATACTAAACTTTGAAATGCTGTCCAGAATAGAGTAAGGTTTAAAGATGATATAAAATATTCCACTCTGCAAATCCAGATATCTTTTTTTTTTCCCTGTAGATGCAGCAAAATAGCCTTTTTCTAGAGAAAGTGTAACTGGGGAAATAACAGAAATGAGTTTTTGAAATCTGTAATCCAAATTCAGAGTCAGATGTCACCCACAAATATTTGGAAATGCTTGCCAGCTCATGTTTCCAGCTGAAGTGGCATTACTGTCTTTGGTCATTATCTTTTGTATATCCATTCATCTGTCAGTTTTCCCAGCAGCCCTCTCAGAGGGGGTGATAAATCTCCCTATCTCTACATTCTTTCAGTGCATATTAGTGGGAAACTAAATATTTGTTCCCAAATGCTCCAGTATCCCAAGGCACTGATTGCATCATTATCTCAATAAACTATTTCCTGCAGTATTTTTGATCAGTGTCCACTTAAATCAGTATAGACAATAGAGTAATGCATTTCAAATCCATTCTCTTCTCATTTGTTTGTTTGTTTTTGCAGTGCTGGGGATCCAACCCAGGGCCTCCTGCATGCCAGACAAGCATTCTACCACCAAGTTTCATCCTAGCCCCAAATCCATTCTCTTTAATGGTTTGAATTCTGTGACTAAAACGAGCTTCACCAAAAAGCACAAACAAATTTAACACATTAACACAATTCTCCACATCCTTATGCAACACTATTTGTATTTTATTTTTGTCCTAAGAGATCTTAGTCACATTTTCCTATTGTGGGCCTTTCCTAAAAAAGGAGATTAAGGGAAACAAATCAATTAAATGAAACACAAACTTAAAATTCTGTCATCTGTTACTATCAAAAAAAGAGAGAAAGAAAGAGAGATTAAAAATAAATCATGTTTCCCAACAAGTGGAGTTAAAATTGTCTCTCATACCTCTTCTAGTTCCAACTCTGGTTACTAGAAAATCACAAATAATATATGGCAATACCTCACAAAAAGTAAGGTTTCACAACAGTACAGTTAATATTTAGATAAAAGGGGAACAATATATGTTTGGGAATAAATGTTTATTTGAAATAATGTTTATTTGATTCTTTGCAAAAAGCTATATAAATCATGTTCTTCACTGATTTCTGAGTCTCATTTCCTTCCTTCCTACTCTCTCCTCCAAACAAAAGTGTATAAAAACCAAAACGGTTCTAAAATTAAACTCCAATACATTCATTTTTAGAGCTTTTGTTCGAAAAGTGGAAATTCCCTTCTTTGACATTTTTAGTGTTACTGTTTGTTTTCTGCAAAGTTGGTCTCTCTGGGTTTTTTGTTTGTTTGCTTATTTGTTGTTTCTGCTTTATTCTGTTTGCCAGTTATGGCCAGGCATTAACCATTCTAGAGAAGAAAGAAATGTCCCAAGTTTCAAAGTAAAGGCAAAGGGCAGCACGAGAATCTCTATATTATGAAGTTGGATAAACAGATAATTTACATAAAATAAAACAGTACTTGATTCCCTGAAATGAATTCTCCTGTACACCTTGAAAAACTGAGACAGAGAAATGAATAAGAATTTCAAAAGATTTACTCCTATGCTCTTCCAAGTGTGGCACAGTATTGATCTTTACACCTACGTGTCAGCTACATAGAATCACTCATTTCATGGCAACTTCATCTGCACCCCACCTGGGAGAACTCAGTGACCAGAACATAAGCTCCAAAGGATGGGATACAGAACTTCTTACAGAATCAGCATTCTAAACAGCACCCAAAAAACGGTGGCATTTCAGGGCATTCCAAGAGTACAACAAAATTATACCAATGTCTCTGTATATATTCTACAGAGTGACTTTAGAGCAAGAGTATCAAAACAAAACACACAAATAATGATAGAATATTAATTGTAAAAAATGTTTGGATCCAGGATTATGGCTCATCCTAGCAACTGAGGAGGCTGAGGCAGGAGGATCATGAGTTCCAAGCCAGTCTCAGCAAAAGTGAGGCACTAAGCAACTCAGTGAGACCCTGTCTCTAAATAAAATACAAAATAGGGCTGGGGATGGGGCTCAGTGGTCAAGTGCCCTTGAGTTCAATCCCCAGTACCAAAAAAAAAAAAAAAAAAAAAACTGGAATCATTTGGCCAGAAACAGGGACTGTCATGGCATTATCAAGATACGACTTGTCCTTCAATGCCATCTTTCTTTTTTTAGTCTCACAGTCCACATTTACTTAGGGCTGTCTGATTTTCAGTGTGTGGAAATTACTCCAGAAGGAATAAAGTTTTCACTAAACCTCTGAATCCAGTATTTACAAGTCAATTCTTCCTTTCTAAAGAAAAAAATGGAAAATGGCAGCATTATTTATATCTCTTTTTTAGCTCTGTAATTTAAAATACTAACGGAAACACTTTCTGATAAACTCTGCTTCCTGACATACAGATTCATAGCAGAATTATATGAGACATTTAACAGAGACCATATTATCATAGACATATCCCAAATTCAAATTTTCTCCACAGAATACTTACTTCTGATAAGTTCACCACCTGAAGAAGTCCCCCAAATGGTCTGGTCTCGCATCTCTCCGTGTGTGAAGCCATTGGTAGCTTGAGTAACATCTTTTTCAATATTGTCTTTATTACATTTTTCTGAATAAAAAAAAAGAATATACATTTGTTATCATTGAACATTACATGTTTTTCTCTAATTTCTTAGTTTACAGATTTTTATTAATGTCTCCAAGTCTGTCATAATTTTTAAAAAGTAAAAGATATAGACCTCTATTGGCTACTGCATGTTACTGATTCACTAACATTTATTGAGCACCTACTATCTGTTCACAGATAATAGAGATGTTCATAGTAAAGAATAATCTATTAAATGTATAAAAAACAAATAATTTTAACATAGCAAGTGACCTGCCATGATAGAAAAATGTGGAAGTTAGATCAAAGATGAAAATGAGTCCACACAGGTCAGGTGCAGTAGGGAAAGCATCAAAGGAGAAGAGACTCCAATGAATGGTGGAGATGAAAGTTAGCCTACAGTTGAATGAGAAGTGACTGAGGAGTACAGAGGCACACCGTTCCTCCTGTAGAAAACGTAGGGGGAAAAGTCATGTATAAGGCATCCTCAGAGAAGAAGGGTATTGGGGATGGGAGGTTCATATGCAGATTCAGAAACTCTCAAGGAAAAGCCAATATGTAAGGAAATGTAAAGTCTTGTGAGGAACATATGTCAAAGAAACTGCAACCTATAACACAAGGTAAAATGTGAAAAGGTTCAGATAACTCAAAGAATTTCAAAAGAAAAAAAAACTCATCTGAATTCAGAGATCAATAAAGATGTTATAGAAAAGGGTGCATGTTGGATGGTCTTTAAAAAATTAGAAGGGTTTCATAAAGTCTAGATGGGATAAAGGTGGAAGAACAGCATAGGCAAACTCTAAAAGCAGACACTTGGAGAAAGATTTTGACTCTGTGGACTATGAGGTGCTTTCAGGGACGTATTAGGAGGTAAGACTACAAAGTTTCGATTAGAAACATAGATATTTAAAAGCCAAGATGAGATATCTGTATTTAATTCAAAAACAAGATAAATAAAGCCTAAGTAACCAGTTAAATTTCTAACAAAGCCACATATTAGAAAGATGAACAAATCTGTGCACACCAGTGGTTCACAATACCAGCTGCACTTTAATTAACTTAGAAAGCTTTTATTTTTTCAAGCAGATCTGCAGGCTCCACGACCAATAATTCTTTTTCAATTAAAGGAGAATGGACTTCACTTGGATGATTCCAGTGCACTGTGTCCTTAAGAATCCCTGGAGAATGGATACATCAGAGGGAGAAAAGAGTAAGGGAAACTTAGCAAAGTTCATAGAGAAGTTAGGGAGCATGTAATTAATAGAATGACAAGATGGAAATAAGGATAAATATGAGAAAGTAACTGGAAGTTTGCATAGATACCAAAGATGGAGTTTGATATGCTCAAATTCTTAGTATGGATTTGATTAGGGAAACCTGGAGATTAGAAAAATGATTTATTCATTTATAAGTGTGTGTGTGTGTGTGTGTGTGTGTGTGCGCGTGCACGTGCACATATATGCAATACATAGCAGATATTTAGGCATTGTGTTAGGTGAAGGGAATACAATGAATTATGAGACCTAGCCCCGACCTGCAAGGAGGTTACAATCTAGCAGATGAGTTCATCACTGGGTATTTGAATTTGCAAGCCAGAAAAACAAAAGAACAACAAAGGGCATAGTTTAAAAACAATCATCTTCCTAAACTAGATTGCTGAAGCCTTTCAAATTAACCTTTACAAATTAACCTCACCAAAAGAGTGACTCTATTAGAAGAGTACCAAGAACAGACTGTGCAGTTAGGAAGAAGTTAGAGAAACAGGATGATGTCAAGCCATGGAAGCAAAGAAAGGAAAGAGATTCAAACAGAAGTTGTTAGTCAACCATGTTAACATTTCCAGTGGAAGGAAAAAATTTCTGCACATGCAAAATTTCTCATGTACGATGGGGATTTCACAACAATTGAAAAGTTCTGCCATGAAACACATTTCAACACATGAAAATAGATGGACATGAACTTAGGACTAAATCCAGAGTCTGAGATCTCTGTAAAAAAAAAAAAAATAGGGTCTTCAATACTAAGTATTTTTAGAAAGTGAAACCATATTCATATAAATTAAAAGCATGCTAAACCAATATGTTCTAGATTTATGTAACATTTACTTAGCATTATCATAGGGAAAATGTAATCTTCATGAGATGTGTTAGTTTCAATTAAAATCTTTACTCTTTTAAACAACACCAGAAATTTTCCACTGCTACAGTCAACTCAAGGCCTTTCTGAGATTATCAATAAAAGAGATTTTTATACAAACTCAGTAGCACACATGAACTAGCTCATCAGAAGAGTCTCATATGCTCCCTGCTACTGTCATGTTGCCGACTGCCGCCAGGTGTCATGCTAGTAGGCTTGATTCAATTAGTAACTTTAATTGAAGCTGAATGAAATTAATTATATAATTTTGAGCTGTTCAAGTTTAATTCCATTAAAATTAATTCATGAAACCAAGGCATTATGAAGCATTGCTGACTAAAAGAAAATAGGTATGAATAGAGCCTCTAGACACACTTGACTCATATTTGAATCGTGTCCAATATTCGAGTGCTGAACACAGACCCTCTCGACTTGCCACTGAATAAATGAAAATGTCATGTGGTCCATATACACATGAATTTACAATTATGAAACCTCCTACTACAGGGGAAACAAAATTCTTCCCATTCTAAATATTTATTTTTATCACATTTTTTTTAAGTTTCCTTATCTGAGTAATTCTAGAATTAGATGATCCCCAGTGTCCTTTCGAGGAAAGGAAAAGAAAAGCTATCATTCTCTTTCTCATGATATTCAAGAATAATAAATTATATGCAACTACTATTACATCATAATGATTTGTCTATCCAACATTGCCTCCTTTGAAAACTAAATGTCTTGGCACAAAAATTAGTCTCTGTTTTTTGCTGTGATCCACAGCACCCAGCCCAAAGCAAAGCTCAGAAAAGGTTCCCAGTAAAATGCTTAAATTGACCTTTGCCAATTCTCTATTTGTATAAACTGAACCATTGTGAGCACTTGGCTGTTCTATGAGTTTCTCATGTATGCATATTATTTATCAATATTTTAAAATATTTTATTCATTTTCATGTAATACCCATATGGCAGCCCCTATGTGGTGGGTATTTACATAAGTCATTGAAGAAGTGCACTAGAGAACAGGATTTAATTGGTGAACAGGTATAAGATGAACCATGATATTCAAACACAGAACCAACTTTAGTATAATTTTTAACTGGGTGGGTAAGCCATTATTCATTATGATGATAAAATGTTAGTTTCTAACAACAGATTTCTTATAACAATGTAGGTTTGCTGTGTCGTTTCTGAATCCAGAAACAGAGGGCACAATCTTAGTTGAATCAATTCCATTCTGGAGATCTGTAGTTGCAATTCAACTACTCTGTGGGCAGTAAGGCGATTTCAGCCATGTACCTTTTGAACCATTTGTAGCTTTTTCTGTATGCATCTGACAGGTACTCCAACCCAATATAGCAATTTTCTCTTTAAAAGCAACCTTCATCATCTCAACAATGCTCTTCTTCTAACCAAGGATTCTTTACTTTGGCTCTGAGCCAGAACCACCTGTAGCACTCTTTAAGCATACGCAGATGCACAGGCCCCAGTCTCCCCCAATCTCCCAGGTCCCAGTTCAGGTGGTAGGCTGCTGGAAGGGTAATGTTGTCATGGCATATGGCCAGGTTTGAAGGACACTGTTCTAAGCAAGCTCTTCTCTTACACTATACAACTATTTAGGGGGGAAAAAAAAACTTAGAAGAGCATACTAAATACTCAGATACATATCTTGCTACTCATCACCTTGTCACAGGATTCCAAGTAATCAGAAAATGAAATTTTATCTAATCATCTAATTAATATAGAGCTATTTAGTTCTGTCTCCATGTCAGGACAACCATGAGAATACAAAACCTGAATTATTTATAATACTAATCAGTTCTGCTAATAGATGGGATGAAAAGAAATATGTTTTACATATTAAGATAAAAATTGAAGACACTTTAAAAATGGTACTGAGCAAAGGTTGTCACTCAGCACTGGAACCTGCCTCCAAAACCTCACACGTGGACATTCCAGTGTGCCTAGTCTGGAAACAGAAATGGGGAAAGATGTTTGGACGAGGAAAAAAGCTGGGTCCTGACAACTCATCTTCCAGCTTGGGAGACCAAACACTCACACATGAAACAATCAAGCAGCTACAAAACAAAAGCTAATGGAAACTTCCCAGGGTCATAATTCTGGCTCAAAGGCTGACCAGCTGTGCAGACACTGACTGGGCCTCGCTGCCTTCATCCTCTTCATTGGGAAATGAAGGTTGAGCAGCATGGTTGCAGAGGCCTTTCTGACCCTCAAATTCTATAAGTCAGACTCTGCACAAGGCTGAACAATAGAGCCCAAATCTCCTCTACACACTGAAATGTGTTTAGAATGGAGGAGAGCAAATCATAGCAAAGCCTTTGTAAGGCATTGAATTTGAGTTAATTCTCAAAGAAAGTGACAAGCATGAATTAGGCAAAAAAAAAAAAAAGTCAAAAGAAAAATATAAAGGTTCTAAATGATCAATTTAAATACAATATATCCTAGTCAGAAATGACTCTCTATCTTACAAAATCAATAGCTACTTTTTGCTATTTTTCTAAAGAAGAATACAAATGGTAAGTATCAGTCCTCTCCAATCTTGATTACTCTTGCTGAGGAAGAATGAAAAGATTCAAGTAAACAGAATTTTCACTTAATTTAAAGTTCTATAATATTTTACCTAGCTGGCATTATCCAAATTTAAAACTTTGGTAGTATCACTTAAATAATTGAGGAATCAAGTAATTGAATGGTGATTAACAAGAAAGAAAAATCTTTAAGAGCCTTAAATAAACTGGATAATAATTTATGTAATACAAATATATATAGTTTGTAATATATATAATAAAAAATAATTTATGTAATATAACATACGTGTGTGTGTGTGTGTGTGTGTGTGTGTATACCACAGAAGAGCCACACAGTTGGTATGTAGTTGTCACATAAATTCTTTCACTGAAAGAAAAGAAATAATTTTTACAATTACAATACTGTCTTAGAAGTTTTCCAAGGACTTGAATATATAGATTTATTTGATCTTCAGAACCATTAATGATGTAATGAGGATAAAAGCATTAGCTCAATTTTATTGATGAGAAAACAGAGTAAGTCCCAGTCAGATATCTGGTTGGAAATAAGATGATAAAATACAGAGATGGAAAGGATCTGTAGCTCAGTAAATTTCGTATCCCACCCAGCAGAGAAAACCTGAATACAACATCCAGCCCTTCTCCAACATGTTAAGGAATGGCACCTCACAAAGGAACACATTCTATTCTTGGTCAGTTCAGTGCATGAGTAAGTTATTCTTTATTTTGCACATAAATCTGCCTTTGGCTAATCTATAACTGGTACTAGTTCTGTCTTTTGTAGGCACAAATGGTAAATTTAGCCTTTTCTATATGATAACTGCTCAACTATTGAAGATGGATATTTTTTCTATCAATTTATAGTAAAGCAAATACATTATCTCAATAGCTGAACGCTTTTAACAAATAAAAGTAATGGAAGAACCTAGGAATGGTTGCTTCAGGATAAAATGCACTTGTCAAAGTTATTACATGTAAGTGCTTGATTGAACTTTAAAACAGGTAAGTTCTGAACATGACATAGTTTTCCAAGAAATAGGGACAATATTGCAATTTAAACGCTCAAATATATGAATTCTTCCAGATGAATAAAGTAAGTTCTCATTAGAGTCTCTGAGACAGAAATGCTACCCCTAAGTCCTTCTCTGCACAGGGTCTGAAATCAAGGTGCTTGGGCCACCACTAAGGATATGAATTCTGGGCAAATTAATCTTTCATTTTAAAATGGGAATTACAACAGTATTTACCTCGTAAGGTTGATGTAGAAATGACCCTAACCCAAGAAAGCAGAATGAGCGGGCTGGGGATGTGGCTCAAGCGGTAGCGCGCTCAACTGGCATGCGTGCGGCCCGGGTTCGATCCTCAGCACCACATACAGCACTACATACAAAGATGTTGTGTCTGCCGAGAACTAAAAAATAAATATTAAAAATTCTCTCTCTCTCTCTCTCTCTCTCTCTCTCTCTCTCTCTCTCCTCGCTCTCTCTTTAAAAAAAAAAAAAAAGCAGAATGAGCAAGGGCTCATTCACAGTGGCTACTATTATTACATTAAGTATTATGACATACAGCATATTTTAAAAACCTGATAAAAACAAATCACAGGGAGGCTGTTGAGGGAAGTATCCATTTAGTAATCCCTATATGAAAAACCATTGCAAATGATCTCTTTGCAGACTGAACAAGAAAATGTTCTGTTTTCTCTGAGAATGTGTGCTATTTTATTTTCCTGGTAGACAATGTAAGTCTATATATAAAAATATTGCTTTCTTTTTAACTCAAATTTATAAACAAAATTGAATCTATATCTCTACCTTCTGATTATTTTTCCCAAGCTTAGATCTCCTAGGATACCCACATTTTCCATTATTCTGTTTTAATCTTTTCTTTAAATGTACTCTCATAAGCCACCTCAAATATTCTACTGAACTAGGCAAAGGTGTGTATAAGCTCAAACCAATCATCAAATACATTTTCTACTTGTTATCCATATTTTATTTGCTTACTTAGTAAAAGAGTATATAAATGAGGGTAGTTGGCAGAAATCATTACAAAGCCTCATAAAACTTAATCAGTATAAATCTATTTTACAGAAAGGAATATAAGTAACTCTCTTTCTGCATAAATTTGGGGATTTCTGCTTGTTAGGTCTCATACTCTTCAATTAAATATTTGATAATAATCTATGACAGATCATTTATAATCTGCAAAATACATATATTGCTACTATTCAAAACTCTATACTTCCTTTCTCTATAAACAAATTTGCTTTGAACAATTTTATTTTTACTCTTCCATCCAAACACCAGCATTATTACAATCTATGTGCATTCTAGTTTATGGAATCTCAAGTAATCTCAGACTACAATCTCTCAGAAAAGTAAAAAACTGAGTTTGGATTTTCCCAGAGGCTCAAAAATGTGGAAATTCTAAAATGCTCCCCAAATGTAACCTTTAAAAAACCAAAGATAAGGCAGTTTTCAGTAAGACCCTTAGGCTTTGGAATTTCACTTCTTTACTGATCCAAAAAAAAAAAAAAAAAAACCCTTGAGTCCCATGACCTTTAAGGAACAAAGCAAAACTAACCTATTTTGTCTAATGTTCTAAAATGGATTAAAATCTCAATGCCTAAAGCATTTTTAACAAATGATTGAGCATGGCCAGAACATTCCATAATTTTGTAAACACAAAAAAGTTATTATGCAATTGCAGATATATTATAAATGTTTGTTGAATGGTTAAATGCTTCAATCAACTTAATTTAATGAATTCATTGCTACCAGTATTTTGAAAAGTGGTTAGAGTTCTGAGCAAGACTTAAAATGTATTCCTTCAAAGGGCTTCTTATCAATTTAGAAGCTTAGGGTGTGATTCAAAAGAATGTGGAGGGGAAGAGACATTGACTTTATCAGTTTATGGATTTGAGGAAGAGGAAGGCATATACACAAGGAAAGTATAAAACAATTACAAAATAATCAGAACATACAATAGAATATAAATGTACAAGAATAGGTACAAAATGTTACAATTGTCGAAAATATATCAGAATAAATCAGGGCTCTATATAAGTGAGGGGAGGAGTAGAAATTCTGCAACTTCCACGAAAGAAAGGAAGGAAGGAAGGAAGGAAGGAAGGAAGGAAGGAAGGAAGGAAGGAAGGAAGGAAGGAAACAGAAGGGAAGTTAGATAACATGATTCAGGGGACCAGAACACATTATCTCAGTCATCTTAATCCCCAGTACTTTTTAAGTTGAAACTAAGTTCCTGATGCTAAGAATATCTTTTCAGGATGACTGACCCACAGACACAGAAACTCCTACCTCCTTAAATCCAGGTTCAATTATGTTTACTCAGCCAATAAGTATGCTCATGCTAGAGCCAAACATTCATAGGCTTCTGGAATCTGGAGTTATGCTCTCCGCCTGGAATAACCTGATGACATGAATTTAGCACCCAGCAGCCCAAAGAGCAGCAGACTCACGTTAGGGGTAGGGAAATAGCTCAGAAGAAATAGCTTACTCCACTTTAATTATTCAGAGACCTTCCTCACATTTGGCTAAAATCCACTTCCCTGTCCTTTTCACTGATTCATCATATTTTGCCTTTGGAAAAACCAAACAAAGTAAACAAATCAAAAAAGCGAGGTCTCACCCTCACTTCAAAGCACTGTGGTCTTCTACCTTCTTGAGTTAAACAACCTCAGTTGAATGGTTTTTCAGATGTTTTACATTTTATTCACTCTTAAAGGCAGGAGAGTCTTCCTGATCTTATCTAGAAAGCTATCACAATAGAGTTTGTATAACTGGTGGCTGAATTCCAGACACCAAGTCTATGCAGCTCCCTTAATTAGCAGTCTATGTGCCTCATTCTACCATCTTCCCCTTTTAAACATGAGGAAACACCCATCTTTAGTCTTTCATGGAGTCGTTCTTATAAGTGCTGCTGTTTAAAAAGCATTTCTGTTAACTCTCAAAGAGTTATCTGATCAGGAACACTTTCTCTCTCTGGCTTTCTGGTTAAGCACAGAAACCATCTTTATTTGGTTTTATTACAAGAATGATGGCCAGTGAAAATCAAAAGCAAATCAAAGGGGCTGCTTTAATCCATAAAGGAATTTCAAAGCTATGGAGATTGAACTTGAAGTGAATAAATAAGAGAGGTCGGAGAGAATGGTTTCCAAGAGGTAAAGGCATAAATAAGATAATAATGAGTAAACTAGTATTGTATTAAAATTGATTTCTTAGACTTGAGAATGATAGATATGGATTTGGTTTTAAGTCCCTTCTTAATTCTCATAGATGCCCAATCCAGAAGCTTCTCATTTCATTCAGAAGCCCAGTCTTGCATCTTTTCAACCTTGTCCTCCCTGGTTTTGACTCTGCTAGCATTCTCTGGATTCTCCTTTAAGCCCACTAGAAAGCTATCTTTTTGTGATATGGTCTTTGCAATCTCATTAACTCCACATTTCAGTTCCTCCAGCATGAGAACGTATAGATCCACTATCCTGGATAGATATATCCTATGTGGAGGTACCATCTTTAGCCACTGAAATTCAACACTCCCCACAATTTGTCACTATGCTTTTCTCCCTGCCTGTTCCTCCGACTATGGCTTGCATCTCAGTCCATGATAGTTACAGAATCAGCATTAACTGTATTTCCCCCTTAATTCCTGTTGCAACATTAATCAAGTACTAGATCCTGCTACATACACCTTCCAAATTTCTCCCAAATCTGTACTTTTATCCCCATGTCCCTGCCAATGTCTCAATTTCTTTCCTCTCCAATCAGAATTACTTTCACATCAGAAAGACTGAATATATTGCTCCTTAGATCAAGAATTACACTCATTTGCACATTGATGGTTATTTTCACATAGTACATATTTTATATTGTAAACTCCTGTGCTTGATAATTTCACCTTCTATTTCAAAGACAAACAGTAAAGCCTTTCCAAAATCCTGCATGTTGCTTGGGTGATGAAAGAAATAAGAACAAAGTAGGTCTATGTTCATAGAGACCCCAGAGATCAGAAGGGCATCCATCATGAAAAAAGAGCAGGAGTGTGCATTTGAGAAAAGATAGGAAAGAGAGGGGGCTGGTTCCTTCATACTCTGCCACTTAGCCTTGAGTGCCTGTCACATACTCAACCACATGTTGCGTTATTTTCAGTGCTCAACTCTGCACAATTAAAAAAAACAAAACAAAAAAAAAAACTACAGTCTGAGTATTTTTCAGCTGAGTTCACTAGATGCTCAAGCCCAGCAAAAACTAACTCCTTCACATCCTGAGATTCTCTCCCAACCTCTAAGTGTATTAGCTCCAGAATGATATCAGCAGTTTGTTGGCAACTGGACATCAACTAATTTGTCATATGTTCTTGTTGTAATCTTGAATTGATATTTAAATAAGGGATTGCAATTTAATTTGCTAGACATTCATATTTCATCCTCTCTCAATTAGTTTACAAATTCCTTCAGTGCACAACAATGTGTTATACATTCTTAATCTTCTCAGGACCCTGGACATAGTAGATGTACATAGTAAACACAAAATATATTTGTAGACAGGGTTTTCCCTTTCAAATGTCTTAACTGGAAAACATTTGTGTTACCATAAACATCAATTTCAGACTTTATTCCTTGGACTCCTTTAGAAAAATAGGCAGAAAGGCACATGTATATGAATCATCTTACTTCAGATCATGTGGGTGTGAATCTGAAAACAGAAGTACACTGGGAGTAGAAACCACAAACAAAACTGAATTCATGTTACACTCTTTTCATAGTTCCTACTCAGGGAACCCAAAGTGATCAGAATGAGCCTACACAATGGAACACATAACTCAGTTTCAAAGACTTAAGGTTCAAAAGCTTTCCTCATTCAGGACATGCACGCTAATGAGAAAAGAAGTTATTAAGAGTTTAAGTAACTTCAGGAAAGTGTTACTGGCAAGACAGAGAGGGAGAAGAGAGAGAGACATCTGAAACACTGACTCATATACAGCATTGAGAGAAAAAGGCTACACCATCTTCGATTTACTCCAATGAATCACCAACATTACACTATCCAAAATCTAGAATCTAGACAGTCCAGAATCAGTGTGCTCTTAATAAAAACTGATTAAAGTCTTTTAGAAGTAGAAACAGAAATAAGTTGATTTATCTTCTGCCTTTATCACAGGGGAATAATTACATTATCTCAGAAAAACAATTTGATTGAATTTTCCTCTGTTGTTTGTTATTGTTCTAAGTAATCTTCCATTTGCAAATGGCATAACATTAGATTGGGTCAATTTATGTTTCCTTATTTTCACCCAATCTTTTATGACTATAAAAATATAATACTAGTAAAATAACTGCATTCTGTTATTCGGCTTTCTTTCCATGAAATTACCTCAACAAGAACCAGGAAATAGGGTTCAAAGTAACAGGAAAAGCCCTTACACACCCAAAAATTCCATGCCTTCCCTAGCAGCCCTGTAAAGGTCACTGGATCATATATATTAAATTTTTGTCCATAGACTAACCAAACTAAGCAAGCAAGCATAATCTTCTCTGACCATAAATTTTAGCTTGCCATTTGTATCTCTGGGCGCTCTGGCTCCTCTACCCCTCCTGGAAAACAAGGTCAGTTAGTACAAACAGAGTCTTCCCACACATGCATGATATCTGTCCCTTGTCCTCACATTGTTTCCACCCTGCCATCATCCAACCCTGTGCTAATTTCAAAATCCATTCTCTCTGCTTCTGTTCCCAAGCTCCCATGTGCTGTTTCTGAGAAAGGCAATCAACCATGATAACCCATATCCACTGGAATTCATGTCATTCATTCTTAGGTAAGCCCCCGAGTGTTACTAAGCAGCCTTGTTTGCTCCCAATTGACTCCCTCTTAAGTTCTTCACTCTTCCAAATCTTCTCCACCTATCTCCAATCTCTCCACTCATTCTAACCTCCCTTGCTTTCAGCAAATGTTACCATCTACTTCACTGAGAAGACAGAGGCCTTCGGTAGTCTCCTTCTCTTTTTTAGATCAGATTTCTTCTAGATTATCACCAATCACTCTCTCCCAGCACCATCTCAAAAGGATACATTGCTCTCTTTCCAAAGACTGGTAAAGAATTCCTTCAAGAATTTTACTCTTTCAGTTACAAAAACCCACAGTGCCATCCTTCCATCCCTCTCCCTGTCACCTTTGGTCTACTTCTAGATCCCCTGGCTTTCTTCCCATTCATGTGGAGGGAGAGTGTTCACTCCATCCACTCAACAGAGGCCTTCCTTACATCTGTTTCTCTTTAACGACAACAACTTTTATTATATTCCATAACCACCAAATGTCCAACACTTCTGTGAGGAATCATTAGGAACTCTTTTTGTAGTTTGGTGGTTGTTGCTGTTATTTTCACTATTCCTCCCTAGAGCACAGCCATTCCTAAACTTCAGTCTTCAGTCCTCTCCCTCACTCTTGTGCCCACTCATCAGCAACCTGATGGTAAATTCTTGGCCTCGGAGTCTAACCCTCACCACTGTCCTAGTTACAAATTCTCATTTCCAGCTGCCTATTGGCCCTCATGATTAAGGATGAGTTCCCTGGAATCAGCCTAGTCAAAAGACTCAAGTGGGGTGCAGTGGTGCATACCTATAATCCCAGAAGCTTGGGAGGCTGAGGGAAAAGGACTGAAAGTTCAAAGCCAGCCTCAGCAACTTAGTGAGGCCCTAAGCAACTCAGAAAGACCCTGTCTCTAAATAAAATACAAAAAGGGGGGGTGGAGATATGGTTCAGTGATTGAGCACCCCTGGATTCAATCCCCAATACCAAAAAAAAAAAAAAAAAAAAAAAAAGGACTCTACAGCTCCTGATGTTTCTACTCAGGCTACAAAGCAAACCTATGTATTACCTTAAGTTTCTAGCTTTCCCCCATCTCCCATATTAAATATTTTACCCAATCATATCAATTCAGTCCATCAAAATGTGAGCAATGTGAATCTCAGGAGATTCAAAGATGATCAAGTAAAAATTGATGCCCAAGAAGGCTCTTGACACTAGCTAGAGCTCTATTCTGCTTCTGTTGTTGTTCCTAAATCTATTTCCTTGGTTCCTCTTTGACTGAGGCTGCCCTAGGTCTGCTACTTTTTTGGCAGCCCACTGTAATGGACTTCTCAAAGATTGCCATTTCTACCCTTGCCCCTTTCTCCAAGTGCCACCAGGTTTATTTTCCTAAAAACACGTTATCAGGTCTGATACTTCCCCCTTCTCAGAAACCTTCAATGGGCTCACCACTGCTAACAAGAAAAATGTTCTTTTATACATAAAAAATACCATTTCCTCAGCAGGGAACCAAGTTTCCTGAAACTGACTTTCCCCTATCTTTGCACTCATTCTCTGTTCCTCCATATGGACCATAAAATGTTCTTGGTGCAGTACCCAACATTCCACATCTTGCTTTCTACCATCCATCTCCACAACACTGAGTCCTACAACCAGCCTAGTTAGAATTAAAACTTCTTCTTGAGGCTTTTCCAAATCCCCCTCTAATGGTACTTTCTCTCTCCAAAGTTCTATCCTCACACTTTCTTTGTGCCTCTATTATAGTACCTGTTTCTACACACACCAGCCACAAACTCAGGTCTCACCATGTTATCCCTTAGAACATTTCTGCACAGTCATCACCTCAAACAGCTCAACCTCTCCAAATGTTCTCTTAAATTTAATTCCTTCCTTCCTATCTCCATTCCCACCTCCCTCCTTCCTCTTATTAGTTTTTCCCAAGTTACATTCTTCTCTTCTTCATGTGATTCTTTTTCTTCAGGAATAGAAAATGAATTTGCCATTCTGATAAGCCTTGCACTTCTAGAACTAAAGTTATAAAATGAACATTAGTTCCTTTACAAACAAAAAAAGTTGTAAGGTGCTTGAAAATGCTCCTGAATCCTCTTCCAAATCCAGACAAGTCACCTTCTATTTTTCTAATTAAGCCCGTCCTTTCATAATCATTCATATTCAAAAAGTGTTTTAAACCAGCTTCTATTCACTTTAATTTTGTTCTTGGTTATTTATACGTGGCTGTCAGAGTTGCAATACTAATTTCTCTGGGATTTACCATTATAGACATAAAAATTTAATAAAATATAATTCCAACCATCTTTTGAGATTTATTGTGGAGCTAAATATAATTTATCACTGTTTCTATGAGAAAGCATAATCCAGATTCCAAAAGTCTAATTTGCAAATGAACACAACTCATGTGGATATTCAGGACCATCACATGCTGGGATCTCCAAAGTGTAGGATAGCCGGACAAGAATATCTACTGAAGTCGTGAAAGAAAGTATTTAAATCCCATTTACTTACTATCTCATACTTTTTAACTTTTACTTTGTACTTCTCTTACCATGTTCAAAATATATTTTATTTTAGTACATATTGTTTTGAAAACAAATCAGCTTTTACAGGATGAATTCTCTGAAGTACTTTGTGTATGAACTGGTATATGTGATAAAAATTTGAAGAGAATCAGCAGAGAGTTTACTTGGAGTGATATGATTTAAATTTTGGTAGCTGAAAGGAAATTATTTTAGAGCTTTTTGAAGACTTTCCCCTCCAAAAATTAACATAAAAGGATTATCCTGTTCATAAAATCCATCAATACAACATGTCTTTTTACAAGTGCCTCCAAATTAACAATTCTCAGCTAGAATTAATTAGAGAACTCCTGGAGCTTGTTTGAATGCAGATTCTTTGGTTCCACACCCTGAGAATCTGATTTTGTAAGGCCAGTGTAAAGTAAAAGATGTCAGTAAACAGAGAAAGAGAGGGAGAGAGGGTTAGGGTTAGGATATCTCCAGCTGAACACTGTTCACTGATGACATTTGGAGCCAGATCATTCTTGGGTGTGGGGTTGTCCTAACCTGTGCACTGAAGGATGCTGAGCAGCATTACTGGTCCCTTCTTACTACGAACACACACTCCACTGCATCAGGACCACCAGAGGTGTCTCCAGAGAGAGGCAAATGTCTCCTGGAGGGCAAAATCATCCCCAGCTGAGGACCAGGAATAGAAACTGTCCAAAGATAACACATTTTGGGAAATGTCATCCTTAAAAGGATAAAATAATATGACAAAAGTAGAAGAATACTGATGTGCATAAGCATATTTTATATAAATTGAAATAAACAGGCTTCCCCAAAAGGAAATCTGATTAGCCACTATAAACTCCTGACAACTCAGCTAAGCTTCTAAGTCGAAGCTCTTCTTATGTAATTTCAACTTGAAGATTCTCTCCCTAGCTTCTATTTTAGATTATTTTTAATTAACTTCACTGGCATTTTGCATCCTGCTATGAAAAGTCCGCCTAATAGTCTCAGAGGACTCTCCCAAGAGAGAAGAGTGCATTAAATCACACATTATCACATTAAAGTATATTCCAGCACTCAAGAGTCCAACAGTCTACATCTTGGCAAATGCAATGTGGTGGGGGTGGGGACAGAAACAGGCTCAAGTGATTCACAATATCCAAAGCCTATTAACTGTGATGCATCTACCCCAGATGAAAAAGTTGTATTGATTCTCTACTTCAACCACATTCATCACAATGACATATATTTTACAGTGTGTGCTTTTACCTGATCTCTTACTTCTGTGTATGGGACCTTGGTCAAGTCACTTAAATACTTTGGATGCCCTTTCCCTCACCTAAAACATGAACACCTTCTACTAAATTATTTCTCAAGATCCCTCTAGTTTACAAGTCACAAATGCATGAATGAAGCAATTAATTACAAGTCTCTTTCAATTATACAAATTCTAGTAACTACTGCACCAAAGCTCAAACGCTTAGATTTTCAATGTTGTTTGATAACACAATGACTTTTAAAGTGCTTCTCAAAAAAGAAAACAAAAATGACAATTGGAGGATCCATACGTAAGACTCATTCTGTCTCAGAATCCAATGTGGTCCAAATTGTTCTTCACCTCTCAAGGAATTTGTACTGAATCTTCACATACGAAGACAGCCCAATATTTTAAAAGTTAGTCATAAGGCAAACACCTATAATCTCAGCAGCTCTGCAGGCTGAGACATGAGGATCACAAGTTCAAAACCAGCCTCAGATTCTTAGAGAAGCCCAAAGCAACTCAGTGAGAACTTGTCTCAAAATATAAAAGGGCTGGGAATGTGGTTCAGTGGTTACGCACGTCTGGGTTCAATCCCTGGTACAAAACAAAATAAAACAAACAAACCAAAAGAAAACTTACTCACAAATAGGGAAATCATTTTAAATGTCCTGTTTACCTGTTTACTTTCTAATTTCAGTAATATAGGTAACAAATCACTCCTGACAGGTCACATACCCTGCAGGTGTAGTTGTTTTGTTTGAACTGCACAAAAATTAGACTTAGTAATTTCTAAAACTTGCAAGTTTTAGAAATGGAGAAATAACACATAAAAATCCAACTTCCAGTATCTCCTGAAATATCAGAAGTTATTAACTCACATGGCAATGATTGGTTAAAGCTAAAGAGTTTGGCTCTCCAGTTCTCTGAAATCCCATTGCTTCCTATTGTCTGACACCTGTCCTGGTTCCTTCTTACAGCCTGGAGCATGTGAGCTCATGTCCTTGCTCTATAACAATCTTTGAAATACACAGGAGAGATTTCCATGCTCTCTAATGCTTTCAAAGCAATAGCAAATCGCTCAGAATCACAACAAAAATGCAGAGCATTTTAAGAAGCAGAACTGTGCTCTCAATAAGGACACCTTTTCTAATTCCTAAATCTAAAAAGTAGAAGGAACTATACTGTAGGATTCTCAGCACCACCTGAAAGGATATAGAATGGAATGCTTTATTTGTTGGGGAGTACAGACTTGTGGATCTCTAAATTACTTCCAATTTTAAGGTCTTATGCCTTGGGATACAGTATGGATATCTCTTTGCAAAAATACTAGATATGTAAAAACCATCTATGTTTAAGTTCATACTTGCAAATTTGCTTAATTTTTCATGGGAAGACTTAGTTCACTTCCTTCTTTATTAAATGTCATTTTCTGTTAACTTTCTTAAAACATTTTTCTCACTGACCTACTCACTCCAAAATAAAGTTTTTTAAATACACCTTACAAAAACCTACCTGTTCAAAATACAATAGTTTAGTAGATAATGAAGATTTTCTTTTTTAAAAAAATCAACCTTACATCTATAATTAAATAGATCTCTATTTTTTAAAGTTTTCAGAATTAAATGAATTAAAAGAAAAAAAAAGCAGTGTATGACAATGTTCCTCTTGAAGCTAAGGTAATTTTCTGATATATACATTACTAGTTTCCAGTCTGAGAGCCTGTGTGTTACATACAGCAAAGGTTCTACTTCAGGCCCTTTTAGATGCCCTGCTTCTTAAAGTCAGATCACATGCACCAGGCAGCTTTGCATAACACAGGTGCATTAAGTATTATTGCAGATTCTTCCAGCTGATTTTAAAAATGCATACTAATAAAGTTGAATACCACACATATTAACTATTTCCAAATCAAATTGTTTTCCTTGGATGTTTGATGTTGATTTTTGACATAATCATTGTTTAACAATAGTGATTAACAGCTCAAGTGGGAGCATAAACAGCCCATCAATGAGTAGATATGACTACTGAGGGTATGCCTAATGACAGGAAAATGATTGTGTTGACAATACAATGTGTAGAACATGGGTTGCTTCTGGGAAAACATATGTTTATCATTCAAGTTCTCTGCTTTTCTGCAGCTAATCATTTTTATTTTTTCTGTTTAGAAAAAAATGAGTCACTCTTTCAAAGCAAATGATAAATGTAGTTCAATTTAACAGCCCTGGATGCCAGAACATTTTAATTTAACCATGGATGTTTCCTGCTTTTATCTACTGTGGCTTGAACATTAACTTCTTCTTTTCCATTTTTTGGTAGTTTAAAAAAAGAAAAAACAAAAAACCAAGAAATTCATTACATTATTATGGGGGTAGGGGGTTGCTATCAGATATGCTTAAAGTCAAGACTGTTTGGTATATTTTAGAGCCCTGGAAAATTATTTAGTGTTTATCAGTCTCAGAATCCTTTACATTAAAATGGTCCTTAGAGAAAAATGTATGAAAAATGTAAGACCCAATGAAAACATTAAGGATATTACCTCCAAGAGAAGAAAGATGTTGTCTAACTTTGTTAAAAGCTTGTTATGGAAGTTCCCAAGAAACAGTAGTATTTTCTCTTTGGAAGAACACAAAGGATCTAATTCATTCTTGGAAAACGTTTCTTTTAAAATACTTGTTTATTTCAAAGCAAAACAATTATTGAAAACATACGCAGGAGTCGTTCCAAAGTAATTGGTCACAGAAACCTGGATTATCAACCGGATTGCAGAGTACCCACAAGGAACAGATGAAAAGGAGAGCGCACACATGTTCGGGAGCTGGAGGCCATCCCGCATCTGAGGACACCAGGACTGAGGACACCTAGAGAAGTGCTTCCCAGCCCACACCTCTGAGTCTTAGGCCCAGAAATGCACATGCTTAAGGAAGAAGCAATCCTGTCATCCAGTTTCTCCGCAACCAAAGGAAGGGGGAGTGGAGGGACCAGCCCATCCCGCCCTCCTATCCGGTTGTTGATCTAGGGCAAGAATCCTGGGCGAACTCGCTTGAGTAACGCGAACTGTGCAAAAGTTCACAACTATGAGATGGGAATGGGTCCTCAGAGCACCAAACCACCCTCCCCATCAGTACACCGGGGACCCAACTTTAAAACGCAACAATGAAAAAGAAGCTCACAAGTTGCGAGCGCGCACTCACCCTGGGCGGGGGAGCCCAGCCGGCCGCCGCCCGCCTCGGCCGCGCGCTGCGGCCCCGCGGGCCCGGGAGCCAGGGCTTCGCCCGCGCTGGACATGGGCCGTTGCACCAAGCCCGCCGCGCCGCCGCCTAGCTCGCCGCCCCGCGGGGCGCACGGAGGAAGGCCTGCTAGGTGTCGAGTGCAGGGAACCGACTGCTTCTGGCGGAAAAAAGAAAAGAAAAAAAATGTTTTTAGAGAAGAGCACACTCCGCCTGCGGGACATTCCCTCCCCCTCCGCTTCCCTCCCTCAAACTCCTCCCCGGGGAAGTTTTGATGTGAAACCTGCGAGGAAAACTGCTCAGAGTACAGTTGACAGCGGCCGAGCCCGGGGGTGTTGGGAGGGGGCTGTAGGAAGAGAGATCCGGCGGAGGAGAAGCTGGAGGAGGAGGTCAGACCCCTCCGGGTCCCGGCCGGGGGCCACCACCTACCTCGGCCACCTACCTCTGCATCCCCCTAGTCGCTCAAAGCCCCTTCCTCCGCCTCCTCTTCCGCCCCGGAAAGTTAGCGAGGCTCTGGCAGCGGCCGCATCTCGCCCTGGTGGCCTGACGACGGCGGCGGCCGCCCCTGCGCGTCCCTCCCACCTCCCTAGGGCTCAGCCCAGACGTCGCAGTGGCGGCAACTGCGGCAGCGGCGGCGGCTCTGACTCCGCGCACTCCGCCCCTTCTTTCCAGCCAGCTCACTCTGGCCAGCTCCTCTCCGACGAGGACTTTTGCCCCCCTCTGTCTCTCTTTCCCGCCTTCCACCACTCCTACACTCCTCTCAAACACTTCTCCCTCTGTTGCTCCTTTTCATCACATCCGGATCGGGGAGGACTCGAACTCTTGGCAGCGGGCCCTGGGCTCTGCAGCGCGCTCCCTCCGCTGGGAGCTGTCTGGGTCAGGAGGCCAAAGCCGGACAGGGCTGGCGCGTGCTCCTCACTCCAGCGCTGCGCCCACCCGGGCTGGGAAAAAAAGGAGGGAATGAGCAGTTTTCTGGCTGACCAGTCGTCCCCTCTACCCTACCAGGAATGTCACCCAACTCTTTGTTCCAATCCTGACCCCAGACCACAATCTAAAGGAGTGCCCCCACGGGAAGTTGAAACCTTTAAAATGGACTAGGGAAAACGGCAGGGTGGGGGGAACCCACATATCTAACTTTCCTGGTGGGACAGGGAACAAGTGAATTTGAAAGCTTGGCTCCAGCTGAGCGTTTAATCTCAGCCTTATTTTTCATTTATTCATTTCGGTCAAACAGGATCCATGATCAGGTAAAACCGGTTGCGGTTGCATGAGTCCAGTGCAGACATCTAGGCAAGCAAGGTAGACACCCTTGAGGACAAGCTGGCACAGATCCCCAGTCTGACCTGTTGCAGAATGCATTCCTCTCTGGACCACTGACTGTCTGTGGTGAGATAAAACTTGTGGTTGGGAGTAAAAACCTGATGAGCCAATAATAACAGGTGTAAGGTAATTTGTAGAAATAAAGTATTTGAATAATATATTCAGATAACTTTTGCTCTTTATGTCGTTGTGAGAGAAATGCAAAATTTAGTTGACAAAACCTCGACCAAAAGAACTCAATTCTTTTTTGACCCTAAGACTAGAGAGGAATCAGTAATGTTATCAAAATTGAAGAAAATGTACATTGGATTCATCTTCTTTCTATAAGTATCATGAATAGAAGTATCCCAGGAATTTTATTTCTTCAAAAATTAGATTTTATTCCAATTGATTGAAAAGAGCCATCCCTTACCTTTAAAGAGTCAGTGCATTTAAATTATTTTCAATTGTCCTGAAAACACTGGCCTTTGAAGATTCTTTAGGACTATGTTCTCCAAAAGACATTTTGGTAAACGATCTATAATTTACAATCCCCCTCGCTCTTTTATTTTTTTAATTTGGAGGTTTCAGATATGGTGTCATAAAGTGCCTTTACTCTCCTAAAAACTTGTAAAGGCCTGGACTATTTGGAATCTGTTGGAAGCAGATCAATTTGGACAAGACTGTGTTAGTATTGAGAAATGTATGGGAAGACTCTCTGTCTACTGCAACACACTCTGTACTCAAAGGAATTGGCTACAAAGCAGCTGCTCCAGAAAATTCTGTTTTATTCCTTTATATCTCCTTGCCCAACTTTCTTAATTGTCTCACAAACATGCTACAGTGGAGGGATATCAGAAGTGGGTTCTAGAAAGTCATAGTCAGTGGTGAATATTTGTTGATTTAATTTCATATTATGCTTAATGCTGCCCATGTGCTGGGTAGTTCAGCAAATACTCCTTCAACTAAATTTAATCATCTTACTCTTTAATGGGGAAGAAACAAAATAAAAATAAAATTTTTAGGAACAAATGAGTAGCTGTGTTGTAGAATCACCAAGATGGTCAAATGCTGTATCTTGCTCTTGTGTGACTTTGAGCAAGTTAGTAAATCTCTCTATGTTTTGGTTGCCTCATAAAATAATAAGAGAAACTCTCATAGAGAGATTTACTAATTTGCTCAAATATGGTAATTTCATAGGATTTGAAAGAATGTCTGATTATGTGGGAAATACTTTTTAAAAATATTAATTGTTGGGCTGAGGATGTAGCTCCAGGGCAAAGCACTTGCCTAGCATGTGCAAGATCCTGAATTTTATCCTCAGTACCACCACAAGAGCAAATAAATAAATAACACACACACACACACACACACACACACTCACACACACACTCACACACACATACATCTCAACTACTGTTTTAAAGAAGAGAGTACAACAGTGCTTACCAGATGCTGGAAAGGGTAGATGGAAGAAGGGATGAAGATAGAATGGTTGAGAGATACAGAGGTACAGCTGGAGAGGAGAAATAACTTCTAATATTCTATCACAGTGAGGAACTGCGGTTGACAACAAGAATTATATATTTAAAAGTGCTAGTGTAGAGGATTTTGAATGTTTCACAATGTAATGATAAATGATTGAAGTGATGGATATGCAATCTGATTATATACATTGTATACACAAACTGAAATATTATGCTGCATACAATATGTACAATTATATATTAATTAAAAATAAAAATAATATTCAAAATATTACCTATTATCACAAAAACACAGCAGGAGCATTTTGATGGGTAAGGATAAGTATGGCATAATGACTCTATCACAAGGTCCATATCAAAATACCAGGTAATCTGGCTGTTTTAGTCAGCTTTTTTTACTTCTGTGTCTATAGGATCTGACCAGAACAACAGTAATAGAAGAGGAGTTTATTTGAGGGCTCACAGTTTCATCTGGCGAGCTCCATTCCTTAGGGCTTGAAATGAGGCTGAATATCATGGTGGAGTGTGTGGCAGAGGGAAGCAGTTCACATTATGGTGATCAAGAAGCAGAGAGAGAAACTCCACTCTCCAGATACAAATATATACCCAAAGCCAGGTCCCAATTCCCACCTCCTCCAACCACACTCTATCACTTTAGTTAATCCCATCAAGAATCAACTCACTGTTTAGGCTAAGGCTATAACTCAATCATTTCTCCTCCAAACTTTCTTGAATTTTCTCACATATGAGCTTTCTGAGGATGCCTCATATCCAAACCATAATACTTGCCATGTACTTTACACAAACTGTATTAATGAATTCTTCCATCAACCCTATAAGCAAATTGCTAGAATTGCAGTGCTAGAAGAAAAGTTCAAGTTTGTCTAACTTCAAGGCTATCCGGCTTCTCTAGGTAAACTCAGGTCTTTCTGGGGAAAATCTAGGTATTCGTGAACCTGGTATCTGTTATACCAAGTGTTACTTTTGGACACCTGAGAGTTCCCCAGACTGTCTCTGTCCCCATCCCTTGCTTCATTTGCTCATTCTAACTGATCACTTAACTTGGTTCCTAATGAGAACTATAGTGCCCACATCTCATTTGTTCACTGGATGTCACTTAGTGAACATTTATGTTCACCTAAAATTTGTATGTTGAAACTTTAATCCCAGCATGATGTATTGGTGGGGACTTCTAGAGGTAATTAGGTCATAAGATTAGTGTCCATATAAGAAATACAAGAGAACTTGCTTTTCCTCTCTGTGTTCTCAGCTATAGGAGGACCTAATCACTTCTTCAAACCCCCATTTTCTAATTCTGTCATTTTGATGATTAGAATTCAACATATGACAGGGAACACAGAGAACACAAACATTCAACCAATATAAGGGAATGTATTATACATGTAATAGCGGATAATGTCATAAAAGCTGCTCAAATGTTTTAAATTATTTGGATGCTCTGAGATTGGAACTAGGACATTCAATAAGGACACTAAGAGTGAGTCTGGCAGTGGGAACTGAACCAAATAGTCAAGAGTGAGAGATGAAGAGATAGAGGAATCAGGGCTCTTCCAGGCTTCCAGATTTAGGTGGACAGTGGTGGCATCACCTACAGAGATGGAACCATTCGAGAGAAGTAGATCTGGGGGGAATCCTGCAAATGATGCAGTACTGCAAGACAGCTCGTTGGAACTGTCCAGTCTGCAGCAGGATATGTGTCTGGAATACAGGTGTATCGGTGGTAATTTACTAGCTTGAATGCTATGAGTGCCCAAGGCGAATGTGCAGAGTAAAAAGCAAAGGACCTAAGGCACAGCTCTGCCCCTAAATTCCAATAATGACCTTACTGGCTCCTACCTTTCTCCATACCCTTCCCAGTATCACGACACTGTTATATGCCTGCCTTGGAGAAACACCGTTACTTAGGTATGACTACTGCTCATGCCTGCCTATTATCCCAGATGCCCCAGATGGTGTTCAGTAAGCCAGATTTGCCATGTCTCATACTATATTACCCTGGATGGGTATAAACCTTCCATGGGGACCAGTCTTCCCATGGAGCTATATGCCCCAGTTTTAGATCAAACAAACCCCTGCCTTTGAAATCCCAGTGTGCCTTATAATCAGTCCTGACTAGTGATGTACACATTAATGATAACAATAGATGGACACACAGTGAAAGAGGTCTGACATGAGCAAGGCAATAAAATAAAGAACTAATTAAACCATTTGTAAAGCATCCTTATGGACCACTTAGTCTTTTATCATTCATGCATTAACATCCATTGAACACTTACTGTGCACTTACTACATGCCAGGCTACACATTAGGTTCTAGAGATACAGAAATTTGATTTGATGTCTTGAAAAGTGGCTAAATTGGTTTTTACTTGAACAGAGACTTATCTGCAGAGCTACAGTCAAAGTTAACATATTTACACAGATATCTAAACCAGAAATCCACAAGTAGGGTATATAATTGTGTAGTCCTCAGTGGAGGGAGGGGAGATATGGACCAAATTTAAATTTTTCTTTATTTTTATTTATTTGTTTGTTTGTTTATTCTGATGCTGGGGATTAAATCCAGGGCTTCATACATGCTGCGAAAGTATTCTACTGCTGAACTCCATCCCTAGCCCTTTTGTTAATTTCATTTACAGAAAGGATCTTTCTAAGTTGTCCCAGTTGGCCTCAAATGTATGATCCTCCTGCCTCAGCCTCCTGAGTAGCTGGGATTACAAGCGTGTGTCACTATGCCCAGAGGCAGAAAATTTTAGAATGAGCATTTATATTTGTTTTTATTCTGTCATTTTGAAGTTCATTTCTGAGTATGTATTCTAGGATGTATGACATATTAGTATAAGAGTACTTGAGTATATAGAAACATGGATTTGGGGCTTATACACCAATATTTTATCAATTGATTTGTTAAAAGTAAAATGATTTAAATGTTTTAAACTATTTAAGGTATATTCATACAGTAATTCTCAGATTATAGCAAGAGTGGTTTTTCTAGAGAATATACTTCCTCATTTATATAGAAGCATGACTGTAGCAATTCCCAAATCAAGGACCTAGAAACCAGAAAATAATCACAATTGTCTAAATATCTCCAGTAACTTTCATGATCTTCACAAAGTTCCAACACAAAAGCCACAGAGACTTTCTCTAATCCTATTTGTCCTTTTGTGAATACACACCACTAAACAAATTTTATTTTCATTGTTTTAGATTACAGTATATTAGAAGAAGAAAATTTAGGGTGCAGAAGCTTTGGGGAGAAGAAATTAGCTGAGGGAGCTATTAGGTCAGTAAAAAATGACAGCCAGAGAAATGACAGCTGACAGACAAGGAAGATACAGGAAAATAAACATGTTATAACAACGCCTTTGTGGATTCAGCTCAGTGAAATAGTCAGCGTTCCTAAAGAGGGCCTGAGTCGTTAAGGAAAGAGCTGGTTGTGTGTTATATTCTGTTTTTCAGGGAACCAGGTCAATATTTTTACATTTTAGAAAAAATTCCATCAACAGTTTTCAAATTAAAAAAAAAAAAAGAAAAAATGCTGCTATTTAAAAAAAATAAATTTCATAGAATAAGAATTGTGTAGCTGGGAGGGAAATCAGGAATCCTGATTTTTGGACCAGTTTTTAATTGGTTGTTCCACTTGCTAGAACTTTATTCTATGAGGGAATGTCAAATGTACAGTTTTCTGGAATCCCACCTTTAAATACAGCACTATCTTCTTTTTATCTTAGGTTTTCAACCAAAACAATGACAACAAATAAAAAAACCTGGTTCTGGTTCTTCTACTTTTTAAGTTTGAAAAGTTTGAATATTTCCAATCTTACCCATCTCCTTCTTTAGACATATAAAGAAATACAGAGAAACAAAGTGCATTTGAATAAGTGTGAATAAGTGTGTCCTGTATAGCAAACCACATGGCAGGTGCTAAAGTTTCAAAAATAGAGGAAACACTGTTTTAGTTTTCTGGAGCTCCTAGTCTGCAAGGCAGGGGACAGGGGAAGGCAACAGAGTCTAAGAACACTCTATTGTGATGGTCCTATGGGAGCACAAAGGAAGTGATACCTAACTGCTCAGCGGTGGGTGGGGGAGTCAGGGGATGTTCCAGAAAAATGATAACCAAGTTGAGTGTGAGTGATGAGTAAAAGTTGGCCTGTCGAAGACGTCAGGGAATTCCAGATAGAAAAGAGAACACCTACAAAGATACAGAAATGACGAAGCCCCGAAAAGTCAAATGACTGGGCCAAGTTTCCTTAGTGAATTAATTACAGAGCCGTACTGAGAGCCTAAGATTCTTGACATGCGGGCTCCTTGCTCCAGTTATCTCTAGCATACATGTAAATGAATCCATCATTTCTAAGTAATGGTGGAGCAAGGACACACCTGATATTATATTTAAAGGGTTCAAAGATTTTCTGTTGTGTGTGTGTGGGTGACTAAAAAAAGATCATGTTGCTGAATTAGCTTCACTGGTCCTCCCACTCCGAGTTAGGTTAGTGTCCCTTTCAGCAGGCTGACTTCTCTGGCCTGGAGCACTAGCCTTCAGAGTGGCTCCCTGCTGTCACTGCATTTTCCTGCTTGTGTTTTAAAGGAGATGTGAGAGGGTTCAGTGGCACATGTCAGATAAGGACAGCCTGGCTAAAGACAGAAATGAAAATGGAAATAACAGATATGGCAGACAATAAGCAGACTTTTTGCTTCAGATATAGAAAGCAATCCTAAGTATGTCAGAAGAATAAGGATTGCAGGAAAGTAGTAACTACAAGAAGCCTTTGAAAGTGATGTCTGATCTGCTGAAACCGCAACTGGAAATAATCTTAGCATGGTGATCATAATAAAATCTTTAAATGACAGAGAGGATGAGGATTCTTTTGTTTTTATGAATCTAAATTCATTTAGATTCTTAGGTACATTAGAAGATTTTAACTGATATTTTAACCACTGCCTATATTTCTCCAAATTTTGTATTAAGAAACAGATACTAGGTGAAAAATGTAGGATTGTAACTAAACCATATTGTTCACCCAGTCAGGAGATCTTTAATCAACTCTGGGGAAAAGGCAAAGGTGTCTTAAATTTTCTCTCACCTCCTGTTGTTCTCTTCTCTCCTACTCTGTGTCCCCTAAGCATTTGGAATCTCACATCCTCTTCACTTTCGACCCCAGCTTCTAATTTTAGACTTTGTGAAAATTTGTGCCAAGTTTTGAAAGAAACAAATTTGACTTCACATTTTAAACACAAAGATATGAATAACTCATAGTCTTCCTAACTCTAGAAGCAATAATTCTGCCCTTATATACCTGTTGCCCCCCAAATATATCCAAGCCCACAAGAAGACATGAAAAGGCCTACTTATTACCACATTAAATAACCATAACTTTCTTGAATTTTTATTGATAAATTACCAGTCAATGCAGCAAAATTATAGAAGAATTGAAGATATTGTGAGGTTATATGGGGGGGGGGGTATCTTACACAGATTCCTAAAATCACACAGAGGTGGCTACCAACTTTGTCTTTCTTTAAGATCAGCAACACCAGAACACTTCCAATACAATAGCCAATCCCTATCAAGGCAAGAAATTTTCCTTACCCAAGCTTATACAGACTAAGCTGATGGTGTCCTCTTAAAGAGTATGTACATTTCCTAATCCCCAGAACCTGTCAATGTTACTTTATTTGGTTAAAGGCTTTCCAGTGGTAATTATGTTGAATATTCTGAGTTCTAGAGGCCGACCTGTATGATCCAGGTAGCCCTTATTTCAGAGGCAAGTGCCATAACAGACACATAGAGAAGTAAGAGAAGTTGCTGTAAAGATAGATACAGAGACTGGAATTAAATGGCCTTAAGCCAAGGAATCTGGCAACCATCGGAAACCAGGAGAGGCATGGAGTGGATTTTCCCACAGATCTTCCTGATGGATTCAGGGTAACAGACAAATAAACATTTTATATTTCCAAAGGGATAAAATAGAGGAAATTCATTTTTTTTGATCTTTCATGAGTTTAATATCATTCTTGTGGTGCACAGAGATTTCTCAAAAAGTGATATCCTCTCCTTATGAAAATCTTGCTTCCAGAATTATGAATGATACAGAGTTTGACTAATAATCTATATGCACACAGTTTAGTGTGTTCTCTATAAACCCAATAATAATTTCAAAATATTGAATAAAGCAAATATAGTTTATTCTCATATTAGAAATACTTTAAAAACTTTTCCCCCAAGATTTTAAAAACTGCTTAATAATAGTAGTATATAAGATAAGTTTTTTAAACTTATTTGAAAAATAAACTCTAAAGTTAAGTGGTTACGTTTAGTGATTCATGATGAATTCTTTCATTGACATATCAACTTATTTATGGCTATTTTTATAAACTATTAAAATACAAAATGCACAAATTTACATTTCGAAAAGTAATTTGGAAAACTAAGAAAAAAAATTTAAAAAAAACTTTATGTAGATGATATACTCAATACCCAGCTTTATAATTTGCAATGCAAATTTAATAATTTATAACTAAGGAAGATCATTTCATTCTACTATCAGTCAAAGTTTATATTATATACTACAACTATAAATTCTGAGGTTGTTTTTCTTTGTTACATTCCTCTATAGCACCATGTAAACTTTTCAACTTTATTTGAAGGTAAAAACATTTTATACATGTTGAAGCCAGGAAAATATAATTTATCTTAAAATAGTGCCTCATACTTAGTATCTTCTAACTTGGAAGTGTTTGTATGCAGGTAGAATTCTAAGATGAACTTCAGTGATCATTTTGGTCAGCTTTTTTTTTTTTTTTTGGTGCAGTGACAAAAAAAATATTTGGGGTAAATACCCAAAAGGAATAACTTAGAAGAGGAAAAATCTACTGGGGGCTCACTGATTCAAAGGTCTCGATCCATAGATAGGCCAACTCCATTGCTCTGGGCCCAAGGTGAAAGCAGTCCATCATGGGAGAAGGGCATGGGCATGGCAGAGGGAAGCTGCTCCTTTCAAGGCAGGGTCAAGAAGGAGAGAGAGAGAATCACAGGAAAAATGTACTGTTCCAGGGTAAGCCCCCAGTGACCCACCTCCTCCAGGCACTCCCCACCTTTCTACAGTTACCACTCAGTCATTGATACTAGGATGGAGTGACTATGTTTCCTCTTTCACTATGTAATCACTACCTCTGAACATTCCTGCCTTAACACAGGAGATTTGGAGGGATACCTCATATCCAAACCACAACAGTGATCCTCACCTCCTGTCTAGTCAGTCCTTTCTCTTGAACCTAGTAATTGTCTTCTAATGAATAAAAACAAAAAGTAAAGGAAAATCTCTTCTTTGGCTAGGTTACAAAAGCCCAACACTTTCATCTTGTTCTCTCTCTTCTCTCATTCACTCCCCTGTCTTCTCCTTTCCTGCCAAAGCCTATACACAGGAGACTGGAAGCAGATCCTTTTTTAGCTGAGCTTTTGAATGGGACTAACAGCCCACCTGACACCATAATTTCAGCCTGTGAGAGAGACAAAATATAGGAACATCTTGCCTAGATTCTAGATTTACAGAAATTTGGGGATAATGAGTGAGTGTTGTTTTAATCCATTCAGTTTGGGGGTAATTTTAGTGCAATAATCAATGATTAATGCAATCACTTAGCCACATACTTTTCTCTTTCTAAATGAACAGAGGACAACAGAATGCCATTCTGAAGCATTGAGAATCAAGCCTTGGTCCTTGCTTCATGCCCAGCACTTATGATGATGTTTCAGAAGCAGAAGATCTTAATTATTTTACTTCTTAACCCAAATAAACACAGAAGTTGTCTTTCAACCTAAGAGTAAATATGTGCCTTGTCTCTTAATCTGAATTTTGTCAACATATTTATGAGTAAATAAGTTAATTCCTTTTTCTCCATAAAGCATCAAATAATCTGATATTTTAAATTGATATGATGAAAAAAGTAACAAAATGAAAAAAGCATACAATTGTATGTATCTTTACAACTATCACCCAAATTATGCTATCAAAAATTTCCTTCATCCCATGAAGTTTCTTCCTGCCTTTTTCTATATTGCCCCTATTTGCCTCCCCCCAACTAATTTCAACTAATCAAAACACATTAGTTTGCCTTAATATAGAATGTCTATGAATGCACTTAAAAACTCTACATATTTTTCTGTTTAGTTTAACATTACAAATGTTATATAATTTCATGATGTTGCATGTATTAGTAGTTTCTTTTTTGTTACTAATTATTATTGCATTTAAGGGGATATACCACCATTTGTTTATCCATTTACCTGCTGATAGTCATTAGGTTATTTGAAGTTTTTAATCTGTGATAAATAAATCTATGCTATACATTTGAGTACACATCTATGTATTATATGTTCTATTTTCCTAGGTAAATATCTAGGACCTGGATTGGGGGGTATGGGTATGGATAACTAACTGAAAAACTGCTATGGAGTTTTTCAAAGTGATAGCATTTTACAATCCCATTAGAAATGTGGGAGCATTACAGTTGCTTGCCCTCCTTGGTAGCATATCATTTTGTCAGCAATTTTTGTCTTAGCAATTGGAGTAGGTAAAAGCCATAAATTATTATGCTATTAATTTGAATTTCTTTGGTAAGTGATGAGGTTGTGCATTTTTTAAGTGTTTTTTTTGACCATTCTGTGTACTTTGCTGATTTTTATATTGATTTGCTTGAATTTTTATTGTCATTAGTATGGATGATTACATTATGTGTAAAATATTATACACACACACACACACACACACACACACAATCACTCAAGCCCTTAATAGATATTTGTGTAGCAACTATTTTTTTCCCAAACAGTGGTGTGTCTATTCATATTTTTAATGAAGTCTTTCCAAAGAGCTGAAACATTCAGTTTTGATAATGTCCAGTTTATCTTTTTGTAAATGTTATGGTTTGTGCTTTTTGTACCTTCTCCAAGAAATCTTTGCTTAACTTGGGGTTATAAAGATAGCCTGTGTTTTCTTTGAGAAGTTTTATCTTTCTAAATTTTAGGTTTCTGATTTGTCTCAGATGGTTACTTCTATGCATGCACTGAGATAGGAAGGAGTCTCAACTCACTTTTGTCAAATGGACATATACTTGTTCCAACATAACTTATGGAAAAAACTTTCCTTTCCACATTCAATTAATTTGTCAGTTTTGTCAAAATTCAAATAACCACAAATCTGTGGATCTATTTCTGGACTCTCTATCTTGTTCCATCAATTTATTTTCCTGACATTACACGGATACCACATTGTAACTCTAGTTTTAAGTTTTAAAATCATATAGTACAAGTCCTCCACTGTGTTTTTTATTAAACATTGATTTGGCTATTTTAAATCTTCTACTTTTTTTAATGTAAATTTTAGATTAACCTTGTCTAATTCTTAAAGATGACTTGCAGGAATTTTGAAATGGATTGTATGCAATCTTATGTCAATAAGAAAATTGCCATCTCAAAAATATCAAGTCTTTCAATCAACAATGATGTTATATTTCTCCAGTTATTAATATATTAATATTTTAAAATTAGTATTCCATTTTTTGTAAAAATAAATAAATTCTATATTTTTTATGTTTTGATTAAGGAATAAGAGTTAGAAAGAGGTCAAAATGAGCTTTATAGGAGATATTAAAAGAGTTATTAGACACTAGGATAAACAATTCAATGCATAAATTTTCTCTAGCTTTGAAATTTGGAGGAAATGCATAAATTTTACAGCAAAATATAAACTACCAAAATTAGCACTAGAATGGAAAACTGATCATATCTGTTACCTTCGAAGAACCTCCAAAGGTGAATAAAGATCTAGCACCAAAAAAAGGCACTAGGACTGGTGGGTTCATCACTGAATCCATCAAACCTTCAAAGAACAGTTAAATACCAAATATACTATTATGGGTTAAAGTAAAGAATCAAACAGGCTCATGTTCATTTTATAAGAGCTAAAAGAGCATTAAGTCCTAAACCTGATAAGCATCATAAACATACAACATTACCGATAAATCTTACTTATGATTCTTCATTAAAGTTTAAAATAAAGTACTACCAAATAGAATCTATCATGTTGCAAAGAATAATAATCCATAATAAAACAGGATTTATTATAACAAAGCAAAGTTGATTCCTAGTTAGAAATCTATCAACTTAATGAAATATGTCAAATAATTTAAAAAGAAATGTTACATTGTTATCTCAAATAATGCCAAGAAAACATTTGATAAAAAATGACAGTCATTACCTATAAAACTGAACTGTAATGCAATAGGCTTTTAAATAAAAATCAAGAGCAAGTATTACTCTAGCTAATACTAAAGACAGCTGTTTTGGTTAAGATCTGAAATGTCCCCCAGAAAACTCATTGTTGGAAACATGGTTCCCAGTACAACAAACTTCAGAGGTAGGACTTTTAGGCAATTGCTAATGCTCTGACCACATCAATGGATCAATCCATGGATAGTTGAATAGACTATCGGGTAATAACTGTAGGCAGGTGGAGCATGACTAGAGGAAGGAGGTCACTCGGAGTGTTGTCTTAGACTATATCTGTCCTTGTCTCCCTCTTCCCAGCTGAGCAGTTTTCCTCTGCCACATCCTTCCACCATGATGTTCTGCCTCATCTCAGGCCCAGAGAAATGGAGTTGTTAACCATGATTGAACCTCAGAAACTATGAGCCCTAAATATTTTTTTTTTCCTTAAAATTATTCTTGTCAGGTATTTTGGTCACAGCAAAGAAAAGCTGAATAATGGACCAAGATCATTATTTAATAAAAATATTTAAAATGTTGTTATTTAGTATTTAATATTATTCATAGTATTAATATAGCTGGATAGACACATATGACATATGTATTTTAATTTAACAAGAAAATAATTTATTTAATAAAATAATTCTGATATAACAAATTATCTAGAATATAATAAATTTACACTTATTTTAAATCATTGGCATCAACAATTTCAAGTGGATTTAAAATTTAGAAAGATTTTAATGTAAAAATAAATAAATGTAGCCATGCATGGTGGTAAATGCTTATAATCCCAGCAGTTCCGGAGGCTGAGGCAGAAGGAGCTTGAGTTCAAAGCCAGCCTCAGCAATTTATGGAGGAACTTAGCAACTCAGTGAGATCCTGTCTCTAAGTAAAATACAAAATAGGGCTGGGATGTGGCTCCGTGGTTGAGTGCCCCTGAATTCAGGTCCCCCACCCCCACCCCCGTACAAATTAATTAATTAATTAAAGTTAAAAAAAGCAATATAATAATGTGTTAGAAGTAAACAAATATTTTGAATGTAAAAACCACGACAATATGAATCTAAGCAATTACACATATAATCTCTAGGTGAAAGGAAACTTCTCACTGGGTTAGAAAATCTAGAAGATTCACACCTATATCCTTCTACTCATGACAACTTCTGGGAATTGATCCCATAGGAACATAATGTACAATGTTGTTTGTGGCAACACGATGCTTGGAGAAAAGAACTGGAAATCATGTGAATACTCATCATTAAGAGTAGTTAAATGTATTATGTCACAGTCCACATCACAGAATACTTTGTAGTTACTAAAGAGAAAGGATTAAAGTTCAGCTGAAAAAATTACCTGTGGATATTGTTGATATTCAAAAGAAAAATATAAGCAAATGTATTTAATATACTATTTTTAATATATACATATATATGTAAATATATTATTTGTAGATGGACGCAATACCTTTATTTTGTTTTTATGTGGTGGTGAGGATCGAACCCAGTGCTTCACTCATGCCAGGCAAGCACTCTACCACTGAGCCACAGTCCCAACCTCTAAATAAACTATTTTTTTTAAACATAGACCAAAACAAACAAATAAAAAATCCTTAGGTTTAGACATGAATATGCATTAATGTACATATATATTACCTAACCTAATATCTGCTATATAAATTTCAAGGGTATCATTCACATATGTGAAGCTGTGTGATATGTTGGCCATATAATTTTGTCTGTTTACAGAAACAGATATAGAGGCCAAATTGATATAATATGATTGTGGATATGGATGTAAATACAGATGTAAATATAAGACACAGACATAAAGATAGATTTAAATGTGACCATATGTATATAAAAGTATAGAACATGAGCACTAGGTTAGTATTTTGGGTTACTTTAGACAAGAAGGAGGAAATACAAGGAGGTATGTTACTGAGGGAAAGGAGGGGAAAGAGAGAAAAAGAAAAAGATGCCTTGTACATGTGTATGTGTATTCCCAAGATGTATGATTTTATATCATCCATAAATTTATATTTTTTGTTGTATTGAGATAAATAAAAATTAAAAACTCAAAGTAGTTTATTTCCAAAGTAGTAATGATCTCTAACAGTTATAATGAGATTTTACTTTATGCCAGGAACTATGCAGTTTATCAGCACCAGCTCATGGACATGATTCAGACTGACTGCCTATATAAATTGAATTCATGAGCTAGTTTCTCATTTCTCTTCAAATTGTCTGTTAGAATCTAAGTATCAGGGCTGGATATATAGCTCTGTATTTGCTTCGCGTGCACAAAGCCCTGGGTTCAATCCCCAGACCTGGGTTCAACCACAAAAAAAAAAAAAAAAAAAAAAAATTGAAGTATTATTGTGCTTGTTGTTTGTCTACTTGCTTGACCTGGGATGGATAACATTGATTCTTCATGTAATATAGTAAGTTGCATTTGCTTGGGTCTTGTTTTCACTTGACGCTAACCTTGACCTTCACATGCATTCTTTTCCTCAGCATTGCTATAATCAGTTAGGAACCTTTGCTAGTAAGAAATGGATGGGGAAAATATACACATATATAAGGGGGACCACTAGAAAAATCACCATTTAGAATACTTAAGTAGTCAAATCCAAATCAAAACATAGACTGTTATGTCTTTGAGCAAGTCACACTTTGCAGTGCAGAATGAAAGAAAGTGGTTTATAAAAAGAAAAAGAAAGTGCTTTCAGGGGGTGATTTTTAAAACCTTCATCTATCAGCTCCTTATTCTGTAAATTCTCCTGAGTATTCAGATTTGGAAATCTATATTCTTTTTTTTTAATCCTCTAACTATTACACCTTTTAATGTGTGTTGGAATGTGCATTGGTTCTCCATTGCTTCATAAAAAATTTCTCCAAAATTTAGTGGTTTTAAAACATTAATATTTATAAGAAATAGTTTCTGTGTCAGGGAACTGAGCATGGCCCAATTGTGTCATCTTGGCTCTGGGTCTCTCAAAATGCTTGTCACCTCAAGCTGAATGGGAAGGATCCACTTCTTAGCTCACTCATACTATTGATGTCAGAATTGAGATCCTTGTGGGTGCGTAGGCTGAGGTGCCCACTTTCTCCTGAGCTATTGGCTAGAGGCCTTAATTCCTGGCCATGTGGGCCTCTCTGTAAACTACCTCTAGTTCTTTTTCAGACACATATCAGAAAGAGTGCAACCAAAACAGAAGACAGTGTTTTAAAGCTAATCACAAAATGACATCGCACTTCCTATGCCACTTTCTTTAGATTAGAAGTAGGTTTCTGATCTAGCCCACATTGAAGAAAAGTGGGTTACTACTAAGAAATGGAGATCATTCAGAGTCAGGTCAGAAGCTTCCTACCACAGTGTGTTTAAGTAGCATAACATTTCTGTGATATTGTCTACTGTATCCTAATATATGTATTTGAAAGTCTTTTAAGCCCTATTGTTAAAAAACAAATATAATACTAAGAATCTGTTGCCCAAATCTTTATTCTATTAAACAATTTTATTGAAATGTAATTGTGTGTTTTCTGTGTTGTTTTTCTAAGAAATTGTTGCCTACGCTGAGATCACAGATTTTCTGTTTAATCTTTTAATGAATTGTATTTTAAATAGTCAAACTTTTGGCACAAAGTTTTTCTTAACATTATTTTGTTATTGTTTTGCTACCTATAAGATATTCTGTGATAATTCATTACTCTTTCTCCATGGGGGAATATGCAGAACAATTAAGCAAGTCTCAATATATTTAAGAGAAATGTAATCATTCAGAATATGTTCTCTGATCAAAACAAAATTGTTGGAAAGTCATAACAATAATACATCCAAGGAAACTAGATATAGGAAAATCTTTATCTATCTATACTCAATCTGTCTAGCTAAGAGCACATCAACTTTGTTGATCTTTTCAAAAAGTCAACTTTTCATTTGAAAATATCCTTATTACTTGACTGTTTCATTAATTTGTATTCTTTTTTTAAATGTACATTTGATTTAATTTGCTTCAATCTATTGCCCACCCATGTGGTTCCATCTTGTTTTTTCTATGGGACTTAGGGGCAAAGAACTAATGCAAGAATGCTAATTCTTATGATGCTTGCTATGAAAAGTTCCTTGTTATCTGATCCAAGGTTCTTGTTTTTTCACCCAACATCTATTAAATAATAAGTGGTTAATTTAACATCTTATAAGTAGATAAAAATCGAATCAAGGTCTTACGTGGTTAAGAATTATTTATTTTTCCTTTTTAATTTTATTAATTCTTGAAGAAATAAGAAGCCACATTGGATAAGTCCATGTGGAAAGGGAAAGGGACTGCAGGTGGCCTCTAGGACCTATCAGAAATCTCAAAGACCTAAAAGCCTCCTGTTGACAACCATTGAAAAGCTGGCGACTTCAATCATAAAAAAATGAATGTGACCAACAACATGAATGAATTTGGAAACAGATTATTCCCAGTAGATCTTCCAGAAGAGAGCTTAGGTCACCTGAGACCTTAACTATACCCTTGTAACTCTGAGCACAGGACTTACCTAAGTTGTGAACAAATTCCTGACCCATGGGTTCTGTGAAATAATAAATGCATGCTGTTTTAGCTGCTACATATGTGTTAATTTGTTATGTAGGACTGAAAACTAATGCAACATTTATTGATTTTTTTTTTAGAATGTGTCAACTTCCTGGTTCTTGGTATGTTATTTTAGATCACATCATGTGCATTGACAATGATATGTTGTAGAGATGCTGGATTATATCCTATTTTTTTTAAGAGTGTTAGAAGCTTTGTTTTAGCAGGCAATTTACTTGATTTGTTTCTCAAACTCCAAACATTGCCTATGGTTTCCCTTATGAATGGTATGGAAGTTTGAACAGAATTAGTCATACTCAGAACCCAGTTTTTTTTCCCCTAACTTTGGCTCTTTCAAGGTTACCCTTTATTTTCTTATGACAGAGTCTACTTTGAGCTTTGTGTTACTATTTCTTAGTTCAGAAAGACCATGGTTTTCTGCCTTTGGTTCCAAACATCCAAAACCTAGGCATTCATATCCTCCCAGTTCTTTCATTCAAGATTTGATTCCCTCTGAAAATCTCTCAGCCTTTCCTCATAGTCTTTATTCAGATCTTCAGGTGTTTGTTTTTGTTTTTGTCTAAAATTTATGGCTGTACTCTGTGAAAAGTTCAATCTCCTAGGAACTTATTCTTCCATAACTAAAGCAGCCTCACCAACACTATACTTTGATCAATAGATCACAGGTGCAAATATCTTCTAAGTATTTCACTTTGTTAAAATGTGAGTTATTATATCCAATCTAAATAATTTCTATGCTTATGGACTAAATTCTATAAGAAAATACTATCCATTGCATGACTGTGCATTTATCAAAGAATGCATAAAGGATTGCTAAGTCTGTAGTATATATTTAATATGAATTCAGACATATCAAAATATGTCTTTTTGTTGTTATTGTTGCTTCATTATTTTCAGTGAATGAGTATTAACAAAATCATGTATTCTGCTTTCTGTACTCTTACTATATGTTGAACCCATAACATGTATGTATTATTCTCCATACATATTCAGAGTATATCTTGTAACAATTCCTTTGGAACTGTTATCCACATACATTGTGAGTGCATATTAACAGCAGAATATATTTACATATTATGATTTCATATTAAATGCATAGTAAAATCTTTATGAAATATAGTTACAATATTCAAAATCTATTTACTTAAACATATTACTTACTATTCTACTATTCATTAAATGTTATTTATAAATTTTGTAGTGGAAATTAGCAGAAAACTCAGATTTTCAGAGGGCTACATTATCAAATAAAAAAAGTTTTTTTTATTTTTAACAGTTCCTTCATGCTGATGTTCTCAACAAAAGAACATAATGTATATAGGTAAAAGAATAAGCAAATTTGGTTGTAATGAATATATTTTCATTTTGAGCTCACTGCAGAGCTCTTATTTTTAAAGGTCTTTTAATAGATGCAGAAGTTCAGAAAAACTCCTCAAGTTTTACAAGATACAAATGGAACAGAATTTTTAGCTATTTAACAAATTATATGGTATTATGGCTAACCAGTTGTTTATCAACTTTGAGAATCCACAAATAACCTAAAGTCACAGTATGAACCCAACATATCCTTTAGTTTCCTTAGAAACCTTTGAATGTTAGATAGTTTCTGAGAAAATTAGAGCAACAAGTGCTGCAAGTTTTTGTGTGATTTTAAATACCATGGGTAGTGCTACAGGGCAACTGCTGAAGTTGAATGACTTTTAAGGAACTAAGAAATTCAAGAGCTATTTGGAAAAGCAGAGTATTTATGTCTCATTAGCACAATTAAATAAAAATTTACAATAACACAAAATGAAAGAGATAGACCTCTGCAGTGAGGAAACTTTATAAATATCATTGTGCAATCCAAGACATGTAGCCAGGAAATGCCAACTGCATGCCATCTTCTCCATCGGTGCTAGGGATTCAATCCAGGGTCTCACAGGTACTAGGCACATGCTGTATCACTCACTGAGTTCTAAAGTCACTTCATAATCTAAATAATATTGCTTCAGTCTGTAGTCATTTGTCCCACTCAAGTGATTAACACAAAATGCCAAGCAGCAAGTATATAATTTCACAAATAAATATAAGACTGCATCAACTGCAAATAAAACTGTCACATCATCCCAAGCATTCTTCTAATTACAAAATGTTTACATTTATAGGAAAGTCGCTTTTTGTTCAATATGATTATCAAGTTAGTATCAAGATATTTAAAATTATCAAAAATATCTGTTGGAATGAGTACTGGAAATAGAAACAGGAGAAATAAGAAATGTGTTTATAATACATTTATGTTTTAGAGAAAATGATGTATATCATTATAAATGTACAGTGGTAAATTTTATCCAAGTTACATATTTATCCCAAATAAAGCCTATTCTATTTTCTATAATTTATTAAATTTTGACCAGAATAGATTTGGAACTTATTTGTCAAAGGAAGCCACTCCCAAGACTAGGTGAAAAACAGATAAATATCAATGAATGCATTATTTTAAGACTTCTTATTGGTTTATGGAAACTTCTTCTGGTTTTGGTTTTGTCCTTACATAGTGATGGGAGGTTTAAAGAAGCAGTTGAAAAAACAGTACAAAGCTACTTAGGTTTCAACTGTCAGAAGCCATGTCTATCTTAGACCTGAGAGTACCTTCTGTATCTTGCAAGTGCCTGGTCTAGAGTAGGCATTCTGAACATTTACAAATGAATGAAATAAATGAATGTCTTAAAATGTAGCTCTTTTTTGTTACCTCATGTAGTGTCAAGTAGATGAACCTGTATGTATCTAATTGTGTTAGAACTACAGTGAAAACAAAGATATAGGTGACATATAAAATAAAATAGTAAAATTATTACATGATATTTTTCAGAAATGTAATGTAAGACAAGATCCCCAGACTATATGAGAGACATGATTTTGGGTTCTGTACAGAATTCTTCTATCTTCCAAGTTTGTTATCACTGAGCCTTGTGCCAGCATTACATCGTCTATAAAACTACCTGGCCAGAATCCATTTACTCTTAAGTTCTTTACAGCAGTAAAACTTATATCCTCAAAGGTCATGGAATATTTCTTATTGTTAATGGATGATAAATTATTTTTCAAGCTGTTATACAATTTTGAAGCCTACTGGTGGTGTAGATCTATAAAACAAATGATCTGACATTCATATTTCAACTAGGTACTGGTCACATACTCACTGCTGCTTCTAAATTTTTATCATTACACTTGTCATCTTAGTATTTAAAGATCATTTAATTTCATCTTTCTTTTAAATAGAAAGGGAAAGATGAAGTAAAGGATGAAAGTAGAAATGACAGATGGAGGCAAATATTTCAATTCCTACAAAAATTATCAGGTTTCCACTCTTCATAAGGACTGAGAAAATTCTGAAGAACTAGATACAGACAAATGGTCTTTGAAAGTACAAACCCATGAAATGAATAAAAATTGAAACCAGTTGACATTACAAGACATAAAAGTTAGTTCTTCAGAGTAGATACCATGTTTTTGTATTTTTTTCACTCCTTTAAAAAATTAGTAGAACTTTTCTCAGTGTGGAGCAAATGTACTCAGTTAATGCCACAATGATTAAAAACAATGAAAATTTAAAAAGCAGGCAACAGGTAAACTTTTGATAGGAATATATTGAATGTAGATACTTTAGGTAAAATTTTACAATTGAAACAATCAGCAAAAAGATGGATTTCCACTTAAATTTTGTCAATATCATAGATACCTTGAAACAGTTTCAAAATACAACATTCATTATAGATCATTTTATAGAATATTGTATTTTGAAAGTGTTTCAGGGTATCAATGATATCAACAAAGTTTAAGTAAAAGCCCTCTTTTTCTTGATTTGTTTCAGTTGTAAGTATAAGAAGATTCTTCTTTCAGAAAAATGATGTTGTTTTATGTGGAATGAAGCTGATTAGGAAGGAACAGCTCTTTTCCTTTGAAACTAATGATGGATCTGAGAGACAATGACAATAGGTAGAGCCACGGTATTGAGTGAGTAAAATATAAAGCAATGTAGCCTTCCCAACCCTATTTATTTGTTTGTTTTAATTAGTTATACATAATAGTAGAATGCATTTATGCACTTTGATATATCATATATAGATGGGGTATAATTTCTCATTTTTCTTTTTTTAATTAATTTTTTAATTTATATATGACAGTGGAATGCATTACAATTCTTACTACACATATAAAGCACAATTTTTCATATCTCTGGTTGTAAACAAAGTATATTAACACCAATTCGTGTCTTCATACATGCATTTTGGATAATAATGTCCATCACATTCCACCATAATTTCTAACCCCCTTCCCCCTCCTTTACACTCCAACCCCTCTGCCCTATCTAGAGTTGGTCTAATCCTCCCATGCTTCCCCTCCCTACCCCACTATAAGTCAGCCTCCTTATATCAGAGAAAAAAATGGCATTTGTTTTTTGGGGGGTTTGGCTAACTTCACTTAGCATTATTTTAATTAGCATAATTTTAATTCCTATTAAAATCCCAATGACATTCTTCCTTGAAATAGAAAAATCAATTTTGAAATTTATTTGAAAAAATAAGAGACCCAGAATTGCCAGAACAATTCTTAGCAAGAAAATTGAAGCAGGAAGCATCACAATACCAGACTTTAAACTATGTAACAGAGCCATCATAATAAAAGCAGCATGGTATTTGCACCCAAACAGACACATAGACCAATGGTACACAAATACAGTTATCTCATATTGACAAAGGTGCCAAAAATATTCACTAGAAAAAAGACAGTCTATTCAACAGATGCTGGGAAAAATGGAAAACCACATGTAACAAAATGAAATTAAACCCCTATCTATCACCCTGCACAAAACTCAACTCAAAGTGAATCAAAGAATTAGGCACTAGAACAGAGACCCTGAGCCTACTAGAAGAAAAAGTAGGCCCAAATCTTCATCATGTCAGCCTAGGATCTGACTTCCTTAACAAGACTCCTAAAGCACAAGAAGTAAAATGAAGAATAAACAGATGGGATGGATTTAAACTAAAAAACTTCTTCTTAGCTAAAGAAACAATAATATGAAGAGAGAGCCTACAAATTGAGAGAAAATCTTTACCACCTGCACCTCAAATAGAGCATTAATTTCTGAGATATGTAAAGTACTTGAAAAACTAAACACAAAAAACAAATAATCAATCCATTTAATAAATGGGCAAAAGAAATGCCCAGATACTACACAGAAGAGTAAACACAATCAATTGACAAATATGTGAAAAAATGTTCAACATCTCGGCCATTAGAGAAATGAAAATCAAAACTACTCTAAGATTTCATCTCACTCCAGACAGAATGGTAATTATGAAGAATTCAGGCATCAATAAATGTTGGGGAGGATGTAGGGATTGACAAGAAGTTGTATTTCTCCTTGATTTATAACATTGATTCAGCTAATCAACAGGATGGATCCTCCATGAGATCAGGAAACCATGAGGGTGGCTGTATATATTTCCTTGTTGCCCTTTATCTCATAGTACCTGCATTTCAGTGGTCAATGAAGCCTTTGGAGAGTGAGGGATAAAAGTCCAGGGCCAGAGACTTCTACGTTTTATACAGTAGGGAGGATGGTAGTCTGTGGGTGATTCAGTCATTGGCTTTTTTTTTTTTTTTTTGAGTTGTCACTGTGCTATAATTGTGTACTTCTGAGTTCTGCTTGACCTCATCCTGGGCCCAGAACAGTCTATACAAGCCCACAACAGGTGGTCATTCGCCCTTCAGAACAGTTTTTCATTCCATTCTACATGCACATTCCATGAGGGCAAGTTCTTAGTCTTGTTCATTTTTGAACCTCTAGTGACTTCAATTCCACAGCCCAGAGTAAATTTTCAGTAATTACTTGTTAACTTAATAAATGAAGGCAGGAGTTTCTCTTGACCTTGAAAATTAACTTTTTAAAAGGCAGAGAGGAATGAAGGGAGGGGAGAGTGTATGGGAATAGGAAGGATTATTACCCTATGAACATATATGATTGCATGAACACTGTGATTCTACATTATGTACAACCAGAAGAATGAGAAGTTATGCTGCATTTATGCATGATATTTCAAAATGCATTCTACTATCATGTGTAACTAATTAGAACAAACTAAAAAAGTATATAGTATCATAAAAAATAATAATAGATCCTTTCTCAGGCTTTGAACCACCAGGAAACTCTATGTGTGTGTATGTGTATGTGTGTGTGTGTGTGTGTGTGTGTGTGTGTGTGTATTCTACATTATTGACTGTGTATTTATTTTTTGTGGTACTGGGGATTGAACCCAGGGTGCTTGACCATCAAGCTATATTCTCTGTTTATTTGTTATATTCTCTGTTTATTTGTTTCTTTTGAGCCAAAGTTTCACTAAGTTACCAAAGCTGGCCTCAAACTTAAATCCTCCTGTTTCAGCACAGGAAGTAGCTGGGATGACATACATGTGCCCCCATTTCTGCTACTATGTGTGATTTTTATGATTATTATTCAGGGTGCCTCTTCTCAATTGCTTTATGACAGTAAATGGATGGATCTGGAGACTAGCATTCTAAGTGAAATAAGCCAATTCCCAAAACATCTAAGGTCAAATGTTTTCAATGATATGTGAAAGCCAACCCAAAACAATGGGGGGAAGATAGAAGTTCAATAGATTAAGCAAAGAGGAATGAAGGGAAAGAAATGGAGGAGAGATAAGAAAAGAAAAGACAGTGAAATGAATCTGATATAATTTTCCTATGTACATATATGAATACACCACAGTGAATTCCACCATCATGTATATCCACAGACTGGGTCCTAATAAAAATATATTTTATATATATATATATTTATATATATATATATATATATATATATATATATATATATATATTTGTATAATTATCTCAAAATGGGTTTAACTGTCATTTATTACTGAAGAGAACCAATAATAAAAATGTAAAATGTTCCTCTTCTCTTTGAAGATCGTGTATATATGTGTGTGTATATGTAGTATAGTATATATAATATAGTATAATATGTATTTATATATATAAATTATTTCATAAAAATCCTTTTACGCTTTCTCCTCCTTCCTTTTCTCTACCTCCTCCTTTAAAAATGACTTTAAATAGTGCCATAAATATCTGTTTTTCAGATGTGGATACTCTTCCTGAGGACACAAAACTTAATTGTACTGTGGATACTCTTCCTGAGGACACAAAACTTAATTGTGCACTAAGACAAAATGTGGTAGAAGTTATAATAAGGAAATAACAAGATTAAATAATTAAGGAGAACCAATTGCTTTTGCTGGGAATGAGTGGAAGGTGATCCAAATGAAAGTGTACTACACGCCTTCCCAAATTAGAGAGGTTGTCTGAACACAAAGCCTTTACATTACAGGGCTAAACATCTAGAAATAAATGAACTCATATAATCCATGAAATCCCATGTTTTAATCAGCTTTTTTCATCACTGTGACCAAACGCCTGACAAGAAAAACATAGAGGAGGGAATGTTCATTTGGGGCTCACAGTTTCAAATGCCTCACTCCACAGATGGCCAACTCCATAGCTCTGTGCCCAAGGAGAAGGAGAATATCATGGCAGAAGGTTGTGGTAAAGGAAAGCAGCTTAGGACATGACACCGGGAGGCAGAGAGAGATCTTCTTACCAGGGACAAAGCATATACCCCAAAGGCATTCCCTGAGTGACCCACCTCCTTCATCCACACCCTATCTGTCTATAGTTACCACCCAGTTAATTCTTCCAAGTGGATTAACCCACTGATTGGGTTAAGGCTCTCAAATCTCAATCATTTCACCTTTAAAATGTCTTGCATTGTCTCACACATGAACTTTTGGCGGACACCTCATATCTAAACCATAATACCTCATGATTCTCTTTCCCCTCTTTCTTTTCCCACTGAACATCCACCAGTAGGGCTTCATAAAGGTAAGAAACGAAGTAATCCTGTGATCCTCTAATATTGTGCCTATAAACTTGGACAATAAGGATGGTGAGATTAGAAAAATAGATGAAAGTTACAAAACTTTTACTAGGGAAAATCCAAATCAGTGCATAAGAAGTAATGTTAACAGGGACATAAATGTAAAATTTATACAAATATCCTCAGGTGTTGGCTCCTAGTAAATGAATTTTACTTCAGAAAAGCATAGAGATTTGACCAACATAAGTGAGTGTGAGTCACTGTATTTCCCAATCATCTTGACTTTAACCTATGACTCATCAGGCTCCTTAGTTTCTTCTTCTAAGTGCTTTGTCAGTCAATACACTTTCTTCTTCTTTCTCCCCACCCCCCACCACATTCCAAGAACTCATGACTCCATATTTAAAATTGTCTACTAGTTTTTATGGCGATATTTTTCTTTTTTTTTAATCCATTGTAGGTGCTAAATATGAATTGTCTTTTGAAAAACTAAATTATGACTAGTCTTCTTTCTATTATTTTCTGTTTAGCAATTTCATTCAAAATAAAGTTCAGAACCCCCAGTCTATCATTCAGGTCTCCGAATTCCACTCATCCATCTTTATGTTGATTCTTTTCAACCCTGAAGCCTTGTCTCCTTTTCTCCAGCACTCCACACTCACTCCTGAAGGGTGCTCAGGATCATGCCATCCCTTTGGTTAACAAGATCTTCTACCCTCCACTTTCAAACTTTGAGTATTCTACTATTTTCATTAGTTAATGTGATTCTGATAAAAGTTTCCATTTTCTGAATCATATTCCTGGGCAAAATGTTATACATGAACACCAAGGTTTAGAGAAGACAAGCAATGGCCACTGTGTTCAGGAAATGCTTTCCTAAAAATTTGGCACTGGATACAGATATCATAACATGAGCAGAATTTTGAAAAAAAAAAGCAAATAGCACAATTTCCCTTCTTTTATAAAAAGAGGAAGATTGGGATGGTGGGAAACACTAGGAGATCCTAGTTCAGATTGTCTTTGTTCAACTTCTGTGTGTCACACATGCTATGTCACCATGGGTTAAATGTTGGCTATGACTCTAGCTCAATTTTCTCCTCATAGGGAGAATGAATAGATTGGTTAACACTTAGTAAATGTAAACCCTGCAGAGTACTTTTATGTAGTAATACAATTAAATTACATAAATGATAAATATTTCAGCGGTACTGGCCAATAGAGACATTTTTAAGATATAAAAGGAATGAAGGAATGGATTACTGAATGAAAGTCTTAGGATATAAAGAGAGAGAAGATCAGGACAAGGTGACATATAGTCACTTGATGCAGCAATTATCATGGTGTCCCTTTCTATCAGACTGTCTTTCTGACAACTCATTGACTCCCACCAAAGGATCAGACCCAGAGCCAAGTACATTATAAAGGCAAACAGGATACTAATAACAATGACCCAATAGTTGATAAGAATTGGACATAGAAAATGTTGTATATAATTTCACAATCTCATGAAAATTCTTATCATTATATATTATTTTCCCCATTTTAAGATAGAAAAACCAGGATGCTGAGAAATTAAGCTATTTTCTTTGTTACAGCAGAGAGATTTCAGTGTAATTGGATAAATCCCATATCGCTACCTCTAGTAGAAAACTCTGTCCTGAATCCTACATTCCAATTTTCATCTTCTGGATGGATGTTTTTTTCCAACTTAAACCTGAAAGCATGCACTTTGCACTTACTTTCTTCCTGAATTTGTTTTTCTACCTACCTGACTTCTTCAGAAAATTATCTATCCTTTCTCTTGACTCTTATAAAAACTGCTTCCTCTCTTTTACACTGGTCACTTCTTGTTTTTTTGGTGTCATAGAACAGATGACTCCGATAATGTAAAGTTGATCAATTTACTCAAAATGAATGCAATATTCCTCTTTTGTGGTCCACTGTTCAGCAGACACAGTGATGAGCAATGCCTGTAGCTGAGCACAATTAGGTTGATTTAGAATCATGTTTTCCATGACATATTAAAAGGGGTGTTCTGAAAGGGGTGTTCTGAAAGGGATATTCTGACTGCTTCTAGGGTATGTTATATCATGTATAAGGAAAAGAATTGAGAGGGGACTAGTGTGGATGGGGAAAGGAATCAAGACACTGGATTCAGAAACGTGTTGGACATGAGGAAACCATACGAATAGTATCATAAAGTAAGATAAATTTCAGAATTTTCTCTTTCAAAAGATGACTTTTGAAGGTGTTTTGCATAAGGATAGGTATTTGATGTTTCTATGTGAAAATCAGTGCTTTATATTAATTACCTTTCCTAACTAACCTTGTCAGTAAGAATTTCAATTCCAAATTTAAGTCCCAGGAGTGCAAGGAAGGATTAATACAGTGATTCTTAACCATTTTTCTGTAAGGATTTAAGAAATCAGTGAAAAGTTAACCATTTGATGGGTCTTGCATGTTTGTATTTCTCTAGTGTTTAAGCTTCTTGAGGATGGGTAATTTATAGCTAACACTTAGGCTCTTATGTGACAAGTAGAGAGTGATGGTACTTTAGTGATGACTAAAGATATAAACTTATAATGCTTCTGCATAGACACATTAGTTGAAACTGTGTGTTAAAAAGAGCTATTTGTGGAAGAGTGTGTAATTTGTTAAAAGAGTAGAACATTAACAAATGCCTAAATGAGAGGCAGGGAGTAAGAAGAGGATGAGAAGTTAATGCAATAGTTGGGAGAAAGAAACCAGAGATGTCAAAGCATATTCAGGAACCGTGTTAGTCAGTTTTGCATCACTGTCACAAGTACCTGAAGAAAAACAACTTAAAGGAAGAAAAGTTTATTTTGGTTTGCAATTTCAGAGTTTTCAGTGCATGGTTGTCTGATTACATTTTTTTTTTTTTTTTTGGTCCTGTGGGGATGCAGAACATCATGGAGGGAGTTGTGTGACAGAAGGACACTCACTTCATGGCAGCTAAGAAGGAGGTGCAGAAACAAGACATAACTTCCAGGGCAAGTTCTCAGTGATCTACTTCTTCCACGTACCGCACTAATGTCAAATTATTAACCACAGTTGATTAATCTGATGATGAGATCAGAGTCTTTACAGTGCAGTCTCTTCCCCCAAACCCTACCTCTGAACATTGCTGCATTGGGGAACAAGCCTTCATCATAAGAGCTTTTATGAGACATTCCAGATCCAAATCATAGCTTTCTTTCCTTAGCTCCCCAAAGCTCATTCATGTTTCACAATGCAAAATGCATTCAGTTCATCTCCAGAAGTCCCCAAAGCCTCAACAGTTCTAGCACTGCTCAAAAGTCCAAGTCCAGTGTCTTCTCTTAGACTCAAGGCAAATTCTTAATGAGTCATTATGAAAATTGTAAAACAAGTTACATACTTCCAGTACATAATGTGGCAGAGGAAGAATAGCTATATAGAAAGGAGGGATGGGATAAAAGCAAAACCAAAGTCGAGCGGGGTAAACATCAAATCCAGGGATCATGTCTGCTGTTATGGTTTGGATGTGGAGTGTCCCCCAAAAGCTCACATGTGATACAATGCAAGAAGGCTCAGAGAAGAAATGATAGGGTTGTAGGGGTCTTAATCCAATCAGTGAATTAATCCCCCAGTGGGGATTAACTGGTAACTGAAGACTAGTAGGGTGTGGCTGGAGGAGGTGGGACATTGGGGATGTGACTATGGGGTATATATTTTGTGCCTGGAGAGTAGAGCCCTCTCTCTGTGCTTTCTAATAACCATGTGAGCTACTTCCTTCTGCCACACTCTCCTACCATGAAGTTCTGCCTCACCTTGAACCCCAAGGAATGGAGCTGGCCTTCTATGAACTAAGACCTCCGAAACTGTGAGACTGCAAATAAACTTTTCCTCCCCTAGAATTGTGCTGGTTGGGTCTTTTAGTCACAGCAGAGAAAAAAAAAAAACTGACTAAAACATCCACCATCTGGTGGATGTGGTGGCAAGATGTAAGCTCCACATGGGGGAAGTGGTCCTGCCTTGCTGCTGCAGTCCACAGAGTGTCTCTCAGGTTGGATCGGCTTCCTGCCTGCAGCTTTCCTTCATAGATGTCTATAGTCCTGACATCTCTAACTGCTAGGGGACAGATAGATGACAATCATGGAAACACAAGGTTAAGAGCATAATTCTATAAAATGAGCCAACTGTGCTGACCGCTACATACTTTCTTTGCCAAAAAGCAATTGACCGCAGCCCTGCCTGGCCTAAGTGGACAGGACACGTCACAGTCCTCAGCAAACTGAGGCAGGTGCAAAGATCAGGCAGTCAGTGTAGGTAATGAATGATTGGAGTAAGAGAGTGAGGACTGGTTATCAAGGAGAGAACAATAGGTTGCTAATGGTCAACCTTTGCGATTGTGCTCCTCAGCACTCTGAGTTGCTAACAATTAACCTCCATGCTCCTGCTCTTGGTCATGAATATGGGTAAGAAAGAGAAGACAGTGATTAAAGAGAGAGATTCTGGGGTCTATAAGAAAGCGAGTTGCACCCACTCCTGTGGCTCTACACTGGACTTCTCTTCAAAGAAATCTGCCTGCCTCTCTCACTTTTCTTAAATAAAACTTGCTCTCTTCCCCTGCCTCAGTGTCTCTTGCGTGTTTATGCCTCAACTCTGGGGAACAAGAACCTGTTCCTGATCTGCATCAGATAGTATCATAACTTCCTGGGGCCTCCTCTGTAACTCTGGATTTATTCTCACAGCTTCATATATCACCTCACAGGATACCTTCAGGGATTCACACTCTGTCACACGAACTGCCTGGCCACTTAGAGTTTGTGTTGAAATCTGGGTAAAAGCTTCCATGACCCTGTGGCTCTTCACGCTATGAAACCAGTGCTTCACTGACAAAGAATAGTCCTTCTCAGTAGCCAGGCACCCTTGGACAACAGTTTCAGAGGCTTTCAAGTTCCTGGGTAACTGAACACAATGAAATGGAAGCTGGGGAAACACTTTTTACTTGTTTCAGTAGGAGTAGGTCGTCCCTGGAACTCTCTCCTCAAAGAAAAGTCTTTTTAAAAAGTATGCATTTTTACACTGTGGGCCTATGATGGATATAGTCTTACTGATTCCTGAGATGCCCTCAAGCCACCTTTCCTATTGTCTCAGTGCAAAGTATTTTGCAACTTGAAGAAGGAAATATTAGTTTTAACTCGAGGTTGGCTAGTTTCATTGCTTTGATGTTGATGTGAGGCAGGACATTATGGTGGAAGGGCATGGCAAAGAAAAACTTCTCAGCTCATGACAATCAGAAAACAGAGGAAGAAAGAAAAGAGAAAGAGAGAATGAGAGAGGGGAAAGGGGTTTGCGAACAAGATATAATCACCAGGAGCATGCTTCCAAGGGCCCACTACCTTCAACCACATCCAAACTCCCAGTCTCCATCATCTCCCACTAATTCATTTAACTGTCCCATGGACTAATGCACTTAGGAATTCAGAGCCTTCATGATTTGATCACTTCACAAAAGACCTACTTCTGAACTTTACTGCATTGGAACAAAGTCTTCAACACGTGAGTTTTTGTGGAACTTTCCAGATCCAGACCATAACAGGAACAAAGAGATATTTTCTTAGACTTTCCCCCTTTTTACCCACACTTCATTCTTTAGGATTTCATGCCCCTATGCCCCAATTCAACATGCTTCTGTTGGGGTTCCAATTGTTGTGCACTGCCAGTAGTCACAGAATGGGCATGATTGTTCCCTGAGCAATCATGGTGGATAAAAGTTGATCCCAATGAATCCTTACCAGATGTTCATAGAAAATTGCTAGAAAAGATCTCTTCCTCCATGATTTAAAGATTTAAAGACTGTGTGTGTGTGTGTGTGTGTGTGTGTGTGTGTGTGTGTGGAGAGAGAGAGAGAGAGAGAGAGAGAGAGAGAGAGAGAGAGAGAGAAAGTGAGAGAGTGAGAGGGCCCATAAATAGAAATAGACTGACAGGAGAGATGGGGGAGATGATAAGAATGGCACTATCTTAGGTTTGGTTTACCTGAAAAGGTAGCATCTCTGTTCTTCCCAGTTCTGTGAGCCAATATAGTCTCTTTTTGCTTAAACAAATTTAAGTTCAGCTTTTAGTCATTTGTTTCCAAAAATTTTGACTAATACACATAATCAGTGTGAAACATATCATGCATGTTTCTGTGAAATCAAGGAAATTAAAAACAAAAGTAGAATTATTGCCTTTGACTTTTAACCTTTACCAATAATCTCTGAAAATGTAGTTTCCCTGTATCACAGAGAATAAAAGTTAGTTCAAGCCTTTTATTACACCTAAACTTGAGAAACATTTAGAAAATTTTTCTTGATTTTCAGTTCCCCAAACAGATGCCCTCAATAGAATCTCTAATAAATTACTCATGAATAATAAACTAAGTTCCCAGTATTATAATTCAATTCACTTAAACTTAAGAAAGGAGATGGTGAATATAAGTTAAATCAGGAATTTAACTTGTGTTCAGTTGAAAAATTCAGTTCAGTAATGAGGAAGCTGCTCTCACTAATGAACTAAAGTTATACATCCTGTCTAAAGTAAGTAAGGTACTTAAAGTTTAGACATGGAAATGTACATTCTAAGAACCCAAAAACATTAGTGGAAATTATTCTTTCCAACAAACCAAATAATTGTGAATTAAATACTCAATTGAATGTTCAGGTTGATATTTGTTAAGATTGGAAAAGTAGGGGCTGGGGATGTGGCTCAAGCGGTAGCGCGCTCACCTGGCATGCGTGCGGCCCGGGTTCGATCCTCAGCACCACATACAAACAAGGATGTTGTGCCCACCAAAAACTAAAAAGTAAATATTAAAAAAAATTCTCTCTCTCTCTCTCTCTCTCTCTCTCTCTCTCTCTCTCTCTCTCTTAAAAAAAAGATTGGAAAAGTACCATAAATATGAAAAATAATTCATATAACAATGTAGGCTTTAGTAATTTAAAGAATAGAAATCTTTTATCTTGTGAAAAATAGAATATATTACAGGATGCATGCAAATACTACTTTTCTCAGTTGGGATTATCACATAGAAGGCCGCTTTTTTGCTCTGAGTTCTTTTGCTATAGGTAGCAGAATTAATCACTGAATAGCTCTCTGGGGCAAACCAATAATCCCTTCCTTACTCTTAGGGCATTTTTTTTTTTCCCTAAAGAAACTTTTGACTCAAAGTAGGCTAATATGCAAATGCAACAATTTTATCCCATAAAACACTTGGTATTCTGGATCTAATATAGATCAGCAGACACAATATGCTTGCATTCTGTAAATTGGAGTTAATCATGCTCTTCCCTTTTGTTTCTGTGGCTGGTAACCTTGAGCTAGCCCCTTGGAATATTAGTTTGGTTTATATTTATTCCCTGGCCAATAAGACCCAGATTGTGAAGTTTTAACATAGAAAAGTCCATTCAAAAGCCAGACAATATATTTTTTTCATTGTTTGTTAGACTATTTCATGCTTGAAGAAATTACAAATTTAACTTGAGTTATTGGACATGAACACAATTATAGATATGTTCTTGTTAAAAGTTAAGGTTACTAGTTACTAGGAACATATATTTAATGACATACACTGTCTGAATGGTAAATGCTTAATTTTCTATTAAATGAACATCTAGTTAAATCAATCGTCATTCATCTAAATGAAGTGAGAAAAGAAATCAAGAAAACAACAAATTCTTTCCTGCAGCAGTCATTCCTGGGAATCTTTCTACCTTTTTTTTTCTAAATTTATCTTTTTTAATACCTTGATGAGAAACATTCAATAAGCAGGTAGTACAAGATGCACAATGTTGGGGTTGTGCTAAGTAAGAAACAGCAATGGAGAATTTGCCTCTGTTATATAATTAGGAAAACAGAATCCATGATTCACTTTTCAGCTTAAAAAATGAGATAAGTTTAAAAGTGTCCATACTGTAGGGGTATATAGTATACTTATATCCACCAGTATCTTAAGTACTAAATGTTCTCAAAATGAGGTCATCTAAGCATTTTGCCAATTTATGAAAAATAAATAAATTAAAAAATAAAACATTGTTCATACATATCTATCTATAACATGTAAAACTAGGTTAAATTTTATAATGTTTAATGCCAAACGATTTAGCATTATTAGAATGGGATTTTGTAGTAACCTTGAAAGATTTCCAGGGCAAATTGTTGGGTAAAATTAGCAAGATGTAAATAATACATATATTTAAAAACTGCATAAAAATTGTAATGGATGAAACACACCAAAACTATTAACAGTGTTTCTGAGACTATCTCAGGGGAAGTGACTAGAAAAGTTTGTGGAAAAAAAGAAATTTTGCTGTTTTATCCTGTATTTTTTTTCATTCTATTGCCTTTTATATTAAGAATGTATTTAGAATGTATTGTCTTATGATTTATAAATTTGTAGCAATTTTTAATCAGTGTGAATCTTTAGTCACATAGCTATCTCCTTATATATTTATCTGCAGATTTATACTTACGTGAAATTTAATTTTTATAAAGATTCTAACATTTTTTAAGTTTAATTTCTACAAGCAAAATCAAATAAGTGAGCAATTTCATAAATATCATTATATGCTATATCTTTTATATATTTTTGGGTGTCCCCAAGTGTTTAGTACACTAGTCTACACAAAATGAAGATTGTTTATTGTGTAAAAATTAAATAAAAACAAAAAAACCACTTTAGTTTATTGGTATTATTTGATATTTAAAAAAATAGGTTGATGTGATATATATATTTCTTGAGGAGGCTTTTTAAAAGTTAATTTTCAAGGCCAAGAGAAACTCCTGCCTTCATTTATTAAGTTAACAAATAATTACTAAGAATTTACTCTGGGCTGTGGAATTGAACCTCACTAGAGGTTCAAAAATGAACAAGACTACGAATCTGCCCTTATGGAATGTGCAAGTGGAATGGAATGAAAAAAAAAATTGTTCTGAAGATCTTAGGAAAGGGTAGCATGATGACAGGTGGGTGACCACCTGATGTGAGCTTGTATAGACTGTTCTGGGCCCAGGATGAGGTCAAGAGAACTCAGAAGTACACAATTATAGCACAGTGACAACTCAAGTAGGACTGAGAGAGTCAATGACTTAATCACCCACACACGCCCATGCACCCTACTATATAAAAGATAGAGAAGTCTCTGGCCCTGGACTTTCATCCCTCACTCTCCAAAGACTTCATTGACCACTGAAATGCAGGTACTGTGAGATAAAGGACAACAAGGAGATATATACATCCACCCTCATGGTTTCCTGATTTCATGGAGGATCCATCCTGTTGGTTAGCTGAGTCAATGTTATAAATCAAGGAGAAAGACCACTTCTTGTCAATCACTGAACTTGAATCAGCATTATTTGTGTTCTCTCCCAGGCTCACAATTCATAATTAGAGACAACCTTTTTAGTACTTGAAATTCTTTTCATAAAATTTTAAAGAAAAGGTATTTAGGACTGGGGTTGTGGCTCAATGAAAGACCACTTGCCCTACACATGTAAGGCACTGGGTTGTATCCTCAGCACCATATTAAAATAAATAAATATACAAAATAAAGTTATTAAAAAAAGCTGTTTAGATAGCCAGTATCAAATTCAAAAGATATAGATAGGCCACATCAGTGTTTTAGTCTCCAATATATTAAAAAAATGAGGGGAGAAGTCATGATAACAAAACTTTAGCATATTTAAAATGTTTGTATGTAGCAAATAAATTCATCACAGGTACAGAAAACTTACTTGAAATAAATATATCAAAAGTCTATGCTTGATGATCTTTATTCACGTTGACCTTTACCTTTTAAGTTAGGCTCAGAGAAAATGTCTAGAACATATGAATATTCACACCCTTCAATGTGCCTAGGTACACTGATACAATCCTTAGTGATAATTTTGCAAGGTATGTACAAATGCTTTATTTCGTCACTTCCTATAACCATTCTCAATAAAAGTGAAGGTTATGTTAAATTTTGGATCCATTAAGAAGAATCTACAAATCAGGGTATTCTTAAGAAATGAATACATACTATACTGTTCAAACTGTCAGATTTCAAATGTAAAACCATGATTTTATTTGTATTTATTTATTTATTTTTATTTTTTTATTGGTTGTTTAAAACATTACAAAGCTCTTGACATATCATATTTCATACATTGGATTCAAGTGGGTTATGAACTCCCATTTTTACCCCAAATACAGATTGCAGAATCACATCGGTTACACATCCACATTTTTACATAATGCCATATTAGTAACTGCTGTATTCGGCTACCTTTCCTATCCTCTACTATTCCCCCTCCCCTCCCCTCCCATCTTCTCTCTCTACCCCATCTACTGTAATTCATTTCTCTCCTTGTTTATTTTCCCATTCCCCTCACAACCTCTTATATGTAATTTTGTATAACAATGAGGGTCTCCTTCCATTTCCATGCAATTTCCCTTTTCTCTCCCTTTCCCTCTCACCTCATGTCTCTGTTTAATGTTAATCTTTTCCTCCTGCTCTTCCTCCCTACTCTCTTCTTAGTTGCTCTCATTATATCAAAGAAGACATTTGGCATTTGTTTTTTAGGGATTGGCTAGCTTCACTTAGCATAATCTGCTCTAGTGCCATCCATTTCTTTGCAGGGAAAACCATGATTTTAAACCATAAATTAATAGGCACTTCCCACAAATATTTTACTTCAGTTGAAATAAAGTGGAATCTGGAAAATTGTATTTTTAATTGGTAATTCTAGTAAAAGGAGAGATTTGGGCAGGTTGCTATTCTACTATTAACATTTTGGTGTGTCGCGACCCCTTGCCCGCAAGGAAGACGCAACAACAGGAATCTTCTTTCAGCCGTTTATTCAGGCCCCTGATGTTTCTTCTTCTCTCTCTCGGACGCCCCTCCCAGCCTTAATAAAGCATCCCAAGCCCCAATGCGAAGCTGCTACGTGGAGCTTTCTCATAGGGTGTTAAAAAATCACGTGCCAACTCTCCCAAATAAGGAGTTGTTTGTCACAGACCACAGCGGAGCCAGCGCCATCTTGTAATGGTGACCACAGTCCGAAGAAACGGCTCACCACAGTTCCCCCTTTTGTTTTCTAAGAACAACACAGGAGAGAGTAGAGGTCCTATCCCACTGTGCAGAAGTGGCTGCATAGTATGGCTCAGCCCCAAGGAGGCGCCTTCCCCAGATCTGAGGCCATATCAGCCGACGCTTTTCTCCGTGGGACGGGGCGTGGACGCGTCTAACCCGCATACAATAGGACATGCTCTCCTTGAGGTCCACTTCAAGGATCACTCAAGTGCAGTGCCTTGCCTCGCATCCTGTATCGTGACGATGGTGGACGAAGGGGGATAGCTAAGGCTGAACTGTGGCTGTATAGAAATACAACGATAAACAAGTTGATAACACCCTAAAAGAAAGGCACGGGTCTTAAGGCGATAGAAAAGCACTAGTGTGGAAACCCATCTGCGTGCAATGGTAGGAAAGCCGGCAGAGTGCAAGGGCTTTCCAACACTAAGAGAATAACAAGGAAAGACATGTCGATCCCAGTGCAATGTCCGTAAGACTTGGGGTGCGACGACCATGTCAAAGATTTACTGTTTAATTTGCGCAAGCCAAACTTGAGGTGAGTTGCCATTTTCTAAAGCTGCAAGAGCTTGTATGATCATAGCCTTATCGTGAGCATTGCGGGCCTTGAGGCGACAGAGAAACCACAAGCAGAGAACCATACCGAAGCAACACATTGCACCAAAAATGCCTACCCCCACCCACTCTTTAAAAAAGGAAAAGGCAGAGGATATCCAATCGGTGAATTGACCCAAAGTTACGGGATCGACATGGGTACTGTTCAAGACAGCTATCTGGGTTAGTTGAGACTGGATCATGTCTTCCGCTGCCATGGACCAATTTCCGGCCAAGTATTCGCCAATGATACGGGAGGCATTACTGGAATCATTAAATCTGACAGAGGTTATACATAAATGTGCACGTTGGTCAACACAGCCCAAAAGCACCAAATCAGCCAATTCTTCTACCTGAGCTTGGAGTAAATCTATTCTTTGGTTGGCAGCTAAAATCCCTGACAAAATATGTTGATTAATTGTATTCTGGGATTCAAGTATGGTGGAAGTTTGTTGAACAACTTGATTAATGGTGGCAGCAGTCTGCACTTGACTGGCCATGGCCACTCCGGCCGTGACCGCTGCAGCAGCAGATACCGCCACGGCTGTCACTATAGCAGCTGTGATTCCAAAATCCCTGCGGACTCTAAGTAGCTCAACAATGGGGAATTCGTCAGGGTCCGCAGTGACTGGGATTGGGACAAAAGTTGGAATTTTCATAACCACCGCTACAGTCCAAGAACCATCCCAACACTCAGATAAGAGACAGGTAACATTAGAACAATCCAGCACCCCTGACGAGGTGTCATTAGCCAAAAGGAGTAAGAACGGGGATTGGACACAGACCATTGCAGGGGGCAATGCGGCATTATATAACAGAGAGTTGAACGAAACAGATGTGAGTCTTTTACCTCGTTCACTCTCCCTAACAGTGCCAGAAACATTAGCCAGCCAACTTTTGGCTCCCAGCAATTGAGCCAGTGCAGAAATATCAGCTGAAGCCCCCTTTTCATTGGAGATCAGCCATTGAAACCAGGACCAACCCACTCCTGTAGAGGAGTTGACACTGTTGTTAAAGTTATAAACACACCTCTTAAGAGAGGGGGAAAAGGAGAAACCTTTAGCAACTTGACGTTGCTCCCAAGAATGATCCTGACAAGGCGTAAATGTTGGGGGGAAACCAAGATTAGGGGTACAGTAAGGAGAGGCCTTAAAATGGGTGGCATTATAAAGACTATTAGAAGAAGGAGGCACTGGGATTAGTACCTCGGAGATAATAGCCAAGGTAGTTGTGTTTAAAGCAGAGCTATTTGCGGGGGTTCCTGAGCCTGTTTGTTCCCCTGAGACTACTTGGCTCAACACAGCACTGAGAATGCTCCCTGAAACCTGACTGGACCGCAATGGGCCCTCCCAGTTAGTCAAATTCTTGGTCTTAAGACTAATACAATGAGTGTTCCCAAGGCTGAAACAAAAAACTCCTGTGAGATTAACTTGAGATTGATTAAAAATGCTATCCACGTCCCCTCTAGGAGAGGCACAGGGAGCAGACATCTCACATGAGGTAGAGAAAAGAGTGGGGAGGACACTAGAATTACCATGAACCGGCATTGGCATTGGCCAAGCCCGTGCCACTGCCCACCACTGCATTGGTGTCATCTGTGTCATCGGCATCAGCACCAGAGCCAGAACACTTAGCAGAATGAAGATCCTCATCACGGGATTGCTGTGGTATTTCCTGTTGCTGGTTAGCCGACGTCAAGACTCTTCTTGTCAGGCGTTCAGGGACCCACAACGGTTCCGTGCGATCCTGGGGAAAAACACATACAGATCCTCGTGCCCATGTCAGCACGGGGTCGGGGCCGTTCCATTGGCCCGTAAGAACATCTTTCCACTTAACATAGCCAATCACAGAGGGCTGAGGGAACACATGTCTATCGGCCGCAGAGCGATCATGAATATCCAAATTCAAAAAATTAATGGTAAAGAGAGCTAAGGACAGGCGTTCTTTAGGAGTATGTTCAGCACCTATTCCCCCCTTTTGTTTATGTAAAGTTTCCTTTAAGGTGCGATGAGCACGCTCAACAATGCCTTGCCCTTGAGGATTGTAAGGCAAACCATGAGTAAGTTGCACTCCCATAGTAGAACAAAAAGATGTAAATTGTCTTCCAGTATAAGCAGGTCCATTATCAGTCTTAAGGGACGTAGGTGCACCCCACGCCGCCCAGGCCTCCAGGCAATGAGTAATGACATTACGTGCCTTTTCTCCCGATAAAGCAGAAGCATGAATAATTCCAGAGTACGTATCAACAGAAACATGGACATACTTGAGGCTACCAAAGTCAGGTATGTGTGTCACATCCATTTGCCAGACAACCAATGGCTTCAATCCCCGTGGGTTCACTCCATAAGTAGGGGGATGAAGAAATGTGACACAATGGGGACAGTGTAATACTATCTGCCGAGCATCTGCTCTTGAAATAGAAAAACGCCTGCGCAGTGTTAAAGCATTAACATGAAAATTTTGGTGAAACAATTTAGCCTCCTCTAAGGAGGAAGCCAAACAGATCAACTGACCTCTAGTGGCTGAGTCCGCACAGGCATTACCCTGCGATAACGGACCAGGAAGAGAGGTGTGAGCCCGGATGTGCACTGGATAAAAAGGAGCAGTGCGGCCACGGATAAGCTGTTGAAGCTGATTAAAGTAAGCAGATACATTACGGGCATCACTAATAGCTCCCACAGCCTCCAGGATTTGTAGTGCTTGCACCACATAGATGGAGTCCGAAATGAGATTAAAAGGAAAAGAACACTGTTTAAAAACCTCAATAACAATTTGTAGTTCTACCCATTGTGGATTTCCAGGAGCAAATTGATGCTGGACAGGGGGAGAATCATTAATTACATAAGCTCCCATTCCAGACTTGGAACCATCAGTAAAAATGTTAACAGCCCCCGGAATGGGACTGGATGAAGTTACTTTAGGGAAAATGATAGGATGTTCTTTAACAAAATGGAGTAACGGATGAGAAGGGTAATGATTATCAATATCCCCTTGAAACGAGCAACATAGAATAGCCCAGTTATCTAGAGTAGCACACAAGACACTAAGTTGAGCTTTAGTGTAGGGTATAATAAGAGAAGAAGGTGATTGTCCGAAAAATTGAATGCTTTGTTGAATCCCTTTAAGTGCTAATGCTGCAACAGCATCAGGATAATATTCTAAGGATTTTCCTGGGGATACATGTGGGTGAATCCATAGCAAAGGTCCATCTTGCCACAGTACTCCAGTAGGCTGCCGCATAGTGGCAAGCACACATAACTGGAAAGGTTTATCACTCTGGAGCCTGCATAAAGTAGCATGTTGTATAGCTTCTTCTACTGTCATAAGGGCCGCTCTAGCCTCTTTGGTGAGGCTACGAGGGGAAATAAGATCTGGATCACCCTTAAGAGTAGCATACAAAGGCTGTAGCATAACATTAGAAATATGTAAATATCCTCGTATCCAATTAATATCTCCCAGCAGTTTTTGAAAATCATTTAGAGTTTGGAGATCCTGAGCTCGTATGGTGATTTTCTGTGGTCGTAATTTGTCACACCCAATTGTTGCTCCCAAATACTTAATAGAATCCCCTGTTTGAATCTTTTCAGGTGCGATATGCAGTCCATATTGAGCTAACAACTTCACTAGGTCTTTATAGGCCTCATGAACTGTCTGCTCTGATTTAGCAGCCAATAATACATCATCCATATAATGAATGATCTTGATGGAGGAATACTTTTGTCTGAGAGGTGCGAGTGTCTTCCCCACATACATCTGACACATCGTGGGACTATTAGCCATTCCCTGCGGCAACACTACCCACTCAAACCTTTGATCTGGTTCCTCGTGGTTACACGAGGGAAGGGTGAAGGCAAAACGCTGCGAGTCTTTAGGATGCAAAGGAATAGAAAAGAAACAGTCTTTAATGTCAATAACAATAATGTGCCAACCCTGAGGAACCGAGGAGAGCAGAGGCAGCCCTCTTTGAATGGGCCCCATAAGTTGCATTTGAGCATTAACTGCTCGTAGATCATGCAGTAGGCGCCACTTCCCTGATTTTTTCTTAATGACAAATATGGGAGTATTCCATGGAGAAGTAGAAGGCTGGATGTGACCCAAGTCAAGTTGTTCTTTAACTAGAGTATGAGCTGCTGCCAATTTAACCGAGGGAAGAGGCCACTGAGGCACCCAAACAGGCTCCTCGGTGAGCCATGTTATGGGTATTTGAGCCCCAGCGGCCCCTAGGAAAAACCCAGACCAAATCTGTCAAGCTTTTGATGACCTTGTACAGGATGCTTACGTCCCTGTAAATGTTTTCCTAGTCCTAGACCTGGCCTATACCCCATATTTTGCATAATCTGTTGAGACACTGGGGAATAGTCATTACTAAGAGTGAACCCCATGTCTTTCATCAGATCACGGCCCCATAGAGAGATAGGTAAATCAAGTACATAAGGCTGAAAGGTACCATTATGTCCTTCTGGATCCTTCCAGACTAGATGTCTACAGGTGATCTGAGGGGCCTGGGCATATCCAAGTCCTCTCAAGGATTGATCAGAAGTCTGCACTGGCCATCCCTTAGACCAGTCCCTAAGTGCTATAATACTACGGTCTGCTCCGGTATCCAGTAATCCCACAATAGATTTACCTTCTATGCTTAATTCCAAAGTGGGGCGATTGCTCATATCTAGTGACAAATAGGCACAATTCCCTCCGGTGGTACCAATCTCATTCCCTGTCCGTGACCTTGAATCAGCAGGGAAGTGATTATGTAAGCTAGGCAAAATTAGCAATTGAGCAATCCGATCCCCTGGGGAGATGGACACAATGCCCCTTGGAGCTTCCACCATAACCTTTATTATCCCTACAGTATCAGGACTTATGACTCCGGGGAAAACATGAAGACCTTGTAAAATAGAGGATGCACGTCCAATTAGCAAACCTACAGTGCCAGGTGGTAGAGGCCCTGTAAACTCAGTTTCCACCAATTGGACTCCCATCTTAGGTGTTAATACGAGTCTGGAGGTGGAACAGAGGTCCAATCCCGCGGCACCTGTAGTGGCTCTCCGCGTTTCATGGGATGGCGTAGAGATGGCCATGTCTCGGGTTCGGGTGTGACATTCTCCACTGCCCCATATATTTGTGGGCCCTGGGGTCGAGGGCCCCGTCGGCCGTTTTTTGGCCCAGCTGAAATAGGCTGTCCATGGATGTCCCTCACTGATCTACACTCTCTTGCCCAATGCTTCCCCTTTTTGCATCTTGGACACAACCCCGGTAGACAAAGGCCATTGGAAAGGCCACCGTGAGAAGGTCCAGTAAAATTGTCTTTTTTGGAATTGTCTTTTTTGGGACATTCACGTCTAACATGACCGGGTTGACCACAATGGAAGCATGTTCCGGCGGCAGGACCGCCCCCTTTTGTAATCCGAAGGACAGCAGCTGCAAGACCTGCATTAGTTAAAGGTCCTCCAATCTCTCTACACACCTTCATCCATGCTTCTATGCCTTTGTTCTTATAAGGAGCGATTGCTGCTTTACATTCCTTGGTGCATTGCTCAAAGACCAATTGCTTGACAAGGGGCATGGCTCTATCAGGATCCCCAAAAATCTTTCCAGCGGCGTCCACCATCCTTGCTACAAAGTCTGAAAAGGGTTCTGTAGGGCCTTGTATAATCTTAGTCAAATTACCAGATACCTCTCCTCTATTTGGAAGTGACTTCCATGCCCGAATGCAAATGTTATTAATTTGATCATATACCTCAAGAGGGAATCCCGTCTGTTGATTAGCAAATCTACCTTGCCCCAAAAGCATGTCCTTATCCCAATGAGGGTGTCCCGCCGCATGGTTTTGGGCGGCCTGCTCTATTGCGCCCTCTAGCACAAATGCTCTCCAGTCCAAATATTTACCTGGGGAAACACAAGCCCGAACAAGGCTAGCCCAATCAGAGGGAGTCATACAGTATCTAGACAGACTCTCCACCTGAGTTAGTGTGAAGGCGGCATCCACCCCATAAGTGCGCACAGACTCCGCCAGAGTCTTCACAATTTTGAAATCTAAAGGCTCATGGAATCTTCCCCTATTATCATCCTGAAAAACTGGATAAGCAAGACCCATCTCAGCGTTAACAGCCCTCCATGTTTGAGCATGGAAAGCTCTCCCCGAAACACCCCCGCCATACGGCGGTGGATCCGGAGGATCACATTTCTTGAGCTCCTGTTTATTTTTGTTCCCTTCTCCTATAGCTAAACTCCCTAGCTGGCGAGACAGCCTCCCAAGCTCCTCCTCCTCATCCTCCTCTTCCTCTGACCCACTTTCACATGGGGGTGTGCGCAGCGCACTGAGATCTGGATACAATCGTCTCTTCCCCTGTTTCACGCTCCGCACACTTCCATCCTCCCGAGATACCTCACTTCCTGCCGTCTCCGATTTCTCCTCATGTAATTGTTCTAGAACTTCCTGTCCTTTAGTAAGTGCTTCCTGACATCTGCCATCTGTGAGGCAACTACGGACCATTTTCCAAAGGGGTATCACCCCGCCCTCTAATATGCCCTGCTCAGAAGCAAAGTCAAGATCTTTGCCTAATTTATCCCAACTAGGTATAGTAAGACTGCCCGAAAATGCAAACCACGGTGCAGCAATATCCATCTTCTGTAAAAATCTTTGTAAAGTACTATGTTTCACTTTCAGGCCCTTGGAACGTAACAGGCCGTCTAGGGCCAGAAGAAGCGGACTTGAAGATGCGGCACCCATGACACAGCAACAAAAGAAACACAGAAAACAAAAGTGAAAGTACACAGTGCAGCTGCAATAAAATATAAAGCTCTCTCTTTCTTTGTAGAGGAGCTGACCCCGCTTTGATCGCGGATCCCACTTACTGGGACTATCCCCGCTTTGGTCGCGGATCCCACTTACCTGGGACTAACCGGTGCACCACCCCTGACGGCTGAAAGTTCTGGTTCCCGGGTTTCGGCACCACTTGTCGCGACCCCTTGCCCGCAAGGAAGACGCAACAACAGGAATCTTCTTTCAGCCGTTTATTCAGGCCCCTGATGTTTCTTCTTCTCTCTCTCGGACGCCCCTCCCAGCCTTAATAAAGCATCCCAAGCCCCAATGCGAAGCTGCTACGTGGAGCTTTCTCATAGGGTGTTAAAAAATCACGTGCCAACTCTCCCAAATAAGGAGTTGTTTGTCACAGACCACAGCGGAGCCAGCGCCATCTTGTAATGGTGACCACAGTCCGAAGAAACGGCTCACCACATTGGTGTACCTCTCTAATATGTTTTACTTAGAGCATAGATTCTTTGCTACATAGTCATAATTGTGGTGTGATCAATTTTCAATTTTTTAAAATTGAAATATATTAATTTATTAGTTACCAGCCACTAAAACGAGTGTTGTCTAAAGTAATGTGGTTAATATGAGGAGAAAAGATCTTTTGAATTTTTGTAGAATGATCTAGGCAGTAGTGGGTTTCCCTGTTTACAGATTTTTGAGGCAGGAAGAGAGATTTTGAGTCAAGAAGAAGAGAATACCCAAATGGAGTGTTCAGCCAGGCTCTCATTGTTTTACAATAGATAAGAAACTTAAAGTCATTAATGAATCTCTGAAGTTCAAGTATTGAATGAAGATTCAACTTGGTATGTGCAAAATCTTTTCCAATAATGTTATGAATAAAATTAGTATTTAAAAGACCAAGAATTTGTCTATAGAATTCAAATTTAAAATATGATGAAATATTTGAATACATACTACACCAAAAATTCCTGGTGAAATTCTTTATTGTACTCTTTCCTCATGTCTAGATACCTCCAATTGCACCAGTGTGTAATGCAGCATCAGTGAAAAATACTGCTGAGAATTTGAAACGTGCATTGTTTTTTATCCAGATGTTTTAATTGCTCACAGACACTATCATTGACTATGGCACTGATAATTGAAGAAAGGAATTACTTTTCAGAGTGAAGGTCAATTTTAGATCGTTTTTTATCTTCTTTCATTTTTATCTCATTTGATTTTATTCTACATTATTTTATGACAAGAAAATGAAACAAAAGGAAAAGGAAGTTTACACACATTTTATTTTAAGTTACAGTTTATATGAGCATCAAACATGAGTGTTTTATTTAATTCTTTGGGTTGATACCTTTCTGGTTTCCTGAAATATAATACCATTAATCCCTGTTTGCAGACACCTTGAAATATTTATTGAATAATACAATACAGATTCTAAAACATAATCTTCTTTTATGAATACTGGCACAATTTCACCCAGCTCTGTGCAAGATTTAGGAAAAATGGCAGGGCAAGATCAGACATTGTTTACATCTCACCTCCAGCAAGATATAACTTTACTCTTGGCTGACCTTTAAGCAAAAGCAATGGTTATGTAACCACGTAAGCTAAAAACTAAACAGGAAAAGGCAAGCAAGGGGTCACAGAGCCGAGGATGAACTGCAAACTTACTCTATTTGTTAAACTTAGATTTTTATCATGTTGCTCAAAGAAACACTAAAGTTTCCCAAATGGAAAAATGGGACTGATATTTTATCTTTGCTATCTGAATGTATATATAAATATTTCAGTATTTAAAAGAAGTTACTTGGCAGTCGCCTATAAAATGCATTGCAGTATTTGGCAATGTTAAACAGTACTACCTGTTGACAAAGTGAAATGGTTGAATGAACTGCATTGCCTTCACATAAATATTGCCTATAATTAATGCCCATGCATACTGTCCATGAAACTTACCTTCTGAGGTTGTTCTGAAATTAAACAGATTTATCTATGGAAAATTTTAAGAGCATACTTATCAAGGGGGAAATGAATAACTTCTTAAAGTCTATTTTTAAAGCTTTAGGTTTTATAGCATATAAATCAGGTTAATAATGGCTTCATTGTAAGTTCAATAGAAAAAAAAAGTCTACCAAAGAGGGGGTGTGAAAGAGAGAAAGAAATAGCACAAGCAAGAAAAACTCTCAGATTTTGACAGAATTGAATAATCATTTAGTATTTTTTAATTTTCATATGCAATAGAATTCTTGGTACATCTGCATGTATTTTTAAAGACTATTTCTACAATGATCCGTAAAGTGAAATGCTATTGAAGGAATACAAAAAGAAAGTTGAGAGAGAAAATTTCACTGAAAAAAATATAGATAGACAGACAGATAACATGTTAGGTGCTGTGTGTTTGCAGATGAAAAGGACACAGGTTTTCTGACAATCTAGTTCATGAGATACAGACATGAGATAGAACAAATAAAATATGGTGGGCAAGTAGTACACTGGGAAATAAGATCCAAGTGCCTAGCATCATGGACTTCTAAATCAATCTCAATAAAAGAAGGGGTCATTGGACAAGATATCTGGTCTAAAAAAGGAGTAACAAGGAGCTTAACAGAATATAACCCACTGTAAAATAAAACTTGCTTAACATGACTAGAGCAGTGTACATCCAAAGGTGAAGGGTGAGGCTAAAGAAGGAATAAGATCTGGACATGCACCTCAGTCACGCTTAGAAGTTTCAAACTAAAAGAAAAAAAAAAAAAAGAAATATAACAACCAAAAACTTTTTCAAGAGGTGTCAATTTCACTCTGTAATGAGCACCCTGGCTGTATTTGGAGAATGAAGGGAAGCAGTAAAAGATAAAAATTTAGGAGGGAAATCAGGGTTAGGAACCTATGGTATTTATCCATAGAGGTGAACATAACAATGAGGAAGGAGGGTTTAGGAGCTACTGAGGAAATATTGGATTGAAGGTGCTCAGAAAGCAAGATGGACATGACATTCACTGGAATATGAACATGAAAGGAGGATTGGTTATGAGAAGGAAAGATAATATGTGCAGGTTTAGACTTACCACACTTCTGAAAAGCCTGGATATGAGTAACAAACAAGTGGATACATAGGACAGCTGAAATAGGAATGATGGAGTTGGATACATGAATGAGATTTCTAAAAAATGTATTGTCTTTCTTAAGTATACCTATGAAACCCAATGAATCCCACCATCTCAGTACATTCCATCTCATGCTTTTACTAAACTAATACTATTACAATCAGGAAGGTAAATTACAATGTGACTAGAAAATCCTTTTGAAGAATGAATTAGAAGAGGGTTAAGAAAATTAATATTTTTAAAAAAGAAATGCAAATAATATTAGGCTGATGATAAAAAACATAATAGGGCTAAATCTAGAATTGGTCCTTTACTAAAGACATGAGATGTGGCAAGCTGTTTCAATGTTGCTTTTGTGTACTGTTTTTCTATTTGTTTTTGTTTGTGGAGTCCGTGGTCTTGATCAGATCACTCAGTTTTTGCAATATTGTACGGTGATTTGTATTAAAAATGAGCTATAACTATTTCATGTGGAAGAAAGATCCATAAATTACAGTTCAGGTTATTTGTCAGTTATGTAGTTTAAAAAATTCTTGGGCAGATAGGATTAAAGTGTGAGAATTGATCCTGAACTCCAGCTGAGGGGCCTGTGAAATTATTAAGATAATATGTTCAGTACAGTATCTCCTGCTGCCCAATTTAAAGATTCTGGGTAGGAGGTCAGCAGAAAGAGAAGGCAGGTGGATGGCACTATTTGAAAAATTTTAAATAAATGTTTTGTAAGAGACTAAAGTATTATGTAAAGGAATGGATACTTTTTTCTAAGCAGAATCGTTATGCAATCATTTAATTTATGAATGAGAGAATGCTGTAGAGTCTCAAGTCTCAGTCTCGGGGTTTCTTATCAATCCAGTTTTTAGCAAAGAATCATTTTTCTGAGCTATAATTTTTCATAACTCTCTTAATATTTTTTTAAAAATGATTAATAAGAAAGGTTTTATGTTTTCTTCTTCCACTTTCCTCAACAAAATATTTTTTTGATCTGATAATGTTTACATAGAGAAACTCTTTTACCACTTTCTGCAGGGATAATAATTATTTTGTGCCTCATTTGCTACTCAGAAGGAGTCCTGAACTCTTGTAGATTCCAAGGACATTAACTATAAATTGGCCACGTGAATCAAATCAAAATAAGAAATGTGGTATCTCTGGGTTCTTGCTTTGAAACAGTCAGGTAATCAGGATTGAAATGATTGATTATAGCTAAAACCCAATATTGCTTGGCTGCTTTGTTTCAGAAGGCTTTTAGGTATTTACAAAGATGTGTTCAGTGTAGCTAACTTTAGACTTGTAGGAGGAATGAGAGAAACCAAAACATGAAGGAGGAAAGGAAGAAAGAACTAGAAATAAAGGGCAAGACATAAGATGCTTGAGACAATGTCCATTTGCTAAAGATGAATCCAAAATGTGCTATAAGATTCTAACATCAGGGGAAATTGAATTTAATTATAAGTATCTAGGAGGGGAAAGTTAAGCTTATTGGTACAGAATCCATCATGTTTGATCTGCAATCTGAAAGGAAGACAGACGATCTTTAAGAAGGAATGGACAATAAGTTCACATTATTATTGGAGGCATCATGAGAAGTTTCCCTGCTGTGTCTAATGATGTCCCTCATAGGAGCAGGTGGCATAACGCCTATATTATAAGAGGAGTCTCAGGCATTGGAGAGAATTAAGTTTCAAATTACCGATACAATTCTGAACCTGTAACGTTTGAGAGCCCCAAGCATATCTCTATTGTTTGTTAATTATTGAAAAATAGAAGGTAATAGCAGATATGCAAAGATTTTATGGTGTAATTTGTTTTGCAACTTAAAAAGCGGTCCAAAAGTTAAAAATCTCTGAAATCAACTATAGCCACATAGAAACATCACTCTCATGGGAGTGAAAGCCAGAGTTTGCATCCAGGTCTTGCATCTAACTTCTCACAGATAATTTTTCTAGAACAAATCATGGATGATCCTCCTGAGGATCAATTCAAAACGTTTTAGTAAAGATTAAGAGAATATGGCACACAGACAGCTCTTCTCTACTTTATGTGAAATACCCTTTTCTTATATTACCTGAAAGATTTTTAAATATATTTTGAAGGTATATTTCAAATATATTGAAAATTCTTTTCTAACTTTCTCAAATGATAATTTTTATGTTACTTTACAAATAGTTATAACAGAAATATCTATTGAAATATCTTTTAATTGTTATTATTAGTTAGGTGCAAAATTACATGAACTCCAAATACTTGAACTCTTTTATCTCACGTAACTTTAAAATGATCCTGATGATGCAAATAGTTTTAGTCTACTAATGTATAACTTGTGAATTTATGATGTTACTGAGATGGGATTAGAAATGTGAAGTTTGTTGAAAGGGAACAAGACAAAGCTAAGAGAAACACTGCGTGAAAGGAAAAAGGAAATATATAAATACAGAAAATGTCTATTACACAAAAAGATTAGACCCTTAAAAGTTAATATCGATACTTGCTATCAGGTATGGAATTATTTTACAAGAACACATGTAAAGGCCAATAAAAAGCAAAACAAAACAAACTATGCTTAGTATCTGGTGAAAGTTTTCAAGTAATTTGTAGATGATCCCTTTTATAGTTTAGATATGAGGTGTCCCACAAAAGCTTCTGTGTGAGATGATACAAGAATTTTCAGAGGGCTGGGGATGTGGCTCAAGCGGTAGTGCGCTCGCCTGACATGCGTGCAGCCCGGGTTCGATCCTCAGCACCACATACAAAACAAAGATGTTGTATCCGCCGATAACTAAAAAATAAATATTAAAATTCTCTCTCTCTCCTCTCTCACTCTCTCTTTAAAAAAAAGAAAAAGAATTTTCAGAGGTAAATGGTTGATTATGAGACCTGTAACTTAAACAGTGAATTAATCCATTGATAATAACTGGGTGGTATTGTAGGCCGGTAGGTTGTAGATGGAGGAAGTAGGTCACTGGGGGTGAGCCTTTGGAGTTTATATTTTGTCCCTGGTGAATGCAGCCCTCTCTGCTTCCTGTGCAGCTTTCCTCTACCATATCCTCTGCCATAATGTTCTGCTTCCCTTTGGGCCCAGAGCAATGGAGTTGGCCTACCATGGACTGACTCTCTGAAACCATAAGCCAAAAGTTACTTTTCCTTCTCTATGTTGCTTTTGTCAGGTCTTTTCGTCACAAGGATGAAAATCTGATGAAATAATTCTAACCTTCAAAGCTTAGGGAGCGCACAGCATAGCATCCTTCTGTCTCTCACATCCACCAGGGAGAGGTCCATGCATTATTGGGAGATTGTACTTGAACCGTCCAAGAACAACTAAACCATTTGATAGTGATAATAAAATCAGGAATAACCCCCAATGACTGTTTTTTGGCTGTATATGTTTTGGGAAGAGTCCTGTCTTTTTTTTCACACTAGAGAATCAGTTTTTCAATTAATCTTTACACACATTTACAACTCATTTCTAGGCTGGACACCATTTGCTTTTTTCGTTTTGGGGAAAATTGTGTTCCAAACAAGGAGACCAGCAGGAATAAAAACCTATGTTGCTTTCTGTCCAATATCAATACTAAACTTTTAATGGTGTAATCTTATTGTGTAACAGACATTTCTGTATTTAAATATTTCCTTTTTCCTTTCACAGAGCATTTGTCTTAGCTTTGTCTTGTTCCCTTTCAACAAACTTCACATTTCTAATCCCATCTCAGAAACATCATAACATTTTGTGAAAATCCAGAGACAAAAAATAGGAGCCTGAATAATAATTTTAAAAAAATACTAAAGAGATATAAAGCATTATTATTTTACTTTGGATAGGAAGTTTGCCCATAAGATTATTAAGAGGCCAGATTAATTGTTTTGGTTTTCTAAGGTTGTCATAATAAAGTAGTTATTTTAGTCAGCTTTTTGTTGCAGTGACTAAAAAGTGATAAGAATAAATGGGGGCTCAAAGTTTCAAATGTCTCAGTCCATAGAGTGTTGTCTCTCCATGGCTTTGGGCCCAAGATGAGGCAGAACATCTTGGTGGAAGGGAGTGGCAGAAAGAAGTTATTTCATTTATGGCAGTGAGGAATCAGAGAAACACAGGTGTGGGGAGCAAGAAAGATGCACCCTTCCAGGGCATACCCCCAGTGACCTACTTCCTCCATCCAAGCCCCAAATGCCTAAAGTTACCACCCAGTCATTTAAAATAGGATAGACTGATTAGGTTACAGCTCTCACAATCTAATCATTTCACCTCTGATTATTTCTGCATTAACATGAAGGATTTGGGAGGATACCTATTTCCAACCCTAATAGTATTACAGACTTATACTTTCAGAAATTAAGCAATAGAAATTTATTTTCTCAGTGATTTATTTATAATAGATTTCAAAGTTTATTCTGGGGGCTGAAGTCCTTAATGAAGATGATGACAGGGTTGGTTTCTATAAGGTGTCCTCTTTGGCTTGGAGAGGGCCATCTTCTCCCTATACCTTCACATGGTCTTCCCTCTGTGTGTGTCTATTCTGATAACCTCTCCTTATAAGGGCACCGTCATTTTGAATTAGGCCTCATTTCCACTTAATTACATTTAAAAAATATTAATCTCTAAATATAATTATCCTCTGAGAGAGGGAGGATTAGGACTTCAACATATAATTTTTTTTCAACATAAATCTTATGAGCACAATTTAGTGCATAGCATTAATTTAAAGTAAATATAAAGGAAAAACAATACCACATATTGTTAGCCCCAATAATTTACAATAAATATTAAGAATAGCATTGTCATCATTTATCAGTAATAATATAGTCATTGTTATTAATGCATTACATTAAAAAGTATGAGGAATACTAGTTTGTTTTTATGTTACAGTTATAAAAGCAAGCTGCAAGAAAATTGGTTCTGTATAACTCCCTTCATCACCCAACTATCCTTGTTTGCTAGGAGAAATCCATTGTTTATTGCTAGGAGCTGAGAATCAAAATGAAAAAAATGTACAGACCCTAGGGACTTAATATCTAATTGAGGCAACAATCTGGATATTTAAAAGAGGAAGAAGAATAAATAACAAGTTTGCATGTCCTAAATTCCAAATGGAGGATGAACTGTCTTCCTAGATTCGAGGTCATACCAGCCAGCACTGGGTTCATTTCTAAAGGATTCCAAGAGGAAACTAAAATTATTTAAATATGCAGGAAATTAATAGAATAGAACCTCATAAAGAACAATAGTGATGCATCTTTGAAGTCCTCTGCTTCAAAAAGGATTTTTCTTCCTTTGCTTCTCAATGAGGGAGGGAGAGAATATCTTGCCCAATTATTTAAAAGTTTCATTATATGGAATCCATTAATTGATATTTGCTATAATAAGGAAAAATAATCAAATTAAGGATTTTTCTAGCAATTTGATGTGAATTCAGTAAATGTTTTCATCACCCAAGAAGAAAGCAAGCTGTTACCTGACTACCTGAATCAACATTAATGTCTTTTTACTGGCATAAAAATTTGTCCTAATTCAATTTCCTATTTCATACTCAAAAGTGGGAAAAGGGAAGGAAGATAATGTTATTTATGTTTTCTGCATTTTTCTATGTTTTCTATAAATTGAATGAAGTCTTTGATAGAGTAGATTTTAAAAATACAAAAATGTGTATTGCAGTGGTGAAACTATTAAAGTAATTGATTTTTCAGGAAGAAGAACTTTAGAGTTAAAATTAATGTGGTTTCTTGATAGTATTTTAGTATAGTAAATTTAGATTTTTTTTTTTTTGGTAGAACTGTGGATTGAACCTAGAGGTGCTCTACCACTGAGGTACATCCCCAGCCCGTTGTATTTATTTAATTTTATTTTGAGACAGGGTCTGACTACATTGACAAGTTTGGCTTCAAACTAGCAATTCTTCGGCCTCTGCCTTCTGAGCTTCTAGGATTATAAGAGTGTGCAACCATGCCTTGATAATATTTTGCTTTTAAGTACCTAGATGGTCATCCCAAAAGAAGAGTTGAAGGGAGCAGGGTAGGATGAAGGTTAGGTGTCCTACCTGTAGCTTCAAAGTCCTTACAACAAAACCCTACACTGGCAAACTTCATGTGCTTCCACAAATTTCTCTCTCTTTATAAAGACAGGTCTATAATTTGTTAATGGAGATGCTAGGGTGTGTTTGTCCTTCCCAAATTCATATCTTGGAACTTAATCACCAATGTGATAACATTAAGAACTGGGTCCTTTAGAAGGTGCTTAAGTTAAGAGAGTGGAGAGTAGTAACATTATAAAAGAGATTGAAGGCAATGCCCTAGTGCTTTGTGCCCTTCTGTCTGTTCCACTGCATGAGGACGCAGCAATAAGGCATCATCTATGAAGCAGACAGTGAGTTCTTATCACTGAATCTGCAGGCATCTGGCTCATAATAGATGCTGAATCTACCAGCACCATGACCCCAGACTTCCAGACTCCAGAACTATGAGAAATAATTTTCTACTAGTTACCCTCTCTTAAGTATTTTGTTATAGCAGCACAAATGAATTAAGGACAAAATAAGGTCAGTTGACTCAAAATAACCATGAAGAGTTTGTTAAAGAGTACATGGGGAAAATGCTTAATACAAAATTGACAATAGGGGCTGGGGATGTGGCTCAAGCGGTAGCGCGCTCGCCTCGCATGCGTGTGGCCCGGGTTCGAGCCTCAGCACCACATACCAACAAAGATGTTGTGTCCGCCGAGAACTAAAAATAAATATTAAAAAAAATTCTCTCTCTCTCTCCCTCTCCTCTCTCACTCTCTCTTAAAAAAAAACAAAATTGACAATAAACATTAGCTGATATTAGTCAATTATGTTAGCCAATAATTTAGAATATATTTAAAATTTTTCTTACATTCCCTAAACAATGATTCTCAACCTCATCAGCATATTAGAATCATTCAGAGCTTTTTTCCTAAATTCTAATATCTGGCCTTGCCCTTAGAGATTTTGTTTAAATTGGACTCAGGTGAGGTCTATACATCTGTGAGTTTTAGAAGTTCCCTAGGTAATTCTAACATGCAGACAGAGTTGAAAAGATCTGATCCAAATAACCCATGCCGAGTAGCATCAAGTTACTCTGTCAGCATCTGAACTAGTTCTAGAGTAGCTTCTCCAAACTATATTTTATGTAACAATTCTTTGGTAAGATTCTCCCTAAAAATATAATAATAACAAGTAATTTGAAAGGGCCAGATGCATTGTGCACTAAGATTGATGCTCTACAACATAGTGGCAATTTATCACAAACTATCACTCCTATTAGCTCTAATATCAACTAATTATCAAATTTATAATTATATTATATACATTTAATAACATCTGCTAGTTCTAGGTACTTGGGGTTGGAGGCCATCAAATGGTTTTAAGCAGCATTGTTCCTAGGATGTGAGCAAAGATTTACAGTCATGGGCAGATGATGGAATACAACTATTGCAAAAGTGTTGTGCCTTGAATGTTGAGAAATAGTAAGACTAAATGAAGATCTTTTGGGTGTATTCTCCTACCTGAAGTCATTGTGACTTAGTTTCTTTGGAAGATTTCATCTAAGACAGGTGTTTAGTGAACTGGATAGAGACTAGCATTTATAGATGCAAATCAATAAGGAGGTAAAGTGCTCCATCTTTGTGTACTCTGTAAACCTTTTATTGACACTTAGTAGAACCTGACTTAAAAGACTAATCTTATTCTTCTTTGAAGTTGAAGAAGAAACAAATTTTAACCAAGATTTATAAATCAACCTTTGACTTCTTTGTGACCCAAAGAGATCTTTCCACTACTCTCTGTGGCAATACACTAAAAACAAGTTTGAATGATAAAGCTCAGGTTCAAGAGACAAAGAAGAATTTGGCAAGTAAAAAGAATTTTCCAGTCTCTATAAGTTTGTTTTAAGTTGATTCTCCAGTCTTCAAGTAAAATTCCTTTCAACTTTAAAGCCGTCTCCACTTCATATTGAAGTTAAGTGCTCTAGTTCTATTTTAGTTTGTAGAAGTCACCATAATGAAATTCTAAATACATAACTGGCTGCTTGCTCCTAGCATTTAGCAGAGAACAATCACAATGAGACAGATTATGTAACATAAATTAGATGTAGAAAATAACTTTTTTAGTTGTAATTGTTAGTTGAAGGATAAAGACAGCTACCAGAAAGGCTTCAGAGAAGTTGGGAAGCCATAAAAATTGTGAAGGAATCTAGAGGGGGATTCAGAAAACACCGAACAAAGTATGAATTAAGGTACATTTCATGTTCTTGAAGAGATACAATGAAGATCCAAATTCTCTATTAATGTTTTGGCTTGGGGAAGATCTGAAGCATACAATTTTGGAGATTGTATCAAAGTTATAGAAGACATACTTCTATTTTCATAAAGATAAGCATTTGAGACAGATTACTCCATTTAATTTTTAAAACTATGGTAGGAAGTGTAATAACTTCCTCAATATCTTCTTCCTCTAGTAGGTGGAATAATCATATCTAAAACTGGGTTGAACTGACTCTATAGAATACATTAATTCCATTAACTTAGAAATCATGCCATTCTCTGCTGATGTGTTTGTTTATTATGTCTAATTACGAGCAGACTTTCAGAAGCTACTGGAAGTAGCCACTAATTACAATAAAAAGTAGCAGCTTAGCACAAATAATTCCCACATATATTTGGTAAACATTATTATTCATTTAAAGAACATCAAAACCTGAAGAAGGCATACCTCTACTTGACTCACTTTCATGTACAAGTGAGCTAACCTTTTGAAAGGAAATATATCTCACATCATCTTCTACAATTGAGTAACAATTCTGCATCATCCATATCTGGTTGGTAAAGCATATGGATCTCCTTTCAGTTAGTTACACAGGAAATAACTCGTGATTTATTTCTATTCTACACTTGCCCAAGTTCATTTGAGATTAATCCACCATTTATCTCATACATTTTCCAAGCTTCATCTCTATAATAAGCTGCATCTGAAATCAACATGCCCAGAAATTACACTTATAGCCTTCCAAAGAAGTGTAGAACAGAGCCCAGAGTACATGTATACGTGAATCATGTTCTAGATTCTCTATCTATTAAATATATGACCTTGAAAAAATGAGTCACTCTTTGTGATCCCACTTTCCTTACCAGTAAGAGAATTTTAGAAATTCAATTAGGTTCAGTAAACATACTTAGGATATCAATTAGGTACTGCATATTCTTTGGTGGTATTAGGTACAAAAAGATTCAATCATTTATTGACTCAATATTTATTTTGAGCATATATTTTATATTAGGCCCTGTCTTAAGGAAAAATGATGGATCTTTAAACAAGGCTGACAAATTTCTTGTCCTCATAGCTTGTATGTTAGTAAAATATTCTGAAAACCAAAGAAACACAGAACTCATGCAATAAAATTCTGATAAATGATGGAAATTATGAATGAAAAGGTGATGTTGTGGGAATATGGCTATTTCACTGAGGTAGGACTCCATCCAGAAAGGATCCAATCCCACTTGACAGAGTTGTGAAGTTTAAGAAAAAGATGCTCAGATATTTCTACTCAAGAAGTTTATAGTCCAGCAGGTGATAGAGGGACGTAGCATACTTCAGCATATGCTTGCTCACTAGAGGTATACATATAGATTTTTTTTGGGAAGATGTGTTCAAGAATGCAGATACCTCACATGCAGTTATGCACAAACAGGCACTCACCAAATATTAATCTTTTTTCTCCACTTAGTATTTAACATGTCTTTTTCTTTTAAGCAATATAAGAGAAAACCACTTGAATCTTCATGATGACTTCTTAAAATCAGAAAAGAAAGTTGGTCTAATTAGAGGCATACAGATTACATGCTTTGTTTTTAGAGAATAATAATTCTATAACTTCACTGACTTCCCTTTTCTCTTGGCTTTTAATACTAAAAACATGACACTTGATTTCTACCCTTAACTGTTTCCTAGTTGTCTTTACTATTGTTCCAAGGTCATAAGCTGTCTCAATGGTTTTCTGTATCTAGACAGAGAATAAATACATTTTAAAAAAATTTCACTTGCTGCAGTAATTTTTGGTTTTGGTATTTAGAGGAAGTGCCTTGTATTTGATAAGAAAAACAGTGCTCATTTTGTACTTTTCTGCATAGGCCTCATTTCTACAACCAGTTTCTTGGACCAGACAGAAAGCAAAAGGTTGTTAGATGGAATCACCTTAACCCGCTTTGTTACTTTACCATCAGATATTAGTGTGCTTTTTTATTACCAAAGCACATAATCTGCAATAAAACCATACTAGTATAATCTTATTGAAGTAGAAGATCATATAAATCATTGATAAATCTGAACTATAGATCTTCTTTAAATACATGTCTAACATAGTGATTATGAACATGCACCATGGACTTAGACACACGGAGAGTCAAGTATTGTCTCCTGCATACTGTCTGCCCCAGGTATGTGTTTGAGTCTCTGTGGGTCTCATCTATACTATGTGAGGAGTAACTCCTACCTCAGAGGATTCTTGAGAGTCTGAAGATATTATACACAACAGTTACGCAGTGCTTAAAAAATACTTTGTGCATAGTAGGTATCCAAAATAGAAAATATTATTCAGATTTCATATAAATTTTGTCAGTTATTAATGCATGCCAGTTTATGTGCATATTCACTATCAAAGAGGAATGAATCTTCCAAGATGAATAATTTTGTCTAAGATTAGAGCATATCAGCCACCTGATTTCTTAGAATCCTTCTACCCCGTCATAATTCAAGCACAGGCAGCAATAAGATACACCTGAACAGGGTTCAACTACACAAATGAGATTCATATAGTTAGATAGAGGTTGGGAGACTAATTATGGGGAAAAAACCAAGGATTAGTGTTTTTAGCGTGAAAATCTGGGAACTAAAGATAAGCCTAGAAGTGTAAGAAATAGGCAGGATAGGAGTATTATTAGCTAGGAGATGAAGTCGAGTTTAAGACTAGATATCTTAATAGGCACACAACTCAAGGGGAAGTTGCAGCCTTCACTGGTATGCCGGCCAGATGTGTGTCTTGACATTGGCCTGACCCAGCAATGGGCACAGGGTAGGTCCCAAAGAGAGAACCAGTCTGGAAAGCAATTGCAGTCATTACAAGGATTTAGGCAAGAAGGCTGGAATCCAGGTTGTAGGTCAGAGGACTTAAGCAAGCCTAGGTTCAGAGGTGATCTTATAATCATTTATCTTCTCCGCCATGGAAAAAGATTTGTGCCATAATCTAGTATGAGGTTCAATGTTCTCAGCAGCAATATTTCCCCACCACAACAAATTAGTCTGGTTGCTTACCATGTCATACAAGATATGGAGACACAAATTAAAACAAAAGTATCAAGAGTGGCTGTTATATAAGTAAATGTGACGCAATGACTTCATTCATTCAAGATTTGTACACAGTACGGTAAAATTAGAAATTAGTTCATTTTCTGTTTCCAAATGTCTTTTGTTTCCCTTCAGTACTTTACTATTCATGGATCAGTTTCTAATTCCCTAATTTTAAAAACCTTATGCATAAAATCTGAGAAGCCAGATTAGCATCGATAAACAAAAGCACCTAGGATAGCTGGAACAGCAAGAAGTTTCAACCTCCTTTGCATTTACATAAGTGCAAAATAAATAAATAAAACCCTTTGCCACCTGAAAAATTGTCTTCTGCCTGAAGAATTTTGTGTTTATAACCTGACATTGATAGAATCTCCATGAGAAACATGTTTATTTTATCTAGCGACGGGAATGGAAACCCTAGTCCACTAGCGAAACTACAGCTACAGATGATGGATGTTAGAGCAGGAAAAACGTCTATTAAACTAGTCATAGTTGACACCATGTTCCAGCACATAATGTTTGACACTTACTCACAGGTTACTAAAATGATTATGTGCTCAAGAGTGAATCCATGCCGACAAACCAAGCTTTCACTTATAAAAAGGGAGCCTGTTTTTTTAGAGTGAGTCAAACTTAAATGTAGGCTTTCAAATAAGTATACTTTATATTGATAAAAACCAGGGACCCTTTCATAACTGAGACTTGATAAATAAATTGATGGTCAAATACTCTTTGTTCTTTTTATGCTGGCATAGGAAGATTTCATAAAGGCTTATAATATAACATGATACAGCCTATCTAATTGAACCATAATTCACTAATTCAAGAAAATGTCTTAATCTTAGTTCAAATACAGTAAACAGGGATTCCAAAAAGAGTTAATATGTCAGTAAAGTAATAAGAAATATAAACACTGTCATACAATATTTAGTAGCAATGATTTTCCTTTTTCTTGTTGCACAAACTGGATTTTTGACTTTGGAAACTATCTCTAATCATTAGCAAAAACAATTGGAAAGCAGCAAACAAATGTATACCCCTTCTTTTAGGCATAGAGAGATAAAGTTTCTTCCCATAAAGAAAGGTAGAGAGGCAGAGAGTAGCAGATTGGAGCCTCTTGAATTTTTCTAGAAAAGTATGGATCTTCACTCAGTTCAGGAGCTAAGAGCTCAGGAAGATGGAAAGGAGTTCTTAAAAGAGCTCTGAGCCAAGAGAGGTGTTGAGAAAGATGGTGGCTGCCATTTGCATGGTTTCTGTGTGGGTCACTTTGCAACACTGTATTCCTAGGCTCTTGTAACACATCTCAAAGGATAAATTCTTGATGCCAATACAAGTCTCATTTTAAAATTTTTAAGAAATTTTTAATATATTGTTATTCACATAAGGAATTGTGAAAACACTTCAGCATTTTCTCCTATTACTCTATGTTTAAACTGGTGTGTTCAAAGCATTACAAAATGAAAAGGAGTTGAGGATAGGTTAGCATTCTATAACAATGTCAGAATCTCTTTCTTTAATTCACTTTCTCAACTAACAGAATCACATCTACTATATGCACAAAAATATTATGCACCAGGGAATAGGAAATAACCTTAGCATGCAATGAAAATAAAAATGCAGTTTATGGTAGGAGTGATTATTGGCTAGTATAAAAGATAAAAATGTAAACACAAAGCAATTCAGTTGTACAGCATGCTATGTTGATGGTCTATCATAGGAGCAGCACTCTTGGGCGGGCTGTATGTGGGATCTGACTTTGCCACCTTATAGCAATTTGAAAAGTGGTAAATTGTTCTCACATCTCATTTTGCATTTATCTACTTGAATTTCTAATGGTTCTCAATCTTGGGAATCTTCATTGCCCCTAACTGTACACCCTTTTAAAACTCTCCAGCAGATTTGTTCACAGATGAAAGAAAATTTACACTTCTTTCTTTGGTTGATAAAATCCAGAAAATCTGGCTTCATCTTCCTCTCTAATCTCACTCCAGGGATTCATTGGACTTCAACTACATTGATTTTCTAACTCAGTGTGTCTCAAATTTCAGTGTGCATCAAATCACTTTGGAGCTCAAAATACAGATTCTTATTCAGTAGATCAAATGTGGGGGAAACATTTTTGCATTTGTAATAAGCTCCAAGGTGCTACCTATGGCACTGGTTCTGGGACTTTGTTTAGCAAGGTTCCAGGTGATCAGTGCTGATATCAGACACCAGTAAGCTATCTTGGACTAGGAATGCAACTCCGTAAGCTGGATTCCCCCTTGCAATCATGGTGCTTGCTGTTCCTTCTGCTAGTACCTTTCCCCAGATCATTGTATGTCTAGCACCTTTTCTCATATAGAGCCCAGTTCAAATGTCAGCTTCCTGGAAAAGGCTTTCTTAATCACCATATCTAAAACAACCCTCCTGATCATTTATTTGTATCACCCAACCAAAACATTGTTGCATTTTTTAAAAATCTTAGTTGCACTTATCTGCCTTTGAATTTTCTTTATTATTATTATTATTATTATTATTATTATTATTATTATTTACAATCTCCAGGAATCAATGACACTCCACAGACTGTCCAGTTCTGCATCCCAGCACAAATGCCTGTTCCACAGGGCTGTCTTCATGGCTGAATAACTTACGAAATGGCACTGGATTCTCTGCTTGGTATATGCCCTGCTTTCCTCATTTAGAAATACATAATTTTATCTTTGAACTTGTGCTTTGAAAGGGAAGTCCAGTGGAACAAGGGAGCATGCATATGAGCAGAGAAAATGCACTCCACATGCTTGTCATCTCTCTGCTGCCCAATTTTCACATCACCTTTTCAAGGTCCTGTGAGCACAGGGTTCTGATGCACCCCCCTTTGTGGGCCTTCAGCAAGACTGAAAGCATGTGCCAGGTGATTGTGTTACATCAGTGAGCAGGTGGAATGCAGGTAGTCCCAACAGGCTATGCATCCTATTCAAACTAGAACTTTCTTCAGAAGCACAGAGGACAATACTGTTGTAAGAAATGAGAGTGACCAAGGAGCCCCAGGGCAGTCTTTCTTTTTCAATTTACTTTCCTAGACAAACACTTGTAGAAAATGATGTACCAGGAAAGTGAAGTTGAGGCAACCCATAGTTTCCTTTCTTTTCATTCCTTCCTCACTCAAGACAAAATTAGTGTTGGTACAATGTAAATATAAAGAAGCAAATTAAAAACAGGTAAGTCATTTTTAATTGGTTGTTTCTACTGTTTTTTTTCTAATAATTCTGATGAATTTGGATGCAGGTTAAATCTTCTTATATTTTCTTTTAAAACTGTAATTGAACAATATAAAAATAAATGTTAAAATTCATGTTAACAATCTAAACTCTTAATATTTTTTACTTAAAATAAGAGCTTTGTAATGTTTTGAACAACTAATAATAAAAAAAATTTAAAAAAAATAAATAAACAATAATTTAAAAAAAGAAACAAAAGGAAAAAAGGAAAGAAAAATGTATTAAAATATCATTGAGGAAATATAAACAGACTATAATTTAGTTTCTTCATGACACTTTTTCATACTTTTTGAACAAGAAAGTCTGCATTTTTATTTTCCACTGGACCTTAAAAATGATGCTGACCAACTCACTAATCATAGCAGTGACTTACTGAATGAGTAAAAATATTTTGCATTTACTATGTGGCTGGTATTGCGTTACTATGGTATTATCTTACCATAGATAACCTCATGTTATCTTCACAAATCTTTTAAAACAGATATTACTCTTAAATAGATGATAAAACTAAGGCTCAGAAAGATTAAATAATTTAGTGAATACATTAAAGCTTATTAGTAAAGAAATTAGAGTTCAAACTAGGATCCCAGTCTGTAGGACTCCAAGGCCCAGTCTCTTGACGACTCTGCTGATTCCTTCCGGAAGCCAGTCTCATTCCAGCCTGCCCCTGGGCAGCTGGGAATATTCCACAGGACCACAGTTCTATTCCAAACCAGAATGAACCAAGATTGCTGGCCCCGTTTCCACCTTAATCCAAAGAATTCCAAAAAGCCTCCAGTTCTGTGTGGACATCCAGGTTCTCACTTGGCTTTATGTAAATAGCTCATAATCAGGTAGGTGCCAGAACCAGATAAATCCAGGATGCACCAGTGCACAATTTCAGTATTTGTGTCTCAGAGAAATGGGAAATATGTCCAGCTTTTTCAACATTTTTTTAGCCCTTTAAGATACCATTTCACTGGTCTACAACAAGGTCTTTTAAGTATTTCTGGCTATATTCTAGAGCACTGAGAGACCATGTCTCTCAGCAGTTTTAATCTTCTTTGTCCAAATCTCATTGGCAAATATGGGTATATATCTTTTATTCATGCTGTTAAATAAAAGCCTATGCTTGGATATGCTTGTCATGTAAAATATTTTAAATAATGTTCACTGTGGTAACAATATATTTGAAGTTTCTGTCATTTGGACATTAAAATGTTCAATTATAGCGTGAAATATAGTACCATATACTCAAGCATTTAGTATTAATGAAAAGGAAAAATTAGCATATATCAGGCATGCCTTGTTTTCATTTTTGTATTTATTAGAAGACAGAATTTATTATTTAACATCTTTGTGATTAAATATATTTTACCATTATAGTTTCTAAATCAAATATTTACTTTTAGCATATATTTTTGATAAAAAGTATTTATTACCATAAACCCATTTTGAGATCTGATGTGTTGCAACAGGTTTGTATGCATAATGAGTTCTAATCACAGGAACTTACCTTCACTCTCTTTCAAGGTGCAGAGCTCTGGATAATTACATGGTAACACATATCATACATCATGGGTTATAAGAGATTTTCAAATACTTCTAATTTTGTTGATGTTAACATCCTCAAATATCTACATTCACTTTTTTGCTTATTCAGTGTAAAAATCCATCAGGGGTCTTACATTTAGTGACAAAACCACTTGGATTTCCTTTCATCTGGACCCAAAATAAAAAGAAATGACTTAATTGTAAATACTTCTCTGACTTTTGAACTTTACTTTTGTCTGTCACAGAAGCCCCTTGCTTTTGCTCTTAATGTAAGCAAACAAATGACAAGAGAAAAACACAGTTCTCTTGGATTCAATTTCCTTGTTTATTAAATGAAGGCAAATGGACTTGATTTCCAGGGCAGTTTCCTTCTCTATGAGTCTAGAAAGTTCATTTGTTTGATCAGCTTTTTCATCCCTGTGACCAAAAGACCTGACAAGAACAATTAGAGGAGGAAAAGTTTATTTGGGGCTTGTTTGAGACTCAGCGATCTCAATCAATAAAGGGCCAACTCCATTGCTCTGGGCTGGCAGTGAGGCAGAACATCACAGTAAAAAGGACTGGAGGAGGAAAGCAGCTCAGAATAGTACAGTTAGAAGAGAGACCATCCTGCACCCAGGGCCAAAATAGGTACCCCTCCTGAAGGCACTCCCCCGGAGACCCACCTCCTCCAGCCACACCCTGCCGACAGTTAATCCCTTTAAGTGGATTAAAGTACTGACTAGGTTAAGGCTCTTACAGCCCAATCATCTTACCTGTAAACTTTCTTGCATTGTCTCACACCTGAGCTTTTGGGGGACACCTCATATCTAAACTATAATATCTTTCACTCCCTATAATATGAGCCACACGTTTTCTCACCTTTCTTTGTGCTTTGGCTGTTAATGTGTTACTTCTGATCATTTAATTTGCTCAAAAATATATTAAATTATCAAAATAATTCAGGTGACAAAATACCCATGGTAATTATCATCAGTGACTTTAATTTAGTTGAATACCTACCTTGATTCCCTTTCTCCATTCTTGTTGGGTATACTGATATTATGTGCAGTACTGATTTTAAAATGTGTCAATCTTTATCATTATCATGTGATGGGATTTTTTTCTATCTCTTGAGTAATCACTTGATTCTCTGTGAATATTTGGCTTGGTTAAAGAAGGAAAAATGCAAGGAAGGAAGGAATAAAAAAAAAAAAAAAGAATTTTTTTTTCAGTCATCCTGAAAGAAATGTAAGGTACTTTCACAGATAAGTATTCCTAGTAATAGTAACTTTTAAGAATATGCAATGATGACACTAGAATTGTTTGTGTGTGCCTGTGTGTGTGTGTGTGGGTGTGTGCGCGCGTGCACGTGCACATAAACACGCATAAGTATGTGTTTTGGAAAGATAAAGAAAAAAGAGAACAAACCTTAAGAAAGAATAAGAAAAAAAAGGTACAAGCAAATGGTTATCTTAAAACTTTCCAAATTAATCTTCAAGATGTCATAATATATAGTGACAAATAGCCTTCCTAAGTCTCATAAACTAAAACATGAAGCATACTTAGAAATATAACCACTAAAATTTCCATACTTATTCTAAGCATTTAGAGAAGTTGTTCTCAACCCTGGAAGCACATTAGAATCATCCAGAAAGCTTTTAAAATTTTTCTGAGTCTCACCTCTGATCAATTAAAATCTGATACTGGGTGGGACCAAGCATTCCTACTGTTTTAGAATTCCCTGAGGGATCTTAATGTTCACTGGGTTTGGGAGGCCTGATGTAGAGTAAACCCTATTATACTGTGCAGTAAGAACTATGTATTTAAATTTTAAGCGAGAGCCATTTTTTTTAAGAGTTTAAAGTCACCTTACAAAACTCATGGTATATTCTGTCCATTCTTCAATTATGACCCAAACCAGAAATCAAAAGCACCTGAGATCCTGCTGAGCTTGTGGGATTATGAGTCAGTGATCATACAAGCATTCTTTCAAAGAGTCCGCTCCTTGATGTGTGCTGACCCTCTTCCCACGGTGGCCATCTCTCCAGGTAAGCTCCAGAGAACCAAACCACCCTGCCTGGCATGGGCTCTTCTTTAAGCTTTTTTTTTTTCCCCCTCCTGTTTGAAACGGTTAAATCGAGGTAAAAAAAAAAAAATGTAATATTCATGTGATACATTGAAGCTCCCTAGACTGGAAATTTTTATTTCTTTGCCAAAGGAAGCAGGAACAGTTTGCAGGCAAAAATATTAAAATAAAAATTGCCTACATTTTTAAATCCCTCTTTTATTTGGTTTCTTACCAGACCAAAGTGAAATATGACCTGCAGCTTTGAGGTCTCTCCCAGAATTAATAATCTCCAGGTGTATTCAAAACCATTAATTGCCTCTGAAGGGAGCAATAGGAGACTTCCCCAGAATCCTGTTATTTGAAGGAAAGATACTGAGCTCGGTGTTTGCTGCTTCAGTGGGTTCCTATGGCCAAGGTATTCATGTTGTGCTTAAACTATGAAGCTTGAAAGAAATAACTTGGGCAGAGAACTTTGTTGTACTAGCATGAATGCACTGAAGGCCTTGTAAAGAAGGTTGTTTGAATTACATGTATGTTAAACAGTTTCAGAAGGACTGTTTCCACTTCAGGTTTTTGCACAATAAAACCCAAATTGCACTTTTGACTACTGAGCTGAGTCTTTTAACTTGCTTTTTTCAAAAATAATAAATCCCCCTAATGATGACCGTGCAGCACTGTCACACACTGACACAGTCTGTTTCTTCAACCCCTATGTCATTAAAAGATGCGACTTACTTATTTATGATGATTAATAATGATGAAATATGTATGAAGAAATAAATTATACAAATGCTGCGCTGTACATAGAGGGAATGATACAAATTGCCAGGCCCTGATTACCTGCGCCCCACTGCAAACAAGGGACAGCAGAACATTTCTCTCCTGCTGATTTTCCTCTGGGATCAAAACTTAGGAAGCAGGATATGAGAAAGTTTGAAAGGTGTTTTGACAGGTTCAAATTCTTTTTTAATTGTGAATTTGTAAAACTCCACTTCTTCCCCACCCCCTTCCCAGCTCTTACTGTTGCCTTCACATCACATTATTTAAGGCAGCCTAGAATACCAGAGTCAATGCCATCTGACGGGATGTGTCAAATGCTTTTGTCTCGGCTGACAGGAATACCAGAAACCCTCCTGGAGCTTTTTCTGAATATCCATAACTTAACATGTGGGCTGTGTGTGCTTAGCAGGAGAAGCAGAGGAGTGTGCCTCGTGGTGAACACTGGGAGTGGATGTGAAATGGGATCAGGATGGTCACAAGGTGACTGGTTCAGAGACAGATCAGCATAGCGTGCTTATTAATTCTTAATCACTCGTGGTTTCGTTGCTTCCTCCTGTTGCTATGTTTGTTATTTGGGAAATAAATTAAGACACAAACAAGTCTGAGTCTCCTGATTTTCATATTTGGTACACCAATGGATGCAGTTTTTAAAAATACAAATCATTGCATCTGTGAAATTTAAATGAGCTAACCTGTCTGCTGAAGCTGAAATTCTATAGACTTGTTTCTGAAGTTCCTGGAAGGCTGTAAAGTATCCTTTTACCAACTTCTCTCAGTTGCTCAGACAGAAAAAATGGTCTTTGTTATGTTTTAGATATGATGTGTCCCCAAAAAGCTCATGTATCAAACAATACAAGAAAGTTTAGAGGAGAAATGATTGTTTAACTTAATCAGTGCATTAATCTACTTGAATAGATTAATTGGGTGGTAACTGTAGGCAAGAAGGGTGTGGCTGCTGGAGGTGGGTCACTGGGGGCATTACTTTGGGGTATATGTTTTGTTCCTGATGAGCAGAAGCTCTCTGCATCCTGATTTTCATGTCCTGATCGACTTTCCTCCATCATGCCCTGCTGTCTTAAGGTTCTGACTCCACCCTGGGCCCACAGCAATGGAGTCAGCTGTCCATGGACTGACACTTCTGAAACCATGAGCTCCAAAATAGACTTTTCCTTCTCTAATTGTTCTTGTAAGGCTTTTTTTTTTCCCCCCACAGCGACAAAAAGTTGACTAAACCAGACTTGTCACCCAATAAAAAACAAAAACAATAAAAGAAAATGATGACATCATGTTCACAGAAGAAGGTTTAAATTGATTAGGGAAATGTCTTATTTAAAAAATTAATAGAATCTTGGAAATAACTGGAACAGAAATAAAAGTACTAGTATTCTCTCTGACAAGATAACATGGTCAACTCCTGAGATGCTTGACAGACACATATGATCATGTCCAACCAAATCACTGGGTGACTATGCCCTATAGGCTCATTGTTTTATTCAGCTATCGCTATCTCCAAAACCTTTTGTCACATTAATCTTTTCATAGACGTTACACATACACTCAACAGATGTTCTTACAGATAAATTATGTGACAGAGTGAGAAACATGACACATTTAGGAGATAAATATTGAACTAAGTCAAAACAAAATATGGAGCTAACAATCCTTATACCCATTTGATGTTGTGATGAAGGTCCTGATTGTTTTGGGTTCATTTTGTCAGATGGAGTTCACAAAAAAAGTTCAAAAAAATCACTGCTGATGAGGTCAATTTGTAACTGTATATTTATTTGTGATTTTATTGATGATTGACTCTATCCTACTAGAACATAAACACTTGGAGAGAACTGATGAGTCTGGCTTTATTTGTTGAGGTGTACCTAATACTTATTACACATAGTAATTTCTCAGTAAATTGCACGAAGCCAAAAAAAAAAAAAAATTAGAAACTCCCCATAAAGGGAAAAAAAAAAACATATGAATCTTCTCTTTCCCATTACTGATGGGAATAGATTTACCAGCAGGCACTTTTCATACTTAACTTTTCTTTATCATCTCAAAATAAAATTTGAACATGTTATGGAAATATCTCATTAAGGAATTATTAAGCATGCTCCATTCACCACTATATAAATAAATTCATTATTTTTCTTTCTAGTGGCCTCCATGTCTAATTCATTACATTTTAAAGCTTCAATAAGAAAACTATGTGATGCAACATTATACAATTCATCTCAATTTAAACTTCTGAGTATCTTGTGTTGATCACTTAAACCTTTTTATCCAGCCTATGTAAAACACAGTTCATAGAAATTGAATTTTAAAAAGAGTTGCCATTTGGTGATGGTTATTAAACTTTTATCTGCATAGGCTTCACATTGGATGGACATTGAAAATACAGACTCCTAGTTTCCACCCCCAGAGCCATTAGGTCTCTAGAGGAGACTAGAAATCTACATTTTAAACTAACACTGTATCTTGATCCCTATGCATGAGGGAAACACGGAGAAATACTACTCAAGAGATATGGGTTTGAATGCAGCTTTTATTTTTGAGTAGGCTTGTAAAAGCCATTCTTTAATGACAATTTGATCGTGCAAGTGCTTCCTACTCAGCCAGTATCATCACTTCTGCCACTTGATGAATTCCTTTGCATTAACTAGCCGATCTTGGGGGTAGACTTTCTAGAGATTGTATCCGCCTATGGAAAGGGTTGGCTTATTTTCCATTTCATAACATTGAGAAAATGGGGATTAGGGACAAGACACTCTTGCTAAAATAAGCCTCAGTAAACTGCTATTGAAGATAATTAAGCTCAATCTTTTAACAGTAGGAGTCAAGCCAGAGGAGGGAGGCAAGAGAGACCTGAGGAGGGACCTGCCCTAAGTCTCTGGATTTTGTTGTCACCTACATAAAGTACCTCCCTTTCTCCAGGTACATCATCACACCAGCCAGTTTAATTTTTTTCCAAAGCACTAATTATCACTTGAAATATTCACTTAAGTTTGTTTACTTGGTTTTTGTTTGCTCCCTGTTTTGGTATTGATCTCAAATGTCCCCTGAAAAGCTTATGTGTTAGGCAGTGTAGCATTCTCAGAGGTGAAAAGATTAGATTATGAGAACTGTAACTTCATCCGTGTATTAATCCATTTGATTGAATAATACTTTGAATGGATTATTGGGTGGTAAGAGTAGGAAGGTGGGGTTGGCTGGGGAAACCAAGTTACTGGGGACTTGACCTTGGATTCCATCTTATCCCTAGCTCTGTGTTTTTTCTGCTTCATGGCTACCATGACCTGAATGGCTTTCCTCCATGATATCCTTGCACCATTATGCTCTGCCTCATCTCAGGCCCTGAGCAATGGAGTTGGCTATCAAGGATGGAAACATCTAAAACTATGAGCCAAAATAAACCCTTTCTCAATTTGTTTTTGTCAGGTATTTTGGTTATAGTGATGAAAAGCTGACAACATTCTCCCCCAAATACAATATAAATACATGAAATCTGGATGCTCACCTTCTATAGGCACATATAAATCAAGGATAGAAGGACATAAGGCAACAACAGGTATACACCTTAAAAAAATAAAATTGCAACAATTGTTTTAAAAATTCCGACTGGAGATGTGGCTTAGTGGTAAAGTATCTGCCTAACTTGTGCAAGGTCCTGGTTTTAATCCTGAGCGCACACACACACACACACACACACACACACACACACACACAAAGTTGTAATTTTCAAAATAATATTTTAATATTCTTTAATAGGATAAACTTTATGCCTTACCCTGTTAAATAGAGAATTAATAAATTAGAAGGAAGCACTGGACATTTTACTTCTAAGATATTTTATAGTTGTCATTGTTGCTGTTTTTGTTTTGTTATTCTGTCTTCATGCATATGTGACTGAGCAAGACAATCAGGTTTCATGGTTTCATTGGGGTCACATATTAATTGTGGGTGCAAACAAAATAAACTCATAAATGTAAGGGTTTTGCATGGTCATTAGTGCTCTGGAGAAATTCAAGCTGAGTAATAAAATAATTTACTTGGTGAAGAAAATGAACAAAATATAGTGTGACATCACAAGAATTTTCCAGAAAGAAGGAAATAAAAACATCCTCTCATAGTCTTTAGTCCAGATATCTTCCCAGAGCTCTTTTCTGTGGCCTCTTTTTTTTTTTTTTTTTTTTTGGTCTAACTCAAATATCTGCATTACTTCCTATTTTCATTGTTTTCTTTTATTTCTGTATTTATTTATATATACAACAATTTTTTTTAATTGAATGCCAAACATTCAAAAACTTGGCACAGTGTCCTGATAGTTTTTTCTTCCTTAACTGGGAAAATGCAATGAAGACTTTATCACCTCCTTCCACTTAGGAGACAAACAGAGTTAGGTCATGCTCAAGTTTTTTATGGGACTTTCTACCTCTGGTTTGAATCATCTCTTATTGGAATACCCCTTCAGGAATTCCAAATTAGGATCTAATAGTCTACCAGGGCCCTTCACCTTACAGATCCTGACCTGTAATCTTTGTGACTTCCACATCACAAACTGGTAAAAACTCTAATCAGCTTTGCAGACAATTTCTGTTCAGCTACTTATTTAGCCTGCTGCTTCACACAACTTTAGAATTTGATGAATGTTTGAGAGAAAACTGATAATGCATTAAGCTGAGTCTCTCCCTTCCTCAGTAGAATCCTGCTGATGTTTCAAGTCTTTCCACAACTAGAAGACCACCAAAAGAGCCTCTTTTTTTTTTTTTGTCTTGTTTATGTCTTTATGTCCAGGATCAGCAAATTCCTGCAGGAAAAAAAAAATTTGAATAAACAGTATTAACTCTCTTGCCCCTCATCCCACCTTTGAGATCTTAGTATTTCTTGCTGTGGTTGCCCTAGCAACTCTCCAATGATTTTCAACAGATGTCTTCTGGATTATATTAGCCTTGTTCTTGGCTGAAACCTTGGTTTATGGGAAAGTACTACTATAAACTCAGAAGGAGAAGTCTCCTGAGACATCATTTTTATTAGTTATTTACTACCATGTAACAAATTATGTTTAAAACTTAGTGACTTAAGAAAACCCAATAAGCATTTATCTTACGGTTTCTGTGTCTCAGAATTCTGTGAGTCAGAAGCCACATAGCAGATGGTTCTAGCTCAGTGTCTCTCATGAAGTTGTGGTCAAATGTTGGCTTGGACTTGAGAATGAACCTCCAAGATGACTCACCCCCGTGACTGCCAAGCAGGTGCTGGGATGGGTACTGTCAGGAGGATACTGTCAATTGTCACATGATGGTGCTTGAGTGGCAGCTAACTTCTTGCATTAGGAGTGATCCCAGAATGAGCAAAACAGAAATGTTAAATATTTTATGACTCAATGTTAAAAATCACATTCTTTCCTTTCTTAAAATCCTATAGATTACAGAGATCAGTCATATTAAATTTGGAAGAACATACATAGGGAACAAACACAAGGAGACCAGAATCATTATCAATGAAGTCTAGCCAGGAGCCTGGCTTCACACTATTTAAAAGAAAGTTCTACATATAAATATAGCTATTTAAGAATTTGTTTGCTATATTAACAAATCATTACGAATAATTACAAAGTTTTGTTTCTATGGGTTTGTGGCAATTCTGTTTCTGTCTCAAGCAACTTCTTCATTCAAGGGGAATGGGAACAAGAACAGTAGCATACAATAATCCTTAAATATTTACTTGGATGTGGTGTACATCACTTTCTCAAATATTAATGGCCTCAGCAAGTAATATGACGAAACTATATAACAATAGTTTATATCCTAGTAGACAGGCATGACAAGTCTCATTGCAATCATGGGAATATATATTGCAGAGAAGTGGAATATAAATGGTCAGTGTTGCAGTCTGGCTGCAGCAAAATAACCGGGGGGTGACGAACAACTTGTGTAGATTGATACAGCAGGAGTGGGAGAGCCGTTTATTGTAAGACAACAGAGGTATTTATACATTCCACACAGCTTATCTAATCTCCACACTTAATGGCTCGCTGGCATTACTTCACAAACCATTCCCTCTGGCAAAATACCAGGTGCCATCCTGACTTGTTTACAGACCCTAACAGGTCAGGAACAATATTAAAATCTGCAAAAAAAAAAAATACTTATTGTGCATATAGAAGTCATGTAATAATCAGTTACATTTTAAAAGAGTAGTTTGACTGGAATGCACATAGACCTACTTAAAACATTGGCCTTGCACTCGAAGAGCAGCAAATGGTCAAACCATTTCTCATATTCACTCATGTTCCCCTGGAATACTTTGGACAGTGTAATGACCACCAACTCATCTATTGTACCTCTTATTCTACTTTCAAACCATATCTGTTCTACTTTAGAGACAGTACAAATCTGATCCAATGATAACTAATCATGTGAAATCCTAAAAAGAATAGGTTGATAAAAACATAGTACATTCTATATTTTCAAAAGTATCTGGAAATATTGCCAAATATCAATAGTGGGGAAAATTGATATCAAATCTGATAACACTTTTTGTAAGTTATTTATTTATTACTTTCCTAATAATTCAACATTACGAGCAAGTGGGGTTGATCTTATAATAATAACCTTTAGATTTGACAGGTACTGTATCCATCTCTGAGAGAAAATGATAACAACTTTATTGTGGTTAACAATCTACCCGGAAATTTTACTTTTAGTATCCAAACTGGATTGTTCATATATTTTATTATGCACGGAAACACTCTGATAATCATATTTTAAGGTCATACGTTATGATTTAAGGTTGCAAAACTATTGTGACCATATGCTTACATGTCCGAAAAGAGAATAGATTATTTTTAAGACTTACACAAATCAAAATACTGATGGTTCTTAGCATCCTTTCTCAGATGTATAGATCTACTCCCCTTGCTGAAGTATGCCAATTAAAATTTATGTAAGAACTGGGATGGTCGTGCATGAAGGAGGAGTTCTATGCTAAATCTGAAATGAAGCCCAAGAAAAATTAAATATTTCACAACCATGTGTCATTTGATAAAGCAAAATTTAACTATTTGAACCCTCAGCTACATAGTTCAGTTGAGCTGTAATTAATAATGTTAATTCTGTTCATGTTGTTGTGTTTTAGCTCTCACAGCTTTTATAAAACTAATTTTATACACTTGAATTTCTATATGAACCAACCTAGCTAATATGTATTAAATAGAAAAAGGTTCTTTTTTTTTTTAAAGAGAGAGGAGAGAGAGAGAGAGAGAGAGAGAGAGAGAGAGAGAGAGAGAGAGAGAGAGAGAGAGAGAGAGAATTTTTAATATTTATTTTTTAGTTCTCGGCGGACACAACATCTTTGTTGATATGTGGTGCTGAGGATCGAACCCGGGCCGCACGCATGCCAGGCGAGCGCGCTACCTCTTGAGCCACATCCCCAGCCCCGAAAAAGGTTCTTATGTGATGTTTCATCCAAATATTTTTAAACTGATACTTCTATCAGTACCCTGCAATTTATCAAACTGGTCATTTATTAATTTTTTTTTTTAAAGAGAGAGTGAGAGAGGAGAGAGAGAGAGAGAGAGAGAGAGAGAGAGAGAGAGAGAGAGAGAGAATTTTTAATATTTATTTTTTAGTTCTCGGTGGACACAACATCTTTGTTGGTATGTGGTGCTGAGGATCGAACCCGGGCCGCACGCATGCCAGGCGAGCGCGCTACGCTTGAGCCACATCCCCAGCCCCTCATTTATTAATTTGTTCACCAAGTTTTTGGTATAATTTTTTTTTCAATATGCAAAAAATACACATCTTGTAAGCATGTAAAAATATACATCCCTGGGGCATTGAATTTCATCGAACTTTCTAACACTGTACTACTAATTGTGTCTAGAGAAATACCACCATTGTATCACTTCACTGCCATTAACTCTATATTCTTCAGCATATGCTGTCATTCTTTCTGTCCCTTAAATTTGATTTTAAATCGGATAAACAATTTTTCTTTATTTTGGTCTTTGCATGTAATATAGAATTTACATTTTTGTAAGTCAGAAGTTCCCATAAATTTACATTATAATTATAGATATAATTGAACTTTAGTTAACGTTGGCCCTTCATACTTAAACTTTGAAATTCTTTGTCCACTAAACTTCGTTAAGAAGATTTGTCTGCAACTGATGCTGACATCTCATGGGAGAGCCACTCTTTAAATAATTGTTTTAAAAGTAAAAAAATCACTTGAAACACAAGCTGTCATTCTATAGTTCATCTCTTTTTCAAGTTTGAATTTTCTTGAGTTTTCTTACAAAAAGTGACAACTCTAGTTAGTTTTAGGTACAAAACAAATGCTTAACTTTTTATAATAACTGCTCTCATTAAACCAAAATAATTTTCTATCATGCTAGTGCTTAGTGTTAGTTAAGAGTAATGAAGGACTGTCCTCCAAAAAAAGCATTATAATTAATGTTTCCTTTAACAAAAATTAATAACCATAATTAATACACATCACATTTTGTCTGCTTTATTATAAAAATGGACACCCACATCCTCTTATTGTTTTTGATGAGGTGAACTAAGGAATTCCCCCAGAGGACAAACTTGCCTAATGTGCTTTTGTATGATTAAAGAAAATTGAAAAACTTCATAGTAGAAAGCACTTTTAAAATATGTATTAGCAATGTTCTCAAAATATTCTCAAAGTCACTATGGAGCATTTCCTTCAAGTTTCTGTGCATAAATCACTTTGCATGCTCTTCAAATAACAGAGGAAGAGATGTCAGCAAATAGCTTCCCAAATATGAGATATTTTTGTAGTTAAATATTTCATTTCTGCATGAGTGGCTATGAACATCTGTGGATTTACCAGGCATTTGTAGTCCAAGTGGCACAAAATAGGTATGTAAAATGGAATATTATCTCATTCAGATAAAAGAGATTATAATAATATGGGAATTATCAACAAATTTAAGACATTTTATGTTCATTTTTATTACATTTGGAGCTATAGAATAAATGTCTCTAATATAATTTTTTTCCTTTTTCACAAACTTCAAGGAAATGAGACTTGTTTCATCATATACATCAGTAGATGTTGATATAGTCATGCTTCTTTTTTTAAAACAAGAATCTGATTTTATAATCAGATTCACATTCAATTTTTCTCTCTTTCCCCATGGTTAATTATTATTTTTATCAACTATCAGGAGTTAACAAATCTTTACATGTGCTTACTACGTAGTAACTACTTGATATATGCTGATTCATTTAATCCTCATGGAAACTCTTGTAAGGTAGGTACACTTCTTCTCCATTTGTAGTAAACAAAACTAAGGCACAGAGATGCTGGGTGACTATCCCAAGGTCTCACAGCTAGCAAATGGGGTACTTGGGATGTGAATCTTAGCTGTTAGGCTCCAGAGGCTTGACCTAACCATTTATGCTTTGCAGTGATAAACTCATTTAAGTTGTGTACCTGATAACTAATGAATTCATTTCACATTCATTGGTGATCCAATAATTGCACCAAAGTATGCATCAATTCCTGATGACACATGGCTGAACAGATTGTGTATGAAGCTATTCAAAGCTGAATCTTCAAACTTAAGGGCAAGTGTTCTCAGTGTTGGGTGGCCAGGGACCCTCAGTTTTCAGTAAAGAAGTTAATAAATATTAAACTTGTCTAGTATACAAGGACCATAAGCTAGTTTTACATAAGTGGAAAGCAAAACTCTTGTTTCCTTTCTTTAAATTTTCACTCCAGAACTTCAAGTTCCCCTAGAAGTAAACCACAGATATATATATGCTTTTACTTTTCACCAGAGTTATTTTTATAACCCAGAAAGATTAATCAGTAAATTGATAAGCAAGGGTTTCAGTGACCTATAAAGCACCCACAATGAGAAGCAAAGTAGCCTTAGTTCCTGTAGCACTCTGGAATCATTTAGAGCCAGACTTTTTTCCTATTTATGTTTGTGAATATTTGTACCCACTTAGCAGGAGAGTATTTCATTTCATCAGTGTTATGATTAGGAGTTAAAAGTAGAAGTTACATTGTGTGATTTAAAGATATTCTCCCAAGCCGCTGAAAGATCCTCTCTTAGTGTTCTGGTATTTATAGCTTTATTGTTACCACTAAAGAGTCATACTTATAGCTGGGGATGGAGGGAAGACACTATGCATGGAGAAATGTAGTATGATAATTCTAACCATTATTAATAATGTACCCTTGTGTAAATTCTTGCAAAAGCTGGTTTTTAAAGGGAGAAAACTGAAAAACCTGGAAGGTCCTTAGAATCCCAAAGGAAGTTTGCTGAAAAGAGGTTCAAAAAGAAACAAAATAATATAAAGTAAAACTGACAAAAAGGCAACATCTAAGGACCCAAAAAGAAACTACCTCACTTTTGCTATATATAAAATAGAATTAAAGGGTAAACAAGTCAAGCCTAATTAATGTTTATTAATTGAGAAATAGTGATCATAGTAATTTTAACTACATAAATTAGACTATTTGAAATTAAGTTCAGAAAATGCAAGTTCAATCATTCAATACTATAACTAAGCTTAAGTAGCTGAACTTGGGTACAAATCAAACCACAGGCCAGTGGCTTCTAAAAAAGCTTCAACATATTCCAAGCACTATTAATACACAAGGCATCACGGATGGGTACTAAAGCAGGATGTGAACCACAAAGTGCCTCCATTCTTAAAACATAAAAGTATTTCCCAGAAGAGACCTGCATCCTGGTTAGACTTGGGTTGCAGGGGAGGAGGGGAAGTCCAGATATGGGTGGAAATGTCTGCAAAGATTTTTCCTGTGCATTAATCATTAATGCAATGAATGAAGTAATAAAATAATTGTGCACCTACGAGAAGAAGCCTTGGATTTGGAATCACCAGTAGCTAGAAATGCCAGCCATCCTTGCAAAATACAGCAAATAGGGTTATTTCAAGGCCACCAAGAAGCAAATCATAGATCCCAGGACAGTGTGTTTGTTTTACATAGAAGGGGCATGTGTTTTGATCACTGCATATGGAAAAGAAGATGCAGTCCAGGAGCACAGGTCCAATGACTTAGTAAAACTAGCACAGACAAAATACATTCCAGGGTGGATCTTGCCACATTCCTTTTAGGCTGTGGAATTACTAAATTATAAGCATGTTAATTATTTACTTACAGATTCTTAACCAGTTACAATAAAATATTTGCTTCATTCTGGAAAAACATGATCAAGAATTTGAAAGATAAATGTGAGGAATTAGAGATTAGCCTCAGGGTTTATTTGTCCCAACTTCAGTCTCTGAAGAAATTTGTGAACAAGAATGACAAGCCCAGAAGTTTCACAAGTGACCTTTCTTTCCTTGGAGACCAGTAATCAGGTTCTAATCACAGAGACCAGCAGAAAAAACACGTGTTACATTATTTTAGAGTCTTTCGGATCCCGTATTTTAGAATAATGGTTATTTATTTAATTCACCATTTAGGGCTGGGGATGTGGCTCAAGCGGTAGCGCGCTCTCCGGGCATGCGTGCGGCCCGGGTTCGATCCTCAGCACCACATACCAACAAAGATGTTGTGTCCGCCGAGAACTAAAAAATAAATATTAAAAATTCTCTCTCTCTCTCTCTCTCTCTCTCTCTCTCTCTCTCTCTCCTCTCTCACTCTCTCTTCAAAAAAAAAATTCACCATTTAAAAATAATACCTATAAAGTTTGTGAAACTATACCTGGCAGAGAGTAAATGGTCAATAATATTGAAAATCATTATTATTATTACTATAATAGCAATATACTAAAACAGATATGAGATATTTGAGGTAACATGCATTTTGAACACACTTTTAATAAAATTTTATTCAAATGACACTATTTAACTCCTTTTCCATCTTGAATTTTTACTACTTTATATGCATACTATTTATGGGTTATTTCTTTTTTTAAAATTATTGATTGTTCAAAACATTACAGAGCTCATGATATATCATCTTTCATACATTTGACTGAATTGGGTCTTGAACTCCCATTTTTACCCCAAATACAGATTGCAGAATCACATCTGTTACACACTCACATTTTTACATAATGGCATATTAGTGACTGTTGTATTCTGCTACCATTCCTATCTCCTACTATCCCCCCTCCCCTCCCCTCCCCTCCCATCTTCTGTCTCTACCTCCTCTGCTGTTGTTCAATTCTCTCCCCTGTTTTTTCCTCCCCCTTGCCCCTCACAACATCTTATAATTTTGTGTATCATTGAAGGTCTCCTACCATTTCCATATGCTTTCCCTTCTCTCTCCCTTTCTCTCCCCCATTCATCTTTGTTTACTGTTAGTGTTTTCCTCATGCTCTTCCTTCCTGTTCTGTTCTTAGTTGCTTTCTTTATATCAAAGAAGACATTTGGCATTTGGTTTTTAGGGCTTGGCTAGCTTCACTTAGCATAATCTGCTCTAATGGCATCTATTTCCCTGCAAATTCTATGATTTTGTCATTTCTTAGTGCTGCATAATACTCCATTGTGTATAGATGCCACATTTTTTTTTATCCATTCATCTATTGAAGGGCATCTAGGTTGATTTCACAGTCTAGCTATTGTGAATTGTGCCGCTATAATCATTGATGTGGCCGTATCCCTATAGTGCGCTCTTTTAAGGTCCTCAGGGAATAGTCCGAGAAGTGCGATAGCTGGGTCAAATGGTGGATACATTCCCAGCTTTCCCAGGAATCTCCATACTGCTTTCCAAATTGGCCTCACCAATTTGCAGTCCCACCAGCAGTGTACAAGTGTACCCCTTTCCCCACATCCTCGCCAACACTTATTGTTGTTTGACTTCATAATGGCTGCCAATCTTACTGGAGTGAGATGGTATCTTAGGGTGGTTTTGATTTGCATTTCTCTGATTGCTAGAGATGGTGAGCATTTTTTCATGTACTTGTTGATTGATTGTATGTCCTCCTCTGAGAAGTATCTGTTCAGGTCCTTGGCCCATTTGTTGATTGGGTTATTTGTTATCTTATTGTAAAATTTTTTGAGTTCTTTGTACATTCTGGATATTAGGGCTCTATCTGAGGTGTGAGGGGTAAAAATTTGTTCCCAGGATGCAGGGTCTCTATTTACCTCTTTTATTGTTTCTCTTGCTGAGAAAAAAACTTTTTAGTTTAAGTAAGTCCAATTGGTTTATTCTTGTTATTAACTCTTGGGCTATGGGTGTCCTATTAAGGAATTCGGAGCCCGACCCCACAATATGTAGATCGTAGCCAACTTTTTCTTCTATCAGACGCAGTGTCTCTGATTTGATATCTAGCTCCTTGATCCATTTTGAGTTAACTTTTGTGGATGGCGAGAGAAAGGGATTCAATTTCATTTTGTTGCATATGGATTTCCAATTTTCCCAGCACCATTTGTTGAAGATGCTATCCTTCCTCCATTGCATGTTTTTAGCCCCTTTATCAAATATAAGATAGTTGTAACTTTGTGGATTAGTCTCTGTGTCCTCTATTCTGTACCACTGGTCCACCTGCCTATTTTGGTACCAGTACCATGCTGTTTTTGTTACTATTGCTTTGTAGTACAGTTTGAACTCTGGTATCGCTATACCTCCAGATTCACATTTCCTTCTTAGAATTGCTTTTGCTATTCTGGGTCTTTTGTTTTTCCATATGAATTTCATGATTGCTTTATCTATTTCTACAAGAAATGCCATTGGGATTTTGATTGGCATCGCATTAAACCTGTAGAGAACTTTGGGTAGTATCGCCATTTTGATGATGTTAGTTCTGCCTATCCATGAACAGGGTACATTTTTCCATCTTCTGAGATCTTCTTCTATCTCCCTCTTTAGGGTTCTGTAGTTTTCATTGTATAAGTCTTTCGCCTCTTTTGTTAGGTTGATTCCCAAGTATCTTATTTTCTTTGAGGATATTGTGAATGGAGTGGTTTTCCTTATTTCCATTTCAGAGGTTTTGTTGCTGATATACAGGAATGCCTGTGATTTATGCATGTTGATTTTATAACCTGCCACTTTGCTGAATTCATTTATTAACTCTAGCAGCTTCTTTGTAGACTCTTTTGGGTCTGTTAAGTATATTATCATGTCATCCGCAAACAACGATAATTTAATTTCTTCTTTTCCTATTTTTATGCCTTTAATTTCTTTTGTCTGTCTAATTGCTCTGGCTAGTACTTTGAGAACTAAATTGAATAGAAGTGGTGATAGAGGGCATCCCTGTCTTGTTCCAGATTTTAGAGGGAATGCCTTCAGTTTTTCTCCGTTTAGGATGATGCTAGCCTGAGGTTTAGCATATATAGCTTCTACAATGTTGAGGTAAGTTCCTGTTATCCCTAGTTTTTCTAGTGTTTTGAACATAAAGGGATGCTGTACTTTGTCAAATGCCTTTTCTGCATCTATTGAGATGATCATATGGTTCTTTTCTTTAAGCCTATTGATGTGGTGAATAGCATTTATTGATTTCCGTATATTGAACCAGCCTTGCCTCCCAGGGATGAATCCTACTTGATCATGGTGCACAAGTTTTCTGATATGTTTTTGTATTTGATTCACCAGAATTTTATTGAGAATTTTTGCATCCAAGTTCATTAGAGATATTGGTCTGTAGTTTTCTTTCTTTGAAATGTCTTTGTCTGGTTTCGGGATCAGAGTGATGTTGGCCTCATAGAATGAATTTGGAAGAGCTCCTTCTTTTTCTATTTCTTGAAATAGCTTGAAAAGTATTGGTATTAATTCTTGTTTGAAGGTTTTGTAGAACTCCGCTGTATACCCATCCGGTCCAGGGCTTTTCTTGGTTGGTAATCTTTTGATGGCTTCTTCTATTTCTTCCTTTGTTATTGGTCTGTTTAAATTGTGTGTGTCTTCCTGTCTCAATCTGGGCAGATCATATGCCTTAAGAAATTTATCGATATCTTCACTATCTTCTATTTTATTGGAATATAGGGTTTCAAAATACTTTCTAATTATCTTCTCTATTTCTGTAGTGTCTGTTGTGATATTGCCTTTTTCATCCCGTATGTTAGTAATTTGAGTTCTCTGTCTTCTTCTCTTCGTTAGCATGGCTAAGGGCCTGTCTATCCTATTTATTTTTTCAAAGAACCAACTTTTAGTTTTATCAATTTTTTCAATGGTTTCTTTTGTTTCAATTTCATTGATTTCTGCTCTAATTTTAATTATTTCTTGTCTTCTACTACATTTGCTGTTGTTTTGCTCTTCCATTTCTAGGTTTTTGAGGTGTAGTGTGAGTTCATTTATTTGTTGTTTTTTTTTTTTTTTCTTTTTTTTGAGGAAAGAACTCCAAGAAATGAATTTCCCTCTTAAAACTGCTTTCATTGTGTCCCATGGATTCCGGTATGTTTGTTTGTATTATCATTTGTCTCTAAGAATTTTTTCATCTCCTCCTTTATGTCTTCTGTAACCCATTGATCATTCAGTAACATATTATTCATTTTCCATGTGATGTAGAATTTTTCCTTCCTTCTTTTATCATTGATTTCCAATTTCATTCCATTATGATTAGATATGGTGCATGGTATTATCTCCACGCCTTTATATTTACTAAGAGTTGCCTTATGGCATAATATATGGTCTATCTTTGAGTAGGATCCATGTGCTGCTGAGAAGAACGTGTATCCACTTGATGATGGTTGATGTATTCTATATATGTCGGTTAAGTCTAGGTTATTGATTGTGCTGTTGAGTTCTATAGTTTCTTTGCTCAGTTTTTGTCTAGAGGATCTGTCTAATGGTGAGAGCAGTGTGTTGAAGTCACCCATAATTATTGTATTGTAGTCTATTTGACTCTTGAACTTGAGGAGAGTTTGTTTTATGAACGTTGCAGCTCCATTGTTTGGTGCATACAAATTGATAATTGTTATGTCTTGTTGGTGGATGGTTCCTTTTAACAGTATATAGTGTCCTTCTTTATCCTTCTTGATTAACTTAGGTTTGAAGTTGATTTTATTCTATATGAGTATGGCCTGCTTGCTTCCGAGGGCCATGTGAATGGTATGATTTTTCCCAACCTTTTACCTTCAGCCTGTGTATGTCTTTTCCTATCATATGAGTCTCCTGAAGGGAGCATATTGTTGGATTTGTTTTTTTGATCCAGGTTACTAGCCTATGTCTCTTGATTGGTGAGTTTAGGCCATTAACATTTAAGCTTACAATTGAGATATGATTTGTACTTCCAGTCATGCTTCTTTATTTATTTATTTTAGTTTGGCTAGTTTTACTTTTTGGTTATTTTCCTCCCCCTTTACTGAGATACCTCCTGCTGTTAGTTTTGGGCACTATTTTTCAATTCCTCTTCTTGTAGTATTTTGCTCAAAATGCTTTGCAGTGCTGGTTTTCTTGCTGCGAATTCTTTTAGCTTTTGTTTATTGTGAAAGATTTTAATTTCATTGTCAAATCTGAGGCTAAATTTTGCTGGGTACAGTATTCTTGGTTGGAATCCATTATTTTTCAGCATTTGAAATACATTGTTCCAGGATCTTCTCGCTTTCAAAATCTGTGATGAGAAATCAGTCGTTAACCTAATTGGTTTACCCCTGAATGTAATCTACCTCCTTTCTCTCGTAGCTTTTAATATTCTCTCCTTGTTCTGTACATTGGCTATCTTCATAATTATATGTCTTGGTGTTGGTCTATTATGGTTTTGAATGTTTGGGGTCCTGTAGGCTTCCAGGATTTGGCAATCCATTCCATCTTTCATCTCTGGGAAGTTTTCTAGAATTATTTCATTTAATATGCTGCCCATTCCTTTGGTTTTAATCTCTATGCCTTCTTCTATCCCGATGACTCTCAAATTTGGTTTTTTTTATGACATCCCATATCTCTTGAATAGATTGCTCATGGGATTTAAGCATCTTTTCTGTGTTGACTATATTCTTTTCAAGTTGATAAACCTTGTCTTCATTATCTGATGTTCTGTCTGCTACTTGATCAAGTCTATTTGTAATATTCTCGTTTGAGTTTTTAATTTGGTTTATAGTTTCCTGCAATTCTAGGATTATTGTTTGATTTTTTTTTTTATGATCTCTATCTCCTGGTAGAGCTCGTTCTTTGCCATTTGAATTTGTTTGTTTAATTCATTTTCAAAATATACTTTTATTGCTTGGACTTGCTGTCTCATGTCTTCTCTAATATTCCTTTCCATTCAAGTTAGATATGCCTTGAGTTCTTTCCCTATCCCTGCTTCTGGTGTTTCTATGTCCTCCTGTAGAATTAAGTTGTCCTGCATTGTTTGTACTCCTTTTTCCCCTTGTTTTCTCATGTTGTTCACGTTACTTTCCAGCTCTATTTGATTGCCGTGTTTCTGCTCTCTTCTATAGATTTGTTTTGGTTTTGTATTACTCTGTTGTCTCTCCTTTGTGTTGTTAAACTATGCCTGTTAACGTGGATTCCGCTGGGAAGGAATTCCGACAGCTGAGCTCCAGTGACAGTACTCTGCTATGACGGGCCCCAGGCTCCTTGCCGGGGTGTTCTAATGGGGGGGTGTGACTGGACTGTCTTTGGTTTCAGCTCCCGGTCGTGGCAGGCGGGCTGTCTCCAGCCGCCCAGTTTCACAGGGTGATCCGTCGCCGGCGGGGGGGTGGACTCCAGCCGCCCAATCGCGCAGGCAGCGGGCCGGCTGTCGCCGGTGGGCGGGCGATCTCTAGCCACCCAGTCCTGCGGTCGGTAGCCGGCGGGCGGGCGTTCTCCTACCGCCCAGTTACGCGGGCAGTGGGTAACTGTCGCCGGCAGGCCTGCGGTTTCCAGCCGCCCAGTCACGAGGGCCTGGCCTCTAGTCCCCTTGTTTCTCCTGCTAGTCTTGGTTTCTCCTGCTAGACCAGATTTCCCCTGAGTGATGGCTCTCGGCAGTTCAAACTGTACTCTGGGCCTGCCGTTTGTTGGGTGTGGAGGGTGGCTATTGGGAACCCCAGCACTCTATTGTTTTGTTTCCATTGTGGGGGATAGAACTGCACCGCTTCCTTCCCCCTCTGAAATCCCGTACTCAGCCCGGGGGTTAGTGCGGGCTCATCCGGCAGGATTCCACAGAATCGCAGCCACTTTTCTCCCTGCTTGCTAATTAATCACTTCTCTGTGGCGCCCCGCCTTCTGTAGCCACGGGGCAGGCCACGCGAATCAGTCATCCTGGATCTCCGGGGTCGCACAGTTGGCTATTGGGATCCCCGGCACTCTATCGTTTTGATTTTTTCTGCTTGCCCCTCCCCCAGCGCTGGCTAGACAGGTTTCGTTTTGGCTGCTGATGGGAGGGGGAGTTGAAGGTCAGGTGTCTCTAGTTTTCCCCTAGTCTTTATACAGGCTCACTCTGATACTCCCTCCCCCGGAAAGCCTAGGAGAGATTTTATGCGAATTCCCCAATGTATGGGGGATGAGCTGAGTGACACACACCTGTTTTATTGTTGCAGTCTGTCGGAGAGTGGCGGTGGATACTTCAGCTCTCCAAGATGGTGGCTGCTGATTGCCTTGGTGGAGTTTCCGTTGTGGGGGATAGGACTGTATCGCTTCCTTCCCAGTCTGAAATCCCGTACTCAGCCCGGGGGTCAGTGCGGACTCAGCCGGCGGGATCCCACCAAATTGAAGCCACTTTTCTCCCTGCTTGCTAATTAATTGCTTCTCTGTGGCGCCCCACCTTCTGTAGCCGCGGGGCAGGCCGCGCGAATCAGTCAGCCTGGATCTCCGGGGTCGCACATTTGGGTATTCTATGGGTTATTTCTTTAATGTCTGAATTTTTAAAAAACATTTAAAAGTAGCAGTTAAGTTTACAATCATGGTGCTAAACATATGTTCAAAATGTTTGTGAATGGATTAGGTGGCAAAGTGAGATTTTCTTTCTTCTTCACATTTTATTTCTTTGACCTTGCCACATTTGGTAAATCAGTAAAGAGACAGCCTATGTGTTAATTCAGAGATAATTCTTTGAGAGATCTCTAAAGGTTTTATAGTTATTTCCTTTTAATAGTTGGAAAAACCTAAATCTGCAAAGTATAACTACATCTACGGCAGACTTTCAACATGGAGCTGTGAATGGTGAAAGAACTTCTGGATATATTCCAGGACAGAAAACCAGAAAATATCAAGTACAATGTCAAAGAAAGTAAGGAGAAGGAGGTAGACCAGAAATCAGGTGGGCTTCAGGAGGCCTACCCAAGGCTCACACACTGTAAGTACCGCAGAGACAAGGTAAATTTCAAGTCATTTTTTAATATTCATTGGACTGTGTTCATTTCAAGATAACTTCCTTTTCAATAAACTGTAGCTAAACATCCTTCTAGATAAACAGCCCATACTGAGCTTAAAATAAGAGTCATTGGACATGGTGGTACACATCTGTAATTCCAGCAGCTTGGGAGGTCAAGACAGGAGGATGGCAAGTTTGAAGCCAGCCTAAGCCATTCAGTGAGGCCCTAAGTAAAATTAAAAATTAAAAAAGGGGCTTAGGATGTGCTGAGTGGGTAAGCACCCCTCAGTGGCTCAATAGGTAAGCATCCCGTTGTGTGTTTTTCTTAATGACAGGTCTATATTTCATAAGTATTGCCTGGTAAGTATAATATATTAAATTCATCAAATGATTGTTTCAAAAGTAACAATAATTATCTCTTCCTGCAAATGATACTCCCAGAGTTGTCAAGCTCTTCCAAAATTGAGTGACCTAACTTTTGTTTTTCATTGAGTAAAACAACTGGCATGTTATCCTTAGACAGCTAATTTATGTACTGTATTTATTCTATAAGAGCAAAATTGTGAAGGAAACAATTTGCCAGAGTCAAACATCGCTCTCTCCATCTTTACTTTCCACGCTGCCTCTAGCATTTTCAATGTGGTGGTTATAGCGTTAAGACTGCACTACATTGCAATTCATTTTCCCCCTGTTACCCAAGAGCCTAAAAGCAAATTCCCAACAATACATTAAGAGGCATAAAACAATTCTTGAAAAAAAGAATTAGATTAGATATGAAGCAATACAGGGAAAGTTGGAGATTGGGAATTAAATTTATCAAGTTGCGTGTGAAGAAATGTCCTCTGTGAGATCTCCAAGGATCCTGTGGTGGACGTTTGATACACTGTGCCTAGGATTTGTCAGGTTGCTGCACAGTTCCTGGATTCAAAGAAACAAGCGTTCACTTATCTTGTAACACTGGTCCCAAGATGGACCAATTTGTCTGCCAATGTTTATCCTTCTTTCAAGGTAACTCCACTAAGTGGATTTTTCTCAAATAAAAGCTGAAGCTGAGCTCATTTTATTTCATTTTTTTTCTCATTTTGTGCATTCAACTGAGTGTTCCTGGTTCATGAATATGCCTCTCCTTTCCTTGAGCTTTTCCTCTAACTTATTGATAAATATTGAAGTATGCCATAAAAATTTGTGTTTTCCACAAGTGGGGACATCTAGATAATTCAGATATTAAAATCTACTTTAAATCCTTAAGCCTCATGCTCTACTTCTTCCTTAGCCCTGTTTCTAGTATAGCCTAAAAAATAATAATAATAAGTTGACTTTGTCTTCTTATTATTTTAAGTTTGTGTTGTAGTCAACCCTCAAACACGGAGTAAAATTAACTAAATAATCAAAAAGCAGAAGAAACAAGGTCAGCAATGTCCAAAACATGAATCTTTGAAAAAAGCAAGATTTATCTGATTAAAATTTCCCCTACCAGGCAGAGGCTCATTCTCTATTTACATGCTTGTTATCTTTATCAGGTTCATCCAAGTTTTCTTGCGGGGGAGGGGGGAATGTGGGATAACATTCAAGAATTGTTCCACTGTAAACACCTTGTCCTTCTGTTTCCATGCTTTTTATTTATAATCATATCACCCAAAGAAATGCCAGGAGCAAGTTTTCCCTTTAAACTTTCCCCTTTTCATTTGGCTTTCTTCTTTGTCTCTTCTTTCTTTCTTACCATAATGTACTCTTTAAAGAAAAGGGGGTGGGGCTGTCAATTAGTAATCTCAAAATAATACTTTGCCATTTACTTAGAAACTAAAACATTTCCAAATACTTTCCACTTTAATAATGGAGTCAGACAAATACAGTTTTAAGAGTTCCATAACTCTCATTGCTCTAGTGGTTTTCCAAATATTTTCATTATGTGATAGAAAATGGCTTTCTGCTCAATACACCAGATAAATCTGACCATGAAGTTGCTTGCAGGGTAACTGAAAGGTGTTGGTCTGTGCTTTTATTGCTCTATTTATAGAATGATGGCTAAACCTAACATTACCTTATAACCCATGAATAAATTACATTGTCTTATATTTTCTAAAATCTGAATTCTTGACCATGTGAGAAATGAAACTATGCTACAGTTTAGCAATTTGGTTTTACAATGATTTCACTTTTAAAAAAGAAAACGTTATTGTGCAGTGACCCCTCCCCCAACCGTAGATAATCACTCTCTTCTGTAAAATCTGAGTCACAACTTTACAATTGAGAAAGGCCTGAGCTTGGGATCCCCAGCTCTGAACTCTTTCAAAACTGGGGTATAACTTTGCTTACGCTTGTTCTGCTACTGCTTGGGGAGTGGTCCGAGGCCACAGGTAGACATGAGTACAAGACCTCTTTCATCCTCAAAAAATTCCCCTCCCCACAGTGCCTTGCAGATTTATTTAAATTGAGTTCTTTATTATCCTTCTAAATTAAAAACAAAAGACAAAATAAAAATGTTGTAGAAATTTGAAAAGAAAGTAATGCTAGGAGAAGAATTATTTGAATTACATTATTTCTAGTTGATACCACACTATAATAAAGAGGGGGAAAACAGAATGAGCTCAAAATTTTGCTCAGTCCCTTAATTCCTGTGATGCCTATGAGTTCATCTTTTGTGTAGTAAGCCTAATTCTACTTGCAGAGTTGTTCCCATAATTTAAGCAGGATCATGTGTGCAATCTACTTAGCAGACCGTATTCATACACTGACTAGCTCTTTCTTCTGGACTCCAGTAGTGGGAGGAGGCTAGAATCTTGACCATTTGCTTTTTCGTATAATGCAGGACACTGATCATCCAACTGCCATATGCAAACTCTCAGGAATACACAAAACACCTGGCAAAGAATAGGTTACCAGGATCATTTTGGGAGAATCAATTTTTATACCCATTATTTCTCTACGTACTCTTTTCTAAACTTGCTCGTTTTAGAAGGCTGCTATGTTTGGTGAAGGCAGCACACCAACAAGGTACCATCTCCTTCCAACCCTCCCAGTTGACCCAAAAAGGTCAGGGATGGAAACATTCTTTTCATGTATCACAAATTTATGTTGCACTGCTTCAGTGTCACAATGCCCTGTTTGGCGGGGTATTGTCAAAGGAATAAGTTGGAAAATTGTGCCAAGACTTTCTTTTAATAAAGGTACCATAACACCCCTAGCCTGTCTAGTAAAGAAGTGCATTTCCAAGGCAAAATTTACTTGTTATGGTCAACAGTGATTTGTAGTCAATGGTGATTTTTCAGCATCTGTAACATATTTTTGTTGATATTATCAATTGACTATTACTGATAATATAATAACAACTCAATCAGAAGAAATGCTTAACCCTCAGTTTCCAGAATTAACTTAGAATTCAATTTTGATTTATATTCATATTTTTGAAACAGAAAATATGAGAGGGTGATCAATAAAAGAACTTCAAGCATGAAAAATGTTATATTATGATAATATTCTGGGGAGGTAATATAATAAAAGTTCAATTTTAAGCAAAATGAGGAAGAGATTGTTCATGAGTTTTAAAATCAATGGTTCTGGGTTCCATGTCACACTGGTCTTTACATCCCCTTGGAAACATTTAAACAGTGATCTAAAAACTACATCTTTCAATGATAATGTTTGTAATATGTGAAAAATTCCATCCTTTCCAGCCACTTAAACTTGTTGCTAAAAATGTATAAGATCACACACAGTTAAAAAATCATTTTCTGGTATCTGTAAGTAATATAAGCTAGTCAGCTGAATGTCAAGACAGAGGCTAAGGACACAGACTTTCAGATCAGAAAGAAAAGGCTTCAAAACCAGTCATTGCCTTTTTGTTTTTAATAATCCATGTCCAACTGATCCTTCTCTGAATCTCAGTTCTCTTATCTTTAAAATGGAGGTAACCCTGATAGAATTAAATGAGATAATGTATTTAAAATGATTGGCATCATGCTTTGCTTTGGCCAGGTACCATCAATGTCACCATCACTACTGCTTGTGGGGGAGACAAAGAAAATGGACCTTCTGTGCAAAAAGTGACTAAGAAAATTCGAAAAGTGAAACTTCGAACTTCAATCAGCATTTCTATACAGAGCATATACAAGTGGACTAAAAAGCATGTGAAATTGCTCAGCATCACTGCCCATTAAAATAATGAAATCAAATCCACAATTAGATAGCATTTCACACCCACTACAATGGCAGGACATCAAAGAAATGGAGTGGTGGGTGAGTAGGGAGCCAGACAAATATTGTATGGGTGGAGAGGTGGAAAAGCTAGAACCCCCTCAAACACTGCTGGTAGGAATGTAACATGAAACAGCCACCATGGAAAAATGTTTGATGACTCCTAAAAAATTTAAATATTAAATTTTCATATGATCTAGTAATTTCAACCTAGGTATATACCCAATAGAATTAAAAACAGGTATTCAAATAAATACTTGTACCCAAATATTCACAGCAGTGTTATTCAAAATAACCAAAAATAGAAACAACTTAAATGTTCATCAATGATGAACGATAACCAAATTGTGGTTTTTACACACCACAATGGAATATTACTCGGCCATAAGAATCAATGAAGTTCTGATACATGCTACAAAATGGAAGAAACTTAGAAATGTTATGCCAAGTGAAAACGCAAGACACAGAGGTCACAGATTGAATGATTCTTTTTATATGAAATACCTAGAATAGGCAAATCCACTGAGACAAAAAAAAAAAAAAAACAGTAGTCACTGCCATAGTGTGGGGCATGACCACTTCATCAGTAGAAGTTCTCCTTTGGGGGTGATGGCAATGTTTTGGAAGTAGATAGAGGTGAAGTTTGCATAACATTGTGAATGCACTCAATACTATGCAGATTTAAAATATCATATTTCCCATGTGATATATGTTGGACCGCAATTCTTCAGTTGTAATAACAAAGATGGTCACATACCCTCCTTGTCTTGAGGCTTTATTAATAATAGAACCAAACTTCTCCCACCTTAGGAAAAAAGAAAAAAAAAAAAACACACAGCTATGAACAACAGGCAAAGCACAGCAGCCCTCTACAGCCAGGAAGCCTCACTATAGACAGGATGCTTGCTCTGAAAGACAAAGGTGCTTCAGACAACCTCCCCTCCAGACTGCACCTACCTGCACCAAAACCATCTTGGGCATTTAGAAGGATATATGACACTCTCCACTTCCAAACCAGATCTTCAGTCACAAGAAAAACTGTAGGAAAAGGGAAGAGGAGGGACTGGTAGGGCACAGCACTCTTCTCCAGGGATAGTACTGACTTGGGAGTTTAAGAAAGGTAGTGTGGGAAAGGAAATTTGCATAATTAGTGCAATTGCTCAAATGTGGTTGGCTTAGTTACCTGGATAAGGCTGCTGGTGGTGGCCATTGGAATCTCAAGTGACTGATTCCTACATGTGGATCCCTGTTCTCAACACTTACTATGTAGGTAACTCGAGGAAAAATTGCTTAGTATCTGTAAAGTTGGGTTTTCCTAACCTATAAAATGGGATTGGTGATATAATCTCTCAAGAGAGTTTTTGAGGAAAAAACAAGACAATGCAATTTTCTCACAAACTTGCCTGAGGGTAATAATCACCTATTATTATAAATTGTTATATCATATCATGCTATATCAGCCATGATATAGATTCTAGGGCACATAGGAAATAAATTTCAAATTAACAGCATTTTAGGTTTTTATTTTAGTGATTATGGCGAATATTCAAATGAGACTTCAAGGTATTTGAAATAATTAACCAAAAAAGAAAAACATCTATTCAAATAGTTTTTTCTTATTATTATGCCAAATAATTGACTTGACCAGTATTTCCCCATTCAGAGTACTCAAATTGAATGGAAAAATATAGTGACAATTTAAGTTTCTGGAAAAGATGTCTACACTGTCAGCAATCAATAAAGCTATTTAAGAATTATTTCCATTTGGCTGTAGGTGAGGAAGTAGAGATTCTAACAGATGAAAATTCCTTCAAATTTCTAATTAACTTTCTCATGAGTCAATAACTAAGTATCTTCAAAGAATAGCAATTTATTTATCTGAGGGTGTGCCAATGATTCACCAGATTGAAAGGGAGCCAAATAAAATGATCCAATTAGATCCAGTAAACCCACCTACTACATTGACTTTTCAACTTTTAGGTATTTTCTTTTCTTTCTTTTTTTTTTCCCAAAAGGACAGTTGCAATCCACTGATTGTTTTCATAAGTACTAATTTGTTCCAAATTACCAGTGGATTGGTTGCATCCTCAAATTTGAGAAGCACTGAACTGACATAGTCACTAGGAATTAGTATTTTTATCCTCTCACAAATTGTGAACAATAAAATACCTGGATTGGGTCAGAAGTAAACAAAGAATCGAAAATCACAGTTTGTAAATCACCAAAGAGAAGAGATAAAACAACAATGTAGACCATAGCAGAACTTTATGTTCTCATCTGGCTATCTCTCACTTTAATTTCATCAGCCCATAAGTAGGAATGATGTGGAAATTTATGTAGAAACATGTGTTATGACTACTTGCAGGTTTGACATTTATTATTAATTACAAATAAAACACCTGCCAAATCTTGTCTGTGTATTCAGACATTCTTGAGTGTGATTTTGAATATCAGAGATAGCTTATGAAAATATGATCTAAGCACCATGTTCTTTGAGAGGAAATGGCAAAGGTGGGGGGAAAGTAGTGCGTTTATTATTACATTGATAAAGAGTTCACACCTTTGTTTTATTATTTTTCTCTCATCTGCTTTTGTTCACTTTCTTTTTATCTACTGTCTGTCCTAGGATTCAGCACAAGGACTTTCCAACATCCTGTGATGAGTGGCAGTGCTCTTTTGTTATTGTAGAGGGATTTACTGTTGCTAATGCAATAGCACTGGGGGGAACCTTGGAAAGCAGTAAGTGTGCTCACTTTTTAATCAAGATGCTAGGATTTGAATTCCATCTCTCCATTTACTGCTTGTGTAAACATGGACTTTTGTTAAACCTCTCTGTCAGTTTTTTTTTCATTTGTATAAAAGGGGTAATGCACAACTCAGAGGCTATTACAATTCTTTCTTTAAAATATTTTTTAGTTGTAAATATATCTCTCATTTTATTTACTTTTATGTGGTGCTGAGGATTGAACCCGGGCCTCACACATGACAGGCAAGTGTTCTACCACTGAGCCACAACTCCAGCCCCACAGTTTTACAATTCCATAGGAAAAAAGTATTCACTCCAATAAAGAATACTCCATATTGAGTCATATTTTGCACCAGTATTATAGAATAAAAATTTGTGACATTATTCTTATGTCTGATGAAAAAGATTGATTTTGAGGTAAGCAAATTAGTCACCATCTACTATCTGATCAAAGGGTTGTTATTGACCACAAAGGACCCACTGTGCATATATTTTCTGTGAAATAGAGAAACGCCAGTGAAGATGTCACTATCAGTGGCAAAACATGTAAAAAGAATTTTCAACAAACCATCCTGATCATTGGCTCAAGGTTTTAATGTACTCAAATAGTAATCATTATAGAACAGAGAATAAATCCTGGTTTTAAATTAAAATATCTTTATTTTTACATAGTATAAATATTGATAAAATATTAGGTGATCATTCATTTATTCATTTATGATATAAAATATTATGCAATGATGTGCCTTTCATTCATTCAGATTCTGGATTCAAAATTCAGAAGAATACTTTAGAACCATGGCGCCAGAGACAGAATTACTACTCATTATAGATGTAGATAAAGTATGATATTAGATTTCTTTCTTAGGTACCTCTCTGTGCATTGAAATAGGAGTTTACCATTTGAGTTCTTTTGAGACCTGCATTGGATTTGCATATAATGTTAATTTGGAGAAAAGAGAGGGAAAACCCTACAAACATTAAAGAACAATAAGATTCACCAATATGAGCTACTAATTAAATCTGAAAAAAATAGAACTAATCTTTTTCTTCATTTGAATATGAAATACATGAAGAATAAAATAATGAACACTTTTTATTCACACCCACCTTTACTAAAACTTAATCATATTCACATCAGACATGTTCTTAAAAATTACAGCTGTACTTGAACCCTTCTATGGGTCTCCCTTCAATCTTACTCCCTTTGTTTTCACAATGAACATTTTAATACATTTCATTCAAGGATGAGTTCATGAACAATCTCTAGTATTGCATGTTTTTAACTTTATGAATGTGACCTTACTACATGCATCATTCCGTAATATGTTTCAATATGTGCTGAAAGGCTTTCAATATTTTATCCAAGTTGATTTATATAGTTCTAATTTGTTCTTTTAACCATTATATGATATTTTATTATTTATTTACTTTATATTATTTGTATTATTTATTACCATAAAGCATTAATACTGTTGAAAATATTCAGGTTCTTTCCACATTTTCACTTTTAAAATGAATGTTAACAAGAAATAATCTGCTACAAAATATAAACACATAGTCAGAAGATGTGTAAATCTTCACATGTACTGAATATTGCCAAATTTCTCTCCAAAATCACTTAAATTCTTATTTCCACAGTTGTTAAACATTTTACAGTGTCAGATTTTAAGTTCATTTCCACCCATTTAGTATGAAATTATATTTCACAACTGCTACATTTGTATTTTCATAATGACCACACTTACATTTCTTTAAGAATCTGAAGGTTTTATTTATTATTTTATTTGGTTGTCTTTTGTTATGCATTTCATAAATAGTTCAAGTATTGTAGATATTCATTTTTTAGATATGTATAACAATTTCATGTTTTAAGTCTATTTTATATCTTCTATATGAAAATATTCACTTTGTAATGTGTCAATTTTATCAGTAATTTCCTATGTGATTTGCATTTTGTGTGTAATATAAGAAATGTTTTTCTTTCTCTAACTTTAGTGATAGTTTATTTTACTTTCAGAATTTCTCAGTAGATTTTTCAATACACTGAACTCTACATTGCATGCATGAAATTAGGGAAGAATCTCTCCATTTTTTTTCAATGAGAATCTGAATGCCTTTTATGAATAATCTGTTTCCCTTTAATAGTATATAATGCTATCACTTTCATGAAAAATTTTCTGTATATTATTGAGTCTGTTTCTGAGCTCTTTGTAGCCATGGATCTGTTTCAGGATCTGCAATCCAATACTGCTCTTTCATAATTGTTATAGAATTATACTCTTGATATCTCAAAAGTAATTCTTTCTTCTTGTTTTCTTCAAAATTATTTTGAATTTTTTTCCATATGATCAGTTTGTCAAATCCCATTAAAATCTTATAGGATTTTATTGGAAATAATACATTAATTTGGGGAGAAATACACTACAGTAATTTATAATTTTTAAACATTTTCTCAACTATTTAGGTTAACTAAATTTTAAGTTACTAGGGAGATGTTTTTTTTTTTTCAGTTTTTCAATAGGTGGTTTTCTTTTTCCTTTTAAATATCTTTCCATTCTGATTTTACAATGTAATTGTATTTTCATCAAAGTACATGATCTGTTATTAATTTCTTTAAAACACTGGAATTTCATTTGTAAGAAAATATCTCTCTTTATTATTAGTTCAAAGTTGCAACTTTGTTATCTTCTATAGCCTCAGTGTTTTCTTATTTTTTTTTTTAATTTTTATTTATTTTTAGTTGTAGTTGGACACAAAACCCAGCACCTCACACGTGTTAGGCGAGCACTCTACCACTGAGCCACAACCCAGCCAATGTTTTCTTTTTGCTTTTGTCTTTTTTTCCATGAAGATATACTTACATTAAATCTTCCTTTATGACTGTGGCTATGTCGATTTTATCCTGTGATTGTTAATAGTTTCAATTTATACCTTTTCGAAGATTATGTAGTTGTATGAATAGAGATTTGTTAGTATTATGTTTTTAGGTGGATGGTCCTTTTGTTATTATGTAGTTTCCTTGTTAAATTCTTTTGACTTAAACTCCATTTTGTCCAGCATTAATACTTGCTATCTTTCAGTTTATATTTGACCGTTACGTCTTTTCTTCTTTTTCTCCGTTGCTTTGTTCTGAATGAGTCTCTATGATCTGTGTGCTAAATGTATCATTCTCTAGAAGAGCTAAGGTCAATCCGTCAATCTGTTTTCACACAGAATGATCACTAATATATGTGATACCTTTACTTACCAATTTATTTTGTTTTCCAAAAATCATCCTGTTTTTGTTATTATATGTATATGGGGTTTTTGTTTCTTTGTTTTGTTTTTGCTTCTGCTTCTTGTTTTTGTCATTATTGAACTTATTAAGTTTATAAGTTTGTTTTTTTCCTTGTACTTACTTAAAAGTAGGTTATTACATTTTAAGTGGATATCTATAATTTTTTTTTAAATGCTAAAATATGTTTAATTTTTTCTAAAAACTTCCTCAAGTTAATCAGAATTTTGGCCCTCTTCCTGAACATGTCTGGAAATTCAGGTTGTGTTAACAGGGCCCATTCTCCTCATCCTCAGTTGGTAATTGGGTTTGTAGTGGCAACTTGGGACTTGTCCTGTTGTGAGGTAACAACTGTAGCAGTTCCAGCCACCAAGTCACGAAGCAACTCCATTTTTTGCCTGGGCATGAAACTATAGGAGTATCTCAGCCCAGGATCCACCTCTGACAGCCCTAGGTGCATAACCTCCCACAAGGTGGAGCCAAGGAGGGTGTTGTCAACCATTTCCTCAGCTTTTCACATTCAGGGGAGCCCACCCAGCCAGCAGTAAATCTGGCCAAGTCCTTCACCTCACAGAGACAGCTCCATGTACCTCCAGTTTGCCACTGTCCACTTCCAGCACAACAGCACAACAATTGCTCTATGTTTCTAATCAGTTTCAAATCCTAGTTTTATAGTCTATGTATTTTAGGCTTTATAATTTTTATTTATATATTTGTGTTATAAAGTAGAACAGGTGCTTGAGAACACTGCCACCAACCTTAGTAGGAGAAGCCTTAGGACCACAGAATACAAGAAGTTCCAGAGCACCCAGGCTCAGATAGAAAATATAAACTGGAAGAATTGACAATAACAAATGTGCTATTAAATATGTTCTATGTTTGCTCCACATAGATATCAATACATTAATAAAGTCAAATAAATTATCATTAGCTCTTTTTTTTTTATTGAAGGCCTGGTTTCCTGTTTAAACTGAAAAACATCGTTCAGGTTACTGATTTTTTTTTTTTTTTGAACAGGTCACTGTTGCCATATAGTCTAACTGAGCCTACCAACTTAGTAGATAGCAGAGTCTTCCACAAAAAAAGTGGATATGAACATCGGTGTGTGACTAAAGAAACCACATTATTTTTATAATATTTTTTTGTAGAAGAATTGCTAAGCTTTTGCCTCCTTTTTTTTTTTTGATTAATTTCATGCCTGACTCAGTCAGAGATTAGGCCTTGACACAGGTTATAATTAAATATTGAAATCATGAAGTGCAAGAATGTTTAATTTTTAAAATATGAGTTTTAATTTACCTCATACAGAGAATAGCTCTGGTCACCTGCAGAGATGCATTACACACTACATTGCCTAATGTAGGATGCCTGAATAAGGCTGAGCATACAGTTAAAGTAAACTAATGCAATTTACTGAACAGCAGTCAAATATTTATCCAGTTGATGAAGCAGACTTTATGTGAAACTCAGACAATAATTAAAGAGAAGCCTTGCTTAAAACATGCTTACTCTAGTTTTCACAAATATGTTATATCCTTTCTGTATCTTCCATTTTCCTACATATCTCTGTAAACCTTAAATGCTCCACAGTGAACATTGTATGGAATGAATATCAAAGATATTTTCTGGTATTTCACAGTATTTTAGAACTAGGAGAGTAGATTGATTGCAAAAGCAGACCTTGCTCTTCTGGTACTCATACTTAATGCAATATGACTGTGTGGTGCTTTCCATCAATGATGGAGTCTATTTCTCCACCTTTTGAATTTGCCTGGTTTATGACTTAGAATATGACAGCCATATTGTTATGCTTATTCAGAGGCTCTGCCTCAAGAGACTGTAGGCTTCTTCTTCCTGTGGAATCCCTGCATAGGAACAAGAACAAGCCCAGGCCATCTCATGGGGGATGAGAGACAATGTTGAACCATTCAATACAATCCTACTCACAGCCACCCTGCTATCTTTCCACGGCGAGTCCAACTAAAATTGATCAAGCCCAATCTAAGGTGAAGAACCACCCAGATCACGTGCCGACTTATGAGGAATAATGCTATTCAAAAGCATTATGTTTAAGACGGTTTTTATATCATGATAGCTAATAAGCCGCTTTGGAAATTTAATCCAATGTCTCCATTTTACAGGCGAAATAATGGAGGCCCAAAGAGATGAAGTACCTTAATTATATTTCTACATTATTAGTAACAGAACCAGCTTGAAAGATTATATGCCCCAGAAAGTCAACAGAACAAAATCTATTTCACAATTCTATTTTTTTTGTCCTCTTTTTGGCAACAGAGGATTGAACACCTACCAAGAGAATTGAAATTCCAGTACAATAAAACAGCATTTGTTAGGAATAATTGTGAGGGCCTTATATATATTTATTACAGTCAGAATATAGATATTACGTGATAGTTATTTCTTAGATCCTTTTCTTCTAAGTTGTGTGAAGAGAATTATGAAAGACAGAATGAAGACTGTTTTCAAGTGGAGTAATCCTATAATTTTTAGTCATTGTGATATTACCATTAATCCTCACTTTTAGAATATTGCTCAAAAGCTAAAGTTAACAGAGATCTTTTAAGAGCTTTGTTTAACAGAACTAAAATTTTTCTGAATCTCATTGCATCAGAAACTATCATCTGGAAAATTAATAATATATAATACACAAGAGTCATTTCTATATTAAGTATCCAAGTTGATAAGCATTTAATTTTTTAAAAATTCTTAGATTATGTTGAATGAATGAACAAAGGCTGCTTAAATTTGTAGTACTATAGAATGGAATATTATGAAGTCATGTTCTGTCCAGTTTACCCCAGAATTATATATAATATATAATATACTTAATATTATATATGTGTGTGTATATATCTCTCTGTGTGTGTGTGTGTGTGTGTGTGTGTGTGTGTGTGTGTGTGTTTGATATTTGGGCTCCTTTTCAGAGTAGCAAATATTTCTAGTTTTATTTCCTTGTACTGCAATTCTTGGTTGTTGAAGTTTAGCTCATCCACATCACCTTGAATCCTTTTTGAATCAAAAGTTACTAGGCTCTGCCCCCCAAATTTCTGATTAGGTAAACATAGGAATGAGGACAGATGATTTGCATAACTAACAAATTTCCAGGTGATGCTAAAGCTGGTGCTTGGGTGACCACACTTAAAGAACTTCTGCTTAACAGTTTTCAACACTTTTTAAAGTGAATACTTTAAAAGTAAGATTGTGGATACCCCATCTTATAATGTGTCCTAATATGATATTTTACGGAAGTGTACATACTATATTCACAGTTTATATTATTAAGTGAATTTTGTGGTACAAAATCCTTTCGAATCAAAATCAATCAAACAGTCCCTACACTTAGAATTTGACCAGTCTTGACTTTTGGGTTGAGTTACATCCAGAGTCTGCCCACAGACCATGGGGAATGTGGCAGTGGGTAGGGAGGACAATTCATACTTCCACAAGACCCATAACATTTGGAATGCAGGCAAATTAGCTCAAATGGTCCTCCTCCAAAGGGAAATAATTTGCCAGAGTTTTTAAAAGTTAAAGTAATGCCTACTTCCAATCCATAGCCAGATTTTTTTGTTGTTGTTGTTTTTAATGAGAGTATTCACATAACACTTTCCATGACAGCTTCTGCTTTCTATCACTCAACTCTTTGTGAAAATAGTCCATTTCTGGCTTACTGACTGTATGTTTGGTTTTAATCCAAATATGAACTTCTCAGTTCAGGTTTTTAAAAACGATTTCAGTTATTTTTAATTCTCAACTGCTTCAAATAAAGTAAACCAATATGAAAAGGGAAGTAGGATTTTAATTGCATGTTTTTGGCATTTAAATATCAGATAACTTCCTAATGGAACTTTACATATCCATGTCCACTACAGAAATCCCATACCAAACTCCATTTGAAAAGATGACTGAGATTAGAAAAAGATTGGGGTCTAAAAATGTCCTCTGAGAAAACACACAAAAGCATATGTGTGTCCTGGCTTTTGAGAGGCGCCAGCCAACTCCATCTTTCTTCTTCTGGTAAACATGCCTCTCTGGATATTCAGAGAGCTAACTCTGTTAGGGGCTGTGCAGTGTTGTTTATAATTTTTATCGGTGTGATTTTTCTCCCATCACCTCTTTAAAAGTTCATTTTCCCTCCTTTCCTGTATTTCCTTGCATCCCCTTGTAACAAAAAAAAAGGAAGAAGAAAGCAAAGCTAACTTGAAGCATAGACAGATTTTGTTTCTCCTTCTATTTTTAATCTTCTCCTCATCTGTACCTGCTTCATTTTTTCAAAGTGACAGTGAAAGTTCCTAGGTATAGAACCACATAGCAGTTATTCTGAAGTGGCAGATTCCAACCAAGGAAAGACTTCTCAGAGACAATCAGTCTGACTCTCTACAGAGCTTTCTTCATCCCAAATAAACAGCTTCTTTAATAGCTGATGGTATTCACATACTTTTTAAGTTTAGTGACATCTTTTCATAACTTATAAGCCATTTTTATATTTGGGTCATTATGAAATGTAGTTACATATCTTTTAATACTGGATGAATTATTCTATCCTATCCAGACATGGAATTTCTAGTTTCAAATAATTTAAATTTCTTTATGAATATTTCCCAATTAAACTCCAAATTACAGTAGTCACTTGAATTCATGTGGCTTTCATGTTTTTGCTATTGCTTTCATATTTGTCCATCTGATGTGATCTTTTGGTATTGGCCAGCTAACTTTTTACAGATGTAAGTGATATGTACCTAATTAAATTTTAAGTGGCCTGAGGAGAAAGACTTCATGGTGATCTGAGGTGTCACCGTGCCTTGCATTTGGTGACACCCTATGAGAATGTGCTAGATGGATAGATGGAAATGACTGCGTCAATCCTCTCCCTGGGAGGTGGAGAAGGCTGGAATGGGTGAGAATGAAATCAAAACACCTGGAGAATGATTTCCCACCCTAGTTAAGCGTTTCTTTGGTTAAAAGAAACCCCAGGACAGGAGACTGAGGAGGAAGGAAGAACAAATAGGCCATGACCTATAATCATTAGTTCTAGCTAAAGAAATGGCATGTTGAAGGAAATGGCAGGTAGAAGATACAATGGGAGAAACAAAGACTGTGTCACCATCCTAGCACCGTGTGACCAACCCTCTCTGCCGCACAACTATTCATATATAACTGTGGCTCAGTGCTTACATCAGCATATGTGTGTATCAGAAGGTAATGTAGATATTATACCTTGAAATGGAATAATACAGACTCAAGTTTTAGTTTCATTGTTTACCACTCAGAAATAAATGTATGTGTGTATGTGTGCAAACATGTTTATTCCATATTTTGTAACTATCCCCTAGTTATTGTTTTTCTATATGTACTTTAGAATTATTAAATACTCAATCATTATAGTAAATATAGTATAGTAAATATACTAAAATAGGCATCTACACTGAAGCTTGTCAACTGTCTAACTGTGCACATAATGCCATAGAACAATTCAGAACCCAAAATGAAGAATATTATATCTCAATGAAACAACTGTGAGAACAGAGGTCAATAGAAAGTAATTATGGCCAGGAGAATGTTGGTAAGACATCTACAAGAGCACAGGTCATAAAATCTCCAGTGTCACAGTTAACCAAGAGCTATAACTTTATTCAGAGCAAAAAAGACTTTTCACCAAGGTTGACAATATCTAAATCCTCACATTCTGTCATGACTCACTCTAATTAGCATGGCCCACCCTCTTTAAATGGAGGAGACCACAGAGTATTGACTATTCTTTCCATGTGGAAAATTTTCATTTTATGATTTATGAAGCAACTGCATAAAAGGAATGCTAGCCATGGGATATAATATCTCAGTCAAGTTTTCCATGCTGTACAACTAGAGAGCACCATTTCTGATATTTATGTATCTCCTTCTCCCATAAACTTGGCCTTGCAGAGCAACAAAGCTATGCCAGGAGATTTGATTTGAGTTCTGATTCTGTCACTGCCACTCACCAGATATGAATTTGGATGAATTGCCTCAGCTCCCTGAGTTTCTACACCAAAGATTATTCTTAGGTCTGGGAGTGGGGCACAGTGAAAAATCATAGGTATTTTCTCAGAATGAGGATTTCAATTGAATAAAATAATACAGAGGATGGGGGAGAATACTATTATTAAGTTTTTTGATATAGTAATAAACATTTTTCTTCATTCATATTAAACCAAAAGGTGAGACTCAAAAATATCATAATTTTGAAGTAGTTATGAATGTAAATAATATTTCAAGATATCTATAATATTATATGAAATATTTATATCTAACTAATGACAAACTAGATAGTTATTATAAGTTTGCTGTTTGCTGCTTACATTCATTAAAGAAGCAAATGCTAAGTTTTGGCTAGGAGTTATGAAATGCGATGTAATTTTTCCACCACCAAGTTTAAGGACTGCCAAAATTTTATTTATGGACAGAATCACTAATCCTTACCCATTTATGTAAAAAGGGAGAAACAATTTTTGATCCTAGAGCTGAGTTTTCTAGGATTAAGTTAGATCAAGTTAATTTAACAAATATTTAGTGGAAAATATTTGAATCCTCATATTTTGTCATGACTCTACCAATATGGCTAGAGTGGGCCAACTTTCTACATGCCATGTACTATTTTCATATACCAGTGAATCTAAGAGACCCTGTCTAGTCAAATAAATGTTTCAGTTGTGGATGGCAGAAATTAAATATTTATATTTTGTATTAGTCAACATACAATGATAAGGTATACAGGAAGAGTAAAGGAAGAAAGGATGTGCTAAGGTGTCCTAGGAGCAGAGACTTGAGGGAAGCCAAGACCAAGAGCCAGAGGACACCTGGGAAAAGCTATATATAAATGATAAATTGTTTAGTCACATTTTATCTGAAAAGAATCAATGAACAGGTGGTAAAAAGAAATATAATCCAACATAACTGAGAATATGAAAATATGAAGACTTCTTGCTGGATTTAGGGACTTATTCCAAGATTAATATACAAATTATTTTATATTATAATTTGAAAACTTTGTTTTATTCAGTTTAATTGCATATGTAAATTTTAGCACAACTGGTTTGTACCAAGCATTATACTTACTCAAATTAATTAGAAGTTAAAATATACCATTACCTAACTTTACAGGTAAGCAAAAAAAAAAAAAAAAAAAAAAAAAAAGGAGGCTCAGGAAGATCAAAATAATTGTCCCTATTACCAAGTTAACATGAGTAACTATTAGGACCAAGATTTGAATGCAGTCAATAATAGATAATGACATACTGTTTCTTGAACATGGGTATTATTCTTTGACAGAAGAGCAATCCTTCTCAGGCATTATATTTTAAAAATTTCTAAAGTACTTTAGAATTTTGTGTCAAATGAGAAAAGTTTGCATTGTATTCATTAGAGAAAATGTTCAAAGAACAAAAAGATGAGCCACAAAGGGTCAGAAAAAAATAAAATAAAATCCTAATTAAGGGAATGACATTCATTAGAAATCTCCACTGGAAAGTTGTGGTCACTTATAATCATTCTCTCATTAGTATGCATTTGTGATTACAAAAAATAAAATTAAAAAATGATTCAAAAAACTAATCACAGGTACAGAAAAGATAGTCTAAGACCCTTTTTACAATTCCCAGAGCAATTGTGGACCCTTAGCAATAGGAGACTCTTCAGTGAGTATGTTGAACCACAGGTTAAACTCTGAAAAGGCCCAGAGGCTTAATAAAGTAGATAAGGGTAAAGGAAGTGAACAGAAATAGCAAAGTAATATCTTGAAAATCAAACCTGAAAAAACTTTGGGAGAGAGTGAGATTAACAACAACAACAACAACAACAAAATTACATTTAATTTATCTTCTACCTTAAATTATATTTCTTTCCAAATTTGTTTTCTTGATTTTAGATGACTCATTTTTAAGGCATATGATGTAATAGCTCCAATGAGAGATGAAAAAGTCTGATAAAAAGTGCTAATAATGGAGATGGCTAGTGAAGAAAGAAAGAATGGATGTGATGTTATTTTTTTTTTATTGGTTGTTCAAAACATTACAAAGCTCTTGACATAGCATATTTCTTACATAAGCTTTGAGTGAGTTATGAGCTTCCATTTTTACCCCAAACGCAGATTTCAAAATCATATCAGTTACATATCCCCATTTTTACAAAATGCCATATTAGTAACTGTTGTATTCTGCTACCTTTCCTATCCTATACTATCCCCCCTCCCCTCCCCTCCCCTCCCATCCTCTCTATCTACCCCATCCACTGTAATTTATTTCTCTCCTTATTTATTTTCCCATTCCCCTCACAGCCTCTTATATGCATTTTTGTATAACAATGCGGCTCTCCCTCCATTTCCATGTAATTCCCATTTTCTTTCCCTTTCCCTCCCCCTTCATGTCTCTGTTTATTGTTAGTTGGATGTGATGTTAATAGGCAGATGAGGGTAGAAGGTTGGTGAGTGGCTTTTGCTTCTACCATGAGTGACTGACTAGATAGTGTGTTATAATCAAGATAATAAATATGAGAGAAACAGAAGAAAGGTAGTGAGCACAAGTCTGGGAAAGTTGATTTTTAGGTAATTTTGAGTGAGCCAGATGGCAATAATTAATAAGCAATTTAATATGCATATCTAGAACATAATTGAAAAATCTGATCTGGCAATAGAGCTTCAGGAATCATCAGCATGTGAACAAAGACAGAAAATTACAGCAAGTATTTAAGGCATGTCCAGTGGGCAGGAGAGGCAAAGGAGACCGTAATGGAGTAGATAGAGTGGTCTGAAGAGCCAAGAGTGCACTGTGCCTGGTGCCACCAGAGAGAAGTCAAGCAAGGATTGGGAAAAGGGTTACAGGGGCTTATACAATGGAGTCTTTGACAAAGCAGTCATATGATATGGCAGCAAAATTTCTGAAGGTCATAGAATAAGAGGTGAATAGTAGGCTAAAATTATAATATAGCTCCTTCTATTCATGAGTCTGATTGTTAAATATTAAGAAAGAGAGACATAGACAGTAGCAGATTCAGAGGCATAGTCAATGATCTGAGAAGTTGAAGTTATCTGAAAAATATAATAGATGGGTAAGTGGTAAGTATGTTGGAGTAAAAGGCAATGGTTTTGCCTGTCCAATTATAGGAGGTCCAAGTGGCAATAAGTCGGGCCAAATTGCCTAGAAACCTTACAATTCATTAGACACAACAATTAGTCCCATGAACTGCACAACTATCAAATGTCCCAAGGGACATTCATGTTTATGAATAATCTGTTGTGATCAAAACTGCTCTCTGTAAAAGCAGAGTTGCATCTTCATAGTCTTGACACATACACATTTTCTAGGAATATAACTACTGTTTATTCCAAGAGAAAATTTAGTTTTATTGAGACTTTTACCAAGAATTAGTCATACTTTCAGGAATTCACATCATCAAGAAATGCAGTTCATGGTCTTTTCAGTCACCAACAGCAGGCATATATCAGTCTGCGTTTGTAGCCATCCAATACATACAGAGTCTACAGAGATCAGTAGCTTTGTTCATGAGGCTGCACATGAGACTTTACATATTAAATTACAGCTTACTTTCTTTTGATGTCTTCTTTTTTTTTAATCAAATTTTTTTTATTGATTGTTCAAAACATTACAGAGCTCATGATATATCATCTTTCATACATTAGACTCAATTGGGTTTTGAACTCCCATTTTTACCCCAAATACAGATTGCAGAATTTTAGAATTAAGCATTATTTTGGTTCTGTTCTTTGACCCACCTTCTGCTGGTGACAGTTCGATTGCTGAAGAGTCATACTGCTTTCCCCTCTCTTGGGCAGCTTCAAGGCATACTCCAACAGGAACCATTGTGTTCTTCAGGGACCACCATTTGGCTATAGTCTGATCATAAACTTTACCAAATGGTGTCGCGACCCCTTGCCCGCAAGGAAGACGCAACAACAGGAATCTTCTTTCAGCCGTTTATTCAGGCCCCTGATGTTTCTTCTTCTTCTTTTCGGATGCCTCTCCCAGCCTTAATAAAGCATCTCAAGCCCCAATGCGAAGCTGCCACGTGGAGCTTTCTCATAGGGTGTTAAAAAACCATGCGCCAACTCTCCCAAATAAGGAGTTGTTTGTTACAGACCACAGCGGAGCCAGCGCCATCTTGTAATGGTGACCACAGTCCGCAGGAACGGCTCACCACAGTTCCCCCTTTTGTTTTCCAAAAACAATACAGGCGAGAGTAGAGGTCCTATCCCACTGTGCAGAAGTGGCTGCATAGTATGGCTCAGCCCCAAGGAGGGCCCTTCCCCAGATCTGAGGCCATATCAGCCGACGCCTTTTTTCGTGGGACGGGGCGTGGACGCGTCTAACCCGCATGCAATAGGACATGCTCTCCTTGAGGTCCACTTCAAGGATCACTCAAGTGCAGTGCCTTGCCTCGCATCCTGTATCGTGATGATGGTGGACGAAGGGGGATGGCTGAGGCTGAACTGTGGCTGTATAGAAATACGACGACAAACAAGTTGGCAACACCCTAAAAGAAAGGCACGGGTCTTAAGGCGATAGAAAAGCACTAGTGTGGAAACCCATCTGCGTGCAATGGCAGTAAAGCCGGCAGAGTGCAAGGGCTTTCCAACACTAAGAGAATAACAAAGAAAGACATGTCGATCCCAGTGCAATGTTCATAAAACTTGGGGTGCAACGACCATGTCAAAGATTTACTGTTTAATCTGCGCAAGCCAGACTTGAGATGAGATGCCATTTTCTAAAGCTGCAAGAGCTTGTATGATCATAGCTTTATCTGGACCAATTTCCGGCCAAATATTCGCCAATGATACGGGAGGCATTCCTGGAATCATTAAATCATGAACCGGCATCGGCATTGGCCAAGCCCGTGCCGCTCCCCACCACTGCATTGGTGTCGTCCATGTCATCAGCACCAGCACCAGAGCCAGAGCACTCAGCAGAATGAAGATCCTCATCACGGGGTTGCTGTGGTATTTCTTGTTGCTGAGTAGCTGGCGTCAAGACTCTTCTTGTCAGGCGTTCAGGGACCCACAATGGTTCCGTGCGATCCTGGGAAAAAACACATACAGATCCTCGTGCCCATGTCAGCACGGGGTCGGGGCCGTTCCATTGGCCCGTAAGAACATCTTTCCACTTAACATAGCCACTCACAGAGGGCTGAGGGGACACATGTCTATCGGCCACAGAGCGACCGTGAATATCCAAATTCAAAAAATTAATGGTAAAGAGAGCTAAGGACAGGCGTTCTTTAGGAGTATGTTCAGCTCCTATTCCCCCCTTTTGTTTTTGTAAAGTTTCCTTTAAGGTGCGATGAGCACGCTCAACAGTAGGCTGCCGCATAGTGGCAAGCACACATAATTGGAAAGGTTTATTACTTTGGAGCCTGCATAAAGTAGCATGTTGTATAGCTTCTTCTACTGTCATAAGGGCCGCTCTAGCCTCTTTAGTGAGGCTACGAGGGGAAGTAAGATCTGGATCACCCCTAAGAGTAGCATACAAAGGCTGTAGCATAACATTAGAAATATGTAAATATCCTCGTATCCAATTAATATCTCCCAGCAGTTTTTGATAATCATTTAGAGTTTGGAGATCCTGAGTTCGTATGGTGATTTTTTGTGGTCGTAATTTGCCATACCCAATTGTTGCTCCCAAATACTTAATAGAATCCCCTGTTTGAACCTTTTCAGGTGCAATATGCAGTCCATATTGAGCTAACAACTTCACTAGGTCTTTATAGGCCTCATGAATTGTCTGCTCTAATTTAGCAGCCAATAATACATCATCCATATAATGAATGATCTTGATGGAGGAATACTTTTGTCTGAGAGGTGCGAGTGTCTTCCCCACATACATCTGACACATCGTGGGACTATTAGCCATTCCCTGCGGCAACACTACCCACTCAAACCTTTGATCTGGTTCCTCGTGGTTACACGATGGAAGGGTGAAGGCAAAACGCTGCAAGTCTTTAGGATGCAAAGGAATAGAAAAGAAACAGTCTTTAATGTCAATAACAATAATGTGCCAGCCTTGAGGAACAGAGGAGAGCAGAGGCAGCCCTCTTTGAATGGGCCCCATAAGTTGCATTTGAGCATTAACTGCTCGTAGATCATGCAGTAGGCGCCACTTCCTTGATTTTTTCTTAATGACAAATACGGGAGTATTCCATGGAGAAGTAGAAGGTTGGATGTGACCCAAGTCAAGTTGTTCTTTAACTAGAGCATGGGCTGCTGCCAATCCAACCGAGGGAAGAGGCCACCGAGGCACCCAAACAGGCTCCCCGGTGAGCCATGCTATGGGTATTCGAGCCCCAGCGGCCCCTAGGAAAAACCCAGACCAAATCTGTCAAGCTTTTCATGACCTTGTACAGGATGCTTACGTCCCTGTAAATGTTTTCCTAGTCCCAAACCTGGCCTATACCCCATACTTTGCATAATTTGTTGAGACACCGGGGAATAATCATTACTAAGAGTGAACCCCATGTCTTTCATCAGATCACGACCCCATAGAGAGATAGGTAAATCAAGCACATAAGGCTGAAAGGTACCATTATGTCCTTCTACGTCCTTCCAGAATAGATGTCTACAGCTAATCTGAGGAGCTTGGGCATATCCAAGTCCTCTCAGAGATTGATCAGAAGTCTGCACTGGCCATCCCTTAGGCCAGTCCCTAAGCGCTATAATGCTACGGTCTGCTCCTGTATCAAGTAATCCCACAATAGATTTACCTTCTATGCTTAATTCCAAAGTAGGGCGATTGCTCATACCTAGTGACAAACAAGCACAATTCCCTCCGGTGGCACCAATCTCATTCCCTGTCCGTGACCTTGAGTCAGCAGGGAAGTGATTATGCAAACTAGGCAAAATTAGTAATTGAGCAATCCGATCTCCTGGGGAGATGGACACAATGCCCCCTGGAGCTTCCACCATAACCTTTACTATCCCTACAGTATCAGGACTTATGACTCCGGGGAAAACACGAAGACCTTGTAAAATAGAGGATGCACGTCCAATTAGCAAACCTACAGTGCCAGGTGGTAAAGGCCCTTTGAACTCAGTTTCCACCAATTGGACTCCCATCTTAGGTGTTAATACGAGTCTGGAGGTGGAACAGAGGTCCAATCCCGCGGCACCTGTAGTGGCTCTCCGCGTTTCATGGGATGGCGTAGAGATAGATGGCCATGTCTCGGGTTCGGGTGCAACATTCTCCACTGCCCCATATATTTGTGGGCCCTGGGGTCGAGGGCCCCGTCGGCCGTTTTTTGGCCCAGCTGAAATAGGTTGTCCATGAATGTCCCTCACTGATCTACACTCTTTTGCCCAATGCTTCCCCTTTTTGCATCTTGGACACAACCCCGGTAGACGAAAGCCATTGGAAGGGCCACCGTGAGGAGGTCCAGTAAAATTGTCTTTTTTGGGACATTCACGTCTGACATGACCGGGTTGACCACAATGGAAGCACGTTCCGGCGGCAGGACCGCCCCCTTTTGCAATCCGAAGGACAGCAGCTGCAAGACCTGCATTAGTTAAAGGTCCTCCAATCTCTCTACACACCTTCATCCATGCTTCTATGCCTTTGTTCTTATAAGGAGCGATTGCTGCTTTACATTCCTTGGTGCATTGCTCAAAGACCAATTGCTTAACAAGGGGCATGGCTCTATCAGGATCCCCAAAAATCTTTCCAGCGGCATCCACCATCCTTGCTACAAAGTCTGAAAAGGGTTCTGTAGGGCCTTGTATAATCTTGGTCAAATTACCAGATACCTCTCCTCTGTTTGGAAGTGACTTCCATGCCCGAATGCAAATGTTATTAATTTGATCATATACCTCAAGAGGGAATCCTGTCTGTTGATTAGCAAATCTACCTTGCCCCAAAAGCATGTCCTTATCCCAATGAGGATGTCCCGCCGCATGGTTTTGGGCGGCCTGTTCTATTGCGCCCTCTAACACAAATGTTCTCCAGTCCAAATATTTACCTGGGGAAACACAAGCCCGAACAAGGCTAGCCCAATCAGAGGGAGTCATACAGTATCTAGACAGACTCTCCACCTGAGTTAGTGTGAAGGCGGCATCCACCCCATAAGTGCGCACAGACTCCGCCAGGGTCTTCACAATTTTAAAATCTAAAGGCTCATGGAATCTTCCTCTATTATCGTCCTGAAAAACTGGATAAGCAAGACCCATCTCAGCGTGAACAGCCTTCCATGTTTGAGCATGGAAAGCTCTCCCCGAAACACCCCCACCATACGGCGGTGGATCCGGAGGATCACATTTCTTGAGCCCCTGCTTATCTTTGCTCCCTTCTCCTACAGCTAAACTCCCTAGCTGGCGAGACAGCCTCCCAAGCTCCTCCTCCTCATTCTCCTCTTCCTCTGACCCACTTTCACATGGAGGTGTGCGCAGCGCACTGAGATCTGGATACAATCGCCTCTTCCCCTGTTTCACGCTCCGCACACTTCCATCCTCCCGAGATACCTCACTTCCTGCCGTCTCTGATTTCTCCTCATGTAATTGTTCTAGAACTTCCTGTCCTTTAGTAAGTGCGTCATGACATCTGTCCTCTGTGAGGCAACTACGGACTATTCTCCAAAGGGGTATCACCCCGCCCTCTAATATGCCCTGCTCAGAAGCAAAGTCAAGATCTTTGCCTAATTTATCCCAACTAGGTATGGTAAGGCTGCCCGAAAATGCAAACCACGGTGCAGCAATATCTATCTTCTGTAAAAATCTCTGTAAAGTACGATGCTTCACTTCCAGGCCCTTGGAACGTAACAGGCCATCTAGGGCCAGGAGAAGCGGACTTGAAGATGCGGCACCCATGACACAACAACAAAAGAAACACAGAAAACAAAAGACACAGACGACAAAAGAAACACAGAAAACAAAAGTGAAAGTACACATTGCAGCTGCAATAAAATATGAGGCTCTCTCTTTCTTTGTAGAGGAGCTGACCCCGCTTTGGTCGCGGATCCCACTTACTGGGACTATCCCCGCTTTTGTCGCGGGTCCCACTTACCTGGGACTATCCGGTGCACCACCCCTGACGACTGAAAGTTCTGGTTCCCGGGTTTCGGCACCACTTGTCGCGACCCCTTGCCCGCAAGGAAGACGCAACAACAGGAATCTTCTTTCAGCCATTTATTCAGGCCCCTGATGTTTCTTCTTCTTCCTCTCAGATGCCTCTCCCAGCCTTAATAAAGCATCTCAAGCCCCAATGCGAAGCTGCCACGTGGAGCTTTCTCATAGGGTGTTAAAAAAACATGCGCCAACTCTCCCAAATAAGGAGTTGTTTGTTACAGACCACAGCGGAGCCAGCGCCATCTTGTAATGGCGACCACAGTCCGCAGGAACGGCTCACCACAAAATGGAATGCTTTGGGGTATGAAAGGGGGTGCTATTAATTGTTACTCATTGATAATAGGAATGAATTGGGCATCCTGGGCTCACCAGGCTGTGGTTCACCCTAACCACATACTACAAGTGAGGTATAGAATTTGTAATTATTTATTCATTATGGAAGAAACCAGACATTCTTGTCTCAACCAAATGATGATTTAAAACATGCCCTTGGGATAAAATTACCCTCTGAGGGCAGGGCCCCTCTAATTCATCTTTATGTCTTCAGTATACGGCCCAGTGTTTAATTCATTCCTGGGAAACAGAGTTTAGAAGTCAGTCAGAAGATCTAGATCGGCTTCTATTTACCCAGCCCAGTTGATACCAACGTCATTACCTAGTGGCCAGGAAACCTCATAACGCAAATGAATGGCCTCCCAAAGTGAAAAACAATATTTAATACAATCATGCATGTGGTCCTTTGCGAAATATCAAGGTACTTTTAGAGAAAAGTAGAGTCTCTGACTAAATGAAACTCAATAGGATTTACCTGGATGTGACCTTATAGCATAGCCCAAAGCTGAAAAAAAACCCCAGAACAGTACTTCTCAAACTTAATGTGCACCGGAATCACCAGGAGATGTTGTTGAAATGTAGGTTCTGCCAAGATGTTCTTCAGTAAGTGTATACATAAAGTGAGGCACATCTGAACCATAGAATATTATTTAGTACTATAAGATATGAGATATCAAGCCTTGAAAAAAATATGGAGAAAATTCAAATGCATGTTACTAAGTGAAAGACGCCAATCTGAAAAAGTTACAGATGGTATGATTCCAACTATATGACATTCTGAAAAAGGCAAAACTATGGAGACAGAAAAAAAGACAAATGGTTGCCAGGAATTACAGGAAAGGAAGGAATAAGTAGGCAAAGCACAGAAGATTTTTAAGGCAGTGAGACTATTCTGTATAATACTATCATGATTGTAAACCTGTTATTATTTACTTGTCCAAACCCATTGACTGAATACCAGGAGCAAACCTTAGTGTAAATGATGGACTTGGGTAATAAAGATGTGTATATGTAGGTGCACAGATGGTAATAAATGGGCCACTCTGGTGTGGGATGTTGCTAATGGGGAGGGGCAGGAAGTATATGGGAAATCTCTGTATATTCCACTCAATTTTACTGTGAACCTAAGACAAACAAACAAGAAGGAAAGTCTATATAAATTAATAAATGTAGGAAGGAACAGAGGAAGAAAGAATGGAATACAAATAAATACATAAAAACAGGTCCTGATTTGTAGGTCTGAGAGAAGCCTGGGATCCTGTATTTCACATTTTCTCTTATTTGTTTGTGTTTGGTTTTGGTTGGTTGTTTTTGCTTTTGTTTTTAGTACCAGGGATGGTACACAGGGCCCTTAACCCCTGAGCTACATCCCCAACCCTTTTTATATTTTATTTAGAGACAGGGTCTCAATCAATTGCTTAGGGCAATTGCTGAGGCTGGCTTTGAACTTGCAGTCCTCCTGACCTCAGCCTCCCAACCCAGTGGGAGTTTAGATTTTTAATTGATAAATAATCATATGTATTTATGGTGTACAGAATGATATTTTGATACATGGATACATTGTGGACTGGCTGAACCTCCTTAATGTATCATTTTACTGTAGTAAGAACATTTATATGATTAACTATAGTCACTGTGCTATATAACAGATCTCTTGGACTTATTCCTCCTGCCTGATATTTTGTATCTATTGATCAGCATCTCCTTAATCTCCAAATCCCCCACCCCACCCCATCCCATGCCAGTAATCACCATTGTACTTTGCTTCTATGAATTCATTATTTTTAGATTCCACATAGAAGATCATATAGTATCTTATTATTTTACTCAGGTTTTTGCTGCTGTGACTAAAAGACCCAAGCAGAACAATTATAGAGGAGGAGAAGTTTATTCAGAGGCTCACGGTTTCAGAGGTCTTCATCCACAGACGCCATTCCTCGGGGACTTTAGGTAAGGCTGCATATCATGGCAGAAGAGTGTGGTAGAGGGAAGCAGATCATGTGATGATCAGCAAGCAGAAAGAGAAAGACTTAACTCACCAAATACAAAATGTATGCCCCAAAGGCATGACCCCAATGCCCCCCTCCTCCAGCTACACCCTACCTGCCTTCAGTCACCATGCAGTTAATCCCATCAGGGAATTAATTTAATGACTGGGTTAAGGCTCTCATAACCCAATTATTTCTCCTCTGAATTTTCTTGCATTGCCTCACTCATGAGATTTTGGGAAACACCTTATATCCAAACCATAACATTTATATTTTACCTTTTCATATTTTATTTTATTATTTGTATTTTCAGATTCCACATATAAGATCATGCAGTATTTTTGCCTGGCTTGTTTCATTCAGCATAAAATTCTCCAGGTATGCCAAGGCTTTAGGTCCCCATGCCATATTCTGGGTATCAAAGTCCTTAGAGTACTTCAAATTGAGGCTGGTATTCCCTTCTGCTTTGTTTACTTTCCCACACTAAGCCAAGCACTCCTCTGAGGTTGTAAAGTATTTCATTCATCCTTTGTCCCCAGGCCATAGCAGTACACCTGTCATGGCTCTGTGCCTAGCATATGGTAGTAGCTCAGTGTAGTTTTATTGACTGAGTGACAGAAAGCACTTGAATATGCTTCTTCTTATAGAACCACAAACCAGTGTCTCACTCCTCTCCTTCTTTAGAAGGATCCAGTAGATGACGCTGCAGTGTCTCAGTATATAGGACCTCCACCTATACAGCATATTCTTTTTTCCTTTCAAAGCCAATTTCTAATCCAATATTACTTTTAGAAAACTTCCACTAAGCTGGGTATCCTCTGTCTCTAGCTGGTAGCCCCAGCTCAATTCCAGCCTTAAGAAAGCTTCCCAGACCCAGACTAACATATCAACTCAAGAAACTGCTTCCTCTGCCTTTTCCAAGAAGAAGAGCTTGGAAGAAAGTGAATTAGAAGTGGTCCGTGCCTCTGGTTATCCAGCTTTGCTCTATAACCCCAATGAAATTCTTTGAAATAAGGTTACCAATGGTGACTCCATTAGTCAGGACTCAAGCAGATGAACAAAACCAATAGAAGCTAAATACTATAGGATTTATCATAAGGAATTTGCTTTGGGGATTGTAATCAGGGAAAATTTACATAGGGAAATGCATAAAATCAGTGGAGCAGACTTTGGGGAGGGCAGGCTGTAGCTCTTGGACATAAATTGATGCTGCCATCCATAGGGAGAATTTGCCTTCAGGAAACCTCCTAACTCTCCTAATGGCTTTCAACTGGTTCAATCAGGTCCACCTAGATTACCCAGGATAACCTCCCTCTGTGAAAGTCAACTGATTATAGACCTTAATTGCTGCTACATGGCACATTCACAGGGACATCTAGATGAGAGTGTGATTGAAGAACAGAGACTGTGGTCCAGGCAGTATTGCACAGGAAAGTGACCATCATGGCCTCTCCTTGCCATGAATGCAGACCGCTTCCCACAGGCCTCACACAGCCTGCTCATCTGCGGCTCCCCATGGTACTGCAGAATTTTTCATCCTCAGAAAGCAACAGTGTGCCTTCTGAACCTGAATCCATGTGCTTTCTTTTTTTAGTGATCTTTGTTAGACAAAAACAAACAAAAAGAAAATGGAACTTAAGCCAAGAGCCTGGGTAGGAAGAAGCTTCTGGGGACCTGGTTCTCTCCCATTCTTAATGTTAGAGCAAGAGAAAGACCTGGGTTTGAATCCCAGTTTTGGTGTTTATCTTCCAAGTAGCCTAAACAAACAGTCATTTCTTCGAGCTCTAAATCTTGGTTTCCTCTCTGTAGATAGAAAGCAACCTTAGTGCTCCCTGTTTTACACACACACACACACACACACACACACACACACACACACACGCTGGTCTGCATGCTCATATATACTTTGTCTTCCACATTGTCTGAAAATGCCACTTCAATCTCTCAAAATGAGCCCACTCAGTTTTCCATTCAATGTTAGATGATGTTCAAATTTCTCTCTAACTCCTAGCATATGGTAGCAGCTCGGTGTAGTTTTATCAACACACCATGTATTTACCTTACTGGCCTCTGTGGCTTCAGCTACCAAGAACTCAGGTGTTCAGGACAAGATTCTGAGTTTGGTATTCATCTGTCTTTACATCTGCCCTCACCCTTACCCCAGAAGCCAAATTTTGTGTCTTTTCTTGTGGGTAATCTCTCTAGCTAGGTCCCCACTTTTCCATTGCCATTTCCCCTGACTTCCTTCCATCCCCATGGATCTTTTTCCTGTTTTGCTGAAAGTGTTTCTCAACTAGTATCTCTACTTCTAAATTTCTCCCTCAAGCCCTCTGTCTTCCCTCATCATACAGTCTCCAGAAAAAAATTGCCTTTCCAGAACAAAGAGTGATTTACTCCAGTGCACTCCTCTAAAATGCTAAACAAAACCATCTACTTCTAAACTGTCCATCTAACCCTCTATCCTGTTGCCAACATACTACTAGACATCCCTTGAGTATTCCTGTGCTTTTCCTCTCTGTGTCTTTCATCTCTGTTCTTTCCCTTAGTGTCTACATCCTTTACTCTATCATTTGAAGCCTTTCCTTAGACAGATTTCATTATTATATTCAAGGACCCACATGATGATTTAAGCACATCTGTTTTGATGTCTTCACATTGTCCTATCCTATGAATCCGGGTCCTCCCACTCTCCTAGAGTCAAATTTCTTGATGACAAAGTTTAGTCCAGTTACCCATCTATATTATCTAAGTAACAAAACAGCAGCCAGGTAGAGTTCTGGCTGATTACTTGTTGGCTAAATGAATGAATGAACTGACAAAAGAGTGAATGAATGAGAAATGATTATCTTTGGAGATAGGATGATTGTTAAATTAATTGTCTTTCCATAGGAGATTTAGATTCATCGTCTCTTCAGCTGGATTCAAAGTTAAAATACCCTAATAAAGTGAGGCTCATGAAAAAACTAAAGGACTTGCTCATGGTAACCAGCTATTAAGTAAAAGAAACAAATACTTGACTTATATCTTCTTGCTCTTTCTGATGCAGTGTATTTTTCTCTAGTAAGAGTGAGAGAATAGGGGTTGGGGATGTGGCTCAAGCGGTAGCGCGCTCGCCTGGCATGCGTGCGGCCCGGGTTCGATCCTCAGCACCACATACCAACAAAGATGTTGTGTCCGCCGAGAACTAAAAAATAAATATTAAAAATTCTCTCTCACTCTCTCTCTTTCACTCTCCTCTCTCACTCTCTCTTAAAAAAAAGAGTGTGAGAATAAATATCTAAGAAATATACTTTTATAGAAGAGAAACTTTGCTATAAAATCCTTGTGAATTTCTTTTGTTAATGCTATAGTGGAACATAAAAGATTCAGTACACACTGGGGAGACACTGAGGGATGCAGGAAGTTTAGGAGAGCAGAGAAAAAACTAACAAGAAGAGTTTTATGCTGTAAGCCTTCCACTTCGTTTTTGTTCTGGAGAGCAAGAAAAACTTCCAAGAGCCATCGTTAATAAGCAAGGATCATGTTAATTATCCAACATATGGATCAATAAAGGCTGAGGATTTTTTTTTTTTTTTGGCCTGGTAGCATTAAAAGTATCCTTTCATCCCTAAGGAGAACTAAGTTGTCTAGTCTTTCTAGACATCTTTTAGCTGAACTCAGTGTAAATAAAGATGACGAGTCTTGTGGATAATGGGTGGGGTCAGCCACTAGCAGCTTTGCATAATGATGATAAATACAAGGTGAAAATGTTAAATGAAGTAGGTGTATCCTTCAAAGAAGGCTCAGCAATTTCATATTTTCATAGTTCACAAATCACTAGTTTGATATACCTGTTCAACGTGATACATGCATCAGCAATAACCGGGCTTCCTCTATGGAAGTTCTTGCTCAACATCAATAAAGCCTGCTTTGACCACAACTCCTGCTGGTGGCACCAGGGGTTTATTCAGCTTCTGGGGTTCTGAGCACTGTGTAGTGTGTATTGTCTTTTCTAAACATTTATCATGGAGTAAGCCCTTTAAGTGGACTGTTTTATTTCTTACAACAACCTTATAAAACAGATTTCCATTGTTCAGAAGAAGAAATCCTAGAAGAGAAGTGTCTTGCCAAGATCTCTTGTTCTAGTCTCTCTTATTTTTTTTTTTTTCAGCCTGACCCCAGGCTTGGCTCATGCTTTTGCACCATCCCAGAAGGGCATTGAGAGGGTTGAGGCAAGAAGAATTAGCAAAATGTTCTGATTGGCTCTGGAAGTCCTGGAAGTCTCCAAACTTATCAGATCCTCTTCTGCCCTCCCTTTAACAATGCAAAAAAATAAGGTAAAAGGAAGTTCTCAAAGAATAACCCTGCTTCCCAAGTGTCCAAAGGAGACAACAGGTGTCTACATTTAGGAGCATTCTGTAGTGTTGCAAAACAACCATTTTAGGGTTGTTGAGCAGATAAGGAAAGATGTCATGTTGCAGAAATTCTCGCTTTGTCAAACTTTAAGGGAGATTTTGCATAAAGTAGAAGTAAAACTGATGAAAATGTTGCAAATGGTTTATACATTAAATGACAGGAATGGGAACCAGATGTGTGTGTGTGTGTGTGTGTGTGTGTGTGTGTTAAGAGAAAAAAAATAAAATGATGGAAATTAGTGATGTTGCGTGAGAAGTGGCAAGACTTAATGAACTGGTGGTTGTGAAGGGAGAGATGGAAAGAGCAGATTCTAAAATGGGCTCAGACTTGGGCCTGTTTGATTGGCACTAGAGTAATATTCCCCACAGGGACTACAGAGTTGAAAAGAGAAGAATGTGTTCCAGTAAAAAATTAAATTCTTGATCTTTGCCATGTTAAACATGAGGTGGTAATGAGACAGCAGGAAGCTACTCTGGTGAGCCAGCAGGAAAACAAGACTAAACGGCTGGAGAGCGTGACGTGCAGAGGTAAAACTGACTGGTTCATTAGATAATCATACCTTTCAATTATGCAGTATTGAGCTGTACAGTTTACAAAACTCTTCCATAGACATTATCCGAGTCCTTGCAACAACCCTGCAAGGCAGATATTATTATTAACTGACCTTCTGAGAGACACTTGCCCAGGTCAAGAAACCCAGTGGTAAATGCTAGTCTTATAAATCCAGCTAAGGTATACTTTCACCAAACTCAGTGTGCTTTTTGCACAATACCATGTCAGCAGTTATGAAAGCTCCTTCACTTTTGTCCCTTCAGAGGTAGAATTGCCCATATTTTGAGAAATTGTGTTCTCTTAATAATAACTTGTCAAGTATAACTTTTTCCCAGATGAAGGTCACCTGGCAAGTGACCACATACAAGGTATAGAATGAGAGAAGTCTATTCCTCCCATCTTCTTTCCAGTAAAGCTGGAGTCAATGGGGTGGCGTGGGAGTGGGTGGGGACTGAATCAGGGGATCCTAATTAAACTCTGATTAGTCTAAATCAATTGAGGAGATCCCATACACTTTACCTGTCATTGGATTTGGCAGAGTGATCAATGTCCTAGAGGTACATGTGGAGTCTAAAGAAAGGGGTTTCTTGTTTCTAAAATAACAGAACAGAGTGTCCTTTTCCATCCTATAGGAAGCACCATGTCTGAATATGTTGCCAGAACTACTTCAGTAATCTTATATCCATGATGTAGAGGCACTGCAAAAAGAAGTCAGAACTGATGATAGGTGATAGAAACTTGAGCACATGATATTTGGAAGTGTCTGCTTGATAAATCTCAAAAACTATCCTCTCTTGATGTACTATTATGTAGAATAATACATTTCTTTTGTGTCTAAGATAATTTTTAAAATTGAGTTTTCTCTTTCTTGTAGATGATAATTTCCTGAGTCCATCACCATGAACCATTATTTTTTTGAATTAATTTCTTAACTTTTGACAGACTGAATGACCTAAAGGCCAAGTTTTTCACACAAAGTTTTACTCAGACACATGTTTTTATTGCTTCTTCAATAAAATCATATATACATTTTTTATCAATAGATGACTACACAAATGTGGATGTAAATGGGTTATTATTATAAAGAAAAGTACAACTCTGAAGGCCAGTTTTCATTTTATATGATTTCCCTACCTTCAGAAAAATACATGTCAAACTGTGGTTGAAGATAGAGAAGTAATAATAGATAGATGTTAGATAATAGATAAATAGATAACATCTAAGATTCTCTGATCTATTCTCCTGGATTTGTAGAAACTTAGCAAAATTTTATAGCTTTGGTGAAATTCTCTCTCTTCTCCACCCTCTTTTTCTCTCCCTACTCCCCTCCCATTTTCCTTAGCCTGGGATATAAAATTTTGTACCAGAGCATCTGATTTTTTTTTTCTTTCTCCATTCCTAAATCTAGATCTTTCTGTTTTGTCAACATTCTCCTAGCACATGTCAATGAATCGAGAACTGTGAGAGTAGATAAATGGTGTCATGGGAGAACCACTGAGCTCCGGATTGTGAGAAGCATTCCTAAGAAAGACACTTACTTGCACCACTCTCAGGGGGACTTAGGAAAAGAATGTCACCTGAGAAAGAGCCTATACTTGGTAAGTGCCATTGTAGAGCCCATGAGTTCCAAACACTTCATTTTATTTAATAAATGCTAGACTGTTTCAATTTGACTTGTGAAGATAATGCTGAACTACATAAAAGAAAAAAAAAATAAAGAATATCTCATTCCATGAATTATACAAATGACTCGTGGTAAAGCTTACCTATTAGCTGACGGCTATTTCTACAAATTTCATTGTTAAATCTAATACTGTGCCAATTTTATATTGTATAGGTTTTCTTGTATTAAATGTAAACAGTGCCTCTGAGTGATGTGAATGCATTAGCATGGTATAAGTGATATTCATTATATATGAACTGCCAGCTCTGCCCTAGGACCTATATGGTAATGAGATGTTGCTCTTTTTGAAGCTTTCCCAGTGAGTGACCATTTTGAATAAATAAAATAAAATATGGATCCTTAGAAGACTTTCATTGATGGGAATACTTTTTAAAGTAAAGCATGTATCTCAAAAGTAGAGTCCTTCATATTGCTTAATCTGAAAGCTATTTCTGTCCTATTCTTTGGAGATTATTTTTCATTACAGATGCCCACTATGGCCCCTTTAATGGACAAGGTTGAAGAATGAATAGCTAGATTGCATTGTTAGGATTTCTTAGCTGTTGGATTTCCCTTGCTGGTTTGGAAGAAAAAAATGACTTTATTTCATTTGAAATGTACAAATGATGCCAAATTCCTATTTGAAGTTGTTAGGCTGTGATTACCAGTAGAACTATAACCTTACTTATGCAAATCACTTGAGTTCATGGTAAGTCTGACATTTACAGAATTAATGAACTAAATAATTAAGTGACCTAGTAAAGTGAATTGGTAAACCAGAACTATTAATCTTTTAATGAATTCTTTACTACCACTTAAATAATAAATTTTTTGCATAATTTTAAAGGATTACAGTAAAGAAACATTAGAATAAGAAACCCATTATGTGAAGGAACGTTACTTTTATAAATCCGTCATTATGTCTCTTTTTATTGAATTCATTTCCATTCAGGTTTAGAAAAGTGGCAATTCCTATATTGGTGACTAACAGTCCCCGACTTCCAAGGTTTTTTTTTTTTTTTTTTTTTTTTTTTCCCTCACTGAGACAGAGAGTTTAGGATCATTTACTGCTTCAAATTAAAAAAAAAAAAAATCACAACCTAAAATGAGTAATTAGCATACAACTATAATTTCAGAAATCCCCTATTTGATGGTGCCCATCACGTGTGTTTCAGAATTTCCAAGCTCTTGTAGGTTAACTAGACATAAAAATAAGGCCTTTGAACTGGTACTCTTAAAACACACACACACACACACATACACACACACACACACACACACGTATATCTCTGCTCTCCACAAATAGCTATCTTTGTCTTCAAATATCTTACCTTTCTCTTTAAATACCTGTTTAAAAAGGCAAATCACAGCTATTAAATTAACTATTCTGGACTAAACACAACGAAAATTTAGAACCTTGAAATGTCCAGGGTTGTATCAGCCAATAATGAGAGGGAAGTAAAAAGATTAGGTTGGGTTTTCAGTATCCATACTAATTGGTTGTAAAAGACCACCCTTGGTAGAATGAAGGATTATTAAATCATAAGTATTCAATACCTTTCCCTAGAAGGAAAAATTCAAAAGCTTAAATGAAAAGAAAGGATAGCCAATAAACAGTTACAGTGCTTTTCTCAACCCATATGAAAGAAGCTTGTTATTGTTTATTATCAAGCAATTGATATTTATTCAACAGCTGTCATGTATTGTCACTGGACTAGACACAATGAGACTTAAGGAGAAAATGAAGATACAGTCTGCAAACCTGGAACAACTGTAATTTAAGTTGAAAATTCCTTGATGCACACATAACTAATATTAATCTACCTAAGAGAATTAATAAGAGCTCCAACTATTGCACACAAAATTGTGTGGCAGAAATTCTACATCCTGCAGCCTTTTAGGCTAGGAAAAGCAAACCAAAAGCAAACCAAGTAGCTTTAGTCAGCAAACCTGAGTGTCTGTGAACCATATGCCTTGCACATGGCAGACCATAGATCCTGAAACTCTTCCTGATTAAGAATTAGAAATGCCATGTAAAATAAAATAATATATTTTAAATACCGAGCTGAGATGGTGATAAACTAAAGAAAATTCCTGGAATCCAATAATGAAAGAGGATTTCAAACCTGGAAGCAAGTGAAGGTGACTTAGTGGGTGCTCCTGAGACATTGGTGATTCCAATAACCTCAGAGGAATAGCTTAGTGTCTTAGGTCTTTGCAGACAGCATGAAGTGGGGACTGAGATTCCTCACATATATTGGGACACTGAAAGGGCTAGGCAGTCTTTGAACCTGAACTAATAAAATTTTTCCCACAGTCAAATGGAAATGAAAATGCTTTGTTTTATTCTACACCCAGGTTTTAGGGAAAGTCTTCTCTGAGAACTTTGTAACCTTCGGATTTGGGAGTGCAATTTATGCTTCCTGAAAAGTTTGGGAATTTCCAAGCCAGGGAATAACTTAAGTTGTTCTCAGTTTGAGAAAATTCCAGGACCCCTCACCAAAGCCATGCAAGTCATCCTTTGTGGCACCTTTAAACCAAATTCTAAGAGCTCTCCATAGGTCAAATTCTGCAGATTGTGGCTCACAATGGAAAACATAAAGTATATGAGGAAATAAAGCCAAGAAGCTTTATCTTCATTGTGAACCAAAATCTGCAGAATTTCACCTGTGGGGATTCCTTAGGACTTGTATTAAAGGTGCCACTTGGATGCAGTGAAAATGGAGCAAGAAATAAATGGAAGCAGGGCTGGAATGTGGCTCAGTGGTAGAGCACTTGCCTAGCATATGTGAGGCACTGAGTTCAATTCTCAGCACCACATATAAATAAATGAATAAAATAAAGGTCCATCAACATCCTAAAAAGGTTAAAAAAAAGAAGAAGAAATGAAGTGAAAGAAAAAAAATGGATGCATTCCCTAAAGAGGGCAGGTCATGTGGTTCTGGTAAGGAGAGTAAACATGGCAGATAGTAGACATGTCTTCCCTATTGTTTAAATTGTGAAAAACCTTGCATGCTTTTTTAAAAGAACTTATCACATCATATCAGTGAAAAAGCAGTATTAACAAAATAATAACAAAACTGTTATTTTTGGCCATACTTAGCAGTATGGCCAAAAATAACATTAGTTCTCTTGACCAATTAAAATGTTCATATTAAATAAATGACTAGAGATTTGACATGTGTATTAAAAATAATAATTTTCCTCTATTCACATTTAAAACATCTGGTCTGAATATTTTCTTACTTCTTGGGTTTGCAGCTTACTAAGTTAATGGTTGTTTGGGCCAAAATCTAAATGCAACATCATGAAGACAGCTCCTAAGTTTAAATATCTTCATATTTTTGTCCTAAACTATATATCAACCTCAGGCTGGTGCTTGGGACCATTAAATGAATTCTTTTTGCCATCTTGTATGGTCTGTATATTGATGTATTTGGTCTCAATATGAATATTAGAAAATTCATATCTTAGGATCTAATATCCATGTGATGAAATTAAGAGGTGAAGATTTTGGGAAGTGATTAAGAGATTTCCACCTTCAAGAATGGGATTAATGCCCTTATAAAGGAGGCTTTGCTCCTTCTACCATGTGAGGTTAAAAAAGGTAATGTCTTTGAAGCACAGGGCAAGTCCTCACAAGACACGAGATACACTGGCACCTTGAGTTTGGACCTCCCAGCCTCCAGAACTGTGAACAATAAATTTTTATTTTTATAATTATTCAATATAAGCTATTTTGTTACAGTAGCACAAACAAACTAAGATGCCCTCCAAAAGCCAAGTTTGTCTTGTGAAAATGTGAGAGAAAAAAAATGACAATACCCAGGCTTAGTGACTTGCACATTGAAAGCACTAGATACATATTATATTAATTTGGTGTAAACTCCTGTATCTCAAAGACTAAAGTTCTTGGAGGAATGAGTATTTTTAAGCCTCAGAGGTCATTGTAATCATAGGTATCTTTCTACTTGATAACCGTCTCAAACTTTATAGGGAGAACAATCCAGTTTTTAATGAATATTGTATCTGTGGGCTTTGAGGGTCACACGACAAAGCATACATTGCCACACAGGATTGAGGCAAAAACTATCAGCAGGTGAGCGGAGGCATTTGATAACTTCTCATAGATGAAAATAAATGTTTTTCATTTCACTGGGAACAGTATTGAGCAGGCTTCGCAGGAAGAGCTATCAAAAAAAGTATTAACATCAGCAAGTCGACGAACTTGAGAAAAAATACCTTTAGAAAACCATCAATCCCACATGTTAAGTGTATGGCTTGTCCAGACTATGTGGAACTTAGAAATGACCAAACAAATCAAGTATGTTTGCCTAAGTGTGGATGCATACATAGCAAGTGTTTATATTCTCAACTAGTTTAATAGAACCAGAAGAGGAAAATAAAATCTGTCAAGTCATTTTAAAGATTAAATTTCTAAGCTATCATTCATGCTGGATTTAAACATATATATTTATAGTCTAGCCCAAAGTTCAAAAAATCAGTGGTGTCATCTAAACATGATTTCATAAACATAATGTCGCTTACAATGTTTTAAGACTTAGACTGAAATTATAGTTGGACCAACGAAAAGAAGACCAAAAATGGAAAATTTAAGAAAGAATCCTGTGGGAAAAAAATTCCTGGCATATGACCACATTTATTTGTGGGCACTACGTTGGATCATAGACTGGAGAACTGTCTTTATGATTAATTCCCATCTCTGCTGCTGAATCGATCATGCAGTGATCTGCATTGATTATTAAGGTGACTGAAATAACTGGATCAGACATGGCTTACCAGTGCAAATTGGCTAATTCATCAACACATAAAGATTTCAGGAGGAATGTTAGTGATTGTCACATATCACCAGGAAAGGAATTACCCAGTACTTATCAAACCTGCTAGGCCCATTTTTACTGACACATATTGTATTTTTGAAATAAACATATTTTACCTCAGAATATGGACTTGATACCCCTCACAGGAATAAAAACTTATATTTAATTCTGAATCACTTAATAATAAACTAGAAAACTGGCCTTTTAGTTGAATTGTCTCTCAAGGAAAAGACAAAAAATAAAAAAAAAAAAAAACAGTGGGATGATCTAGTCTTTTAATCTTTAGTTAGATAATAGAAGGATACAACTTTGGTCGCTCTAAAACAAACCAAAGTCTAATAGCAATGGACCTCCATGATCAATTTTCTGGTACTCTAAGTATAATGTAAAGCAAAACTTACTTGGAAAAATCCACTTGTATTCACTTCTAATAAAACTTTCTAGTGCTTAATATTATTTTTCAACCATATAAATTAGCAATGTTTTTTTTTTTAATTTTTTTTTCTGTTGCACATGGACACAATGCCTTTATTTTGTTTATTTATTTTTATGTGGTGCTTAGGTTTGAACCCAGTGCCTCACACCAGTGCCTCACACATGCTAGGCAACTGCTCTACCACTGAGCCATAACCCCAGAAATATGGTATATTAAGAACTATGTAATGTTTTGAACAATCAACAATAAAATATTATAAAAAAAAAATTAGCAATGTTCACTGGGAAATAAAACTGTGTCCCAACACTTTGTTAGAAACTAAGTTCTGAGCATAAAGAAAAATTATTGAGAAACAATAGCTTTGAATTAATATAGATTTAAGGGTTTCCTCTAATTCTGTACTATTTCTTCTAATTCTGTACTATTTCTTCTAATTCTGTACTATTTGTGATTGTAAAACTATCCATCTTTTTCGTTCTAACGCAGAATTTTAAAAGAAGAAAAAAATCAAGGGAAACTATGATAATTTATCAAATTCAGAATTAAGAAGAGAATCACAAACACTAACTAGAAAATAGAAAGAGCTGGGTTTTGAAGACACAGCTTCATTGGGAACTAGCAGAATCTGAGGCAATGGATCATGGGAACTCTCCAAAGCAGTCATCACCAAGTCTGTGTGTTTCCCATTTCAGGAAATCTCTCTCAGACTCCAGTTAAAGCACATCACAAAAGTTGCAACAACTCTGGTAAGGAAACACTTAAAGTCAAATGAAAAATTTGGACAGAGGGGAAAATTAACAGACCCTAATAAGCATTGTTTGGAGAAAGCTTCTAACACTTGTTCTATTTGTTTTTGAAAAGCAAATATAGTAAGATTCAAAATTGCTTCCGACAGCAGCCAATTGCCAACTATTTAGATTGGCTCAAGTCAGCATATGCTGGGACTCCCCATGCTACTTGTGTCTTCAAAAAGAAGCTCTCCAGATTGGCAGTGAGGGAATATTTCCTTTGAACATTTAAGTAATATGTAAAGATAGAAAAAATTATATAAATGCTAATAATTAAAAAGTAAATGAATAATACCCAATGCAGCATACTTGAAAGGCATGATATATTTTTACATTCCAAGAAAAGTGGCAGCCAGACATGCTAAGCTCCTTTCAGTATTCTGTTTCTGCTAATGTAAGCAGTGAGAAATACACAAGTGAGGGGTAATATTGAGAAAAATTCTAGGAATCATAAATTTGCACAATTAATAGGAAGAAATACTGATGAACTTTTTGGGAAAATTTGTTCATTTATTCATGCTAGGTTATACCAATACACAGAGACTAAAAGAGGGGAAACTTTTGGGGGTAATGAACAAAAGGAGAAGAAGAAGGGAATAAACAACATTTCATTTCAAAAAAACATTACTTTACAATTTAGAAATAGGTTGGAAATTATGATTTGATGCTTTAGCTATGAAGGGGACAGTAATACAATAGGTTATTCTAAATACAATAGCACAAAACAATAAGTTTTCTATTGCTATCTGGTAGGACCAATAACTTAAAATCTTATCATTTGTGTTTGTTAATTGATAGGTAGCAATGATTAAAAATAAACATCTCTTCTTAGCAATTTCATACACTGAAAATTTTTATTTTTATCCCACAGATGAAAGTGCTGCGTTCATCTTGGTTATATATCTAATCCTTAAAAGAAAGTTTATATATGATCAGGTTTAAAATAATAAAACCAAATTAAGTATTGTAATGTTTAACCTTCAAAACTTCACTGAGCAGGGTGACTGGGTGAGATAAGTTTGATTTATGAGCTTGCTGCCTAGTTATGTCAGAGGTACTTGCTTGGGAGATTCTGGGATGGTTTCTTCTACAACTAGTCGGTTTCCAGAAAAGGGTCTGAACTACAGCCCCTCCTATCAAGGAAGAACCTTCACCATTAGCCCACTTACAGCTTTAATTACCTTTAAAAGTCAGCAAGACAACATACAAATGTTCACACCTTATTAAATGACTCTCCAGATGTAAGGCTTTTAATCTCTTGAGAAGGAGGCTGACTTCATTGCCTGCAAGAATTCTTATTCAGGTGAAGGCATGACCTGCATAAAAATCTCCCTTTGCCCTTTTGGCTACCCAATAAATATCCTAAGGATATTTGGAAGGATAAATTAAGGAAATCAAATCAAGAATGACTGAAAAGGCTGGCTGCTGTAAATAATTAGAAAAAGAGACTTATGAGGAGGTCAGCAAGGGAAGCTATGAAGGTCAGACCCAAGAAGCTCCTTGGGTATCACAGAAAATGTTCTTAAGCAGAGGCTGTTTGCTCAGTATGTGTTCTGGGTAAAGCCATGTCATATCCACTCATTTATCTTTGTATTCAAGAGAAAGCTTTCTGCCATGTACCAGGCACCAGATATAGTCTATATAAAAGCAACAAGACCCTCTAGGCACACTCATACTCATGAATGATAAGGACACAGACATAGACAAGAAGTGGGTAGGTTGGTGATAAGAGAGGGGTACAGGGGCTTAAGTAGGCAGACGAGAAGCCTCTAACTCAGCTATGGATAAGGAGGGAGGTATAAAGGTTTTGAAAAACATCTGCAGGAATTACTGAAAATGCAGAGAATTAAGCAGTTTGGAGAGCAGAGGGAAAGCTGTTTATATGTGTACTGGGCACCGGTGGAGAGAAGAGAAAGAAGAAAAAAACACCAGTGTTGCTGGGATGCAATATGTTAGTTGGAAAGCCAATGGTCAGCATTTTAACTATGAAATAAGATCTTCTGTTTTTTGTTTTGGAGAACACCCTGATTGCTGTGTGAAGGATGATTGGGAGCAAAGAGACTAGAGGCATGGCATGAAGTGAACAAAAATCATATTATTGATTAGGTATGAGGTGTCCCTCAGAAGCTCATGTATGAGGTAATGCAGGAAAGGTCAGAGGCAAAATGATTGGGTTATGAGAGCCTTAATCTAATCAGTGCATTCACCCACTTGAATGGATTAACTGGGTGGTGACTGTAAGCAGGTAGCATGTGACTAGAGGAGATAGGTCACTGGGGGAGTGGCTTTAGGGTATGTATTGTGTCCCTGGTGAGCAGACTATCTCGTTCTCTGCTTCTTTATTGATATGTCCTGAACTGCTTTCCTCTGCCGCACATTTCTGCCACAATACTCTGCCTCACCTGGGATCCAGAGCAATGGAGTCAATTATCTATTAACTGAGACCTCTGAAGCCATGAGCATCAAATAGATTTTTCCTCCTCTTGTTCTTGCCAAGTCTTTTGATCACAGTGTTAAAAAAAATTTAAATCCTGATTAAAATAGTATCTATTCCAGAACTAATGAAGTCCTGAAGCTGAGATGTGGGCAGGTGAATTGGACAGCCACAGAGCTATTGGCTGGTTTGAAGAAGGGCTTCAGATGATCCCAGCCTTCCCTAAGTACCTGGAAGGATGATTTTTCTTTCTATACTTGAGTATTCCACTTTGTTCTCTCACAGATGTCATGCAGTTTGGACCTTTCTGATATCTCCCCCTCAGTCTTTAATCTGAAGTTCTCTTCTCTACACTGAGGAAGCCAGGGCCATTCCTGAACATGTTTCCCTGTCTTGAAAGAAAAAGCTTCCCCTTTCTTCCCAGCATGAATCCATATTTCATCCTGTGGATAATTTTCTCACCTCTTCCCTCTCCTCTCCCCTGCACTCCCATTCTATAAAAAGTTTCTTCTCCAGCCTCCCTGTTGTCATTTGTAATCTCCCAATTAAGAATCTCTATCCCGTGAGTCTTGTACTTGGAGGTTCTGGAGGCTACCTGGTTTGTGGATGAAGTTTCTTGCACTTCTCTTTTGAGAAAGGTCTGCGACAGATCTCAGAACCATAGTTGAGAAACAACAACCAACACAAATCCCACCAACTTGGTCTTGATCCATGATTCCTTCAACAGTCCCCAGAGGAATGAAGATAGTAGTAATGTCTGAGGTTCAGTGACAGTTTATAAATGCCAGACATTGTATAAAATCTAAATATATTTCTATTTTAATAGTAATTCCGTGAAGTATGGACTACTTGAGGCTCAAAAGGATGAAGTTAATTGTCTAAAGTCATGCAGAATGACTTACTTTTTTTATTACTGCTACTCCTTCATCCCTTGTGATTGCCCCCTCCTTTATTCATCATAGATGTGTTCATTTCAATCACCATTCCATAGCCATTTCAATCGTGTTGACATAGCATTAGTTAAGTCAAATATAATTCAAAAGGTTAGTTCCCTTTTCAGTCATTCATTTATTCAACAGACTTTAATTGTGCATTTGCTACTTTGACTAGGTATTAGGCATGGAAGATAAATAACAAGTAGAAGAGCTTCTCACATTCTCGTTGTTAATGAAAATGGCTCCACAAGCTTGAGAAACTAGTTTTAAAACCTCAGCAATAAATGAAAGACTTCCGTATACAGTGTTGAAAGAAATGCTGGTTAATGCACACTTCATTTTTCTTTCCTTTGCCTTCTGAAATATCTACTTTCCCACATACCTTAACTCTTCATTTGCCATGTGCCTTTGCCAAACTATCTAGTCATCTGTCATGTCAATGGCTTAATTATCACCTAAGGACCAATACCCACGGAGTTTGATTACATATTTCACTTAATTGAACATGACTGACCCACTGGAAAAAAATCGAAGAGCTCACAGGAAACTCCCAAAGAGCTCCATCCCATTGGTTGCACATATTCCGGTCAGTGACTGAAATTTCTACAAAGAAATTTTATTTTCTTCCTGGTATTTTGAAGTTGCCTCTGCCCTCTATTTTAGAGTAGAAGCCCATCACCAGGGTCCCAGCAACATTCTTTACAGAGCTATGTCTGATTGAAGGTCTTCAACACATGCTATTACTGTTAATATTAATGATATGACTGATAATAACAAATAGCCATAACTGTCCATGCTGCCTGAGAAGAAATTATGCTGAATATCCAAGAAAGTAATTATAAGAGGATAGTTTACTTTAAATAAATTTATTCATGTTGTCATGTATTTGCTTTACTTGTGTTTGCACATTGCAGCAGGCTATAGTCTCAAAGTCCAATACTAATAATTAAAAATATAATTCAGCCTTTCACTGATCTACAGATAAGGAAAAGAAAATGTCTGGGAGAATCAGCACAGAAGAAATAATTTGCACAGCCTCCCTTTATGTCCATCTGCAGACACAGAGCCATTTGGTCCCAAGGATGCTCAGATTCCCAAGTGTTTCAGATTTAGCTATTAGACCTACCACAATGCCATAGGCATCCGAATCCTCTCATTTCAGATACCTCCACAACGATCTCATTTCTGTCTTTCACATGGTGCTTGAGACAGTAGAAAATTAAGAGAGAAGAAAATTGGAAAAATAATTTCCCAAAGATGCTTATCTGTGTATTTGTCAGCTTTTCATCACTGTGACCAAAGTACCTGACAAGAACAACATGTAAGATAGAGAGGAAAGATTGATTGTGGTTCTCAGTTTCAGAGGGTCCAGTCCATAGTGGATCAGTTCCATTCCTCTAGGGCTGTGATGAGGCAGGACAACACAGCCAGTACACTTTGTCTTCTTGATAGAACAAAGGCACAGCATGACAGGCATTCTAAAGAAAGACTTACCCAGGCAACCGGGTGCTAAGTGACTACAGCTCCATTCCTCAGTGCCTGAGATGAGGCAGGACATCATGGCAGAAGGGTGTAGTGGAGGAAAGTTACATAGCTCATAGCAGTCAGGAAGCAGAGAAAAGGGTGGGGGGAAGCCAGGGATTAGATATAGTTTCTAAGGACATGCCCCCCAGTGACCTACTTCCTCCAACAGTGTTCTACCTGCCTACAGTGACCACTCAGTAGCTCATTCAATTATTAATATTTTAAATGGATTAATTCCCTGATGAGATTAGAGCCTTCATGATGTAGTCATTTTCTAAAACTCCAACTCTGCATATTGCTACTTTGTCTTTAACACAGGAGTTTTTGGGGGACATTCCAAATCCAAACATAACAATACGTTTTCCTGAAATAAATAAGAAAGTGACTGCTAGTTTCCTGTTCATTATCAATTTCCTCTTAATCCTTTTGTAATCACAGAACATGAGAGAGGGGTGTGGGGGAGGGAGAGTTACTCTCAATTAAAATATTCTTTCATTTTCTCTTATTCTTAGGGATGGCTACATGACTTAGTTATGGCCAATGATATGTATGCAAACATCTATTGTGTGTTTCTGGGAGAGCTTTTTGTTCTATCAAAATAAGTACTTCTCCTTTCTTCTTCCTTCTTGCATTTTCTTCTTGCCTCAAATGCAGAGTGGAAGCTAAAGATGAGGCAACCTTCTTGTGACCATAAGGCAGCACACTCAAGTATAAAAGCTCTGTGCTAAAGACACAAGGGTAGAAATATAGAACATTGACTATTGATGACATCTGATTTCTGGCTAAGGGACAAACATAAACATTGGGTTAAGCCAAAATTATTGAGTTTCTATGACACCCAAATAAGTCCCAGTAGACATGTAAGATAAATACAAGAGGAAAAAAAAAAACAAACAAAATATCTTTGTATCTCATGGCAAAACTGCCTCCAGCATTTCTGCCCTGTGTGGTTCAGATACCTTTAGGAACACTTGAAGTGCACTCACTGAAGATGTTTTTAAATCATTATTTCTATCTTAATCTTCTACAAAAGGTATAGGAGTCACCTAAATAACAAGGTACTTTAATTTAAAAACTGAGCATAAGTACAGTTCTTGACCAGCCAAATGCCTGGAAGAGTGGGTTAAATTCTGGAAAAATGGGGTAAGAAACCTGAAAAAGTGCATGCACATAAGGAGACTGAGGTTCATGGTGAGTAACTAGCCACTCTAAGATGTGAATGAGATTGTGTCCTGGCAGCTAGCAGGGCTAGAATGAAGACAACCTTTCCTCTAAGTACCCTCAGGCATGAGCTGTTAATGCCTTCCTGATCATGTTCTTCTGAAGAAGTTCTCCCTGACTGATGTCACCAAAAGTATCCTTAATAAAAATCTTGAACCAGTCTAAGAAACTTGTGAAGAGGTAAGCATAAAGTCTGCCATAATGGCATTTGAAATGGAGAAAGCCCTCATAGCTCTCTGCTGCCAAGAGAACAGCTGGGAAAACCTGAGTCTGCATTCCAAAAGCAGCATCCTTTGACAGGTTGATGGCACTAAGCAGGGGAGCGCGTGATGGGGAATGTGGATCACCCAGTGCCAATCGCCCCTGCAGTTCAAATGCAGTCAGTGCACTTCATCTTCCTGATAGGAACAAGGTACATCACAACAAGTGATGAAAAGAAAGGTCACCAAGGCTAAGTGGCTGCTGCAGTATCCAAAATCATATGATGTCAAAGTGGGGACATATGGGCATATGGCCTGACAGAGGGCTCTAATGATACTTCTGACTTCTGAGCTAATGCCACAGTCAAGTACCCACAAGGTGGATGTCCACCCTGAAACCAGCAAATCATTCCTTCAGATATGTGGTCCCTTGCATCTGTCTTTTTTGTCTCACTTTGATTAGGCCCATAGGTACAAAAAAAAAAAGATATTTCCAATACTTCAATAACAACGGAGCAAGTAAGATGATGAACAGTTTCTAACAGGTGACCACAGCAGTGGGGTAGCCTAAAGGTTGATTAAGGTACAGGGAACTCTAGAGCTCTGACTTCATCTAAAGGCTGCAGACACTGCACAGCTCTGGTTGAGTGTTGCCACACATGCTAGTGTTGTGGAGTATTCTGGTGCTTTTGAGTCAAGCCAAAATGTCTTGAAGAAATTGCTGAATTTTTAAAGGTTTCATGTCTATGTGCTGGTTCCAACACACAGGCTTCCAATTAGAGACGTCATATATTAAAAAGTCCAATGCCCTGATGATTGTGAAGGATGCCTACTGTAGACAAAGCTCACCTTTCCATCTGAAGCTCTGTTTTCTCCTTCCCTGTTTCCTTGCCCATCATCTCAAGGATGCTATCCTTTCTTTTAATCTCTCCCTCCCTCTAAACTAGCCTACAATCATCAATAAGATTGAAGGAATACCTGTTCTAGAGTTATGTACATCTTAAAAAACAAAACAATAAAACAACAACAACAGCAAATGACCTGTTCAATTAAAAAAAAAAAATCTGCAAAAACCAGGGAAGGTCTCCTCAGGCAGAATTTCAACGGAGACAAAAGGACACTGTAGCTCAGCTCAGCACCTCTCATATCACACGACATGCCTTTGGCAACTCCTCCTGTACTTTATTGTGGAGGAACATGCATAGGTCATTTCAGATCCAAATGCATGTGCGTGTGTGTGTGTGTGTGTGTGTGCGCGCACACACACACACACATTTATATATACCTGCAGTGACTGCAATTTGCCTAAATAAGAACATAAAGGATAAAAAGAGACCCTCTGGGATTGACAGATAAGACTCAGTAAATATAAACTAGTTGGCACATTTTATGTTTGTTTCCTGGGTTGAGTTTCAATTTAGTTTGAATCCACAGGAAATGTTTTGATGGAAAATTCCAAAACTGGCCCACAACTTACATTCCAACTTGGATCCAAGAACCAATTTCAGCAAATCAAACTGGAATTAAAACACAGAAATTGGGGGCTGTCTCTTCACAAAAACAACAATAGTAGTAACTTCCTGTACTGTATTTCTCCAGATTTTACAAACACTTTTATATCCACGATTTTCTTTGATCCACCAAGCCAACAGAAGTACATAAAAAAAAAGTTTACAAATGTGATAAGTCCCTTAATACAAGTTATAGACTGAGGCATAATTAAAAAAATACCTTCTAAAAAGTTGTCAGAAGCAATGTACATTAATTATAGAAATTAGCTTAATTCATATGGGGATTAAGTATATGACAAAGGAGGCATCTCAAGTTATCAGAGTATCTTTGTCTATTTTATGTTCCTATAATAAAATATCTGAGACTGCACACTTTATAAAGAAAAAATGTTTGTTTAGCTTATGGAACTGGAGATTCAAGAGCAGGGTACCAGCATTGCTTAGGTCTAGTGAAGGCTTTATGGAGATTGGCATCACGATGGCAGGAAAGCCTGAGGACGAGATGAGCAGCATGTGCAAGAGAGGAATTCAGGGACGATGCCAGGCTGATCAGAATTACTCTAGTCCTATAAAACCTGCCTTAATCCCTTTCAAGGGCAGTGCCCATGACCTAATTATCTTCTATTGTGCCCTACCATTTCAACACTACCACACCTGGAACTAAGTTCCCAGCACACAAATCTTTTGGGGATATATTCAAACCAGATCTGACACCACAGAACAGTACATGGTAGTTTTAAAAATACATCCACAAGTTATTTGGTATTTCTCCCTTGTGAGACAAAACTGAATTGGAAATTGAAGGCTGAGTTTAGAAACTCACTTCTAATGAGTGATAGTAGAATGTGGAAGATAGATTGTGAATGAAGTGAAAGTATGTTCCTTCTGAGATTATTATTTTAAAAAAACACAAAAAAAAGAAAAAGAAAAAAGAAAAGAAACTCTCCAATTTCTCTCTTGGGAGTTCTCTTTCTGGCTTGGAACAACGCTTGCTGTGGGGAATACCAGGTGCTAGATTCCGAAGATACATAGGCACCTATGGTGAGACCTGGATGGAAGGAACAGAGGCCTCAGCCAAGAGCCAATGAGAAAAGAAAGCCTGCAGACAACCTTGGGAATGATCTCGGGAGCTTATCTTTAAGCTCCAGATGACTGCATTCTTGTCCAATGTCTTAACTGTAACTATGAGCAACTCTGAGCCAGAGCTGCCCAGATAGGTCAGTCTCAGATTCCTGACCATCAGAAACTGTGTGACATCATAATTGTTTGTGTTTTAAGCCTCTAAGATTTGAAAGAGCAATCATGTTGCACAGAAATAGATCATCAATGCATGAGTAATAACTGATGGTGGTATAAGTGGGTACTTATCCAGAAAAATTGACATTTGAATATGTAGACTATTGATTATTGATAAGGATAAATTTTTTTTAAGAGAGAGTGAGAGAGGAGAGAGAGAGAGAGAGAGAGAGAGAGAGAGAGAGAGAGAGAGAGAATTTTTATTTTTTAGTTCTCGGCGGACACAACATCTTTGTTGGTATGTGGTGCTGAGGATCAAACCCGGGCCGCATGCATGCCAGGCGAGCGCGCTACCGCTTGAGCCACATCCCCAGCCCAGGATAAATTTTTTAAAAAAGATAAAATTGAGTGAAAATGTAAATATAAAATATTCTAAATTATTAGAAACATGTGGACTGCTTTCTTTAAACCCAGGTTTCTCCATTTCAGCACTCTTGACATTTTTGGCTGGCCTGGTACACTGTAGGAGGTTTAGCAACATCTAAAAGATACCAATAAGTTCCATCTAGCTGTGACATCAAAAATGTTTTTAGACATTACTGCTGGAGAGAGAAAGTACTTTCTAATTGTGAAAAGAAGAAAATAAAACACACCACGAATACACACATGCATAATCATATTCAAAGTCAAAGAACATGTGACAAGGTGGAAAAAATTACAATTCCTATCGAAGAAAAATAAATAACCATCCAATAGGAAGATTGGCAGAATAGACTATTCCTGAAAAAGAAATACGAATGACTCTTAAGCATATGAATTAATGCTAAACCAACCTTATTCAAAATCACAGAAATTGAAATTAGAAACTAAACTATGATACCTTTTTAACTTGTCCAATTGGCAAAAATCCCCATTTGACAATACACTCTCTTGGCACACATCACTAATGAAGAACAGAATGGTTCAATTCCGATGGGGTACTATTTAATATTATCTTCCTAAAGTACAACTGCATTTATCCCCTGACCTGGCCATTCTCTTTTCAGGAATGTATCTTAGAGATGGGCTTCAGTTCTTACCTTCTACCAGGAGAATAGAACTGGGGCTGACATCCGGCTGCCCCTCCTCTGTTGGAGCTGGTTTGGGATTTGTTCCTAAGTCACTGGAAGGATGTGATGCATGTCTTACCTGCACTTCCTGTAACATCATGAATTTCCACCAGCTCTACTGCTCCTTTCCACTTTCATGAAAAAAGCAAGTCCCAGATATGAGCAATCTCTGGAGCCTTTTTTTCTAGGAAAAAAAAGCAGGGAAGAAGCAAAGTGTATCCATGTCTGAATTCCTTTTTAGATTATTGTCACTTTATACCCATGTATGTATTACTGCATCAAGAGAAAAGTGTGCTCATAAAATTTAGGACATTAAAGATGAGCAAGACAGAAAACAATGAAAAACATTGTAATAACACCAGTCAAAGCTCTTCTCAACATTTTCCTCTGTCTACTTCTTGTCTTTTGTTCTGTATATATTTTTAAATACAAATGAGATTATTAAGTGCATACTGTTTTGTAACCTTTCATGTCCACCTAACAGTATCAGAAGGCAACCTTTCAAAGGCCTAGTAACCATTTTAGCATGCAATACTCAGTGTACTTAATTTTATGGCAGTATATTGTAGAAAGTTCTAGCAAAGAATTGTGCAGAGCTGCTCATGAACACAAGCCATGGGCCAGTCTTCAGTGTCTTCAAGTCACACAGTGTTCCTCAGCCTCCAACTATGTAAAGTCACACCGGTATGAGGGAGGTATGGGCTTTTGCCTACACAGTCAGATCAGACCAGAGGCTGGTCTTTGACCCCGGCAGTGCAAAGACTGGAAGAAGTCTAGTCATGTTTTATATTTAAAGAGGAATGTTTTTTTTTTCATAATTTCAATAAAGCTACATGTAACTATATTCTTCCTAAAGAGGATTTCTTTGTTTCGTTAAGATGAGAAATTTTCATTTCAAGCCAAATTGGAAGACTCTGTCCTATGCTTTCTCTCTTCATACTCTCCGCAGAGACTATGCTAAGAATAGTAAGAATTTTGTGTCTGGATTGAAGCTTTTGTATCATCCAATGAGGTGTACAGTCAGTCACTTAGCTAGGGGCAGGTCTTCTGGTGCCCAGGCTGATGTGTTGGCACTATGCAACAATGATCCTCTCCCAATGGCATCATATCGAATTGTATTTGTCTTTGTTTCCTGTAATACAGGTCACATTTAACTTCACACATGTCACCTTTGCACTGACAGTGAAAAGAAGGGCATTCTCATAGTATGGATGAGTATGTTTTAAATAATATACACTAAAATCCACATGTAACATTCAATTGCTGGAATGTAGCATGGGTGTACCCAATGGAGGGAATTACTGTCAGGGTGCGTTTCTTATTCCTCTAAAGATCCAGGGACTCGACTCAACTGGCCTGGAGGAGAGGGGTCCCTGCAGACTTTCCTGTGCTTTAGAAGCCCCAAGGCAGAATTTTCGATGCCAGAAGGTGATTTCGAGGGCTATATTAGCCCATAAGCATGCCCATGAGGACTAATGGGAACACTGTAAGATAAAAAAAATATTATAAAAGACAAGGTGAAGATGAAACAGATTCCGACTTCTCTGGCAGGTCTAAATAATTTAAAAGCACAAAGCACAGGCTTCTAGGACGGGTTAAGCACATCCAGCTGTGAATCAGAAGACCTATGTTTTAGGAGTTTAACATTTTGGATAGTAACAAAGAAGGAGGGAGTTGAAAGCTATTCAAGAAGAGCAGAAAAGAGGATGTTGGATTCTTGCTCTGTACTGACCAGGAGGCAATCATTTTGAGGATGGCTGATAAAGGTAGAAATAGCTACTCAACTAAACAAAGAAACGGACTTTTCCAAAGAGTCTTCAGTCATAAGAGAGGCAGCACTAAATCCCTAACACTCGTCCCTTAAGTTGTATTATGGCATTTAAATTCTCTTTGAACATGACATTGGTGAGAATTTTATAGCTGGATTTTATGGGGTGAACATTTCCAAATTTAACTTTGTACTTATATCTCAGAACTATACTAAGGGATACAAAGCTGGGAAGAGCTTTATGGGGTAGGAGTAACAGAAGTAGGAGGAGCCAGGTTGCCAGCATTGTCACAATCTCTTCTGTGACCTGCTGCCCTAGTTGGGCAAAAGGTAAACAAAGCTAGACACAGCCTGGGCTTCAGCTGACATCCCCTCCTTATCTAGGAATGGTGGGGAGCAGAGGAATGAAGAGGATGAGGAAGAGGACAAGATACTATTGAAAGCTCCAGAAGGCATTTTAAAAAAGGCTTACCCAGACCCATCCACTTATTTTAGACCTTTTTTTTTTTTCAGAATTTATGATACAGAAGATTCCCTTCCAGCACCTTCAGGACAGTACCATTGAAAAGGGGGCTAGCTGTGAAACTTGCTCTCATTTGAGCCAATCACACACATGATGTCAGTCTTCTAACGCTCCATGTCAGATGTCATGTCCTAAGGATTACCCTAAATCCCTTTACCAGCACTGTGAACAACATATTTTATAGATGATAGCCTTAAATTACTTGGGCAAGTTGGGCCCTACAGCATGGGATATTTCTTGCCAAGCATTGCTGTCCCCGACAACCTACTAAAGCTCATTTAGGGAGATGTTGTTGGCCCTGAAAACTTTAGCTCAGAGTAGCCTCTGGCTATGAGTGACACTGACACCATGATAGGGCCACAAAGGAAAAACTTCTTACTTTCCTTAAACATGTTCATAGGAATTATTGGCTAGGGTGGGGGTTTTCAGATGCAAATTCTCTTTGAGAAAAAGAGTACAATTCCTCTGCCATAGAAATTTGTCTTCTATTTAATATTTTTTCCCAGATAACTTTCCTATTTTTCTTTATTTGTGTGTTTGCTTTGCATTCTCATTATTTTTTTCACTGAATAATCCATACTGGATGCATACATTGCTAGTTATATTTTGGGGATAGAAATTCAATGCCATGACCATCATACAGGAGTACCATCTTCTGAACTGGTGTCAAACCTTACTTGATTCTTTAATATTCCAACCTATGACAGACAGGAGCTCCCCGATAAGGGTAAAATGAGGGTCACATATTCTTTGTTAGTGCCTCTAAATTCATTTTGTAATCATTTGCTGCATCTTTCTTCCTTCAGGATTCCCTTTCCCTTCTTACCAACTGCTGCCAAGTTTCTCACCACTTAGTACCAGCCGTCCACAAGTCTCAACCCCTCTTGTTTTTAACTTTTACTTTCATAAAGTGTATTTTACTTTATATGTGTGTATATACTTATATATTATTCTAATGTGGTAAAATATACATGATGTAAAGCTTACCTTTTAATTATGAAGCTCAGATAAATGCACATTATTGCCCAACCATCATCACTATCCATTTCCAGAATGTTTTCATCATTCCTAACAGAAACACTATATCCATTAAACTGGAAGTTTGATTTTACCTCCATCCAGACTCTAAAAACCTGTATTCTACTTTCTGTTGAAAATGAGTATTTATTTAAAACAAAGAAAGGAAAATCGGTCATCATTATTCCTGGGCAAATTGGCAGCCAGGACCAGGTTCCAGGCCTGGGAAAGATCATGACAGAGGGTCACATGTCCTTAGACATTTCTTCTTCATGCTCCACTCTGCACAACCCTTTGTCCAGAACTCTGCAAAGGAAACAATCAACAAAATGAAAAGTTAACCTGCAGAATGAGAGAAAATGTTTATAAACCATATAGCCAACATATAACTAATATACAAAGTATATGAAGACTTTATACAACTCAGTAGTAAAAAATAATTATGATAACCTGATTCTAAAAGGGACTTGAATATACATCCCCCCCAAAAAAAATAAGATATACCAATAGGCAGCAAGATTATGCAAAAGCAAACAATGTCACTAATCAACAGAGGAATGCAAAGGGAAAGAATAATAAAATATCAACTCACACCTCTTAGGATGGCAATTATGAAAAAGTCAAATAACAAGGGCTAGAGATGGTGAGGAAAAATCCTCTGAACACTGTTGGTCGGATTGTAAACTGGTGTACCCATTATGGAGGACACTATGGCAGTTCTTCAGAAAACTAAAAATGGAACTACCACATGATCCAGAAATCCCACTTCCGGGAAATGGGAAGTTGAAAATCAGTACCTCAAGGAGTTATTGCATTTCCACATTTATTGCAGCATTATTCATAATAGACAAAATATGAAAACACTTAAGCTTTCACTGAGAGTTAAAGAAATGTGATATATTTTAAAAATGAAATATTATTCATCCTTAAAAAAAAAGGAAATCTTGTCATTGGCAATAACATGGGTATATCTAGAAGACATTATTCTAATTGAAACAAGCCAGACACAAAAACAAATTATAACTGATCCAACTTATCTGTGGAATCTGAAGAAATAGAACTCATAGAAACACAGAGTAGAAAGGTGGTTGCCAGGGTGTTGGGGTAGGGGAAATGGGAGGATTTAAGTTCAAGGGTATAAACTTTTAGTTATAAGATGAATAGATTCTATAGCCCAAATATATAGTTTATTAATTAATAATCAATTATTGTATGCTTGAAATTTACTCAGAGTATGTTTTCACATACATATATACACAAAGGTTAATTAGAAGAAATAATAGATACATTAATTAAGATTGTGGTAATCACTTCTCCAAGTGTACATCTATCAAAACAATACATTGTACTCCTTAAATATATGTAATTTTCATTTGTGAATGAGATCTCAATGTAACTGGGGGAGGGGAGTTGGGCACCCTCTACTGACTTCTGTCCATCCTGGACTGGAATGCTCCACACTCTCGTTTCCTAGGCCAGGCTTGCTGTCTTCTTATGCTATTTCCCCATTTGATTCTCCCCATGGCCGCACAAATGCTTGTTCTGTGAGCAGAAGATAAAGGTAAATAACTTCTTCACAGCATATGAAGCCCTTGCTATGTGAGCCTGTGAGACTTAGCTGAGGCTCAGGGATTGTCCAGACGTTTGTGTTTTGAGAAAGAATGTTAATGAGCACAAGCAAAAGTGATGAGACCCCAGACACAGTAGGGACTGAGAGAGTGTTTGAGACCATTGAAATCAAGCAAAAGCCAATCATTTCTGGGTTAGCATCTTCAGTGTGAAATTTCTACTTAGCAATACTGGCCAGTGGTGGGTACTGAGGATGTAATCCAGTGAAAGATCAAAACCAATATTGTAGGTGGGTGAGGGAGGAATTCACAGGTGTAGTTTGGAAATGCTTTCCTGATAATCCTGATATTCATATAATACCCGCTTCCTCCCAAGGAGTCCAGTCACTTACATTTGGAAGAGAAAAATGCAGACTACAAAAACCTCTTTAAGCTAAAAAAAAAAAAAAAAAAAAAAAGACATGATTTCTATGCAATATGGACAGAATTTTTCAATACTTTAAAAATATATGCTCTTATCAAATTCATACATGATAGTGTGAGGGATTGCTCACCCACTGAGGCAAAGGATAAGGTTTAGTGCTTCTGAAGTAGGACATATACTACTAGCAAGAGGACCCAAATTATTGAAGAATTTGACTTCAAAAAGTAATAAAGTTTTAAAACCAGGCTTTGTGGCAGGAAAATCTTACAAATGTAAATCACAGAAGTCTCACCCCCCCCCATAAATTTAGGGAAAACACTTTTTTGGGGTGTGAGGGGACAGGAAAAACCTTTGTGATATAGCACACTGCTCTAAGGAAAAGGATATCAGATGAAGGGAGAGCTGAATCTCACCCTGATCAGTCCTGAGGCATTATGGGAGGAAGAAGAGGGGGAGAGAGTGTGCAAGTGGTGCCAGGCCGTATTGGCCAGCTTTTGAACAGTGCTGGCCAATAGCCATATGATCTGAGCCATAAATTCAACCTATGGGTATAATTTCACATGTGCTAGTAGCCACATGAAAAAGTGAAAAGAAACTGGTGAATTTTATTTAATGAAATACAACCAAAAATTATTTCAGCATGTAATATGTAATTAATGTAAAATTACTAAAGATATATTTTAATGTGTATATATATGTATATATAAATATTTGCAATCTAATATGTATTTTATAAATAAAATACACTGCACTGACTGCATGTGGCTTCAAGCTGACAAATGACTGAGGTTGTGGTCTATAAAGACCAGTCTCACCCCAGCAGAAAAAGACCACAGAAGATACAGAAAAGAGGGTCAAAGTCTCTTCTATTGTAAGTACTTGGTTCATTTTTTGTATTCGACAAATGTAAATCGAAGACCTGCTCTGTAAAATGCACTGATTTTGGTAATGGGTGCATAGGAATGGAAAAAAAATAATTAAAAAGTCCCTTCTCCTATGGAAATTGCCTTGTAGCTGACGAAGAAAAATGTTGAAGAGAAAAAATAATAAGCAAAATATATTAGGGTGTAAAATAATGATAAAAAGTGTGAAAATGATAAAAATAAAGCAGAATGGAGAAGAGAGTGGGAAGATACATAATTTTAAATAGGATAATGAGAGAAGGAGCAGAGGAAGGAAATGGAAAATCTGAGACTGAACAGTTTACACACACACACACACACACACACACACATATATATATATATATATATATATTGTTTTTCTTTATACCTGTGACTGGAGCAAGGCAGAGAGGAAGGCTCAAAACTGAGATAAAAGAAGTTAGGAGAAATAAATTGCCTTATATTGAGTACATCTGTGTATGGTATGTTTAAATTGGCTTATTAAATTCATATATATTTATCTGAAAAAAGAGTGATAGTATGTATTACAAACTGTTAACTGTGCTTTCCTCTGAGAATGACATTGAATTTACTTTCGTTGTACTTTGTTCCATTTTTCAGATTTTACACAATCAATTTAAACTACTTTATGCAGTTGGGGAGGAAAGTCCTAAAAAATGTTGTGTAGGGAGAAAAGAAATGAAAATAAAGCCAGTTTCTTTTGCAAACTGATAGTATTTGTGCATTGGGGCATCCAACCATTATGCAAACTTCTGAAAATAGTTCATCCTTCTGTGTTTTTCTAGTAACAGCCACTCTAGCTCTTCTTTCTTTGGATTCTTATCTGGTCTTCTTTTATTTTTTAATCCATGTGTCCATATTTGTTGAACTAGAGTCTGGCCATGTGTGTTTTTCTGCTATTCAGCACCCAGTGTATGATTGTGCTGACAGCATCTTTTGAGAAATGCTGACAGTCTCAGTTGTGATGCACCCTCCCTGCTCCGTATGCCACACATCATGGGTTGTGGCACCTCTCCCCAGATGCCCCCTGCCTCCTGGTGTGCTTTCTTCTGGAAACTTCTTTTGTGGATAAAAAAATCCCCAAAGACAACCCAAGGAACTGCCATCTGGAATAGTAAAGGTTGTCATCACGCTGCTTCATATAGATTTATTTGCAAGCACCATCATGGACACCAGATTCCACCGAGTTACAAAGACTGGCTCAGGAGTTCTTTTAACTCTTTGAGAGAGAAGTGATGTACAAATTGAAATAATTAGAAATGCCACTACTTTGAAGTGATACCACTTGATGCTGATGGAACATCTTGATCTCCATTACACCTTTGAGAACAATACAAATATTTTGGTGAACGTATGAGCTTGGACTGACATTCTATTAACCTGTTGATCTTTACACTACCTTGTGTTAATACACAGAATTTTCAAATGCTCTTTTTTCTTTTTTTAATCATGTTGAAAATATGGAAGACTTATGTATCTCCCAAAATGCAATGTTTTAATAAAACTTTTCATTTGTCATCTATACTTTCAAAAGCAAATATGAATACTTTGTGTAGAAATGTTATTTTTAAGTTTCTTTTAATAAGAACTCAAGAAATACTATAATGAAGCATAACATATTTTGAAGATTTGGGAATTTTTTTAATGTTTCTTTTTTTTTGGTTGTCAATGGACCATTATTTTATTTGTATGTGGTGCTGAGAATCAAACCCAGCGCCTCACACATGCTAGATAAGTGCTCTACCATGGAGCTACAAACCCGTATCTTTTAAATACAATATTTGGAAAAATAAGATAAAATAGTACAATGTTGGAGTTCACTTTGGGAAGAAGAGGATAGTTTCCTGGTTCCTCCCATTAATTCTTCTTCTCTTTCAGGGTTGCTTACCTAGGCAGCTTGTACACAGGAAACACCAGTCAAATGGGAAACAAATTACCACTCTAATAGACAAGGACCACCACAAGGCTCTGACAATCTATGACCCAGAATTCAATTAGAAAACCTAAATGAAGCCTCCTTCTTAGTTTTTCTATAACTAAGCTACTTTTGCTAAGAAAAATTATTAGTCCACATATCAGTTGATAGAACAAGTACCCCCCCCCAAAAAAAAATCAGTAAGTTTACAGACAATTTGAATAAAACAATGAATAAATGAATTGGTATGTTGAACATATATAATACCACACATATACAACACCACACTTGACAATCATAGAATTTGGGCTGGGTATGGTGGCACACTCCTGGGGAGGCTGAGGCAGGAGGATCTCAAGTTCAAAGCCAGCCTCATCAATTTAGCAAGGCCCTAAGCAATTTAATGAAACTCTGTCTCTGAATAAAATACAAAAAGAGCTGGGGATGTGGCTCAGTGATAAAGCACCCCTGGGTTCAAAACACACACACACACACACACACACACACACACACACACACAATAAATAAATAAATAAATAAACAAACAAACAAATAAATAAATAATCAATGAATTGGCATTCTTTCTGGTTATAAATTTACCATATGACAAAACCGCAATATGTTGGGTAATAAAAAACAGTTCTGCAAACTTCAAGCAGTTGAAATCATTCAGAGTATTTTCTCTGATTACAGTGAAATTACAATAGAAATAAATAACTAGAAAAATGCCCAAATTTTCGAGAATTATCCTTTTGACGAAATTGAACATTCATTTCATTCATAATTAAAAACAAAACTAAATTTTAAGAATCTTATGAACTAGGAATATCAAGAAACTTATCTCAACTAATAAAGGACAACTGTAATATATATATTGCAACCATCATAAATTACTATTTAAAACTTTCCTTTATATTAAAAAAATGGATTATATTCATATATACCAGAGAACAAACTGTAAAGTTTAAAAAAAAAATGATACTTAAATAGTAATAAAACAACCTAATTCTAGGAATAAATTTAACAGAATATGTCAAGACATGTACAGACAAAAACCACACAACATTACTTTGCAAAAATAAAGGAATACAAAATTAATGGAATCATTTGAATTTTCTTGTTGGAAGGCTAAAAGCATTTCAAACTTTTCCTAGCTGATACACAGATTCAACATAATTCTAATAAAAATACCAGCAAATTGTGTTTGCGTGTGAGAGAGAGGGAAAGAGAAAAAGATCATTTTAAAATTTTAATGGAAACTGAGAGGAACAAAGATTGTGAACACAAAATTGAATAACAACAAAAGTATAATGAAGTTGGAGACCCCATAATACCCCCAATCAAGACCTATGAAGTCCTAATAATACTATTAGTGAGATAAAGGTACAAACGTAAACAGTTTGACCATGGAACCAGATATGTACACTCCTACACCAACAGACCTTTTCAAATATAGTCACTAATTAATCTACCACAATGTAGTAAGAGGTACTTTTTATCCATAAGGAAAGAAAAAGGTGAGTTTCAGTTCTTTTCCTTGGCCTACCTCATTCCCAAAATAAATTACAAATGACATTTTTTAGCACTAAATAGAAGACAAAATAAAAGTTTATGTCCTGACCTTTGGGTGGCTAAGTTTCTTGTACACTGCCCACATAAAAGCACTATCTATAAAGCAGAAAATTGATAAACCAGACAATATTAAAATTAGAAACTTCTATTTATCAAAACAACTATCAGAAGAAAACATATGCAAGTCATAAACTGGAGGAAGTTACATATGATACTAATATTCACCAAGACTCACATCTGCAATAAAAGAACAAATGGGACTCTCATACACTGCTGGTGGAAGAATCACAGGTACCAGCACTTTGAAAAATCATTTAGCAATGTCTCCTTAAACTTGAGCATTCTATTTCACCCCAAAGACCCAACAGATATATTCATACACTCATGTGGAAGGATGTATAAAATCATGTTTAGAGTAATTTACTACTAATAACCTGAAATTAAAAATAAAACAAAATATTAATATTAGCATGGTGAAATAAATTGTGACATATTTATACAATGAATAATGTATAGCATTGATGAATGAACAACAATAGCTAGCCTAAAAAAAATCTGCCTTGAATAATCAATGGCCTTGTAGATTTTACTAAATATTACATACATATTGTCCAAATTATGTTGTCATGTTGTGTGCATGTACAAATATGTAACAACAATCCCATCATTATGCACAACTATAATGCACTAATAAAAATGTGGGAAAAACATAATAAGTCTCATCTTGAAATAAATAAATATGACATACATGTCAGCAACAAAATGATCTTGGTAGTGTCTCATATGATTAATGATACTTAGCATTTGTGTGTTTTTCCCCAGTGGTATCTAATATATTCAAGGGTTTATTTCACTCAAGAAGAATTGTATATTGCATGTGTTTCATAGGCCTTTGGATAACTGGAATTAGAAAGTTGCTATTAAATAATGAATATCCCCAAAACTTTATAATTTTGATACTTTTATAGAGACTTAATTTTAATTTTAGCTTTAATTACATTTTTTTTCTATGTGACATGGTTTTTTGGTTTTTGTTTTGTTGTTTTTTTGTAATGGGATTAAGCTCAGAAGTACTTTTAACCCCTGAGTCACATCCCCAGTCCTTTCTTAATTTTTAGGCTTTAAAAAAAAAAATCAATTTAGCAAGGCCCTAAGCAATTTAGTGAGACCCTTAAAAAAAAAAAAAAGGCAGTGTCTTGCTATGTTTGAGAGTCTTACTAAGATGCTGAGGCTGACTAGGAACTTGGCAATCCTCCTGCCTCAGCCTACTGAGTCATTGGGATTACAGGTGTGCACCACTGAGCCTGGCTTGTGGCACATTGAAGAAAAAAACCATGCCACAAGCCACAATGTGCAATTTCATCCCTTTAGATATAGGAGAAATAAAATAACTGAAAGTATAGAAATATCACATTCTTTGTTTCTCTCCTCTACATAGTAAACAGATCAACATGTACCCCATCATGAGGTAAAAAAGAGAAAATTCATAATCTAATAGAAATAATTTTTGAAATGACCATATTAAGATAAGATTAAGCAGGATGGTGATCTTGCACAACCCCTTTAAGCTTATAAGGTATGGATGTCATAGATTCCCTTAAGTCTCCTGACTTTCCCAGTTCTTCATCTGAGGAAAGAGGCCAGAGGACTCACATGTGACTTGAGGCAAGTAGGAAGCTCAGACATCCTGCCTAGACCAGCTCCCTGGGAAAGGGAAGTGCCTAGGTGAAAAGAAGTGCAATTAATAAATGAGGGACTGTGACTTCTTTGGTTCTAGCTTAGTAGTCTCAAAGTTGCTCAACTAACTAAGCTAACCCTGCTCACTTTTTTTTTTTTAAATCTATGCTCTTAACCAGTTCTTGAAATCCCCTTACTTCTTCATTGTTTTCAAAAATGCATCCTTCTTTTAGGTCCAGTTTCAACACCTCCCTGCTCTCCCTTATTTAGCTTCTTGTCCTGGGCTGCAAATGCCTAAAGTGGGAAGTATATCCCTGATCAATGTCCAGAGACAGTAAAGGCAGGAAAGGGACTTTCTCTTTAAGATTAAGGATATCCTTTCTGAGAAAATCCAGTCCTACCTCTGCTGTGATGTCAAGTTGGTTTTGGGCTTCTTTGACCTGAACTGTCTTCTATGCCCACATCTCAATGACCCAAAGGAACAGGGAAGGTCCTGGGGCTAGTGATCCTCCATGCTTCCCATGAAGAGCATGGCCAGAGGAGGAACTAACAAATGAGCATTCTCTTGGGCAGGAGGAGGACCACAATCGCTGTAGCCAGTGTCTCAGGATGTTAAGCACATCTTTTTTTGACCTCCTCCCTCCCCAGCCTATCCCCACCACCCCCATGGCTCTGTCCTTAATGCATCTACTGTACACCACGGTAATCAACATTCATACCTAGTTGCTGAATTGAATGGCAAGTGACTGTTTTTCATTACACTCCTCAGAAGTGGCAACTGAGTCTTTCCCAAGTTAATTAACCTGCATGAGCCCATAAAGGGCCTGCAACAGACTTAATATCAAGAATGCACCCTACTGACCCCTCTTCTTCTGATCTGTGCTTCTATTATTAACCTGGGCTCCTGGAAAGGACACACGTGTCTCTCATCATACCATTTCTGTGATAGTGAACAGATTTTTAGTTTCATTTATGTAGCCAAAACACACACAAAAAAATTGTGATTCTTTTTTCATTTTTCTATAACATTCCACTCAACTCAATTGATTGTTCTAGTTACAGTACTCCTAATTTTTATCCAGCTGATTAACAGGAGAATAATCCAAATACATTTCAAATGATAAATCTTTCATGATTTGGGATATTTTTATACAAATGTACATTTGACAGTGCTAATGTAAAGCAAATATTAAAGTTGATTAAACATTCTCAAGATAAGGAGGATAAACCATTGGATTATTTTCTAGATTTAACCAGCAATCATAAGCTGATATAACCAGAAATATTTTGATGTTCATCATTTTTTAAAATAATTCTTTGGGAAATATCCAGGAAGAACTATGGAAGTGGGTCAAGAATGTATGCACAAAACATTTGTATTCTTTACTGTGTAAACACTAATTTATTTATTGAAATAACACACCATTAAATATTTATTAAATAAATTAGCATTTTGCTGAGCTTCCTTCCAAAATCATTAATATGGTCTGTGGCTGTGGATACAGCCAGGGCTGTGATTGTTTCTCATGTCTGTCTTCAAATTGTTTGCTAAGTATTTATTCACCAAGCACCATCCCTGAGTTTAATCTAACGTGCAGCTATTCTCTGGAAAGCTCTTCAAGTAAAAGGTTTTTGGAAATCCTGAAACTTTAATTGACTCATAGGTTCATATTAACCAATTTTCTTATTTCATTGGTGAGTCTGAAAAGAGTTTTAGAAATCTGCTTGAGAGGGGCTGAGGTTATGGCTCAGTGGTAGAGTGCTTATCTAGCAATGTGAGACACTGAGTTCCGTTCCTCAGCACTACCTAAAAATAAATCAATAAAAATAATAGTAGATGGAGTAAAAGAAAAAACAAGAAAAGAAATCTGCCCAAGACTTGGATCTAGCATTACCTTTTAATAAGGGTAAAAAATTTGTTCTTCAATGTGAAGGACAGAGCTACTCATTAGAATTTAACTTTTTAAGGAAGAATTTTGGGGTCTAAGGGCAACCTTCATAAATTTGTAAAAGAAACCTCTTTCCTTCACATTTTGTTTAAATATGCAAGGTCCTTTAGAAAATCTCATCAAGTTGAAGAAAAGGGAAAAATAGGAATGAATTCCCAAACAGCCCTCATATAAAAACTTAAGAGAGAGAGAGTGATTTATTTTAGGTATTGTCCATTCACCCTACAATTCTCAGAGCCACTTGCCGGGCAAGCTAAATGCAAACAATAAATAAGTAAGCAGACAGGTAAATAGAAACAGCGGAAGCGAAAAAGTACACACTGCCCAGAAAGCATTAATCCTGTCCTCCCCACTGGAAAATGAGCAGAACACATTCAACAGCTGAGAATATGCAGCTGCACGGTGCTCTCCCAGGTACTGTGCAAATGAAACGCTGCATCCAGGGATGACATCCTCTGAAAATCTCAATTGGTCTCTCTGTGTCTCAGATTTAAAGTAGAAAGCATACATTTCCTTCTTGCTTCTCTGCTTTGGTTAATACCAGATAATATAATTTTTTCTTTAATATTCTCACATAATACATTAATGAGAACATTTGTCATATGTAATTTAATATTATTTTCATATATATCATGTTCAAGCTCCAAAGAATGTCTGTTTGATTCACACATGAGTGCACGTGCACACACGTGCTTGTGCATACATACATTCTTTCTCTGGCCCTACTTTGTAATATATACCAAACTTTTTTGGTATTCCATTAGATCAGCTCTTTGTGAAAAATATTTTTATTATGTAGGATTCAATGAACAATTTAAACTATTGTAAACAGAGGTATTCCAGGTAGAAAATGATTCATAAGATTGATAAGAATTTGAGGTATTGATTTAAAAAAAAAAACATTTTCACTGAAACAAAAATAACAACTAAAATTTTCAATTTGACATTTTTATTGTAAGTTAAGGTCCTTATACAATTTGAAAAGAATCATATACAGTTTTCTAAGATTTGTGAGTATATTTTTTCAGGGTAATGTAACAACTGGGAGCTATTCCACTTATTTTGTATCTTTCACATTAGATGCTGGATAGTCCACTAAGAGCATTTCTATTTTTTTCATGACTGGATTTCATGATACCAGTTTCACAATAGGTGCTTTGAAATTTATTACAAAAACCAACAGAATGTTTTTTTCTAAAGCCATGCAAACATCTTTTAACTATTCTGGGAAAATATTTTGTACCCCAAGCCTCTCCTTTTATCTTGGGCATGTACATACATGATGTGGACACAAGTTTCATCAGAAACATACAGCTTTTTTTCCTGTTTTTTCTAATCTACCATAATCTCATTTATTTTTCTCCATGTATTCATAGTTTCTAGATGAATCCATTATTACAAAAGTTGGGCACTGGATTCTTTAGCCAAACTGTCTTCATATACATAATTATTGTCTTAATAACTGAATAATATTGTAACACATTTTTATACCATAATCTGATTAGCCAGTTTGTGATTAATGAACATTTGCATTGATTTCCATTTCTACCATAAGCAATCCTGCAGAAAACACACACACACACACACACACACACACACACACACACACACACATTCTTTTTTGTTGTATTTGGATCATTTCCTTAAGACAAATTTTTAAGAATAAAATATTATTGATTTTATTGTAAAAAAATACTTTTTATTGTATCACCAGGAAATTATGAGATTAGTAGTCTTTTCACATCTCATCAAGATTAGGTATTATGATTTTTAATTTTTGATAACATTTTAAACCATGCCTCATATCTTTTATGCTTTATATTTATTATTTATTAAATAATTAATGAAAACAATTTCTTATGCCTTACATAAATTATAGACCAGGATATTTTAATGTATTTTAATGTCAGTTTATTTAACACTTACTATATGCCAGGTACTGTGCTGGAGTCTAGGGGGCAAAATGATGAATGAAGTATGATTTTATGCTTGAGAGTCTTACAAAGTTGTAGTATCAACTTTCTTTGTTAATTTATAATGGAAGGTTATATTTCTTCTTTCTTGACAATTAATTGACATTTGCAAAGTACCTACTATTTTGAGAGTGATAACTTTTTCCACTTTAGTTTCAATACACATTTTAAGAAACTTTTAAATTATCAAAGCATTCAAAAACATGTACAGTAAAAACACCCAGGTACTAAGCACAAGAAATGTCAAATAATAAACTTATTTATATAATTGTGTCAAAATTAAAGTCCCTTTTTTCCTTTCTTTTTTTTTTTTGGCTTTTTCATTCCCCTTTTTAATTCTCCCTTTTTCTAAGCAGCCACTACTATGATTTTTGGTTTGTATCCTTGCAAGTCACTGAAAAACTAAAATTTTATGATTAATATACAGTATAGTTTTGCAAGGTTTTAATTTACATGAATAGTATTATTTTATGTAAATATACACAATTTTATAAGTTGAATTCTATACTCATCATTGTTTCTGAGACAGATCTACCATTGTTATTTCATTTCTCTTAACTGCTGTATATTGTTCTATGATATAGATATGTCATATTTAATTTCCTGTTCCTCTATGAACAAGCAAAAAATTGCTTTATTTTTTGTTTAAAAAAACTGCTATAATAAATATCCTCAAACAGAAGTCCTTGTGCATATCTGTGAGTTTTCTATAATAGATATATATGGAATTGCTAGATTGTAAAGCAATGACCATTTTCAATTTTGTTGGATGAAAGCAATTGAATCAATTTTCAATACAGCAAAATTCGATTTCTGGAGTCCTCTGTATTGTGATTTGGATCTTAAATTCCCCAAAGTCTCATGTGTTGAAGGTGTGGTCACTAGCTGGTGGCATTATTGGAGGATGATAAAACTTTCAAGAGGTGATGCCTAACAGTAAGTTAGGCCTCTAGGAATGTACCCTTGAAAGGGATATTGGGACCCTGGACCTTCTTCCCTTTCTCTTTGCAAAAGGGCCACCATGAAGTGTGCAGCTTTGTTTCATCATGTAGTTCCCCTGTGATGTTCTGCCTCACCACAAGCCCCCAAAGAACCAACTGAGCATGGACTGAAACCTTTGAAACCATGAGCCAAAAAAATTATTTCCTCCCTGTAAGGTGACTTATCTCAGGTCATATTGGATTGGCAGGAAGCTAACTAGCACACTTTGACATTGACAGATTTTCAAATTATTACTGATAGGATGCAAAGCAATGGTATTACTATTTATATATCAATGTGCCTGATTATTAGCAGCAAAGATTAACACATTTCTAAATATTTTTTTCAGTTCCACAGTCTAAATTGTCTGCTCACCTAACTGGACTAGTTTTACTATTGCATACTGCATGGTGATGATGATGGTGGTGGTGATGATGACGATGATGATGATGGTGAATGATCCCATATTTTTACCACTGTTCTTAGTATTTGTATTAACTAAATTCTCAAAATGGACATGAGACAAGATTCATAATTATTCTACTTTTACAGAGGAGGAAATTCAGGCCCAAACTGATTCAAAATTAGGGAGCTAGTCAGTGGTGGAATCAGAATTTAAACAGTTGCTATACAGATGTAAAATTTCTGTTAATTTTGCCACTGATAATTATTTATCTCATAAAACAGAAAGTAAGCATCATATTTCATACATAAGTTAATCACTTGGTATGTCATCTTGCTTTATGAAACCCAAACATATACAGGTAGAACAGATATAAAAATAATTATAAATATAAATTATATTTTTATGTTTATGAGTGCACTGTCTTCTTTTTGTAGAAATCATGATGAACACAAAAGCATATAAAATGTATAAAAAAATCACTGTATATCCTCATACCCAGGTTGTTAAACTTTAGTATATCATTTAAAACAAAATAACAAAAAATAATAATTTTCAATGGTTGAGTGTTTTCCTTTCTTTTTAATATCAAGGATTAAAGAGTTTGGGATAAGAAATCATCTTAACTATAAATTCAAGAGGCAATAATATATCCATTTAAATATGTATTGACATGGAATTAGCATATGCAATTAAGCCACCCTGAAAGAAAAAAAATTAGAAAACAGCTCAACTCTAGTGGTATGAACCAAATGAACCACTGCACACTTGAGGAGAGGACACATTGGTAAAAAACAAAAGAGCAATATGTTTTTACTGAAATGGACATGGCTCTGAGTTTCCAATTTCAGGCAGAATAGAGTGTGATTTTTCATAACTGGCAAAAATAAACAAAACTATTTGCAGATGAATCTGTCAGCCAAGCAAACCTGACTGAAAGCTAAGTGGGGGGAAAAAAGATTTTTATACAGACATGTTCTGTAGGAAGCAATTTTTCCTGCTTGGGATGCCCATCAAGATATAGATCTTAAAAATGTTGGTGGTAACAGAGGGAGATGAAAAGGTAAGCCCTGTGCACTGCCTCTTTGGAGGCATAGAGCCATGATATGATGAGCAGGCAAGTTAGTGTTTATCACCATTCCTTCCCACTGAGCTTATGCATTTGGGTTTAGAAAGAATTCAAGCCAGTTCACTTTCAGGCAGATCTTAGACATCTTCCCCAACCCCACCTGGACATACACTGCATTTCTCTTCTACTAGCAGGATCTTGAGCTAACAGTATTAGTCACCATGGGTTTAATAGTAATGACTTCCTTCAAGGGTCAAATCTTCTATCTGAGTAGGGGAACAACACACAAGGCCATTACCGTCCATTAGGATCAGTCCATGGTGGGAGGACCACGTAGTCACTTCACAAAGATTTCGGGGAATGGCATCCTTGGAAGTTAAGCTTTCCAAAGATAACAAACAAAACAAAAGTCTAGAAAGAATTTCCCCAAATTTGTTTTCTCTAGAAATTTTAAGTGCTGTTAATGGGATTCCATTAGTAAGTGTAGCAGACAGCAGTTTGCTCTTTATCTAGTAACCAGACACTTTGCCATTTTAAAAGCTCTGAGAAATTTTCCAGCTTAAAAAAAAAAATCCAAAAGCTTTTTTCTTTGTTCTGTTTTTTTTTTCTTTACTAAATTCATCATGAGTGAAAACTGCAATAACGGAATGTGTTTCACAAAGAAGAATCTTTACTGTAGGTGAAAGGGAATAGGTACCTCTCCCAACAAAGTACAAGCTCTTCGATAGGGTGATTGTCAAGTATGAGACAGGAAAGTTTGAGACCAACTGACAAGGGTAGATGAGAATGCATATGCAACTAATTATTTCTAATTAGAAAAACCCTCCAAAGTATAAGACACAGCTTTAAAGATATTAAAAATTAAACACACTTGGTCATAAGTAATCATGTTGAGTGTAGCTTTTCCTGATGAGGTGTAATCAGGATATGATGGGGAAACACAGGAAAGTTAACACGCATGTCCCACATTTGAGCTCCTGTTCTGCCACATACTAGCTATGTGAGGTATGCAAAATTTGTCAATTCAAAGTTCTATGTAAGTGCAGCGCATTATCAGAATCTATGAACTGCAAATACATGCTCAGGATAGCCAAGTTCTTATATGTGCCATCAAAAAATGAAATGTGAAGATTTTTAACAATTATTAATTTGGTTTGTTTTGCTTGTTTGAGTCTGCAACAATGAATCTGCTATGAATACTTTTGTGTCCATCTTTTTGTGGACATATTTTGTTAGGTACCTTATCACACTTAGTGACTTTTCCTTTTCATTAAATTTCATTTTTTTTTTCTGTCTCTGACATGGTGCTTACATCTTGCCCAGTCACTAGTTAGGACTCTCTTCTATTGCTTCAAAAACAGGTAATGTTATTATGATAACTCTTTTGGTTTTTAAGGTTTGAAAAAAATACTTTCGAGCACCATTAGATCATATACTTTTAAATGATGGGGATAAAAGACTTCTTTTAACATTCAGAAATAAAAGACCCATTGAAGTGTGTGTGTGTGTGTGTGTGTGTTGTGGCTTTTTTCATTATTACACCAAAATGAGAAAAGCAAATAATCCATCAAGAGAATGAATAACCATATCATGGTATATTCATATGATAGAGTGCCAAAAACTTTTAAAAAGTTAACTACGGGTATGCACAAAACGGGTGAATCTCACAGATACATTGAGTAAAAATTTTAAATGAGTCATGAAAGCATATATATTGAATAATTTCTATTTATATATAATGTAATAACTGGAAAAAACTACCTGATAGTGATAGAAGGGAAAATAGTTGCTCCTCCTCTGGGAAAAGAGGGTAGGGAGGGGGCACAACTCAGAATTCCCAGGAAGGAAAGTTAAGGAGTGGTGAAAGGGCATCTGGATGGTGGTTAACCAGATTTATACACATGGAGATGTGCACTTAGCTGTACACATAAAATAAGCTCATATGTGTATTTCATTGTTTGAAAGCCACCCTTTAATTTGACAAGACTTTTCTTAAATATCAGAAAATGCATGTAATTATTGTCTACCATTTATCAATATCACATTTAAATTCAAATTTGTTTTTTCATGTTACCTTCATTCTTTCAAAAGGTATTCATGATCTTCCTGGACTCCATACTAAATTGATAGCAAAGAGTGGGGCATCCATGGTTTCTGCCCTGAGACAGTTCTCAGCCTAAAAATAAAAGCAAGAACAGATAAAATAATTATAATTGTGAAATGACAAGTGTATAAAAGAATATGTGTTATATTCCCTGGTACCTGATCTCCCAGATGATCAGACTAAATGGGAGATCAGGGGAGTGCCTTTAACTGGGACATGAAGAATGAGCTGAGTTTAACCAGATAGGAATGTTTGCTAGAAGGCAAGTGCAACAAGTCCTGAAGCAAGAAAATACTCCCAGCATTCCAACTGAGGCTTCTGTAGCAAGGAAATGAGAGTGTCTGGAGAAGTAAGAAGGGCCAAATAGACAGAAAATCAGACCGTGGGAATGATGCAGCTGTCCAGATACAGATGATAATTTCAAATTAGAGATTATTTCAAGTTTGCTTAGAGCTGTGGCAGTCTTGTATTGCTGACAATACCAACTCATTATTTTGTAGTGGGTGGCTGATATTGAGAAAATCCAGATTAACACGGATAAATGGTTATGAATAATTTTTATAGTCTACTTTATAATCCCAAGGGATTTCATGATTAAGTTGAGGTGACAGAAAGTGCTTCCCTCTATAATTGGAAAACAACAACACCAAAACCCAACTTAACTGCCAATATAGAGAGATAATTTTATATTAGGCATTACGTTCTGTCAACTTTTGATATCTGAGAAAATTATCCTTGTAGTTTATTTTGGGCCACATTTAAAAAAAAAAACATGTTTAAAATGATAGCCTAATGAAAATTTTATAGAATCTCTGAGGCATTCAATTTGAAAAGCTTTGATGTACACCTAAGGATTCTGGATTGGATTTGTATCCTGAACCTGTCTGTACAAATCTGGGCAAGTCTGCTCTGCATTCCAGCTGTATTTGTCTCAGGAACTCATGTAAGGCATGCTCTATTTGTAAACTACCTTTCTCAAAGAACACCAAGTTTGTTTCAGGTGTCATCATGTCCAGCTCTATGACCTGAATCTTGATTGGCTGAAATCTGCCAAGGGGATCCCATTCCATTTGTCTAGACACTCCATTCCTCAATATCCTTACAGCTCAAGATGTCCCTTTGTCACTTTATGGACAATAACTTATAAGGGAGAATTGGCTTGGGGGTCTCTGAGGAATATTTTCCTCTCTCCTAGAAAGAGAAAGTCCCTGAAAAGGAATCTGTTCTTTCCTTTCTCTTTAATTGCTGTCACCTGAAGACATTTTGCTTATTGCTAATATAGTCATTGTGTGTGCATAAGAAGAAAGAGAAGAGAATTACAGGCACGCCCACCCGGCACTCTTTGGCATTGTGAAGCTGTGGTATCAACATTGGTTTGGTCACTTTACAGGTGGGATGACTTTGGAAATTTTTCTTTACTTATCTTTAACTTGATTTCTCATCTGAAAAATGGGAATGATAATCAATCTTGCCTCAGGGGTATGACATCATTGAAGACTTGGGAAATGAGTTCAACACCACTTTATACATTATAAATGCTTAAAAGTATTTATTTCCCACTCTCTTCCTCTTCATCATCATCATAACTTATTTATCTCCTGTCAGGAGCATTTCAGGACAGATTTAAATTAGGTCAAATGTCATTCATAGCAATTAGTGCCAAAGGAGAGTCTAGTGATTTCGATGCTGTAATGTGATTGCCCCTACTGATTTCTTACAAGTGTCTGTGGTAAGAGGTCCTCAGCTCTGTGAGTAACCAGAGCATCTGGCTACCACTTTTGTGCTCTGTGCTATGTACTAGGTTTGGTGCCACATGCATGATATGCACTTTGACTACCACTGAATTCCAAGAGACTGACAATTGCTACCCTCTGTTTATAGTTGAGAGAACCAAGAAATTAATGAGTTTTTTTCAGGGCTCATCAACAGTGATTTCCAAAGGCAGATAAAAAATTGCCTTGATGATGAAGTCTAAGCTCTTTCAACATGATACTGCACTAGAGAAAGAAGACCCAGGCTTGATGGTAGGAGATAGCGCATAAAGAGATCATATGGTCACACAGTTCCCTCAGGTGACCAATTGGTTTAAACTACTGTCATCATTTAAAGAAGTGAAGGAGTAAATCAGAGATTCTCAAACATGGTGGCGGGCGCGGAGAGATCAAGTCTCTGACCTCTTCAGCTGTGCGGGCATAGGGAGTCGTAAACAGTCTAAATTCTGTTTGCTCAGGATCACTAGGCAATGCTGAACTGACGTGGATCGGGGTCGAACAGTCTGGGCCTCTCAGAACACACACTGAGCCCGGATCGGCTGAATTCAAGCTCCCGTTTGCCTGCTTCCCGCAGACAAACAGCTGTGACTCAGCACTAATCCATCCGGCTGAAACAACTGGTCAGCCCTTCTGATCCCACAGAGGTAAATGCCAACCGAGCCTTCATAGGTAGTGGCCACAGGTTTGAAACGGGGCTTGGGAGAGACAGTAAGGACCCACCTGTTGCATTGGTCACCCTGCAAAGGGAAATGAACTGTCGCCATTTGCAAGAGATACCACCATGGCAGAGAATTGACGTCACCAGACTGCGGTGGAGGAGATAACTTCATTGAAACCTGCGGCTACAGGTGTATAATTCCCTAGCCTTCCCTCTCCACACATCGGGAAACCTTAAGGGCCCCTTCCAGCTCTCCCATGAGTGTGATAGCCAGACGGAGGGAATCAGAAGTGGCGCGGAACTCCCGGCTACCGCTCCCACCAGTGCTGACAATTGAGGTCTCTTGCACCAGCTACCAGGGGCATGGCTACCGGAGGGCAAGTAAAATTTGCTGAGGATTCTCAGCCCCAAGCTCTACAAACTTAGGGTCTGAGGGAATGGCAAACAGGGAGAGTGTGCCCAGTCGTTCATGAAAACAGGGCTCCCGGGAGCATGAGACCTGGCGTGTACCCAGTATTGTGGTGAGCATCACCGGTGAGAGGGGCCTGGCTGGAGGAAAAGTGGGGAAGTGACTAGACACAAGAGGAGGCACAAGGCACTCAGGAATGGAGACTCGCCCAGTCTGGGAGGAGGAACTGCTGCACAGTGATTGGTTCCCGTGTATTGACAGGAGAAGCTTGGCCTGGTGGGCACAGCTCCACCTACTGGAAGAGAAGTTCATCAAACTCTAAGACTGCATTTATTAGTTTTTTTTTTTCTCTTTTTTTGATTTGGGTTTTTTTTTTCATTTTCATTTTTCTTTCTTGTTGTTTTTTAATTTTTTAATTTTTTTTCTAATTTTAATTTTAATTTTTTTTTATTTTTTAATTATTTTTTTAAATTTTTTTCTTTTATTATTTCCTTTTTTTTCTTCTTTTGTCTTTTCATTTCTTTTCAATTTTCTTATACCCCCTTCCTTGAATTCTACCTGCTTACTCTCATTCTCTTTAGTGACTTCTTCCCTCCCCTTCTAATACCTTTCCTCCCAAGCATCAAATAAATTTACAGGAGTAAACAGTAACTCAGCAGTCAAACAGAACAAGAAGTAACATGAGCAGCATGAAAAAGCAAGGAAGAAAAGGAGTACAAACAATGCAGGACAGCCTAAATATTCAGGAGGACCTAGAATCATCAGAAAAATGGTCATATAAAGAACTCAAGAAACACCTTAGACAGATGGAATGGAACCTTAAAGAGGATATGAGACAGCAAATTCAAACAGTGAAAGAACACATTGAAAATGAATTACATAAACAGATAAAAGAAGAAGTTAAGCATCTTTATCAGGAGATAGAGATTATAAAAAAAATCAAACAATAATTCTAGAAATGAAGGAACCTATAAACAAAATTAAAACCTCAAATGAGGGTATCACTAACAGAGTGGAGCAAGTAGAAGCCAGAACGTCAGATAATGAAGACAAAATATATCATCTTGAAAAGAGTCTAGCCAACTCAGAAAGGCTGGTAAAAAATCACGAGAAAAACATCCAAGAGTTATGGGATAACATAAAAAAAACAAACTTACTAGTCATTGGGATAGAAGAAGGTACAGAGATTCAAACCAAAGGAATGAGTAACCTGCTGAATGAAATAATTACAGAAAACTTTCCAGAAATAAAAAAGGAAACAGATATACAAATTGTAGATGCATACAGGACACTGAGCACACAAAATCACAGTAGACCAACACCAAGACACATTGTTATGAAGATATCCAATATACAGAACAAAGAGAAAATATTAAAAGCTACAAGAGAAAGGAGGCAGATTACATTCAGGGGTAAACCAATAAGGTTAACAACGGATTTTTCATCACAGACGCTTAAAGCAAGAAGGTCATGGAACAATGTATTTCAAACACTGAAAGACAATGGATGCCAACCAAGAATTCTGTATCCAGCAAAATTAAGCTTCAGGTATGATAACGAAATAAAAATCTTTCATGATAAACAAAAGTTAAAAGAATTTGCAGCCAGAAAACCAGCATTGCAAAGCATCTTGAGCAAAACACTACACGAGGAAGAAATGAAAAACAATAACCAAAACCATCAGTGGGAAGTGCCTCGGTAAAGACAGAGGGCGGGGGGAAAGATGATCATGGAGAAACAATATACGGAAATCAATAAATGTTATTCATCACATCAATAGACTTAAAGATAAGAACCATATGATAATCTCGATAGACACAGAGAAAGCATTCGACAAAGTACAGCATCCCTTTATGTTCAAAACATTAGAAAAACTAGGGATAACAGGAACTTACCTTGACATTGTAAAAGCTATCTATGCTAAGTCTCAGGCTAGCATCATTCTGAATGGAGAAAAGTTGAAGGCATTCCCTCTAAAATCTGGAACAAGAGAGGGATGCCCTCTCTCACCACTTCTATTTAATTTAGTCCTTGAAATACTAGCCAGAGCAATTAGACAGACAAAAGAAATTAAAGGCATAAAAATAGGAAAAGAAGAACTTAAATTATCACTATTTGCAGATGACATGATTCTATACCTAGAAGACCCAAAAGGGTCTACAAAGAAACTACTAGAACTAATAAATGAATTCAGCAAAGTGGCAGGATATAAAATCAACACGCATAAATCAAAGGCATTTCTGTATATCAGCGACAAAACTTCTGAAACGGAAATGAGGAAAAACACTCCATTCACAATATCCTCAAAAAAAAAAATAAAATACTTGGGAATCAACCTAACAAAAGAGGTGAAAGATTTATACAATGAAAACTACAGAACCCTAAAGAGAGAAGTAGAAGAAGATCTTAGAAGATGGAAAAATATACCCTGATCATGGATAGGCAGAACTAACATTATCAAAATGGCGATATTACTAAAAGTTCTCTATAGGTTTAATGCAATGCTAATCAAAATCCCAACGGGATTTCTTGTAGAAATAGATAAAGCAATCGTGAAATTCATATGGAAAAATAAAAGACCCAGAATAGCAAAAGCAATTCTAAGCAGGAAGTGTGAATCAGGCGGTATAGCGATACCAGATTTCAAACTATATTACAGAGCAATAGTGACAAAAACAGCATGGTACTGGTACCAAAACAGGCAGGTGGACCAATGGTATAGAATAGAGGACACAGAGACTAATCCACAAAGTTACAACTATCTTATATTTGATAAAGGGGCTAAAAGCATGCAATGGAGGAATGATAGCATCTTCAACAAATGGTGTTGGGAAAACTGGAAATCCATATGCAACAAAATGAAACTGAATCCCTTTCTCTCGGCATGCACAAAAGTTAACTCAAAATGGATCAAGGAGCTAGATATCAAATCAGAGACTCTGCATCTCATAGAAGAAAAGTTGGCTCCGATCTACACACTGTGGGGTCAGGCTCCAAATTCCTTAATAGGACACCCATAGCACAAGAGTTAATAACAAGAATCAACAAATGGGACTTACTTAAACTAAAAAGTTTTTTCTCAGCAAGAGAAACAACAAGAGAGGTAAATAGGGAGCCTACATCCTGGGAACAAATTTTTACTCCTCACACTTCAGATAGAGCCCTAATATCCAGAGTATACAAAGAACTCAAAAAATTAGACAATAAGATAACAAATCACCCTATCAACAAATGGGCCAAGGACCTGAACAGACATTTCTCAGAGGAGGACATACAATCAATCAACAAGTACATGAAAAAATGCTCACCATCTCTAGCAGTCCGAGAAATGCAAATCAAAACCACCCTAAGATACCATCTCACTCCAGTTAGATTGGCAGCCACTATGAAGTCAAACAACAACAAGTGCTGGCGAGGATGTGGAGAAAAGGGTACACTTGTACATTGCTGGTGGGACTGCAAATTGGTGCGGCCAATTTGGAAAGTAGTATGGAGATTCCTGGGAAAGCTGGGAATGGAACCACCATTTGACCCAGCTATTGCCCTTCTGGGACTATTCCCTGAAGACCTTAAAAGAGCATGCTACAGGGATACTGCCACATCGTTGTTCATAGCAGCACAATTCACAATAGCTAGACTGTGGAACCAACCCAGATGCCCTTCAATAGATGAATGGATAAAAAAAATGTGGCATTTATACACCATGGAGTATTACGCAGCATTAAAAAATGACAAAATCATGGAATTTGCAGGGAAATGGATGGCACTAGAGCAGATTATGCTTAGTGAAGCTAGCCAATCCCTAAAAAACAAATACCAAATGTCTTCTTTGATATAATGAGAGCAACTATGAACAGAGCAGGGAGGAAGAGCAGGAAGAAAAGATTAACATTAAACAGAGTCATGAGATGGGAGGGAAAATGAGAGAAAAGGGAAATTGCAGGGAAATGAAGGGAGACCCTCATTGCTATACAAAATTACATATAAGAGGTTGTGAGGGGAATGGGAAAATAAACAAGGAGAGAAATGAATTACAGTAGATGGGGTAGAGAGAGAAGATGTGAGGGAAGGGGAGGGGGGATAGTAGAGGATAGGAAAGGTAGCAGAATACAACAGTTACTAATAGGGCATTATGTAAAATTGTGGATGTGTAACCGACGTGATTCTGCAATCTGCATTTGGGGTAAAAATTGGGAGTTCATTACCCACTTCAACCTAATGTATGAAATATGATATGTCAAGAGCTTTGTAATGTTGTGAACAACCAATAAAAAAAAGAAAAAATAAATAAAGAAGTGAAGGACAGGGCAAAAGAGAGTATGGGAGAAAGCAATAGGGAATGTCTTTTACATATTGTGGTGACTTTAAATGGGTTCTTTCTTTTGAGAAGATGTGAATACCCAAAATCTTTCCCTCAGGCTCACCTCTTGTTCCCTCTTTGCTCCCCCTCTTCCTTCTCAAAGCTCAGTCAGCCACCAGGTTAAACATCACCTTTCTTTGTGGCAGGAGGCTAAACCTTACAGCCATTTCTGAATGCAGAGGGATTCTAGAGGTTTGAATATCTGCAATTATTTTGGTTATTGCCATGTATTAGAGGAGTTTTGTATCCCTTAACTTATCTAATAAACATATTCACTAAAGTGATGTGAAGAGTCTTTATATGTAGATACTAAAAATAAGAGAAAAAAAGTAAGGAGATCAAGAGGTGGAGAACTATAAGGTATGCAGTGACTGCTTACAGGTAGAGCTTTCTTTATGTTAATAAGGAAAGGATATGTAAAGGGTATCCAATATGGAGTGAGGAGGGCTAATTATAAAAATCAAATGTGTAATAAATGACAGAAGTAGAAAGTACATCTTCTGTGTGCAGGTGACTTGCCAACGTGTATTCTTAGAGAGTCATGGCTTAGCATAATACAAGACTCAATTCATTTACATATTTTTGAAATAACTTGGATGCACAACACATCTTAAAAAGTTGATAAGGACACATGAGATAATAGTTTAGTCAACAAGATCATACCAACTCTCATGTCCCATATAGTCAAGAGAATTGTACTAACTTTCAGGAGGTAAAAATGTAAGTCCTCTGTGGCCAGAGGAGGGAAAGATGGGCTTTGTATACCTCAACCAGCTGATTCTCCTCCTGTTTGATCTGTGGCTTTTATAATTCAGTTGATCCCACCAGAAAGGCCTCCTCTTCTAGTGTTTTGGTCCCTTTAAACACACTGACTAGTCTTATCCATATCCTCTCATTTCTCTTTCTCTTCATAGTACCATTTGTTTAGTAAATGCTTCTCCACATCCATACATGAACCAGACTCATCACAGACACAGACGGATTTTGGAAACCTGTTTATCCAACTTTTCACATATATATAAGTTGTTGTGATCCCTAAAGAATATAAGAGGGCATATTAAGTTACTTATAGGATAACTACAATTCCTTTTCCTTCTCCTTTAGGAAGGGGGTAATAAGCATATAGACTAGAAAGATAAAACCAATGATTCAGTTTCCACACATTAAAGGGGTAAAATACACACGATCAGATTCTGTATACCTGTGCAATGGATGAGAACAAAGATTTTAGAGACAGGCTTCATGCATATGAATTCCATTTTCACAGGTTACCTTGACAAAGTTATTTAATTTCTTTTTGATTTGGTATCACTGACTATTGATAACATGACTTACCTCTTGTGGTTATTTGTGGCTTATAATGATCAAAAGATATAAAACAATTAGAAAAGTGCCTAGCATATAATAGATGATCTAAAAATGTTAGCTCTCACTGGCAGAAATGATAATTATTATTGTTATTATATTGACCCTATAGAGACTAAAAATATGACATTTACTTTAGGTCTGCCTGATTTTTATTAAGCCCAATATTGGGTTTTCTGATTTATTATAGAAGCAGAGAAGGATATGAAAAATTATATACTATCTAATAAATAGAACTATTCTTTTATTAGAAATATTTTTAAAGTCTCAAACTCATCAGACGAAATATATATAAAAACACAAGTTCTAACACATTAACATATTTTCTATGAGATTTTGCTTTTTGAGAGTATTAAAAGATTTTCAGTTATTTTATTTTTAAGAAACTATTTTTTAAAGAAATATATATTATTTTATGAATAAATTCCTATGCATCTACTTTAATTGCAATTCTGCCACTCTGTAGTTAGTAAAAATTATAAATAATAGCTAACCAGTCACAGTGGAGAGTTCCTTCATGTATAAAAATAAAAATTTAAAATAATGAATTAATTCTTGGCATTCAATTAACTAAAAAGACTTGATATGTGTGTACTAGGTTGACTGACAAGAGTCAGAGTTGCTGGATTGAATAATTGAATCCAAAGCTTGGACCTGGCTACACAAAAAATAATCTTTTGTGAATGTTAATAATATTCAAGATACACTTTCCTCTCATGACACAAAATGTCTATTTAGGCAAACACCATTCAGTCATTTATTCAAGTATTTTGGGGAATATACTAGAATACAGGCATTGTACTAAACCCAAAGAATAGAAAGTTGAATTACATAGGATAACAGCACTTATAGAGCTTATCTCTGCTCTCTGGAGAGAGAGAAAGTAAACAATAGTATTTTTACATATCAACAACAAACTTGGTGAGAAATGAATGATGAAGCAATGTCATTCACATTAGGTACAATATTTAATCAGGGATTAAAATGATGATCTTAAAATTTATATGGAAACAACAGACCCCATATAGTCCAAGCAATCTTGAGAAAAAGAACAAAGTCAGAGGCATCACAATAGCTTTTCTTAAAGCATCTTACAAAGAAAGAGTAACCAAGACAGCCTTTGTATAGCTGAGTGGTGACTTGGCCCTTTGGGGCAGTACATGTACTGAACAGTGCTGGGTAGTGACACTATACCACATGTTGCAGAGGAAAGGACATAGACCCTGAAGTCTGTAGATATATGCCAATTTTTCAGAATAATATGAAGGAGAAAGAGGGGAGACAGTATTGTAATTAAATGAAGTGTTGGTTGTGCAGTAAGAGTAGTAGAATTTCCTACTAAATTTATAATATCTAGAAAATAATTGCTTAGTCATTTGACATAGTATCATGCATCAAAGACTCTTTCCTTCTTAAAAAAAATTCTCACAAAATAAATGAATTCCATATCTGCAACACAGAGAATGAGAGGGATTCAGTTCCACTGACCAAACATGATAAGTAATAATATACGTTTTCTAGCACTTCCTAAGAGCCCTGTTGTGTTGCTAATAATAGTTAAATATAGCTAAGTATGTAAGTTTTAATAAGGGGAAAATGGGGTACCACAGAAAAATGTATATATGCTAAGAAATAAGTGTCATATGAATAAGATAAACATACATTCTAGTTTTTATAGGACTATTGGCCCTGCATGAATATTACTAGTGCCTCTTTTTCTCTCTCATAAGTAACCTGGATTGGACAATAAATTATATATCATGGTTCAGAAAAGAATGAGCTCTGTGGATGAGGAAGTCGGGAAAGGTTTCATAAAATCAATGAGAATTGTGACAGGGTAGGATTCAGTAAAAAGAGGGGTCACTTTTAAGCTCGATATCAAGTACCAGCCATGAAATAATTAGATGTGCTTGCCATTTCCATAAATGCAAAGCCTATTCATTTAGTCACTTTCTCATTCATTCAAAAAAAAAAAAAAAAAACATTTATTGAGCATGTACTTTGTACCAAGCAGTTTCTGCATTCAGTTACACCAGTTTTAAAAAGTTAAAAAGGAACCAATCCTGATAAAGTTTACATTCTGGTGGAAATTTGGGAAAGCAGGTGATTTTCAGATCGTAATGAGTGGTCTAAAGGAAATCCAAAAAAATGATGTGTCATAGAGTTAAATGGGAAGTGTTTCATCTAAACAAGCTTCTTCAAAGAGCAGGACTATGAGTTCTGACTTGAATAAGTGACCATCCTTGAAATGATATGGGGAAGCATTTAGGGCATGGAGAAAAATGAAGACCAAGGATCTAGTGCAGGGATAAGCATGGTCGTGGCTATCAGAAATGGTCGAGTGGGGGATGACCAGTTTGTCATGGAATTAGGCAAGTAAGGTAAGGCATTGCCACTCAGGGAAAGAGCTTACGTTTGGTTGCAAGTGCAAAGAGAAGTTATTTGGAAAATCAACAGGCAAATGGTATAACTTGAATCAAGTTTTAAAATGGTCATTCTGCTGTCTCATGGCAAACAGAATATAGGACAGCAAAGAGAAATCAGGGAAACCAGTAGGGACACAGGCACTGGAAGCTGCTTTAGACCAAGAGATGGCAGGGGAAATGGATATAATTAGAGGGATTCAAAATATGCTTCAGAGGTGAGTTGATAGGTTTTGCTAAAGGTTTTCTGAGGGGAGAAGGTGGCGAGTAAGTGGTAGAAAGAATTGATGAATAATTCCTGGATTTGGCCTAAAACTGAATGTGTAGTAATATAAATATAATTATTGAAATGTAAGCACAGTTTCACTTTCAAGTGTCCATTCATGCTTTGATCAAAGAGCAATTAACCTTGTCAAAGGGAAATGCTGATTAATACTATGAACTCTTAGAACAAAGCCCATGTCAAATTCATCTTTTCATGTTCTATGATGCTTAAATGTGCCACATACACAGTAAATGCTCAAGAAAATGATAAAGAATAAATGAATCAAAGCTTTTCTGTGAATTAGTCTAGATATTTCAGAAAAATGTCTGGGGGAACATAGATGGATTTTGATTGCCAGACTGTTAGTTCCCCTGTTCTCTCATTCATCATTTATTTACTCCTTTAACACATATTTATTGCTTGGTTTGTGCCAGGCATTGTGCTCAGACATAAGTGAGTTATACAGTGCCAAGTCTAGGGCAGGAAAGAAGTTTGATGATAGCAAATGACAAAGGAACCCCATGGGGTATGAAAATCCAGGAGGATTTGTCTAAGGAGGAAATTCTTGAGCCTTGTGCTAAAGGTATGAACTTGGAAGGAGTAAGTTCACACAATCAGAAAATCCAAGGAAGGCCTCCTGGCTGGAACAGAAGGATCAGGGCCACCAACGATGAGATGAGTCTGAGGTGAGGAGGAAGCAGGCTGTGCACATTGAGACCAGTGCAAGATTGAAAGCAGGAGAGCTGTGGTCAAACTTGCACCTTGAACCTGGCCCCTGGTGGCCAATGGCTAGGTTGAACACAGGCCAGCCAAGGAGTGGTAGTTTTGGATAAGGAAAAATCAAAAGAAACAATAGAGATAAGACATTGTAGGTAACAGATTCTAGGCTTCACAAGGTACCTAACCTCAAAGCAAATTTTTCACATTTTTACTGTCAAACAAACAAATAAGAAAATGCCATTCTTTTTCATTAACTTTCATTTTAAAATAATTTTCCCATTTCAACTGTAATGCATGTTTACTTTTCAAAATTCTAGCAAGTGTAGAAAGTAAATAAAAGAGAAAAATAGTGTTAGTATGTTCCTCAAACATCCTCTGTTGATATTCTATTATATTTCTAGGCATATTTTTTTCAAAGCTTCTCCTCCTTCTTATTTCTTCTTTTATGAATTACACTGTTTAATACAATTTTGTTTACTTTTCTTTCTTCTTAACATTATACCACAATCATAATACATAAAAACTGTCATTCTCTTCTGACTGTGTTCAAGATCTCAAGTAACCCTAATCCTCATATCTAACCAGACATCCAGAGTATGGGTCACAGAGGGAGATGAAGCATTGCCAGTTTCCTAAGAGTCCTGGCACAGGCAAACCTTGAGAATATTTATTTATTTTCATCATCAACATAAATGTCTTATTTCCCTTTGTATTCATAAAAGATCACTGTGTCACTGGGGCAAAAATGTCAAAAGCTACTAAAAATTTCGAAGAGTCCAATTTATTGTCCATAGTGGAACGGATCATATATGTCATCAAAACAGCTGCACTGTGGTTGTTCAAAGAGATTCTCTAAGTTGTGCTGCCATTCCCAAATATGAGAACTTTGATAAATCCATGAAGTTATCTGTACTTTATTTTATTTACTAAAATAGTTGCAGTTGTAAGAAATTATTGTCAGCCGAATGACAGGCATCTTCGTGGTACTTTTCCTTGTTTGGATTTGAGGAGCAGGGTGGATTGAATAACAACATCATTTCCTTTGCCTGAGAATTAAATGAAATCACAGTATGCTAAGTTGCACATATTTTTCATTAGCACTTAGCTACCGTGTCTATACTAAGATCCATTTATCTCATACATTTTTTTTTCCTTTTCAGATAAAACTTCCAAATGCTTACATTTCACTGCCTGTTGGTTGATTGGATAATTTGAACATCAAAGGAAACTTTCATTTAATTTAAGCCGTAAAGTTGTCTTTTGCTTTATTAACTCTCGATCAATAAACAAGCAATTTGGAAATGTAATCAGGAAATGCTTCCGATTGGCTGACAATGTATCAAAGCCAGGCTTCAAGGCAACAGCAGTCTGTAACAAGCAGTTTATTACCAGTAGCTGTTACTGACATTAGTCAAAACCAAGAAAGATAAAATGGAATAAGAAATGTAATGCTGGAGGAGCCTTGGGCGCTGTGTTCTCTTCTTCCTTTTGAAAACTGCAAGCCTGTCTTTGATATGATAACAAATATAAACTGTTTAAAAACACCAAATGCAGAAAAACTGAGCCTAGCCTGTCATGGAGTTAATCCATTCCAGAGTGACACACAAATAGTGTAACATCCAGCAGATATATGTTATGGAAATATTTTGAATTGGATTTACATGTAGTGAGCAAATTGGAACTTTTGATTTTTACCAGATATTGTAATATGCATGTTCTCATATTAACAGAATGTAATCCTATTTGAAGATAATGAGTTTTCAACAGGCTCTGCAATTGGAAGCTACATGAAAAAAAAATTGTTTGGTTTTAACTAGAGAGGGGCGAAGAGAATTGGACCCTAAATTTGCAAGGTAGCCTCACTTTATATCAGACAGCTGCATGTTATTTTGCCCTCGGTTACTGCTTACCAAGAGATTTCTGGGATTGATGGGTTTTAGGCTTTTTCCCCCCTTTATCTCTGGACTGTCCATTGCCATGGGCAATAGCAAAGTACAGAGCACTTGGCAGGGATTTTTCTTTACACACATTTTTCCTTACAGTCATTCTAAACAGTCTATGCATATCTTTCATACAATTAAAATGGAGAGAGAAGGGGAAATATCCTTTATCCTTGTTGGTTTGAAAACTCCTTTAGATATTGAGTACAGCTTCGCAGAATTATTTTTCATTGCACTCAGAAAATTATAAGCCACACTGATAGCAAAATCAAATAGACTTAACACAAAGGAGAGATAAAAAGAACCAAGAAAGGATTCCATTTTTTATTGCTTTCCGAGGCATCCCGGAATTGGCACGTTGGCCATGCTGAGCCTGGCTGCCTTTCCATCACCACGCCAGGAGTGTCTCTCCTAGAACAGTCAGAGATCTCCATATTTCAAAATAAATAGGATATATATTGTTTGATGAAGCTTTGTTTGGGGGGCCTATATATCGAAATGAGTCCATGAGACTTTGCTAGTGGATTCCACCAGGGTGAGAGACCATAATCTCCACCTACTTTTTTCTCCAGGGACCAGGCACACCAGATAGTAATTTTCTCTGAATAACTAACTGACCACCTGCTCAGTTTGTCCTTAACATATAAATAAACACACTGAGGCATTACAAAATCCCCTCAAGAGGAGCTTACCTAAGAGTGAATGGTATATAATTTGGTGTATAGTATTTCAGGCTTATTTGATTGCTTGACTATTGAACCACATGATAGGCATCTTGAAACATTCTTTTCGTGTTTTCTTCAGAATGTATAGTGCAATTAAAACCCTATGACTACATAGAGTCATCGATTTTCCTATTACGATTGACTCCTATAATGATGAAAGCAAACCCTCTGAGCTATTTTTTAACTGACAGCTGCTTTTGAATAGCTTTAGTTAAGCTAAAATTTTTACTCATTTGATATACAACAAGTATTAGGAAAAATAATTTCATTTATGGTTGCAAATCAAAGTTCTTGTGAAGCACAACCTAGTAATTCCCAGAAATCGTTAGTTACACTAGCATTTTTACTATTATTATTGCAAGGTTCTTTGTAGATCTTTGAAAATCACTTTTTTTGAAAAAAATAAGCAGCATATTGTCTTTGATACTGATGTCATAAAAGTCACACATCTCTTCAACTTTAGGATATTATTCTAATAAGAGTTGGATTCTTAAAAACCAGTTCCTGATTCACAGAGAGAGTATTCTCATGCCCCCTCTGAAATTCAAAATGTTGGTTCTTTCAGAAGTAGCAATAATAAATGTCTCTGGATAAAGAAAACTGAACAAGTAGTTCAGACTCAGAGAGCAAAAGCCACTGTGAGAGGAAAGTATTTACCAGCCATGTATGAACCCTGAGAAACAGGCAGTGGCACCAGATGTTTAGCTCTTTTTGTTTTCTGTGCTCACTGTGCATATAACTTAACACCTATCGATATGAATGAGTAGATCTGATGTGGAATGGGTGAATCAATATGGAATTCAAAATTATGTTTTAAAATAGATTTATAATTCATCTATTAGTATGTACAGACCAAAGAAAAGAAGTCAGCAGTTTAACAGTTTTGGAAGATTTTTTTTTTTTTTTAAGATTGATCTAAAAAAATCTATGTGAGGTTATTTATATCATCTGCAGCTTTGTGCCTCTAAGACAAAATGTGGAAATATCAATGTTGAAACAAAACTTTAGAAGGGAAACATTAGATATTGTGAAAAGGATAGTGTCAATTGTTTAAAGACCAAGGGCAGCACAGTGTTGGAGAGAAAAAAGAGACCCAAACGGTGCCATTTATTAGTTCTAGAAGATTACATGCCGTCTCTTTGCTTTCTCAAGCCCTTTCGATGCTTAATAGAGAGTGAAGCAATTTGTTATGAAAGTGGCTTGTCTGGGGTAAGTAGGAGTGTTGAGGCAATGGCTACGATGATTATTTTGTAATATGTTCACTTGTGTGTTTAAGAAATAAAAACATTGCCAGGAATATAAGGAGTCTAAGGTTTTCTATTTTGTTTCTTTTTTATGGAAAAATATAATGACATAATAAGTCATTTTAGGAAACAGAATTCCGGAAGGTAGTTCCTTTGTAAAATGAGCATTACACCAATACTACCAGTTTGACTAATTAGGACCTAAATGTAGGAGGGAGCTTTTGGGCTGCATCTCATAACTCATCTATTAGTGCCAAGGTACTAATAGACAGGGATTCTATGCTGATGGTTTGCACTACAGAGCATATAGAGAATGAAGCAGACATGTATAGCATAGATAATAAGACAACATGTGGAACTTCAAGAAGATTGAAGATCTGGACCTGAGGGAAAAGATATTGTTCAAGTGTATAGTTGGAACAAATCTGTAAACATGGTGCCATTTGTTTTGATAGAGATGATGGAAGTGGGATGGAGAGAAGAAATAAAAAATTATATTTGGGAAATATTGCATTGATACTTCTAAAAGTCGTTTATATCCAAAAGACAATGTCACAAAGGCTATTGCATAAGAATGGAGGTCAGAGGATAGAAGCTGGGATAGAAGTATGAATGTGGGGGTCATCAGCATGGAGGTTGCATAGGTCATTTAAGAAGACAGGATAGAGAAAGGAGTTGGGCCTTAAAGATTTAGAAGGAAGACCAGATAGCAAAGGAGACTGGAAATGTACCGCCCACGAGTAAAGTTTCTACCTTGAAAAGAAGAAACACTAAGAAGATTCTGTGGACTACTGGGTAAATCTTGGTGCTCAGAAAGAATGAAGCTATAAAGGTATTCTTTGTTTTAACAGCATCAAAGTCTTTGGTGTCCTTGACAAGAGTGACCTCAGTAGCACGCCAGGGTGGATACCATGTTAGACAATTGAACAGTCTCCAGGATGAGAAATCATAATTGCATAGAAAATAATGAGAAGGGAGAATTTGCTTTCTTTGATTTTATTTTTTCAGTGTGGGGATGGAACTCCTCATCATCACTCAAAATAAGCAAAGCCTCCCCCACCCAGCTACACTCCAACACTGTTTTTCTTTTTTGTTAAGATAGGAGACAGAAAAGAATGTTTCTATGCTGGTGAGAATGATCCAGTGCCTGGCAACTGGTGCTATGTGAAGAGACAATACTAGGAAAACGAAGAGAACTGAGAAGGTAGAAAATGACGGGATTCAAGCTTGGCATTAGTTAGTGTTCTACTTGTTTCTCTGACACAAGGAGAAGAAGACTGATGTAGGAAATGTTCCAAAATGGCATCAGTTAGTGTGTGAGTGTGTGTGTGTGCACACGTGCATGGCATGCCTGCCTGTGGTATAGTGATGATTATATCTAGAAGAAATTCTGCCAACGAGAACTAAGTTACATAGAAATAATTTCAAAGAAGCTAAAAACCTGATAGTTTTGATTAAATGGGAACTTTTACATAGCTCTGAGCTAAGCACTATTGAGCAAATGCAAGTTTTGATTACTTCAAGCCTTTGCATTTGAGGAATGACCTTTATATTCAAATCAACATTTTATTAAGACAGGGTTTCTGATCACTCTCTCACCTATAGTACCTATTATCATAAATTAGTGATTCCAAAGTGCAGTCTTGTATCCCTTCGTGAGACCCTTTAAGGTTTTAGAGAGGTCAAAACTGTTTTTTAATATTACTCAGACTTTTTGTCTCTTACACTGCGTTGGCATTGGCACAGAGTATGTGAAAACACCAATGAGTGTTATTGCTGGGACATTGCCACAAATCAAGGTAATGGCACCAAATCTTTTATTTCTTAGCATCAAGCACTCCCAATAAATGGAACACAAAAAAAGCCAGTTTTACTTAAAAATGTCCCTAGTGAAGCAGTAAACATTGTTGAATTGATTAAATAATTTATTTTATAAAATTAATTCTTGAATATATGGCTTTTTAATATTTTGTGTAATAATATTGGAAACACTTGGAAAGACCTTTTGGCACATATTGGAGTCTGACAGTGAACTCATAGAAAAGCATCCGTGCTGGCGTTGAGAGCTAAGCTAGCTGCCTTCTTGTGGAACATCACTTCAACTTAAAAGAACAATTGTCAGAATAAACACAGTTTTCAGATGTGGATATTGGCAGGTATTTTTTTCAAAAATGTCCAAAATGAGCCTGCCACATCAAGAAAAAATTTGAGAACATTTGTTGCCAATGATAAAATTCTAGCTTTCAAGTGAAAATTAGAATTTTGGAAAATTTGCATTCACTATGAACAGTTTGGTAGTTTCCCAATATCTAAAGAGATTGCTGATGGTATTAACACATGTAACTTTTAAAATATTGTATAATGAAATGTGTCAGCATTTGGAAACTCTACACAATTCAGGGAGTCAATATTTAACAAATGACCAATGTATGATATTACCAAATTACGTGTGGGGGGAAAGATCTATTTAAACTAGGAGATAGACAAATTAGTGAATTCTGAAGTAACAGACAATCAAGTTGTATAGATATGTTTTCAGATTATACCTTGTAACTACATTTAAGAAACTATCACATGTCAAGTTTTAGTGTAATATTAAAGAATATGCACAATTACGAAATGGTTAGCGAAATACTTTGCTTTTTTTCAACTCCATGTCTGTGCAAAGTTGGATTTTCTCCATCTGATTCAACCAATGCAGCTTATTGCAAGAGACTGAACAGAAAAGCAGATATGAGAATGTCTTCTATTAAGCTAAGGAATGAAAGAGATTTTCAAAAACCATGAAATACTGGTTACAGAGGCTGGGGAGAGAGGAGCTGGAGGGATGGAGAAAGATGGGTGGACAGGTACTACATTACAGTTAGAGAGAAGAAATAGGTTCTGATGTTCTATTGCACGGTAGGATGGCTGTTGATAACAATAGTGTATTGTATGCTTCAAAAAAGCTAGAAGAGAGGATTTTGAAGGTCCTCACCACAAAGAAATGATAAATGTGTGAGGAAAGAGATATGCTTACCCTGATTTGAACATCACACAATGAACACATGTGTTGAAACATTGCCTGGTTCCCATAAATAAGTACAATTGTTATATGACAAATGAAAAAAAATACTTCAAATTTAAAATGATGCCATTCTCACTATTTTTTTCTTTTTGGAAAGTAGCTTGATTTCTTTTTTTTTTTCATAGAAATGTACAGGAAATGGAGTTATCATTTTTGAGAGAACTAATAACAAACATTTGAAAGATTTCAGCTTCTAATTTTTTATGTGGTCAATACTTGATAGATTAAACCCACATAAACAAAAGCTTCTTCAGGTATTCAAAACTGTGAAGAGTCTAAAAGAGCTATCAGACCAAAAGTTCAAGATCTACAACCATAATGCATTTAAACAGTGTATCTGAGGGGATGAAGGGAACATATATTTTTCTTTTTTAATTTTTAGTTTCTTTGTGTGCTTGGTTCCCTTCGTGAATCACGTTCCCTTATTAATTGATCCTAATAAGTCCAATTTTCCATCTGATAGCAGTCTGATCAACTGCCTGCTGTGCAGACTGATAGAAACATAGGTGAGTTCTCTAATTTTCCACTTTTAAGTGCAAATGTACCCATATGTTAAATTGAAAATCACAGCCAATTGCAAGAGCTACAGTCACTAAATCTCCATGCTTTGGCTAATGCTCCTACTTGGTTATCAGAATATAGTGATAATAGTAGAGAAACAGAATCCTTGGGTTAGATTTCACTCCCAGCTCTGCTCTTAGTTTTGATCAAATCCCTTAAACACATCAAGACTGAAACTTCTCATAATTAAAACAATGATATCTCATTTTTTTTCTTACTTCCTTTCAGCAATTTGAATTTCATATAATTCTCATAAAGTTGTCACCAAATGGTTCAGTCTAAAAGTTATCCCAGTAAAAGGTGAGCAATCAAATCAATTTCAGGATAATTCAATACTCATTCATAAACCTCTTTCTTGAATGCCACTAATAACACATGGATAATTCTTACAATTGCCTATTTTCCTCACCTGTCAATCTGCACTCTCCCCACTCCTAATGCTCACTGCCCATTTTCTTTACAGTTTCACATCAGAGAAGTCAAAGAGCAGGTGCAACACGGCAGGATCCTTGTCTAAAAGAGCTAGAAGACCAGCCTCTGTAGAGCCACATGCAGAAGATCTGTTCATAGTTTACATTATCCTGAGGAACATTGCACCTAATAGGTTTGGTATGTTTTGAATCATTTTCCTACTAAAGGACATAGAAAAGGTGTCCAAATTTTGTATTACTGCTAAAACCTTTAAATCCCAACTTCATACACACTGCTGTGAACAATTTGACAACAATATCTTTGTATATAATGAATTCTTGAAGTAGGATTGTTGTTTTTAAATTATTTTCCTAAAAACCTGGAAAACTTTTACTCCTACTAATGGGAAGTTCAGAGCCCACTTCCTCCAATTTCAATACCAGGTCTTGTCAAACTCTGAAAAACTTTTGCCAGACTTGGTAGCTTTAAAAATGACATCTCACCCAGTCCTAATTTTATTTTAGTTATTACTTTTTATTAATTAAAAATCTGTATTTTATATTTTTATCACCCATTTGAATTTTCTTCAAATTACCTTTGATGCCCACTTTCTAAAGATTTGCTAGTCCTTTGCCAAAATACCTATAAAAAATTACCTTCTGACCTACAAATATTTTCCCAATTTTTCATTCCTTTTTTCTTTACTAAAAATGTTTCTGTGTAGGAACGTATTTTAAATTTTTACTTAGTTTAACCTATCAATACACTTACAGCTTCTCAGTTTTATCCTGCTTGGTAAGATCTTAAGAGCCCTAAACTTTCTCTTTTTAATATAATCGCCAAGCTTATTCCAGACCTTTAATGATTTCATTTTTATGCTCAAATTTTGGAACCAAGTAGAATTCATTTTGACTAAGGAGTGAAATAAAGCTCCACTTCTATTTTTTTCCAAATGGCTAGCCAGTTGTCCCAGTACCCTTTATTGAATAATCCATCTTTTCCACAATGTTTTGAAAGGCCACCTTTATCATATCCTAAATTTGTACATTTTTTTTTCTATCTTGGACCTCTCAGAACCAGGAGTTAAAGGTGAAAGAAAAGAAATGAAGGAAGAAAACAAAAGACAAAATGGAAAATTAAGTTATGAAATAGATCAGGAGGAAAGAAAATAATTTTTCAACAAAAACTAAAAGCAAAGCATTGTTTTTATTACTTTCCCTGGTTTTAAAAGAAAATCTTATTTTTTTTAGCTCAGCCACAGAATAATAATGGAAAGATTTGCATCCCACTCATGAGAATTGGACTCTTTCTGCAAATAGTCCAGGTTAGATAGATGAGCACTCTCTGTCATCAGTCTTCTTAATGAGGGATGTTTATTAATTTTGTGGCATTGAAAGAATAGTGCCTTTAAAAAAAAATCCTGTATGTTGCTGGTTTTATTGATGCACACCTGTAATCCTATCTGGGCAGGAGGATCTCAAGTTTGAGACCAGTGTCAGCAAATTAGCAAGGCCCTATGCAACTTAGTGAGACCCTTTCCCAAAATCACATATACATGCACACACTCAAAAAGATCTTATACATTGTAGGTACACATACATGAAACATTCACCCACCAACTTCTATTCTGAGTATTTGTTTATTTGGAAAGGGGCTGTTTTTTGTTGTAGGTAGAAAGAATGAAATTTTGGTACATCAAGTAAACAGAGGGAGAGGCAAAGACTTCATCCGTCCCCAAGTACCTTTGGACTGATTTTGTTCCTCCTTGAGAAAAGGATTCAGATTCAGTGATGGATGGGACTCTAAAGAGAGCCTTTCTGAGGCTGTGGGAATAAGAATTGCTGCTTTTGTAGCCCGATGAGCACACGTGGCTCAGAGTTGGGAGGACACCAGATTCCTCAGCTCTCCACAGAATTCAGCACCTCATTTCTGCTTCAGTGATGAGGGACCCAAGGAACATTAGTGAGGGCAACTGGGCATGAACTTCTCCTAGCACTAGCAAGGATCCATTTGTTGTGGCATTTGTAGAGAAGAGAGGCCTGGAGTGAAAGAGAGAAGAGGAGAAAGGATGCTCACTGTAATTGAACATTGTCTGTGGTCATGTGGGGAGTATCTCATCGTGCCACAGTGGGAGGAAAACGAGGAACAAGCCATGGGCCTGTTACTGCTCACACGGAGGCTGCCAAAAGGTTAGAAACTGGAATCACAAATATTTGGAGAAGGAATGAATGTGAGCCAATCAGTGAATGGTTTCTTGTAAAAAATAGTCCCCATTTAACATTCTAAATGACTGATCTTACTTGGAAAGAATATTAAAAATGTGCCAATTTGGCACAAAGTGGAAGAAATAACACTTTGAAATTAAGAAATTAGAAATCGTTAGAGAATAATTGGCTATTTTAAAATCTGTCTGGTGGCAGATGATTATTTTTTATCATGTTTTAACCTATATACCAAAATGTGATCACTTCCTAACATCATCATCTCTGAAGCACAGATATTTTAGTAATTATAAAATTGGAGCCTCGGAGTTAGAAATTCTCAGGTCAGAGGTGCTGGGTGTAGGTCAGGGTCAACAGGAAATTCATATGCTGGAAACCCAGAGTCAATATTGCCTGATATAAGCAGGAAGGAAATAGGGAGGAGTGAGCTGACTTCTATTTCCAATTTTAGTGTTGGATTCCTCAGTGAATTTCAATCTAAGCTGGTTCTCATGAGGGAGAGATATATAGGGATGAGGAATGGGCCCCAGTTTGGTCAGATGAGACAGCCCCCTTGACTATACTCCTCTGACTGACCACATAATGTAGGGAAAGAAAAATCAAGGAACCTTTTCCCACCAAAAGTATAATTTAGGAAACTCTTGAAAATGTATCACTATCCTGAGTAAATGAGGAGGATTTATGAAATTTGGATACTTGTTTAGGAAGTTATTTAATGACTTACAAACCTAGAGAGAATAATCTTAATATAGTTTTATCAGAATATTAATAAAAGGATTGTGTCTTTAGTAACATGTTTCTGAACTCTTAACTATTTTACAAAATACCCTGAACTAAATATTTTATATGTTAATTGATATATAGGATTAATTTCAGTGTTAAAAAATATTTGAACAAAAAAAATTCCCAAAGAGGATGAATATTTGAACAAACCAGGTAAATACAGCAGGGGCTGAGTAGGGATCTTAATGTAACTGGCTAGTAACAAGGCAAGTTTCTTCATCCTTTATGTGAGTTCATGTGAACTGCCTCCTGTTCAAAAGGTGAAAAGAGAAGCCGACACAGTATAACTAAGAAACTGCTGGTATGCTTTTTCCAGCACAATGGAATCATAATTATTCTCAAACATGGGAGTACTTAGACATAACCACATAGAAATTCTTAGCAAATTTATGAAGATTCTAATAAAAAGTCCAAAAAATTACAAATATGACTGCATTTAATGGGAGTTGTTGTTGGCTTTAGGGTTTCAAATATTTGTGGGTTTTTGTCTTCCTATGCTCTAGAGTTGGTGGTGAAGAAAAGGCTCCAACAAGGTGCCGAACTCCAACAGGCACATCAAGGAGAAGAAAGCACAAGCTTAACATTTTAAGATTGCAAAGACTGACTATGATGCTCAGTGCAAATGCTAACAGAGATTAAATAATCCCATAGTTTTTATATGTTTGTTTAATTTTGTTTTTGCTGTTCACACTGTGGTTACAAAGTTCCATGGTTTGAGTTATCTACCCTAATCCTAGATTTTCCATAACTACTTTTATTTTTATAACACAATTTTATAGCCTCCAAGGTTTTTCAGAATGCTTATGCCCTTCTAGCATCGATGCCTATATTTTCATCTGAACTCCCTGTCAATACCCTACTGAAATGAGCTACACTGGGGCTGTCGACATTCCCTTGTCACTAGGAAGACATTTGGTTTTCTTCACAACTGGTTATCCAGTTTCTGTGTTGCATAACTTGGAGAGGTGCCTATGCTGCGTGGGGACGTTATATGAAGCAGTCTTGGTGGTGATAGGTATTCAAATGTTTGAAGGACCTGAAAAATTAATTCTCCCCAATTTTTTGATTGTATTGGGAACGTATAAATAGGTACAGAGTGGATAAATTTGTACTCCAGATGGATGCTACCACAGTGATTAGGATGTGACCTGGTATTTGGTAAATATTAACATGCCCTGTGTCCTTTAACACTATAACCCTCTTGACAAAATGTCCCCAGTTTATGACATGCCACTCACATTTCCTCTTTATTTATACTCCAAGAATGTGACCAAGGATAATGGCCAATTTCACATGTGCAATATACTCCCCAAAACTCTTTAAATGAACACAAAACTCTGTTTATATGCAGTCTATTGGTATACAGGTAGAAGTATATTTCTTAGCATACGTTTCCCAAAGAGTTTAAATTTTTGAAAGACAAAAGGTACTTCAAAGTGGCAATAACAAAATATACCTCCCTTTCTAAATTCCATTACATATGTTGAACTAAGCCAACAGAAGTATAGGAATGAATGAATATTAACCACATACGGTATTTTGAGGGTTCACTTCTGTGACAAGCTTGATGATTTACTTCCAAATGTAGGATAAGTTTACAGGCACTGACCCTCTTTCTTGACTGATGCTTGTTCCTCCCCAGTACTTACATTATTTACAGTGTTGCTAGATTAACCATCAGGACACCCTCTTAAATCCTTGATCCTTGATAGATAATCAGCAGAAAATAATTCATTTTCTGTAAGTAATAACAAAGTTGATTTTCTTTTTCCATTTGCTCTTCTGAACCATGTTTGAATCTCTGGTGGAAATAATTTAAAACTTTCTGAGGATGTCTGTAAGTTAAAAGGATAATATAGAAATGGTTATTGAATCAGCACATTAGCTGTTAGCCTTTCTATTTGCTTATCATACAATGGAAACTGCTGTTTACTTTTTATTCTACAAAGGACAGACCCACTTTCTGTCTCCAAACAGTTAAAGGAATTAGATGAGAAATTATTCCAAATGAACTGTACACAGTTTGATTAGGCTAGCTGCAGAGTATAGTTTCTGGGAAAAAAAAAAAAAGAATCATCAACATGCCGAGGTCAAAAGCATTCTTATTGAATAATAAATTGGAGCCCCAAATGCTGCATGCATTCTTGTTAGCAATGTGCTAAGTATTTTAATTGGCTAGATATTTAGGATGGGTTATTTTAAAGTTGTCTCATTTAAGATCACAACATTGCAAAAAGGCTCAGTTTAAATGAGTCAGAAATGATATTCATACATAAAAGAGAATAGACTTGTATTACTCTGATCACAATATTAATTGTTAAGAACTTTATACCTTCAAATGTTTCTTCATGTATACGATGTCACTTCATCTCCAGACATGCCAGGCAGGGGGTTGCAATGTATGTTCAAACATAATTTTTCATCAAAAATTGACCTAATTTATAATCAAAAAGAGAAATATATAAAATGTTATAAGAAATACAAATAAATAGTGTTGCTTATATAAAAAAACTTTTGAAAATGATAAATATGGGTTATGTATGTCTCTTGTTACTATATGATAGAGGCAAAGTAACACAGTGTACAAAATTTTTTTAAAAAATCACACACAAGGGCAACAATCCCTGGTTTCAAGGGACTGAGTATGCTTCTAGTCCTGGGGTACTCAGGCACCAAAGGTTTCATTTCCTTCAAATTGTTGAAAAATTGTTGAGGTGTGTATGATATGTCTGTGTGTGTGTATGTTAAAAGCAATTTGGAGGTGTTTTTTTTCACAACATGCTAAGAAAACTATTTTGAAAATAAGTGGAAAATCAAGGTGTTTTGCAAATGCTATTGCATTTTTACAGTAAGGTCCCCAAAGTGTCTCTAGCTGGTGCTTCCATGGAGCTATTAGGAGTAAAAATATGTTTTTAGCCAACTTCTAGCCATTTTATTCTACTTCTGAAGTATTATTGTAAAATTCTTTTCATAAATGTGGAAGTAGTTGTGCTGTGTATCATGTCATTTGTGTTTTACTGGATTTTCACATGGAATGAAAAATTTAAAACTGAAAGCCAGATCTGGGCTATGAGGAAATCAAACATTCTGGTTTGACACCACAGATGTATAGAGGCATTGATGTCTGAGCACCACTTGACCATCACAAGAAATATTTCCCCTTGGGGCTGGGGATGTGGCTCAAGCGGTAGCGCGCTCGCCTGGTGTGCGTGCAGCCCGGGTTCGATCCTCAGCACCACATACCAACAAAGATGTTGTGTCCGCCAAGAACTAAAAAATAAATATTAAAAAATTCTCTCTCTCTCTCTCTCTCTCTCTCTCTCTCTCTCTCTCTCTCTCTCCCTCTCTCCTCTCTCACTGTCTCTTTAAAAAAAAAAAAAAGAAAAAGAAATATTTCCCCGCCCTGGTTTTAAGTAGAACATGGACAAAGGCAAGGTAAGCTAATAAACTAGAGGCATGTAGTATTTGATAGTATAAATGATTGACATGATAGGTTGCTAAGTATTATGGATGCTTGTCTGAATTCTTCATTTATTTAAAAAATATATAAATAAGTAGAAGTTAGCAAAAACAATGAAACAACAGATGTGCAAGCCCGAATTTAAAACCAAAGTCTTCCTTCTTCTCTGTCTTTCCTCTTCCCTTTTCTCTGCCTGACTCCAAGCACACCTTTTCAGCTCATTACTGCAAATCATTTGAATTCCAGCACACAATGTCACCTGTTCTGTAATCTGATTACTTTATGGAGGAATTAGTATGTATATTTAATGTAGAAGGGTTTTAATCTTGATGAAAATAATCCTAAGGAACTGTGATAGGGCCGCTCATATGTCTGGCAGATATGCCAGTAACATGCTAATAAATGACAGCTGATTTATGTATCTGGATTCTTTTATTTATAAAAATAGCAAGTGGACTGATTTTTGATATTAATAATACAAGTGAATCCACTTTGATTAGACTTCTGTGGAGAGCTGTGCATATCCGGCATTACAATTAAATCTTGTGATGTGGAATGGGAATGACATGCTAATGAAGCAAGCCAGTGAGCCTGAACCAGGAGTGTCCAACATCATTATGGGATATCTTAGATGAAGAGTAATTATAAGAGGAACACTGAAATGTCATTAAAAATCTTCACTAAGAGATTTAACCTACTATTTCATACTAATGCTGGATTTTTTTAAGCAATATAACTGAACACAAAGTTCCTTTTCAGAATTTACAGGAAAAGGTTTTTAAATAGGTCTGGATTTAAGAAAAGAAACAATCTAGTATCTTAATTTAATTTGCTACATCAAAATTCAATGGTGGTATGTAATTGAAATCTCTTTTTAATAATTTCAGATGAATTAGCAATTAGGACTTGATCCGATTTCCATGAAATTTATTAAAATTGAGGGTTGAAGCCCTTGAAAATTTTTATTCTTTTCACTCCATTAGCACAATACATCTAGCCTAAATGACTCTGTCAGTTAGTACGGTACATTCCTTGTTTATTTATGAGAATTTGTTTCAAGGAAGTTCAAAAGAGGTAACTAATGCATATTCATAGAATTTCCTTATAATATATGAATCAAGACAGCCCTCAAAGTTTAAACACACTCTCTTTTTTGAAAAAAAAAAAAAAGTACTACCCTCACCTTTGTAACTAGATATGCTTCTGATCCATTCTCACTCTGGGTCTGCTGTGTGCGATTCATCGTATCCCAGATGTCCCTGGGAGGAAGGCTTCATGACAAGTCACAACTGGGCACTGCTTGAACAGGACACGGGGAAAGATGAAACAGTGCCAACTCTCAACAACAACATAAAATGTGGACATCGAATGCGGAGTCCAACTCCATAAATCCAGGAGACTGACGTCTAAGAAAACGTGACGGAAACTGTAGTACCTATCACACTGCCTTGGCGCCCAGCAGGCAAAACAGAGTGCTTCTCAGTGGCAAACAAATAAATTACGCACATGCTGAAAAACCAAAAGAAATATGCCAAGCATTTGTTCCCCTTCTCCAGGCTCTTTGTGAAGAACTGCAATTATGCTTAACAAAAACAGCATAGAACTAGTTGGCATCACTCTGAGACATAAATGTGTTTCTGTTCCAAATATGTAGCATTTTCAGAATGTTTGTATGTATTATGTGCAATTTGTTCGGTGTATCATTCTGGGAAACCAGGTCCTGGCTGGGTAATTATGAGAAAAGTAAACAGTATTTTCTGACTGTGAGCTTCCATTTCTAAAGTTGGAGCAGAAAACTCTTATTATTTACCTTTTTGAGGAAACATTAGAATCACAAGCCTTGCCCGTTGGCTTCTAAAAAATTTAAATTTTACAAATGGCCTCTCCTCATTGATTTGGGTAATGTGCCCTTGAGGATACTTATGTGGAGAATGGGTGACTTTTCAATAGAGCATGAAAGAAGACAAAATATGTTAGCATACTAGATTTCTATAAAGGAAATAACAGTGACTCCCTGAAATCCTTATTAGAAAATCCTGAGGTTTTTCTACTTGTTAAATTTTGTTCACCAAGTCTATACTCTATACCTTCATGGTTCAGTGTAGAATATGCACACACAGCACTCCTCTGTGGTGTTGTAGGATCTGTGAAAGAGCTAGGCTCTTGTTGCTATGGGAGCATTGGGAATGGACCATTCAAGTGACAAGGCATCCTGGAAGACAGAAGGTGAGTTAAGAATGGCTGAGATAGGTGGTAAATTGAAAGGCAACACTGTAGGAAGAAGAAAAATTAAGACCAAAGATTCAGAGTGATGAATCTGAGTGGCATGTGTTGTGTAGATATGACAACTGGCAAGGAATTAAATATAAATATTTCAAGGCCTCCATATCAAGGAGGAGGAGGTGGGAAGGTCAGAAAATGAGGCAAGGAGAAGCTGTAAGGACCAAGGCATGGAGGGCCTTATATATCACATTAAGCAAATTAGATTTAATTCTGCCAGTGTTGGGTAGCCATTGGAGGAGATCATGGCCAGGCGTTCATTTTAGGTAGATGACTCATTTTATTGCTTTCATCTTTGACTAGTTGTGCCTCTTGAATGTCCTTTCTAAGATTTAACAGATTTAGGTTCAGGTAGTTTTACAAGTCTCCTGGAAATGTAGGGTTTCTAACAATAATACTGAAGTAGCACCTTGAGAAGTATTGAGCTATCACATTTTCCTGATGGCTGTCCCACTGATCTTGCAACGTTGCTTTACCTGCTTAATGAAACCATTTTACACATTTTACAAATTCAAAAAGCAAAATAAACCTGAACCAGGCCAAATTCCAAGCTAGTGACTGTGGACACAGTGACACCATGCCAATGAATCCAGTTCAGGGAGAACTCTGTGCTTTGGGCCTTTCAAGGTGCAAACATTTTTGCCTAAAATCACCCAAAGATGAAGAAATGGATGCAAGAGGCTCCTCACAGAAAGACTGATCATCTGATTTTAGCAAGATTACTTCTGAGCCTGGAACAATTTCAGGAATTAGAGTAGATAGCAGTTAACAGGGAAGGAAGGAAGGAAGGAAGGAAGGAAGGAAGGAAGGAAGGAAGGAAGGAAGGAAGGAAGGAAGGAAGGAAGGAAGGAAGGAAGGAAGGAATCAACACTGCGAAAAGTAGAAATCAGATAATATGGTTTAAAGAAAAAAAAACAAAGTTTCGGTCATTGATTGTCTAGTTAGTGATCTTCAAAGTGTCATCATTTTAATATAAATTTTTTCTACCTGGCTCCAGTTTTCATTTTATTTATTGTTTAACAGGCTAAGAAGTGGAAGGAGAGCTATTTTACTTAATTTAGAAAGGAAACATCACCTAAACGTGGCCTGTTAGGTAGAATTTGAATCCTTTTCTGGCACAGGATGGCTTCACTCATTTCTCCTTTGATTTTTCCACCTGGCCTGCTTGTTTGGAGGTTCTCACTGTACTTTCTCCACTGGGGGGGAGGGAGAGAGAGAGAGAGAGAGAGAGAGAGAGAGAGAGAGAGAGAGAGGGAGGTGGAGTAGAAAGGAAGTACAAAAATAATTACGGCATAAATTAGTATTTTAGTCAGCTTTTTCGCTGCTGCAACTAAAACACCCCACCAGAACAACTGTGGGGGAGGAAAAGTTTATTTGAGGGCTCATGGCTTCAGAGGTCTCAATCCATACAAAGCTAGCTCCATTCCTTAAGGTCTGAGATGAGACAGAACATCGTGGTGGAAGAGTATGGTGAAGGGAAGCAGAAAGGCAGTAGAAAGAGAGCCTCCACTAGCCAGTACAAAATATATACCCGAAGGCATTCCTTCAATGACACACCTCCTCCAGCCACATCCTACCTGCCCTCCTTACCACTCAGTTGATTCAGTGTTGAGTTAAGGCTCTCATAACCCAATCTTTCCATCTCTGAATGCTCTTGCATTGTCTCACACATGAGCTTTTGGGGGAAACCTCACATCCAAACTATAACAGTTAGCTACTAAAAATCAATATTATAGGAAAGAAGAGGAGGAAAAAGAATAAGAAGATGAGAAGACATATATGAGACAAAAACCAGAATTAGTCCAAGTGCTGGTGGGTAGAAAGACCCCCTAACTAATAGCTCCAAATATGTAGCCATCTTTTACCATCAGCACCTCCTTCCCCCACTTCAATAAACTTTTGAACTAAACTCAGTCACATTTATTTTCTTGAGGATTTGTATTAGGAAATTATAATCAGAAAAGGTTGATCCAACAACTGTAAGATCCAAGAGAGAAAATTTAAATTCAAGATATATTGGGAACTATGTAAACAACTGACATTCAGGTATATAAGGGGAAAAGATACAAGTGAAATGCATATCGATTTATAAGAGAAAATTATATTTTCAAAACTTGCTTCATTTTCATGGTAAAATGGCATTTTCTATTCAGTTAGTAAGTATAAAAATATGAATTTATAATTTCTATAATAATCATTTTGTCAGTAATGAGAGCAATTAACATTTCAAACCAAACTAATAATATTAGCAAAAAATTAAGGAGATATGATCCATTTAGATTCAACACATATTCACCCATAGGAAAAGAGGCCAAATAGACCCAGTACATACTCAAGTATCCCACCCCTTTTATTGTTGCCTTTGATTAAAAAAAAAAGTCCAAAGCTGACTTCCTCTTAGATTAATGGAAATTACATTATTATTCTAAGGAAATGGCATCAAAGCAAGAGGCATTAGATCCTCAGATATCAACTAACAGGAAAAATCAATTAACCACATTTTTCCAATACTAATAGGATACTCAGATGACATCACCCCAAAAGTACCTAAAAAACAAATTTCGTCCCTCAAAACATGTATAAATATGTATTGAATGCATGTTATATGTCAATCACAATTTTAAAATGAAAACATAAAATGACTTTGTATAACATAAAATGACTTTGTATAACAAAAATGCCTGATGATCACAGTATCATTTTCTTTTCCTAGGTCCACAGGAAAAGGATGTTGCTCAGTCTCTTTTTTGTGTGTGGCCACATGCATATGACTGAATTTTGGTCATGAGACTCAGAAAGAAGTGATGTGACCTGCTTCTAGTCCTGACCCTTAACACAGCTCTCAGGATCTTTCTGCTCTACTTTCATCTACTCACATATCCGAGAATACAGCTTCAAGATAGAGGAGGCTCGCTGTATCCATGTCAGACTGTGAGGCCAGGGAATATTAGGCTGTCCTAAGCCACTGAGATTTGGGGATTTATTTGCTGCATTGAATAGCATTTTCTAATCTCATAATCTGAAGAACAGAGTAACATAGAAAATTGTAATACACTATGAAAAATTTAGAGATAATATGATACATATGAACAAAAAAATGTGGCTACATATTTCCTGGGGGTTTGGATGGAGACTACCTCTCAAAGGATGTGATAGTTTACATTGCTGTTGAGTTATGGTAGATCCTCAAGAGAGAACAGAACAGAAAAGTGACATTGAAATGAAATGATCTACCATTGCTGTAACATTCTTCATCATGAAATGACTTGATATTTCCTCAATCAAAGGCAAAGTCAAGGAAGAAAATCAAAAAGCAATTTTAGCATATAAATTTCACATTGTACTTAAGCAATACTGGATTACCACTTAGCTTGCTTAATTAGAAATTTGATTGGGCCAGAAAATACCAAATAATATTATGGCACTTTTGTTATAAATGAATTCATAGGAAAAAAACACCTAATGCATTATTCATAAATGTAAAAAAAAAAACACCTTTTTTTTCCCAAAATAGAATGCATTGATTAGTAAGGGACCATCAGTACCCACTGTCTAACAGGTGGTGTCTTTGGATGCAAGTTATTTCCAAATGCCCTGGTAGGTTTCAAGGTTCATGAAGTGATTTCATAATATATAGCTATAGAGGGCAGCTCGAGCCATTCCTACTGAACATCTTAATGTGAAAGTACAATGTTTCCTGAGACATGAAGCAGAAACTAGCATCAGAAAAATCTGAACACATGTACTTTTCAAAGAAAGTGGTGTATTCTGCACTCGTCTCTTCTTCTGAGAAGGTGAAGGTTTTGCTGTGAATTGTCAAATTTACTTTTCCAGGAAGGACGTTTGAATTATAATAATAAAAAACAAGCTGTGAACTTAAGGGGAAATGAAGAAATCCATATTAGAAACAAATGAATAAGGTGTCAAAGGTCTTATCCCTGGAGGGCAAATGATAACCAGTCCTCAAAGTACAGCATATGAGTTATAAGAAGACAAAGATGAGAAAGAAGAGAATTCAGAGCATTGGAAGATCTTTCAGGAACTTGATCTTAGGACACACATTATAGCTCTGTAAATTTCAGGCAGAAATGAATGGCGATTCTGTAGGTTTGAGACACGCACCATTTCTAAGGTGGAATTTTAGGAATGAAATTAGTTCCCAGCACTAGAGATGCAGGTAAGAGCTCTTTCCTGAATGAAGTAGACCAGGCAGAAGTGTCATCCCCAGTAAGGAATTTAAAAGCATTAAGTAGACCTCCAAGTTAAACTTGTGGTTATGATGTTGAATTGAGGGTTTTCAACATAATGATCAACCTGGGCACTTATGTATATTCCTACTTGAATAAAAGTGTGTCAGACATTTCTAAAAAGAAAGGATGATAAAGACTAACTTGGGGAAATTCTTCTCCTAATAAATAGCAATGTAGTTTCAGACACTTAGGTCATAAAAAAATAGAAATCTAGGAAATGATTAAAACAATATGTTTGCATGACTTTGTGGACCTCTATTTTATAATGATTTTCTTTTATTCTCTCCTTCTATTGCCCTGATCATATACAATGTATTTCTGCTGATATTGTTGCCAGGTTTCCTTCAGCTTCTTGAATACAAGACATACACAGTCCACCTTCAGTTCAGAAATTAGGAAAGATGGCAACATAATGGCTGATAATATTTATCAGGTTTATAACACAGTAAAATTCAAATGTACTCTTCAAATATACTTCAAATATGCTCTTCCATTTTTCCTCTCAGTATACATAGATCCTCAAATTGCCTCAATCAGGGCATATGTACCAGCCTGAGATATAGAAACAGAAACACCAACAGGACACTTCTTTTACACTCTTAATATTTTTCCTTTGTTCCACACATCAGAGTAGAATGCCTTGAAACCTATGAATGCCCTTGGAAAATTCATACTTGAAAAGAGTTCTTGTAATTTTTGCTAATTAGCAATTCCACTACATTTGCATTAATTTGGGAATATAATTGAGAAGTTCATTGTTTTCCCATTTTATATATCTCACTAAACACAAATGTGCAAAACCACTTGTGAAAATATTTTATGTGTGTTTGGTGAAATGATTCTGCTATCAACAGAAAAGATCACCATGGCTATATATATTTTTTAAAGCAAAATTTCCTCACTGGCTGTCCCCACCCCACTTTCCACAAGACACTACATTTTTCATATGGGTATCAAGAATTTCATTCTCTGTTTGGGGAGAGGCATGTGAGCATCCTGGGCCATTAATCAAGACTGCTTTAATAATAGGAGAGTATGTTAACACCTATGAAGAGAGCTAAGGGCATGGAAAGCACCGTGCTGGATGAGCCAGGGACAGGGACTGCTGTAGTCCATTGAAAATTCTGCTCTATATCAATGAGAAGATAAGATGATGTGGTTTGACTCCAAGGGCAAGAAAGTCTACAGACTATGTCTCAATTTCTCTATGATATCTGTTGCCTCCTTCTTGGTTATGGTAGAAAATCTAAGGGCCACATCACTTGAGGGCTTTCTTTTTGACTTGCAAGAGCATAGTTTGGGTGTCAGAAAGAAAGCTAACTGTTGCAAAGTTCTGCTTTAACAATCTTAATTGTTCCCAAGACTAGGAGTAATCTTTGAAGGGAAGGATGTGGAAGAAAGGTGCGGGCCTACTAGTATTTCTAACTGTCCTTACTGCATCCTGTGAAATGATGCAAAGTGTCACCCAGTTCCTTGGGTGACAGCATACATATGGTGCTTGTGAGATGCCAGATATTCTGGACAGATATCTCCTTTGGTTCACCAACATTTATTTGAGCTGGCTAATTCCTTATAATTTTAAAGTATGCTCCATTAAGACCAGAACTATGATTATAAACTCATCACCTTCCTATCCTACATGACTGTCCCTTGAAGGCAAACTGGTTTTTCCTTCCTCCTAGGTCAGTGTTTACAAGCTTTGCTGCATGTGAGAGTCCCTGGTGTATTATTGGCTTTTCATTTCTGTGACCAAAATATGTCACAAGCACAACTTATCATGGTTTCAGTGATATCAGTCTCTGGTTTGCCAGTTTTGTTGCTTTGGGCCTAAGTAAGGCAAAAAATCATAGTGTAAGGGAATAGCAGAGTAAAGCTACTCAGCTCATGGCAGCCTGAAATGAGAGAGAGGAAGGAGCCAGAGAGAGGATAAATCCTTCCAGGATACATCCTTCATGATCTACTTCCTCTAGTTAGGTCCTACTTCCCAGTAGTTCATTCAGTCATCAACAGATTAACCCACTGATGAGGTAGAGCTCTCAAGATCCAGTCACTTCTCAAAGCCATCAAAGACAGAAGTCATCAGAGGACATTCTAGATCCAAACATTACATTTGGGTGATTTTTAATTATCTGCCTCATACCAGTTAAAACAAATGTCTGTGGGTAGACAGATAACCTCAAGTTACCTGGATCTACAGGAGTTTCCAGTTTATAACAGTTAAGGAAAGTGTGTGTATAATAATTAGATGGAGTAACTTTCTGGTAATAGAATTGGGGGTGGAAAAATCCAGGGTAACTGTCACTTAAATGGGTAGAAAGAAGCATGAGAAGAAACTGGACTTTGTTGGCAGATGTTCCTGGAGACGTGGGGAAGAGCCAGGGCAAGGGTTGATAACTGTTGGTCGTCTGGATTTATAGAGAAAATGTTCATCCTTTCCCCAAGTGTCAGTACTTCATCAACAATCAATGTTAAGATAGTATTATTAGCTGAATCGTGTACCTATCCTCTCTCCAAAACTTACATATTGAAGTTCTATTTCCAAGTATCTCAGAATGTCATAGAATGTAGAGATAGAGCCTTTATGGAGGTAATTAAATTAAAATGAGGCCATTAAGATGGGGTGCAGCCCAATAAACCTAGTGTTTTTATGAAAAGAGGACATTTGGATATATGGAGAGATAGCAGGAGTGCTCCGGCACAAAGCCATGATCATATGAAAAGGCAGCAAGAGCACCATCTGCAAACCAAGGAGAGAAGCCTTGAAGGCACCTACCTTGCCAGCACTTATACTTCCAGCATCCAAAGCAATCAGAAAATAAATTTCCCTTCTGAAAGTCGCACAGTTCATAATATTTTGTTTTGGAAACCCTAAGAAACAAAAACACATAGTGTTTTAAAAATAGAATAATGAACATTTGAAAATGTATAGATTTTCTTGAATTTGCAATGTAATTCATCTTAGTTTAAATCATTTTCATTCAGCTTTTGCAGTAGCTGTAGAGATTTTAATGGAGTAAAACAAGCATAAACCATTTCTCAACTGTGTGCTTGACTTTTTGCCCACACCTTACCTAGTTAAATCTTATCCAGCTTTCAAGGTCTAGTACACAAGGTCTTCTCCTGTCAGAAGTTTTCTCTAGTCACCTAAATCCTCAGTGCTTCCTCCTTTCTTTGAAACCCTCATCTCTAATGATGTTTTCATAGAGTTGTCTCCTAAACATAAGCTGATCTTCCACAATTCAAGAATCATTGTCTCGTGAGCAATTTAACTCTCCTTATGTTCTGGCTCTGGCTTCCCTCACCTAATTTAGACTCCTTTGGTATAGGAACTCTAACTATTCATTTTCTATATCTCCAATAGTGTCTGATAAAGTTCTTCCAGAAATATTGATTGATAAGTAATTAAGAGGTTTTTCTACAGACACTATCACACTTTGTACCTGAGCTTAATTAAATCTCAAAAGATCAAAGACAGGATAGAAAGATATTCTTTCTGTAATGGCTGTGTCACAATCAGCTATCAGCATTTTAACATTGATGAGCAGTTACAAGTGACTTTGAAACCTGTAAATGGTTATTTTCTAATTCCAACTGAGGTTAAAAGATGATGGAGGAAAAAAAAAAGTAACCTAAAGGCCATGACTTGCCATCTTTTATACTTGGACATGCTCCAGTGGGCAAAAGAAAAGCATCTCCTACAAACAACATGGAGACTGGTGCTAATGACTAGACTTAAAACTTCAAAGTCTTCCTAATTAGGCCCTCTTCCAGTACCACTTGATGAAGTTGTGTTGGAGAAACACTGTCTTTGCACATTTTCAGATGACATAATCCGTCACAGCTCAGCGAATCATAACATTAGCTAAAAAAAAAAAAATCTGAGGATTAAGTCACCATATTTTATTGAATGATAAAGTAGAACTGAATTATTCTTATCCTGATTTTTAATGATATACCCATGTATTTCTGCTTTGTGATATGATTAAACACAGGATAATGGCTGAGCCAAAGCATAACTTGCTAGGGGTCAGGGTAGAAGATGAAATGGAAGGTAATGAGTCAAGTTTTAAAGATGTGCTTATAGAATGTTCTTCCTATATTTTTAAAGAGAGGTGAATCATCTGTGAAGCGTGAATGGTGTCAAGAAGTGGCTGTTAACTTTTAAATTAACAGTCGCAAATTATCTTTGAGGAAACTTAGGGGCTCTTGGTAATTTTTTATACATTCCTTCTTAAGTTTGTCTTTATCGCAAAGTTTGAGGGTACTGAACAAGTGCCAGTCTTGATCATATTTTTCTCCTTATCTGTGTCAGTTAGCTGTTGCTATGTAACAATAAAAATAAAACTCTGTCAGTGTCATATAACAACAGATGTTTATCCTGTTCACATGTCCAGGTCTGCTGAGGGATGACCAGTCTAGGAGGACTCACCTAGCTGACCTTGCCAATACTAATTGACCTGCCCACACATCTCTCCTCTTCCTCCAGACCTGCTTTTACATCATGGTGATGTCAAAAATGCCAAAGCAGAAACCCAGTATACCTGTGCTTCTCATGCCTCTGCTTTTTGTCACATATGCCAATATTTCTTGACAAAACAGGTCACATTGTGCCTTTAACAAAAAAGCCTGCTAAAACAAAATACCACAGATTAGGAAATTCATAAACAATAGATATTTACTTTTCACAATTCTGGAAACTGAGAAATCCAAGATCAAAGCACTTGTAGGATTGGTGTCGGGTGTTGGCCAAATCCCCATTTCCAAGTGTGGCTGCCTCATCTAGAGAGGAAGAACACTGTATCCTTGCTTGGCAGCAGGGACCCCATCAGCTCAGAGCCTTTTGATAAGGTTGCTAATCCCATCCATGAGGGCATAGCCTTCATAGCTTCTTAGTAGTGTTGTACTGGGTTTATGTTTCACCATGAAATTTGGACACTATCATTTAAACAATAGAACATGGCTACATCCAGCATCTATTTGCAGGGAAGCATGCTCTGCTCTTGTAATGGAAAAAAGTATTAAAATTACATCACAAAAAGAATTGATACTAGGCAGAATTAAGAATTAGGGACATTATTCCCATCTACCATACTCTTATTGTTTTCAATCAATCTTTAAAGTCTTTCATATTCAAGAAGACCCATGCCCCTTTTTTGCCCTTGATTTTTAAAGTACCTTTCCTACATTTTAGGGAAATATTCATGATATGGGAGTGTCTTATCTCCTCAGTGTGCAGATCAGTATTCGAATCCCCAGCCTCGTTTGAGGCAAGGACACACACTAACAAAGCACAGGCTGTTTGTTGCCGAAGACTTCCATTTGGCTAGTTGTGATGAAAAAAGAAGCCCTGAATGACAGCACCAGAGCCTTCCTGATGGTTGCCAGGTTGTGGGGCTGGCAATAGCAATTGCAATAAAGATATTTCTGACATTTACCACTTGACCATAGCAGTGGTAGCTTCCTTACAGGGCCAGTTCTACCTCAAGGACTCAGGACTGTTTCTCCAGGCTTCTCAAAGATTGGATAAGCCCTCCAGAATTGTCTGTGTTCAAGCAAGTCAGGTGAATTCCGTGAACAGATGCTAACAACTACCCTGAGTAGCTACTTCATGCACAGCAATTAGCCAGAATTTGGGGAGACAACAGTTAGGATTCTTTGTATACAAGCAGTGGAAATATGAGTTAATGAATGGTTCTGGGGTAGCTTACAGAATGATGGAATGCCTGTAGTTGAACTAGCCTTGGAGAAATAACAAAATTAGAAAATCACTCCAGTGTTCAGACAGAAAAAAAAAAAAACACTCAGGGTGTCAACATTTGGATGAATTACCTCTAACTCCCTTTTACAGTATTACCCTGATGAAGATACCATTTGGGGTTACAGAATCTGTAAGGAAGAAAAAAATAACTTTCCTCTCCATCATAGGTTCATGAATGAGGTTCACATAATAAAAGTCAGATTAACAAAATAAAATCATACACATACATTTAATAATAGACTATGTGACATGTGAGACTTTGGTGATGAAAAGAAGTGGCTGATTTGTGTATTCTCTCTGCTAGATTTGATGCAGAAGAGGATAGCCATGGAGAAGTATGATTGGACAAAGGGATGATGAACTAATAACAATAAACCAAGGGAAGAAAGGCCTGTGTTTTCAAATTCATCTCTGTATACCTGTGTCCTCAGAGACAGGGTGGTTCTTTCTTCCCAGTAGAGGGAGGGTTTTATGACTTGCTTCAGAGGAGAAAAGGGAGAGGTGGTGAAAAGGACCTTCCTGCTTCTGCTGTTTTCTCAAATCCAGAGGTGCCATATTTGGATGCAGAATGTCCTGAATCCTTCAAACCCAAGTAGCTTAACTTGGATCATGTACGAAAACTTGAATAGGGGAGAAAAGGAAACCTATGCTGACTTCCCTTCCAAGATTTCATATTTTGGGATAGTAGTTATCTAATATTTTATTTTCCAAAAAAATACACTCACAAGAAAGCAAGTGCATTTTATTGGAAAAGAGGAAATGATTGCTGAGTAGTAAAAAATAAATAAATAAATAAATAAATAAATAAATAAATAAATAAATAAATAAATCAAACTGAGAACAAGAAGAATAAAGACCAGGGCTGGTGCTATAGCTCAGTGGTAGAGTGCTTACCTTGCATGTATGAGGCACTGGGTTTGAGCCTCAGCACCACATAAAAAATAAATTAATAAACAAAGATTGTATGTACATGTACAACTAAAAAATACTAAAAAAACAAACAAACAAAAAAGAACGACCAAAACCATACATCCAGTTCAGCTGAAAGGTAAATGAGACTTTATTTTCAGGAAGCATATATTTTAGTAGGAAAGACTGGATACTCATTTTTCATTTATTATGCAATAAAAAGACATCAGTCATTGGATTTAGGGTTTATCTTAATCACCTTGACCTCATCACAACTTATTTTGGAAATAGAATTTATTTCCAAAGAACATCCCATTCTGATATTCTGGGGTGATATGAATTTTGGGGAGAGATGGCACCATTCAACTCACTGCAATACTCTCAGACTAAAATAAGTTTAGACTTTCACCTCAGGTGAAAATTATTCCCAGAAAGCATTTTATCATGCAGATAGACTATAAATATGTTATTTTTAGGTGATCTAAAATTGTCTCATGATAAGAATGACATGTGATAGATAAACAAGTATGAATGTTCTTGGCATATCTTGATTCAGTTATGAGAAAAATATGTACTTTAGAGATCTTTCTCAAATATAAATACCAATCTTTGCTGTGATGGCACTCAGGCTGAGTTTCTCCAAACTTCTTTCTATTTGAACAGTATGTGGTTAAATAAAGACCATATTCTCTGTATTAGTTTATTGGTGACATTACTTCTCAGACTACAGAGAAATGAGGTAAACCTAGGGAGTGATTCTTAGTAGGCTTAGAGATTCTACCATGCCTTAGACAAATTAAGTTGTTTTCCTTTCCACTGATTTATGTACAATGTAATTAGCAAATTAATACATATGAAGATAAGATAATAGAAAGCACTAGCAACAATAAAGTTTTGTTGTGGTTTTGAAAATTATCGAAAGTAATAGCAAAGCTAATCTGCTATAAATTTCTTTTAATTAAACAGTGTTTAGAATAACATTATTTTTCATTTTAATCTCTCTCATACTATTCCTGCGTGTTTTTCATCTTCACATACTCAGAAAGTATTCTAATAATTGCCTTGAAGATCATAATTTTTAATCATAGAGTAATTGGACTTTGGAGTTAGAATAATATTTTGGAAAGACCTGTTGGTTTAAAACCAGGGGCTATTTCCAAATGTGATATTATTCGTTGTTACTGTTAAACCTTCTCATTGTAATATCCAGTCAGATATCTTTCCGGTAGTAAAAAACTCATTGTTATTTTTTTTTAAAGCATGACAAGGCAACGTAATTTAGGACATTTTTTATGTGAAAAACTGATATTATTATTAATTTATTATAATTTATATTCCTGTACTCAAGACTAGAACACTAATAAAATAACACAATGATTAATTCATGGGTAACGAAATAAAATACTTCCCTAACGATTGTTTTTTCAACTGTATCATAAGACAAATATGGAGGCATAATCTTATTGTACATTGAACATTTTACCTCCTGGGAGATTGTGAGAACAGAAATAAAACCTGTCAGGTGGCAAAATGCCAGAAATCTAATATTCAACAGCTGACATGATATGTAACCACAAGTAGACACTGCCCTATTTTTGTGATACCCTGAGGCTCAGTCCTTTGTGGCCCTATGGGGGTGGGGTGCAAGTGCCAAGCAGCTAGGTTACATGGAGCTCCCCATGATTTATAATGGCCATAAACAACTCTGGGAGGTCTCAGGCCAACTTGGACCTACAGGCCTTTCCCGGAATTGATTTGACCTATGTAGTGACACTTGTCTCTCCTGGACAAGACCCAGGACCAGAACTTTTATCGCCTGCCTGGAGCTCTTCTGAAAGAGAGCAGACTTCTCCAGCTCTCTCCAGCTTGGCTTCCTTTACTTTCTTCCATCTCATTTTGCTCCTGGAGTTGTTAACTCATCACCTCTGGTATTTTGTAGAACGCTCCCTTCAGACCCTACAAGATTTCTTTTTCCATACAGATTCCTAAATCATTCTTCTTGGGTAATAGTGGTTTGAGACTGAGATGGTAAGGTGGCCATGCATAGAGTTAAATGGGCACGTGGAACATTAGGGAGAACATTTCTGATTAAATATATCTACCATGAAATGCCTCAGGCTTTGACCTGCACCAATAAATCCTTATTTCTTAACAGCAGATGAAATTCCTACACAGGTTGCTGGGTTTGTCCTCAATAGCTCTCATCTCTACCACTACACAGGGAATAACTTTCCTAAGAAACTATTCAGAATAGTCCTTAGGAACTCCAGGGTTAAGAACAGACAGAGAATCAATTGAAAAAGTAGAACACTGTTTTCTTTCTGGATTTCTCCTCGGACTTTTTAATGTGAATCATAGAGATACTTGGAATTCTGTCCTGGAGGATTTACAATTTAACGCAAAGGAAACACTTCCCTGAACTCCCTATTTAAAACAAAAAACAAACAAACAAACAACAACAACAACAAAAAACGGAGTGGGGGTGTAGCTCAGTGGTAGAGCACAGGCTCAAAATGCATAAGGCCCTGAGCTAAATCCCCAGCAAAAGAAAAAGAAAGATGCTTTTAAACTATTCTTATATCTATTGAGTGATTTTTATACTATATTATTTTTACATAAATGTAAAGTATTTTATCTTTTATTTCTTGGATTGCCTTCTAGTCCCATGGATTTTTATATTTTACCTCTCTCTCTCTCTCTCTCTTCTGTATGATATGCTCAACATTTTTGTTTTCACTATTTTTGTTTTGTTTTTGCAACTGTGTTTTAAATTTTCACCAAAACTTATTCTCTGATTGATCCTTTTCTTAGCAGCCTATTCTTAATATAAATACTATATTTTCTTTAATCTTTATAAGATAGTAATTACTGCAAAAAACAATGACAATAACCAAAGAAAAGTTTTTCTTTAATTAGACATTTTACAGTGTCTGCTGTTCCTATATCTTCATCTTTTTATCTTTTGTGCTAACAGTTATCTTCAAGTGATTTCTAGTGCATGGTTTTGCCTTCACGTATCTCAATGAAGGAGAGGCTGACTGATCTAGGTAGAAGTCACAGTGTTTCTGTATCTGACTCCTGCTCTTCCTTGAAAGAGAACTTACTGCCAGTTTTGGGTGTGGGGACCCACAAGTTTTCCTGGGGATGCATGAGTATCCTTTCTCCTACCCATTACCAATATAAAGAAGGACCTGATCTACGATGTCAACCCTAGTTCTACCCTTCCTGGTAGGTAAATTAATTCTTTGGAAAGCAGTAGCTTCCAAAAGGAATGACTTCACCTCAAGGTACCCAAGTTGATCAGTTGGGGAAATGGAAGAAAATATAGGCAGACCCCACAGAAAGTCTCACTGATTGACATTTTCCCTGTAGAATATTTTCTCATTTTCAATTCCCCATCTTCACAGAACATTTACATATCTAGATATAATTTGGTCAGGCCACTATTTTACAGAGGAAAACATTTTTAGATTCCAAAACTCAATACACTTTAAATCACATGGTGGAAAATTTCTTGAGATGCATTCAAACATAATTGGTAAAAATCTTATGATCATGGGCAGATGGTTTTCAAACAGCTTTAGGATGTCAACAAAGGAGATGCATCTCTGTATCTATGATGTTGCTAGAGCTCAGAGTAAAGGTTACTGTTACCCAGAGCAGCTATTTTTTTAGTGACTATATTTGTTGGAGATCAGGAAGTGATATTTTCAACATTTTACATTTTAAGAGTTTACTTATGTGTTTTTGGTTAACTTTGTTTTAGTTATGTTTAGGAAATTGGTCAGGAGTTTTAAGTTGACACATTATAATTATTTTACCTTATATAAGTAGAATATGCTCATGGTTAGTATTTTCACATAGAACAACTTATTTTTTTTAGAAATAGATTCTAATGTAAATTGACAGAGGCTTGTATTATATTTTCTTCATAGAATTTTTTCTCATAGTATTGTGTGTGTGTATATATATATATATATATATATATATATATATACACACACATACATATATATTTATACACATACATATATATATTTAGTACAGCACACCAATATGTAATTTAGGGGAAAAAAGATATATCTGAGAACTAGTTTAAAAAAATATTGTTTCTAAAAGTTGTGTGATCAGAATCAGAATGTGCTATGATTTGGGTTCCAAGTGTAGAAGGTATGGTCCCCAGCCTGCGGCACTATTGGAAGGTAAGGACTAAGGGGAGGTCTTTAGGCATGGGGGAGTTAACCTGATGGGGATTCTGAGACCTGTCCTTTCCTCTTCCTCTCTCTCACTTCCTGTCCATGAAGGGAGTGGCTTTTTTTGTCATGTGTTCCAGCCATTATAGGCTATGTGACTATAGGTCTAAAAGGGACATGACCGTGATCATGGACTATACACATCTTTATAAGTTGATTCTCTGGTATTTGTAATGAAAACTGTAATGGGGAGTTGACTAACCCAGATGGATAAATCCATGTGAAAAGCCATAGAGAAATGAAGGCAGAGGAAGCAGAAGCCACTATGACCCCTTCTCTATGAAACTTGGTTATGAGCATCTGCTATTTCCATCCCATTCCCTGACCTCAGCCTTTCATTTTAGTGTGTTTATGAATTTACAGTCTTCTGATTTTCTTTAGTGTGAACCAAGGTGTTCAAAGGAAAGAGGAAAGCTATGGTCCCCTTATGGCTTGGTCCCCTACTTGAGGCAAACTCCTGGAATCTATGGACATGGATGTGGTCTGTATCAGAGACCCTGAACTTAAGGTACCAAGAAGAGACACACCCAAAGGGCCAGAAGGACTCCTCCCTGTGGCAGTAACGTTTTAATTTGGGAAACTAACAGTATTAGTTTTGTTAGCTAAAAGTTCTCTCAGGCAAGATTTCTACTCTGAAGGAAGGATACCAGATATCAACAGCAAGTGTGTCTTATTCAAATAATGTTTTTTTTTTAAATCATTCACTACTGAGAGCAGTATACCTGTGATTACAGGGGTAACTTATATGGCAGTTCTAAGCATTCCAAATTTAGAAGTAATCATCAATCTGAAGATTCTACCCCATGACTTAGAGACTCATCACAAGAAAACTACTTAAAAAACATCATGAGGCAAACAGGTGTACATCTGATGCAGTGAAAAATAATCAGGAATTGGGCAGTGTTTGCCTCCTGCACTAGGATTCCTGAAGAAAAAGATACTACATATTTTCAAATTAAAATCTATGGCTCAGGGCTGGGGATGTGGCTCAAGCCGTAGCACGCTTGCCTGGCATGCGTGTGGCCCGGGTTTGATCCTCAGCACCACATACAAACAAAGGTGTTGTGCCTGCCGAAAATTAAAAAAATAAATATTAAAAAAATTCTCTCTCACTCTCTCTCTCTGTCTCTCACTCTCTCTAAAAAAATAAAATAAAAAATAAAACCTATGGCTCAAAATCTGTTCCTGTGGTTTAATCCTCATCCTTGTCTTTGTGCAGGCACAACCCAAATGACCTTATTCCTTTCATTTGAAAAACTGGATAATCATAGAACAAAGACAGAGTGTTGACGGGTTGAAAGGTGAGTGGAGAATGAGGAGGAGTTGCAGCTAATTTCAATGTACGCTGGACAATTAAATCTGGCATAATTTGGTTGGCAGAACTGCCTGGAGAGACACGTGACTTATAAACAGAATTGCAAGGTGGAGGAAGTGAAAGACAAAAATCTTCCTCTAACTGTATTCTCAACGACAATTTGACAGAGACACAGGGAACAAAAACCATGAAGGAGAAAATGTCTAACATTAGCCCAATGTCTAATTACAATAAGGGGATGCAATGAAATATTCCCCAATAGAAAAATGATCCTAGAGAATATAAATCAGAGAAAAGTATCCCAGTTCTGATCCAGATACTAATGAGACCACAGTAGGAATACCACCTCAGTGTTGGAACCTTGTTGAAGCAAAGGAAGATAAAATAAAATCCAAATATGATTCAAATAAAAGACCAGTCAAGGCACATGTAAAAATTAAAGACCATAATTCTTTTTTTTGGGGGGGTACTGGGTATTGAACTCAGGGTCACTCACACTGAGCCACATTCCCAGCCCTATTTTGTATTTTATTTAGAGACATGGTCTCACTGAGTTGCTTAGCACCTTGCTTTCTCTGAGGCTGGCTTTGAACTTGCCATCCTCCTGCCTCAGCCTCCTGAGCCATTGGAATTAGGCAAGACCATAATTGTTTTTAACAGCAAGAATCACATGAAAGTGTGTTAGAACCTGACAAAGTAGACTCTATAGAATGGAACATGGAACATCTGTAATGGTTTTATAACTCGGACAGAGAAATAAAAGTCTCTTGACTTGACATACAATGACTATGGAAATGGACTAAATAGGATCAATGAAGATGGAAAGCAAAACATCCAGATGAGAGTTGGAGAATAATTTTAGTTACAATACAAAGCCAACAGGTACACCAGACTGCTTCTTTGAATCTTTGATGCATAACATGAAAACCCTTTAAAGAAAAAATATCGTGTCCATCAGAGCTCATGTTTATTCATAAATAAGAAAAAAATAAAGAATCTCAAGGCATGATGTAGAAATGTTGAACACCAGCTCTGCAGCATGTCAGTTCAGCCAGTAGGGTCCGATGAGACTCAGGTGTGAATGAACTATTTGAAGAATGGGGAAAGCAACCAGAGGGGCCAGAATTGGAAAGGGTTAGGACATTAGATGCACTGCACAGGAACTGGTGGGTCAGTCTGCCTACAAAACAGAGGATCGTCAACTGCTTAGCCAGTCAGCACTTGGAAAATGCAGACATGTTTTCTATGGCAACAGTGGACTGCCTACTCCACCCCCACCTATGGAACCCATAGGTGGTAAGGCTCAGTTGGTTTGGAGAATGGTCCCTAACTGAGACTGTTCTCATCCTAAATAGGAGAATTATTCACCAAGATAAGGACTTTCTTATCACTGCTGGGTCTTAAATTGATTGGTTGACTTTGACATGTCCAATTTGAACCCTCTTCTGATTTTGACTACCCCAATCCCCTCATCTGACACTGTGCTTCTAGGCCTTTCCTAATGGAGAAGCTCAGGAGACAGAAATGTGCCCAGTCACTCAAACTAATGCTTTTATTTCCAGTGTTTGAACTGTAAGGAAGCAATTTATCAATATTCCTCCATGGGGTAAAGGATCATAAGTTCTATAAATAAGCCATGCTATAAGTGCAGAAATTATGTTACCCATGCAACATTTTCTGGGACATTTCAAAGAGTCATTTGATCAAGAGTGGGCTCCCTGTGAGCTGGTGGCCACACTTAGGAGCACACTGGCCACATTTAGTCAAACAATCATTATATCTATAGAAACTGCTGCACTACTTGGTCCGAATTATTTGAAATCCATGGTTCATTTTGAATGAGCATGAATCTCTAAGAAGCTCTGTTATCTATTCATTTTAATTGAAACATCAGTGCATTTCAAGCTGGAATTTGATAAAACGTATTGACTTGAGCAGTGCTGAGCCAACAGTTACATCCTCTCACCTCTTCCACTGGGAAGAGAACTGGAGTTAATGTGTTCAGGACAGGAATAGCATCATTTCAAGTATCACATCTCATACATTGATCCTCCAGAGCTTTGAACAAAGAACAGAATATTAGTCCCCTCATTGCCCAAGGAGGATGTTAACCTGCACCTCTGCAAGAGCGAGGACACCACTAAAGTCACCTTCCCCCGCTGGATGGGCCAGCTGCCAACTGTGAATGGGAACTTGGTTAGAGTAAAAGATTCTTTGTCAGGAATGTGGAAATTGTGACATTAGGGACTAGCCTGGGCTAGAGGATAAAGCTTCAATGAAATTTGCAAGTTCATTTTGGTTTATATACCTGTTGGAGCTGAGACATTAAATGCAGAAGGCTTTTAATCTAGGCATTTTAAACACTACTTGATACCATGGACTAGTGTCACTCAACAGAGAGTACTTCAAGGACAGAGCTATCTCTGAACCAGAATAAGACCCCAGGAAGGCTGATTCAGCCCAGAGCATTTGGGACAGGGTTATTTTCTTTTGTTTCAACATTCACTTTTGACAGAACTGGCTTTTCTCTTCGCCCCTGCTGGAAAGCTAATAACTTCCTTCCCGTTCACCTTACTCCAGTGCCCCCAAAGACTAGTACGACTGACTCAACATGTAGGCAAGCCACACACTTTATTTACATTTATTTTCATCAGCCATTTGCTCTCAAGATAGACAGGCACCCAAAGTAAAACACAGGCACAGGTCAGGTATTATGACAAGAAAACAACATAGAAGAAATAGCCACAGAGTGTAGGCTCAGTATTCAGAGCAAGGCACAAACAACACAAAAAAATTAGTCAAAACCTCTCATGTATCAGGCAAGGCTGTTTGTTCCTGAGATTTCTAAAGATGTGCTCATTTCCTGCACACATCTAAGAATTCCACAACTGTGGCTAACATTGAAAATAAATAATCCAAATCAGCTTGGCCATATTAACTCTGAAATCTACTTTACTAGTGAGATAGAATTTACTTCAGGCCATCTAGGTCAATAGGCTTGGAGAGGGAATTCCAAAGATGAAGGCCCTTCATAGAAAATGCTCAGCCTTCAGACCTGTGTAGTTCTAAATCAGAGGGCTTAGCACCTCCAAGCCCTCCAGCTGCTGTGAGGGCAAACCCAGGAAAGAGGTGGTCATTGGATATAACCTAAATCCCCTCTCCGCTGCCTCTCCCTCAACCCTGAACAGAATGCTGTTGAGGTCTGCTACCTTGATTCCCCCTGAAAGCAAAGAGACAACTCATGAGGTATGGAGGCCTGGAGGGAACAAAGGCAAGTGTGGACGTGTGTGAGCTCATCCTTTGGTATGATGAAAAGTAGGTACTCTTCAAAAGGTCTGCTCTGTGGCAGAGGGGCTCGTTACTGAGAGCAGAGCCGCACTGCCCACACAAAGGCAGGTGGGGAGGGAAGGGGCTCAGTGAAGTTCGAATACAGACAATATGGAACCAAAGATCGTTGAATCTTACAATCTGCTAGCTACAAGCAAAGCCATTTAGAGCTGTTGGGCAGAGCAAATAGCTATGTACAGACCTGTCTGGAAGATAAGTTTTCCTGTGTACTGTCACCAGGTAGGTTTTGTACTGGTTTTTGCAAATGTTAGCTGAAAATTTCCTTTATCTTTATTAGTCAAAATGAAAATGAGTCTGTGGTAGGCAGAATAATGCCCCCCTTACTCAAAGATAGCTACACCTTAACTCTATGTTGTCACACAGCAGAGGAGAGTTAAGGAATGGAATTGTTTGCTAATCAGTTAAGCTGGAATATCTGTAAGGAACCCAGCATAATCATAAGAGGAAGAGGCAAGCAGGAGAGGTCACAGTAACCAGATGTGAGAAGGACTTGACTCCCTGTTGCTGGATTTAAGGGTGAAGGGAGAGGGCCATAAACTGAGGACCACAGGACAAAAGACATCTTTCAAAGCTGAACATGCAGTAAACAGATTCTCCCTGAGAGCCTCCAAGAAAGAATGCAGGCTTGCTGACACCTTGATTTAAGTCCATCAGGACATGTGAAAAAACACTGGATGATAAATTTGTGTTGTTGTAGGTCACTGGTAATATGTTAGAGCAGCAATAGGAAACTAACACAGAGCCCAAGAGTCAGCTTGACTTGTAAATGTGTAGTTTCTGCATTAGGCTTTGTCTCAGGTGATGGTCAACAGGAAATCAACAAACACTTGAGGGAAAGAAAATGGAATTTGTTGGGAAGTCATGTTATTCTTTCTGCTTGGTCAGCCAGCTAGCATTCAGATTTCATCCCCTGCATTTATGTGGTAGCCTGTAGGGAATGAGAACAACATTTAGCACTTATTAGGGAAACTACTTCAGAGCACACAGCTCATCCCAACACTATGGGGCTGATCCTAAAGAATGACTTCTTAGATGATCAGCCAAATGCCTAAAGCCAATTCAACCAAGAGCTTGGCAAAGGGATAGGACAGTTACCTGTCCTGTGTTATCTGAAAACCTTAAAACCAATTATGACAAGATATTTCTCTCTACACAACCAGAAAACCAAAATAAATAAAATGATGGTCCTGCTTTATTTTGATGTCTGTGCACATCCAAATCATTCAAAACATCCATTTTATAATTAGAAAATTCCAAGAGATGGAAAGTGCATTTCCAAATCGCCAGTACAAATTAACTTTGGGTGGGAGGTAAAATGCAGAAATTTACCTGATATCAGATACACAATGGAAACATTTTTCTTTGAAATTGAATGATTGTTCATATGATATGTATTCTAAGAATTGGTGTTTGATGTTATCACTCTGACATCATCCATTTGTGTGTGTGTGTGGGGGGGCATGTACCAGGGCTTGAAGTGGGCACTCAACCACTGAGCCACATTCCCAGCCATATTTTGTATTTTATTTAGAGACAAGGTCTCACTGAGCTGCTTAGAGCCTCGCTTTTGCTAAGGCTGGCTTTGAACTCATGATCCTACTGCCTCAGCCTCCGGAGCCACTGGGATTACAGACCCGAGCTATCCTGCCCAGTGCCCCTACATCATCCATATTTAAAGATGATGCACTCTGTGTGGTTTCTGGCACACAGGTATCCATTATCAGTACCCTTTGACAGACAAAATTGACTAGAGCTGTTAGAACTGTTTAGAGACAGGCATTCTTGGTTCCTTCATTTGTACCCAATCTATTATGACCATACAGTGGTTCCATTATATTTTCAACAAGTGGCTAAGGAATGGACTGGTACTAACTGAACTTTAGGACTGAAGAGGACAAAGTGGGTGAGCCCTGGGGCGTGGTCTCCTCTGAATGAGAAGCACATTTTCAACACAGTTGGCTTTCTAATCGCTTGTTGAAAACTCACTGATGTGTTTAGATGTGTAAGCAATTACATTTCTGCTAAAAGCCTAGGTTAGTAATGCTTTTGTTCTCGATTTCTTAGAACTAACAGAGGAAAGAAGAAATTGTTATGGAGATAATTTTATGTTTTTAACTTTTCAAAACATTTTTCAAGTAAGCTAGCCAATGGATCCAAAGTTTATTATACCTGCAAACAGGGCCCAAAATAGATTTAAAAAAGGAAAAAGAAACAGAGAATGTTAAAAGTAGTTTTAGTCATAATTTTAAAAGTTTCTGATGAAAAGGTCTATATGTTTGCATTAAGCCACATTATATCACTGTGATTAATTTCAATGAGTATCTGTACTAGGTAGAGGGTTAGTTCTGAGTACTGAGAATGGCTAAGCCATGTAGTCCCTTATTTAAGAAATGTCTCAAGTAGGCACGTGGTAGAAATTGACTTAATGTCTGATACCTGAGTTTTTCTGATATGAGATGTCTTACCTCCCAAAACACCACAGCCTCTGAATATTTTGCTCTCCAACCACCAGACCTATCACTGCATCCACTAAGATTTTCACAGCCAATCTAACACATTTTATTTCTAATTAATTTCAAAAGTATTACACATTGATTCCTTTGGGGGCCCTAAATTTCACTTATGCTGCTACCTAAAATAATTTGGGAAATTAAGCAGACCATAAATAAACATTTTAAAATGGCCATTTTTGTCATCACAATATAGAATTTGGGGACTCTAAAAATGTATGTTCTTGCAATTAATTCCTGAAGATATTCCACATAATGGTCCTGTAATCCTGGTAACTTCTGTCCATTATAGTTTAAAGTTTAAATGGGAATTTTTAATATTCCTTCATTAAAATGTCTTGTGTAAAACAAAACTGATCTTCTTGGGCAAGCTGCGAGATTTGTTCTTAAATTCTAGTTCCTTATTGGCACATTCTGTGACATTTTTTATGTCATTGTAGTCCTTTTCAACTTTCCATTTTCTTATCTGATAAAAGAGATTTATCACCACAAATTTGTTATGAGCATCAAATATGATGACATGAGAACTTACCTAGGATAGTGCCTCAGCATTTTTTTAAAAAAAACCTCAATCAATATTGAAAGAGTTGAGGAGGATACTGAAAATTAGATTTTCAAAATCCAATTATAAACTCTATCTAGAAAGTTTTAAATGAACTTCCATTACAATGGAGGTTTAATATTTTAATTAATTTATTTATTTTCTTTATTTATTACAGTGAAATGCATTACAATTCTTATTACATATATAGAGAACAATTTTTCATATGTCTGGTTGTATACACAATATATTCACACCAATTCGTGTCTTCATACATATACTTTGGATAATAATGATCATCACATTCCACCATCATCCATGTCCCCTCCCTTCCCCTCCAACCCCTCTGCCCTATCTAGAGTTCATCTATTCCTCCCATGCTCCTGCTCCCTATCCCACTATGAATCAGCCTCCTTATATTACAGAAAACATTCCGGCATTTGGATTTTTTGGGATTGGCTAACTTCACTTAGCATTATCTTCTCTAACTCCATCCATTTTCATGCAAATGCCATGATTTTATTGTCTTTTATTGCTGAATAATATTCCATTACTCAGCAATATATATGCCACTTTTTTTATTCATTCATCTATTGATAATAAAGAGTGGTTGCATTCTTAATTCTTGAATGGTCCACATTTAGGTTTTTCCTTACTGAGAACTGATAAGAGTGAAGCTGGGAGACAAAAAGCTAGTCAATATATATAATAAACAATTGCATTCCATCTGGAAGGTTAGAAAGAAAATCAAATGCTGCCCTTTCCCCCTCCTCCTTCCAAAGCCCCTCCTGCTGCTCTTGTTCCAACTTGTTGCTAAGGTAACCTGCCTTGGGAGTTGTCAGAGTTGTTAATTAATACCTCCTGGGTTGTTAACCATCCTACCTGGATGACTCCACCAACTCTTCTCCTGCCTATTTGGCTCATCCTGGTCATTGGTCATTTAAGCAGGGTAGAGAGAGATGAGGGAGAAGTAGGTATGAGGAAAAAAAAAGAATCTTAAATGTATAAAAGGGGCAGGACTCTCCTACATCTTGGATACCAACTCTGGGTCCCCTTCTATGCATGGAAGTCTGTTTCTATTCTTCAAATAAAACTTGTTTTCTAGGCTGCCTTGGGGTTTCTCAGATATTCAATCTTCAACATCTGGGGAAAATGGAACTCATCATCACCGGTAATCAGTGGCATCAAGAGGATGTCACTTTGCATGATATTGAGACCACTTACTATGTAGACACGACTTAGAAGTTTGGAGTAGTTCATGAAAAGAATAACAATCTTTAACATGAGCTGTTATGATTTAAAAATAAAAAATGGGATTTTTTTTTCTGAAATACTTTCCAGGAGACTCATTTATTGGTTATGAAAATAAACACTAAGTTGTTAACCTTTACAACATTCTTACTCTGCTAAGAGTCACCTAGAATTTCTGGAGCACAGATGTCAACAGAGCAAGTACTATGTAGACTTATCCCTTATTTCTACTTCAGGACACTGTGCCCAGTACTCTTAGTTGGCTTTCTCACATCTTTTTCCTCACTTTTGAGAAAAGGTAATGACATGTATAAACTGGGCTTGGGCATCAGCAGTTTAAATTTCATGGGGGACACCTTGGGCTCAAAACCAGAATATACCTGGGTTGATGGGTGACTTGCTGCTGTAGGCAATTATGATAGTGGACTATGAGACCATGGACTATGAGACCAGAGGATAACCTTAGGCTGCTAGACTAAAATACCTAAGCTCAGTAGCTACAACAGAAATTCATTCCTCAGTGCTGGAGATTAAAAAGTCTAAGTCAAGGTGTCACCAGATTAAGTATCTGATGAAGGTCCACTTCCTGGTTTATAGACATGAACTGTGTCTTCCCATGGTTGAAGGGACAAGCTAACTCTCCAAGGCCCCATTTGTAAGGACACTAGTCCCAATAATGAGGGCTCTACCTTTATGACTTAATCAAATCCTAAAGGGTATTTTCTTCTAATGCCATCACCTTAGGGATGTGTTGGGGGCCGCAATCAAGTCAAGATGGCGCCTGGCAGTTTGCCAGGAGGAGTGGTTTGTGAGGCAACACCACCGAGCCATTAAGATGGTGGGGATTCCTTATTGGCTGATTGCTGTATCTGGATGATGCTAATTGAGTCAAGCTGTGTGTTATCAGTTAGGTATATATACCTCTGCTGTTCCGTAATAAAGAAGTTCCCACTTCAACCTTCACAAGTTGCTTGTCACCTCCCGGTTATTTTGCCCAGCCGGACTGCGGTAGGGATTAAAATTGGTGACATATAAATTTATGGAAACAGAAGCACTCAGACCATAGCAAAAATCTTCTTGTAAGCAGTGTTACAGAGAGTCAAATGGAATTTTTGACAGTCCAAAGATGCTATAGCTCCTGTTGGCTTGTCTTGGTCCTTCAAGTACAAAAGGGCTTCATATTTTATTTTCACTGTAACCAATCATCCATTTTAATTCTACTCATTCCACTAATAAGTTATTCCTATGCATTTTGCTAATTAGTAAACCTTTTACATTAGATTTAGATAATGTTATCTCAAGTGCTTGTCAAAACTACCTCTGGAGGATGGACTCCTGATTATCTTTTATCCAAGCCAACACGCCATCTTTGGAATAGCGTTGCTGTATACGGAACTTAAGATATTATCTGACATCCAAAATCTAGTACAAATTGAATTTACACACACATTATAAAATACATGGTCTATACTAGAGAATTTTAAAATAAGTTACAGACACTGTAACTGGGATGTAGCAAGAAAAGCCTTAAAATATTAATTTTGGTCTGCAGTTTGCTGTTCAATTTTTCCTTTGCTTTGCTCAACCTGAAGGACCCACATTGCCTCAAGCTGAATTAGGATTGCTATGGCAGCAATTCCAAACAGAAAGAAAGAGTTAATGTTTTATAATGGCTTTCCAGTTGGGTTTTCAAAAAGTATAAAGGAAAAACAAGGTGGGGGGCATCATAGGAAAAGCCCATAAAAATAAATTAGAAAGATCATTCTAGGTAGAGGTCGATGGGCCATCCCCACCACCTGTGGGAGAAAGAAGGCAATGATCCTGCAATTCCTTCAACCTAGTTTCTGTTTGTATCTGCTTCCTTTCTACTTTGGCCTATTCTTAATTTATTAATAAATTTATTATCCTGTTTTCAGTTGACAAGCAACTCAAGAGTTAGATATATTAAATGAGACTAAAACAAACAAATAAATAAGACAAAAGGAACAATGGAGGAGAAAGAAGTGACCAACCTCATGATATTCAGAAAAGGGATCCTATACAAAGGAATTTCTGAGTACATTTTTTAAATGTATCTATTTCTTCACTAACTTAGATGTGACAAGAATGATTCTAACATGAATCGAGAAATTCCTATGTGCCTAGTATTCACCCTAGTACTTTTGTGCTTATGATCCTCTTAGACTCATTAGGGACGTGAGCTCCCTGAGGGCGGGGCTCTGTGTGACTTGTTCACTGCTGTGTTCTCCAGGACCTAGAATAGGGTCTGGCTTGTCATTGACACCAATAAGTAAATGAGTGTCTTCACTTATTAAATCATTTGTCAAGAAGCCCTGTGAAGTGGGTTTGCTCATCACCCTGCTTCTGTAGTGAAGGAACCTGAATGAACTATTAGATGAGGAACCCCTTAAGCTTTACCACATGGATTTAAAATCTACTCAGACCAGCCCTCGGGACTTTTCCCTTCTGCCTTCATTTTCTCTCCCCCTCTATCAGTTCTCTTTTCCTTGCAGCATTTTTGATACAAAAAGACGCAGGCAGCTACTATGACCCCATAACTGCACAGCCAATTAGCTGTAAAGTAGCTCAGAAACCGAGATTTGTAATTCTGAATCACCCAGTCTCCTCACTCCAAGCCAGCTTCCCTCAATCAGAACAAATAACTCATTATTTATTGAAGTTGGATATTGATTAGCTCTCGAAAGCTGCACGCATTTGCTTTCTTTTTAACTTTTGAAAAAAAAATAATTTCTTAGATCATGATTACTAAATTTAGTCATTGGGTTTAGGTTTTTAAGAGAGTGAATCAAATGATTCTGAAGCCCAAAGGGATCTTCAAGGACATCTGATGAAACACCTTTTTTCTTTTCTCTCTCTCTCTTTTCTCAACAAATGAGCAAACTGCAACTCAGAGGGTGAAGTTATCTGTTTAAGGCAACCCAACAAATCAGTGAACAATTGCTGGAGAAACCATCTCCAGGGACCTAGTTCTAGGCTGTGCACATCCATGTGCTGGGTTGGCTTCCTTTAAAAATACAATAAGATGTGTATTTGCATGGGACCAGTATTTCCCCACCCCCACATCCAGGATATTGTTGTTGTTGTTTTTTCAAAATGCAGCAAGAAGGGGGCATATGTGTAAATTCACCACCTCAGCATTTAGGACTGTAGCTTCAAATTTTCCTGTTCTATGTTCTGGTATTGCTATTTAGGCTTTTTTTTTTTCTTCTTTGTTTCCAGTAAACTTCTACATAAATCCTGAGTCTTAGAGAGGGTCTATTCCACAGTTTTGAATCCTCAAATTAGCACTAGACATGTAATTTCTCAGTGAAAGGATGAAAAACTTTACAAGATTCTTATAACATGGACACCAACACTTTATTCCTAAACATATCAACAATATGATTTGACACTTTTTCTAAGAGCTATGATGAAATCAAACTTCTTATTCATAATCGTTCAAAGAAATCCTTGCCAACCTTTTTCTCAACACTACCAAGTCGGTTTGAGCAGCCCATGTGCCGATGGAACAAAGGAAAGGTGAGAAGGAAATCAGGAGACCTTGGTGTCAAGCCTCCAGCTAATAGTAATGCAGAGTCATAAATTGCTCTGACCCACATCAAAACTGTATAGTGAGGGGTTAACTGAATTTATTCTATCTGTATAACTTAGATACTCCCATGACTTTCAGTGTTGGTTTTTTGATGGAGAATTTATTTTCCTTAGTGCCTAACCACACACACTGATAAGATATTTGGCTGGCTTATATGATTGAGACTTTCAATAAAAGGGTATAGATGGTGGTGGTAGATGCTCACTCAACATCTGGAATATGACTCCAAATAGAGAAGGAACTTTTTATTTGAGAAAGAAATAGAGATATCATGTTGGTGTCATAGCAGTACTAAAAAGCTTCTAGTTTTTTCCTCTAACTAGAAATATTCATATCATCTTCAGATCCAGCCCCACTTCTAAGAGAACAGAAGCTAAACTAGTAAGCACTGGAGGAAGTTCCAGGATGTAATAATCTGAAAGAGTCAAGGGAGAGAGCTCCAAGACAATGTGGTGACTTCAGCTTTGTCTTGCTACTGTTGGCCACAAAGTGCCTATGTTGCAATTCCATTCAATAAGGTGGCAGAAAGTGGATTCTTCCAACCCAGAAAAAATAATGGGAGCAGAGGTGGGGCAGGATCTTGTCAAGAGGTAACTCAGAGTATCAATCACTTCTTAGAGAAGACAGTGGTGCTGGAGGGTGACATCAGCAGGCAGTGGAACTCCAGCCTGCTGTACAAGCAGCATCAGGCAGGACAATGAGAATAGGGAGACGCTGAGTGCAGGCTATCATGGCTGCTATGGTTCCTGTGAGCTGTGCTGTGAACTCCGAAATTTCAAGAGGAGGGCCATAAGAATTAGGGTTCTAGGGGTTGAATAGCAGGGATTAGATCTAGAGGTGACTTCTAGGATATGTGCATGTCATGTATCTCTCCATCCAGGTGGGAAGTCTGAGAATATGGTTAGATGAACTTGGCCAAGTTCCAACTAGAGGGCTTCATGGGTTCTTACCCCAGATCCCTTCTCTTAGGACTAAAGAAGAAAAGTTTGAACTGGAAATATTCACATTAAGGATTTTGAGAAAGAGATAGCTTTATACCAATATTCACTTCTATATAGCAAGCACAGATCTTGCAAAGATCTAAAGGCTTGGCTAGAAGTTAACAATGAGGAAGCCCATAAAGGTCAAACTTAGTCTTCGCTGAAAGATCCTCTTCTGGGCACCTGAGCATGTGTCTCAGTCCCTCCAAATGCAATAATTTCTGGTAGTTCTTGGGTCTTTATATCTAACAAAAATCCATCAAATGCAACATTTCACCAACTACACTTTCCACTTAACCAGTTTTAGTGCCAAGCATCCCAGTTTGAAATTATTCCCAATATACAGTTTTTATCCACTGATAACTGTCAAGGTTTTAGATGCCATGGTGAGTTTTCTCTGATCTTGATGACACTGGAGATTAAAAATGGACTGGAAAATCAGTGGGCTTCATATCTGACTTCCTTTCCGGTACTCATGGCAGATGTCACAGTAGCTAATGGCACAATTTCTTCTAAAGTGAGGATATGGTCTCTGAATCCTTCATCATGTACTAATTGATCCTATACTATGTGAAGGGTTTTCCAGACAACCATGAGGCATCAGAGTTGGCAATGACATTAAAGCAGTTTTTCATCTCAGGCCCAGATTTTGCATTCAGTCCTATTCCCTTTAGACTTTATTGGACTCACACATCCCCAGCTGGCTAATTCCCTTCAATGCCCTCTGTCTGGAACAGGAAACTCTCACACCATGAAGGGCTCAGGGCTGCACTATAGTTCAGGGAAATAAAAGCTTATTGACTTCAAATCCACCTCTTAAATATAGTTACCTTTATTTAAAAATAAAGTTGCTGTCTATTAACTTCCTAATTGGCTTCGATATAATCGCTTATGAAGACCGAAGGTATAGAAAATGAGCTCTTTTCTTCAAGCCATAATTTATGAGTTCTTTGGCATATAACAAAAAAACTTTCCCCCTGATTTTGATTAGATTTTTGGAAATATTCCTTAATATGTCACCTAACTTCTTCCAAGGTGATTCTGAAGCCTCTTTGAATGCCTGATTTCAATGTGAATCTCTCTCAAATTTTATGCATCATATATACCCTTCAAGTAACTCAATAATTTTTCTAAATGCTGGAAATGACCAGTATAGTGTCAAAATGTCCCCCTTAGAAAATTATGATAGTGATGTTTATTTGCCCAAAACTACTCTTTTGGCAAAATGATAACAGTGGCACAGAGTAGCCAATAATAGCTTTAAATTTATGTGGGGAGAAAGTTAATGTTTCCATTTTATTTTGGAGACTACCATGAGAATATTTCAAAAATGAAGGGAGAATGAGCAGTGAAATAAACATTGTCACAGTACATTTGTATGAGTATTAAATAAACCTGCAACAGTGGTAAATAATCGAGAACCACGTGTCTGAGGTTGGAGGCAACCAAAGACACTGGATTATTTCATGATGCTCACTCACATAGCTTGATCTGAAAAATGATTTTAAAATTGTATAATCCTTTGTTATCTTTTTTAAAAATTAAGTTTGAACTAATCTTATCAGAAAAGCCATAGGTGTAAATAAATGTGTGGCATTGCTAGCAAGCTTTTTGATTGTGTAAGACTTTTAACATCCAGGCTTAATATTATCAGATTAATTATTTCTGTTGAGGCTCTGTTGGTCTTATTTCTTGTGGATCAGCTGTCCAGAGTCCTTTCTTTGGTGAAAGGCACTAAATAAAACATTTACATGCAGGTGTAGAGTTCAATTTCAAGGACTCTCAGTGTTTTGCTTACCCAATTTACCTTAGTTTTTACTTACTGAAAAGCTTTTTATTTTTTTTAAGCTTTGGGAGGATATCTGGATATATGATCATATAACTTTATTTTAGGAAAAATATCATTTTAAAGTTTCATGATTTTCTCCTAGGACTTCTTGTAATTTTTTTTTTACTTCCCCTGCACATTTGATCAAAGTGAATTAATAATTTTTAAATGCTGTATTTTCTATAGCATTGTTTCAATATATCTAAGGGAGAATAAGATCAGGGAGGCAAGGTTAAGTGTCCTGTGTCAAATGTTCCAAGACTCTATGTGATGCTGTCTCCAAAGGGAAGAAGAGAATGGTAGGTTAGGGGCTATGCCTCATATCAGCATCTCTGGATGCTACTATTACAGGAACATGCAAGTTACTGCACATGGTCTCTGCAGGGAATAACAACTTGAGCACAAGGGGTTCTGCAAGTGTTTGAGCAGGGAGTAATACAACTAATCCAGTTTCAAACTGATGCCCTCTCCAGTTATCATTGCATGACAAGTTGAAAAATGATGTGCCCATAGTAGGATCATTTTCTTCCATACATCTTTTTACTTTCTTTTCTCCTCCCTGTTCATCCTCCTTTCTACATGTAAATGTTCACTGTCAAATTTGTTGACCCTAGTGGTTGTCAAATATAAAGGAAGGGGCAATTTTTGTCGTGTAGAAATCTTTGTTTTCCATAGGAGTTTTGAAAATCAAACACCCACTTTAACTTCAACTCTAGGAATCAGATTGGCTGATATTTATTTTGAAGAACTCTAAATAAACCTTCACAACAGGGTGTTAGATCACAATATATTTCTGGGTGTAAAGTTCATTTTGCTTCTGAAGTTTTTTTGTGTGTAGAGGAACACATGTGTATATGCTGGCTAAGTGACAGTGCTGAGTCACCTGTAAGATGGATTTCCCAGAAAATTACAAACTCTTTTATTTCCAGGTGCTGCCTGGTTTCTTTTAATCTGGGTTGATTGCAACTAGACAGAGGGTAAAGGGAACAATATGTCAAATAACACATTCTCTTGATGTAATTTTGTGCCCAGCATTTTAGAAGTTTTCTATGCAGTTTAAAAACAGAACAAAAGTGCAAAGATGTTGCTTATTTTCTTTTTCTTTGTTAGCATTTAAATATTAGAATTTATCTAAAGACCATTTTATAAAAAAAATTAAATAGTGAAGAGTTGGCAGCTCATCTTTCCTTTCTTCTGCCTGGGAAAATGGTTGAAATGTGACTGTTTGTATAGTTAAAATTTTGACACTTTTGTCTTACTTTTAAAAATTCAAAAGTAATTTTGTGGCCAACTTTTTAGCAAGCAGCTCAATCCTCACATTGACCCAATAAAATATATTTGGCAACAGCATTTTTAATGATATGATGACATGAGTTTGAATTCTGGGTTAAGAAGAAAACATTTGCCAAACAAATGCTTTACTTCTTTCTTAAATTGTCAGTTTTGAACTCCAAATTGTTTTCCCTATATTAAAATATATAAAATGTCAGGACTGGATTCATTGTAGCCTTTAGTAAGTTCACAAAATACACTGGACAGGGCGAGTTAATAATTGACTTTTAAAAAATCAATAGTGAAAAAGTTGTTCAAGAAAATTAATCTCATGCTTACATTTTTTAAAACAATCTGTTACCCTGTGGAAAGCTCTTGAGTCAAGGCATCCTTTTATGACAGAAAACATTAAATTATGCACAAAATAAAAATATTCTCAATATATTCATTTTTTTCCCACTCCTGATCATGACAGATTTAAGAATACATATGGGGGTTAAAGAAAAAGGCAAACTTTCCTCTACAGAGGTCTTATCTTGCCTGTTGCCACTAATGTAAGTCTGGAATGGATTCCTAACAGCTTAAAAAAAGCATTCTCTTGGAAGACTCTTACCCTGTCCCTGTACATTTCCCTAAACCATAGCAAGATGCCATGGGTTTGACTGATATTTGAAGGCAAAGCGGATGGGGAGAGAACCAAGAAAAAAAGCCATAAAGTTAGAGAGAGTAAACTAATCATGTTTTCCCTGGGCATTTTTCAAAGGTTCAGAATTTATTGTGTCAAATTCTCTTAGAATATAAATAAGGAAACATGAGATGATAGTTTAAGGAGACAAATGTTAAACCTGAGGGTGGTTTTAAATGGAATGAGCTTGACAAAGAGCCCCCCGCCCCACTCTTCAATGACTCAATTTGAGTATGGTCTGGTTTATAAATTCCCCCATTCCTAAGAAAATGATTTTAAGCAAATTATGGGACATGTGTACACAAATTTATAGTTTGTCTCTGGTATGGTAGAAAGGTCTCTCCGAAAGAATAAAACCCTAGTGGTTATAAATGGGTCAAAAAGAATTATAGTTTTTTATTTATACTTCAGAAATGTAATCAAGTGAATGAAATGGTTTCATATACATTTTTACATCCAACAGTAGTGACACACTGTTCATACATTAATTCTATAGTAAAATGTACATCCTTTTTTGCTAAGTAAGATTTGCCAAGTGGACAAAAAGAAAAAAAAAAAAAAAACCCTTTCATTGCAACCTGAACTAGTGAAACAAGGGTAAGCTATGTTCCTTTCAACAGCATAATGGAATTGATAATGCTATTGTTCAAATTGTGTTAATACTGGCGTGTGTAAGACGACGTCTCACAAATTCTCAAAAATGTAAACGCCCAATTTGGAAACTTTGCAAAACAGTCTATTGGATTTTGTGACTGAATCTGCTCAGGGACATTAAAGTCCAGGATGGTTTATTTTAAGTGTACTTCTGTAGCTCTATTCCTAGCTGACTATTCTTCGAGTCCCTAATCACAAAGAAATGCATTCTTATGAAGTTAAGCAGCTGTACACCCAGAATGCTGATGACATTTTCTCCATATCTGAGTTATCTAAAGAAAACCCAGTTAGTGGTAATTCTACCAGATACTTGTAACATTCACATAAAATTTTAATTGATTTTCAAACAGTACAACTGTGCCATGAATCCAACCACACAGAATATAAGCCTTAAGCCCACTAGGTTTAAGCAATTGTGTCTTTGTAGACTAAAACTATGTAAAATAAAATCTGATAACTCCCTGGTGTTAGAGGTAGACAGTTTTCTTTCAAATCCTAGGTTTGGTCCTTTATTTTATTCAGCAGTGAAAGCCATGAATACAGAACGAATAACAGCTGTTACAATTCTCAACCATGACTTCTAACGTCAGAGAATTCAAAGTATGAACATAGTACACAGTAATGAAAAGTATCAAAAATTAGTTTACCTCAAAAAAGATAAATAAAACAGGTATATTCCACCAATACATAAACAGATGTTTGTGCTACAGTTAAAATTTGCTGTATACAAAAGATCATAGTCCCCATAATCAGCTTATGATATAAGCAAGAATACATGAGCCATTTAAATTGTCAGACATTATGCTTTATAAGGTATGCACAGAAGTTCAAGCAATAAATACATACATTAGTTCAAAGCCTTACAATAGCTACGCAAAGCAGATGCAGAAAAGCAGATTTGCTATTACTAGCAAGCAATGATATAAGAGTAAAAATTCATGAAATGCATTAAAGCAACATTTTTCTTAGAAAAAGTCTGGTCATTTATGGGTCCACCAACATTTTTACATAATATGCACAATTATCAAAATACAGACCAAGCATTTCAGAAAACTCCAAAAAACCTAAAATCTATTTTCAAAGCAATTGCAGTTTTGGAGGTTTTTCTGGTATAATGTGCAAGCAGCTATTTTTTAAAATTGTATTCATATAAAACCCATGCAAAACTCTACAGGTATATGCATTCTGTGGCTGAGACTTCCTTTCAAAAGTTTTGTAACTGAGGTATGCATACTTTAGCATTGTAGTCTTAGGCCACCCTCCTGATGGTACAACTCTCGAAGTTACTTCCAGTCCATCAAAGCCTTTGAACAAGCACCTGAAAGACCCATTTTCCCTTTCAGATAATCCTTACAGTAGGATCCTAGATGACTGAAAACCTTCCTTCACAATACCCATCTTTCTTTTCATACTCTATCGCAAACTTCCGGTTCATTGATCCTGACCCAAAGACAAACATAATGAAAAGTAGCAGTTACTGTGACGTTCTCACGTTTCATGCAATCTGCCATAATTGTTCTAATTTTTTTGTTTGTTTTTTATTCTTTTTTTCCCTTTTTTTTTCTTTTTTTCTTTCTTTTTTTTCTTTTTTTCTTTCTTTCTTTTTTTTTTTTTTTGCAGAGGTAGAAGCTTTCAGAAAGCCTTTTGGGTAAGTGGGAAAACCCTTTTGAAAGCCGTTATGTCCTTTTATTTGGTGTGATAGATGACTGGGTATCTCTAACTCTATTTGCTGACTTCAGCAAAGAATAAACAATGAGCTTAGTTTGCAAGAACCGGTTCCATCACATGGAACTAGTACATATGTTAAGCTCTAGCAGCCACCTTCTGTCAAAACTGTTTGTAAAGCAATAACCATAATCAGGTTATGAGGTCCCTTGGTTGGGGGAAAAAGTATCATCAAGACTTGGCACAGCACATGAAAAGCAACACGTATAGTTCTAGGTTTTAAGCAAATATCTGACTATGCTATCTTCAACTACACCATAATGCATTATCATAGTTTTGGGGTTTGGAGTTTTCAAGAGAACCAGCATTCCAACAATTTGGCCTGCGCAAGTCTTTGAAGGGAGTGTATTGTTAGTGTTAATATCCCGTATAAGCAGAGGCAGAATTATATGTAACTTTGGTTTGACTGAAAATAAATACCATGGACTACAATTGCTATAATCTTTGCTTTCAGTGTAAAAACTCAGCTAGATCACTTTAAAATCAATATGAAATTAATTTTTGGCTTTACTAGACCTTTTATGTTTGGTTCCTACTTTTTGTTTTTTCATTATAACTTAAGACTATAAAAAAATAGTACACAACAAAGATTAAGACCATACAAGACATCTTCTAACAACATGTACTCACCACCGAAAAGAACTGACCAGATGGGGGAAAACAAAAACACAATGTACTATATATATAACAATATGCAATCTGCATTTGCATTGAGTACATAATCGTTTTGGTCAGTGATCCACATGTGTTGCTTTCTAGCATATCATAACTTCCACTGCGGATTTTGTCCTCACCTCTGTCTTTAATGAAAGCAAATCTTCATTGCATTTAGATGGACTTTTGGCCTCAGAAGATTACTCTGTGACTGAATTAACTTTTTTAGTTGTGGTTTTTCTCATATTTGTTTCTTTGTTTAGGGCTAAATGAAAAGATCCCAGAGGTCATCAGAAAACAGCAGGTAGTTCATGGAAAAGGTTCCTTTGTACTAATTGAAGTTACAGAAGGCTGACCAAAGCATGTGGCTGCTTCTGTCCTTGAGCTCTTGGCCATGGTTAGAGTTGGCTTTGGTTTGCAGCTGTAGCCTTTGACTGTGTTTGCAGGTAGACAAAGCTTTATCACAAGGAGGTAAAGAGTACAGTTGTAAGATCTATGCAGATATGCAAATGTTTCTATGGTGCTTGCACAGATAATGTTAGCTTAGGATTGCACTTTACATCTTAACACTAACAGCACAGACTGGAAGCCTAAGGTTTTAGATGGTTGCAACAGTCTAATTACTGTGTTTTGTAGTAACTAACTTATGTCATTTACAGTTGGTGGCACCAACATAAAAAACTAATGTTCTGTTGTTTAAAATTCAGCTAGATACAAGCAGTGACACTAATTTCTGATACTACTCCTGTGCAAATTAAAAACAATAGCAACAAGTTGAACTTGACCAGCAATTGTTTCTAACATTACAACTACTGAATGCTGGAAAATTCACATTAATGAAACTAACACTATTTTTGGCAGTATATGAGGCGTGTTTGCTTTCTACAGGACATGTATCCTCATATTCAGTCATTTCATGAACCCTTAAGAGCCACATTTTTTAAATGGGCAAAGCCATTATAGAAAGAACAGTTCTTTTTTTTTTCCCAAGAAAATCAGTTTTTGTCTTTTTTTTTCTAAAAAAAAAAAAAAAAAGAAAGAAAAAAAAGGAGAGAGAGAGAAAGAAAAACAGAAAGAAGAAAACAAGCAATTTGCCTGTTGGTACTGAATCCCAAAGGGCTGGCTTAATAAGTTCCTTTAGGGCTGTCTCCTTTATCCATGCTTAATAAATAGTCACAGTAAA